>NC_136653.1:0-600000 GCF_949748355.1 Melanostigma gelatinosum
GGAAAAAAAATTACTTTTTTAGTTACTTTGGAAAAAAAATTACTTTTTTAGTTACTTTGGAAAAAAAATTACTTTTTTAGTTACTTTGGAAAAAAAAATACTTTTTTAGTTATTGGAAAAAAAATTACTTTTTTAGTTACTTTGTAAAAAAAAGTTACTTTTTTAGTTACTTTGTAAAAACGTTACTTTTTTAGTTACTTTGGAAAACAAGTTACCTTTTTAGTTACTTTGGAAAACAAGTTACTTTTTTAGTTACTTTGGAAAAAAAGTTACTTTTTTAGTTACTTTGGAACTTTACAAAGTAACTAAAAAAGTAACTTGTTTTACAAAGTAACTAAAAAAGTAACTTTTTTAACACATTAACTAATAAAGTAACTTTGAGAATATAATAACTAAAAAAGTAACTTTTTTTCCAAAGTAACTAAAAAAGTAACTTTTTTTCCAAAGTAACTAAAAAAGTAACTTTTTTCCAAAGTAACTAAAAAAGTAACGTTTTTTTCCAAAGTAACTAAAAAAGTAACTTTTTTTCCAAAGTAACTAAAAAGTAACTTTTTTTCCAAAGTAACTAAAAAAGTAACTTTTTTTCCAAAGTAACTAAAAAAGTAACTTTTTTTCCAAAGTAACTAAAAAAGTAACTTTTTTCCAAAGTAACTAAAAAAGTAACGTTTTTCCAAAGTAACTAAAAAAGTAACTTTTTTTTACAAAGTAACTAAAAAAAGTAATTTTTTTTACAATAACTAAAAAAGTAATTTTTTTTTCCAAAGTAACTAAAAAAGTAACTTTTTTTCCAAAGTAACTAAAAAAGTAACTTTTTTAACACATTAACTAATAAAGTAACTTTGAGAATATAGTAACTAAAAAAGTAACTTTTTTTACAAAGTAACTAAAAAGGTAACTTTTTTTTACAAAGTAACTAAAAAAGTAACGTTTTTACAAAGTAACTAAAAAAGTAACTTTTTTTCCAAAGTAACTAAAAAAGTATTTTTTTTTCCAAAGTAACTAAAAAAGTAACTTTTTTTTCCAAAGTAACTAAAAAAGAAACTTTTTTTCCAAAGTAACTAAAAAAGTAACTTTTTTTCCAAAGTAACTAAAAAAGTAACTTTTTTTCCAAAGTAACTAAAAAAGTAACTTTTTTTCCAAAGTAACTAAAAAAGTAACTTTTTTTCCAAAGTAACTAAAAAAGTAACTTTTTTTCCAAAGTAACTAAAAAGTAACTTTTTTTCCAAAGTAACTAAAAAAGTAACTTTTTTTCCAAAGTAACTAAAAAAGTAACTTTTTTTCCAAAGTAACTAAAAAAGTAACTTTTTTCCAAAGTAACTAAAAAAGTAACGTTTTTCCAAAGTAACTAAAAAAGTAACTTTTTTTTACAAAGTAACTAAAAAAAGTAATTTTCTTTACAATAACTAAAAAAGTAATTTTTTTTCCAAAGTAACTAAAAAAGTAACTTTTTTTCCAAAGTAACTAAAAAAGTAACTTTTTTAACACATTAACTAATAAAGTAACTTTGAGAATATAGTAACTAAAAAAGTAACTTTTTTTACAAAGTAACTAAAAAAGTAACTTTTTTTTACAAAGTAACTAAAAAAGTAACGTTTTTACAAAGTAACTAAAAAAGTAACTTTTTTTTCCAAAGTAACTAAAAAAGTAACTTTTTTTCCAAAGTAACTAAAAAAGTAACTTTTTTTCCAAAGTAACTAAAAAAGTAATTTTTTTTCCAAAGTAACTAAAAAAGTATTTTTTTTCCCAAAGTAACTAAAAAAGTAACTTGTTTTCCAAAGTAACAAAAAAAGTAACTTGTTTTCCAAAGTAACTAAAAAAGTAACGTTTTTACAAAGTAACTAAAAAAGTAACTTTTTTTTACAAAGTAACTAAAAAAGTAATTTTTTTTCCAATAACTAAAAAAGTATTTTTTTTTCCAAAGTAACTAAAAAAGTAATTTTTTTTCCAAAGTAACTAAAAAAGTAATTTTTTTTCCAAAGTAACTAAAAAAGTAATTTTTTTTCCAAAGTAACTAAAAAAGTAACTTTTTTTCCAAAGTAACTAAAAAAGTAACTTTTTTTCCAAAGTAACTAAAAAAGTAACTTTTTTTCCAAAGTAACTAAAAAAGTAACTTTTTTTCCAAAGTAACTAAAAAAGTAACTTTTTTTCCAAAGTAACTAAAAAAGTAACTTTTTTCCAAAGTAACTAAAAAAGTAACTTTTTTTCCAAAGTAACTAAAAAAGTAACTTTTTTTCCAAAGTAACTAAAAAAGTAACTTTTTTCCAAAGTAACTAAAAAAGTTACTTTATTTCCAAAGTAACTAAAAAAGTAACTTTTTTTCCAAAGTAACTAAAAAAGTAACTTTTTTAACACATTAACTAATAAAGTAACTTTGAGAATATAGTAACTAAAAAAGTAACTTTTTTTCCAAAGTAACTAAAAAAGTAACTTATTTTCCAAAGTAACTAAAAAAGTATTTTTTTTCCAAAGTAACTAAAAAAGTAACTTTTTTCCAAAGTAACTAAAAAAGTAACTTTTTTTCCAAAGTAACTAAAAAAGTAACTTTTTTCCAAAGTAACTAAAAAAGTAATTTTTTTTCCAAAGTAACTAAAAAAGTATTTTTTTTTCCAAAGTAACTAAAAAAGTAACTTTTTTTTCCAAAGTAACTAAAAAAGAAACTTTTTTTCCAAAGTAACTAAAAAAGTAACTTTTTTTCCAAAGTAACTAAAAAAGTAACTTTTTTTCCAAAGTAACTAAAAAAGTAACTTTTTTTACAAAGTAACTAAAAAAGTAACTTTTTTTCCAAAGTAACTAAAAAAGTAACGTTTTTTTCCAAAGTAACTAAAAAAGTAACTTTTTTTCCAAAGTAACTAAAAAGTAACTTTTTTTCCAAAGTAACTAAAAAAGTAACTTTTTTTCCAAAGTAACTAAAAAAGTAACTTTTTTTCCAAAGTAACTAAAAAAGTAACTTTTTTCCAAAGTAACTAAAAAAGTAACGTTTTTCCAAAGTAACTAAAAAAGTAACTTTTTTTTACAAAGTAACTAAAAAAAGTAATTTTTTTTACAATAACTAAAAAAGTAATTTTTTTTCCAAAGTAACTAAAAAAGTAACTTTTTTTCCAAAGTAACTAAAAAAGTAACTTTTTTAACACATTAACTAATAAAGTAACTTTGAGAATATAGTAACTAAAAAAGTAACTTTTTTTACAAAGTAACTAAAAAGGTAACTTTTTTTTACAAAGTAACTAAAAAAGTAACGTTTTTACAAAGTAACTAAAAAAGTAACTTTTTTTCCAAAGTAACTAAAAAAGTATTTTTTTTCCAAAGTAACTAAAAAAGTAACTTTTTTTTCCAAAGTAACTAAAAAAGAAACTTTTTTTCCAAAGTAACTAAAAAAGTAACTTTTTTTCCAAAGTAACTAAAAAAGTAACTTTTTTTCCAAAGTAACTAAAAAAGTAACTTTTTTTCCAAAGTAACTAAAAAAGTAACTTTTTTTCCAAAGTAACTAAAAAAGTAACTTTTTTTCCAAAGTAACTAAAAAGTAACTTTTTTTCCAAAGTAACTAAAAAAGTAACTTTTTTTCCAAAGTAACTAAAAAAGTAACTTTTTTTCCAAAGTAACTAAAAAAGTAACTTTTTTCCAAAGTAACTAAAAAAGTAACGTTTTTCCAAAGTAACTAAAAAAGTAACTTTTTTTTACAAAGTAACTAAAAAAAGTAATTTTTTTTACAATAACTAAAAAAGTAATTTTTTTTCCAAAGTAACTAAAAAAGTAACTTTTTTTCCAAAGTAACTAAAAAAGTAACTTTTTTAACACATTAACTAATAAAGTAACTTTGAGAATATAGTAACTAAAAAAGTAACTTTTTTTACAAAGTAACTAAAAAAGTAACTTTTTTTTACAAAGTAACTAAAAAAGTAACGTTTTTACAAAGTAACTAAAAAAGTAACTTTTTTTTCCAAAGTAACTAAAAAAGTAACTTTTTTTCCAAAGTAACTAAAAAAGTAACTTTTTTTCCAAAGTAACTAAAAAAGTAATTTTTTTTCCAAAGTAACTAAAAAAGTATTTTTTTTCCCAAAGTAACTAAAAAAGTAACTTGTTTTCCAAAGTAACTAAAAAAGTAACTTGTTTTCCAAAGTAACTAAAAAAGTAACGTTTTTACAAAGTAACTAAAAAAGTAACTTTTTTTTACAAAGTAACTAAAAAAGTAATTTTTTTTCCAATAACTAAAAAAGTATTTTTTTTCCAAAGTAACTAAAAAAGTAATTTTTTTTCCAAAGTAACTAAAAAAGTAATTTTTTTTCCAAAGTAACTAAAAAAGTAATTTTTTTTCCAAAGTAACTAAAAAAGTAACTTTTTTTCCAAAGTAACTAAAAAAGTAACTTTTTTTCCAAAGTAACTAAAAAAGTAACTTTTTTTCCAAAGTAACTAAAAAAGTAACTTTTTTTCCAAAGTAACTAAAAAAGTAACTTTTTTTTCCGAAGTAACTAAAAAAGTAACTTTTTTTTCCAAAGTAACTAAAAAAGAAACTTTTTTTCCAAAGTAACTAAAAAAGTAACTTTTTTTCCAAAGTAACTAAAAAAGTAACTTTTTTTACAAAGTAACTAAAAAAGTAACTTTTTTTCCAAAGTAACTAAAAAAGTAACTTTTTTTCCAAAGTAACTAAAAAAGTAACTTTTTTTCCAAAGTAACTAAAAAAGTAACTTTTTTTCCAAAGTAACTAAAAAGTAACTTTTTTTCCAAAGTAACTAAAAAAGTAACTTTGTTTCCAAAGTAACTAAAAAAGTAACTTTTTTTCCAAAGTAACTAAAAAAGTAACTTTTTTCCAAAGTAACTAAAAAAGTAACGTTTTTCCAAAGTAACTAAAAAAGTAACTTTTTTTTACAAAGTAACTAAAAAAAGTAATTTTTTTTACAATAACTAAAAAAGTAATTTTTTTTCCAAAGTAACTAAAAAAGTAACTTTTTTTCCAAAGTAACTAAAAAAGTAACTTTTTTAACACATTAACTAATAAAGTAACTTTGAGAATATAGTAACTAAAAAAGTAACTTTTTTTACAAAGTAACTAAAAAAGTAACTTTTTTTTACAAAGTAACTAAAAAAGTAACGTTTTTACAAAGTAACTAAAAAAGTAACTTTTTTTTCCAAAGTAACTAAAAAAGTAACTTTTTTTCCAAAGTAACTAAAAAAGTAACTTTTTTTCCAAAGTAACTAAAAAAGTAATTTTTTTTCCAAAGTAACTAAAAAAGTATTTTTTTTCCCAAAGTAACTAAAAAAGTAACTTGTTTTCCAAAGTAACTAAAAAAGTAACTTGTTTTCCAAAGTAACTAAAAAGGTAACTTGTTTTCCAAAGTAACTAAAAAAGTAACGTTTTTACAAAGTAACTAAAAAAGTAACTTTTTTTTACAAAGTAACTAAAAAAGTAATTTTTTTTCCAATAACTAAAAAAGTATTTTTTTTTCCAAAGTAACTAAAAAAGTAATTTTTTTTCCAAAGTAACTAAAAAAGTAATTTTTTTTCCAAAGTAACTAAAAAAGTAATTTTTTTTCCAAAGTAACTAAAAAAGTAACTTTTTTTCCAAAGTAACTAAAAAAGTAACTTTTTTTCCAAAGTAACTAAAAAAGTAACTTTTTTTCCAAAGTAACTAAAAAAGTAACTTTTTTTCCAAAGTAACTAAAAAAGTAACTTTTTTTCCAAAGTAACTAAAAAAGTAACTTTTTTTCCAAAGTAACTAAAAAAGTAACTTTTTTTCCAAAGTAACTAAAAAAGTATTTTTTTTCCCAAAGTAACTAAAAAAGTAACTTTTTTTCCAAAGTAACTAAAAAAGTAACTTTTTTTACAAAGTAACTGAAAAAGTAACTTTTTTTACAAAGTAACTAAAAAAGTAACTTTTTTTTACAAAGTAACTAAAAAAGTAACTTGTTTTACAAAGTAACTAAAAAAGGAACTTTTTTAACACATTAACTAATAAAGTAACTTTGAGAATATAGTAACTAAAAAAGTAACTTTTTTTCCAAAGTAACTAAAAAAGTAACTTTTTTTCCAAAGTAACTAAAAAAGTAACTTTTTTTCCAAAGTAACTAAAAAAGTAACTTGTTTTCCAAAGTAACTAAAAAAATAACTTTTTTTCCAAAGTAACTAAAAAAATAACTTTTTTTCCAAAGTAACTAAAAATGTAACTTTTTTTCCAAAGTAACAAAAAAAGTAAGTTTTTTTCCAAAGTAACTAAAAAAGTAACTTTTTTTCCTAGGTAACTAAAAAAGTAACTTTTTTTTCCAAAGTAACTAAAAAAGTAACTTTTTTTCCAAAGTAACTAAAAAAGTAACTTTTTTCCAAAGTAACTAAAAAAGTAATTTTTTTTCCAAAGTAACTAAAAAAGTAACTTTTTTTCCAAAGTAACTAAAAAAGTAACTTTTTTTCCAAAGTAACTAAAAAAGTAACTTTTTTTCCAAAGTAACTAAAAAAGTAACTTTTTTTCCAAAGTAACTAAAAAAGTAACTTTTTTTCCAAAGTAACTAAAAAAGTATTTTTTTTCCAAAGTAACTAAAAAAGTAACTTTTTTTCCAAAGTAACTAAAAAAGTAACTTTTTTCCAAAGTAACTAAAAAAGTAACGTTTTTCCAAAGTAACTAAAAAAGTAACTTTTTTTTACAAAGTAACTAAAAAAAGTATTTTTTTTTACAATAACTAAAAAAGTAATTTTTTTTCCAAAGTAACTAAAAAAGTAACTTTTTTTCCAAAGTAACTAAAAAAGTAACTTTTTTAACACATTAACTAATAAAGTAACTTTGAGAATATAGTAACTAAAAAAGTAACTTTTTTTACAAAGTAACTAAAAAGGTAACTTTTTTTTACAAAGTAACTAAAAAAGTAACGTTTTTACAAAGTAACTAAAAAAGTAACTTTTTTTCCAAAGTAACTAAAAAAGTATTTTTTTTTCCAAAGTAACTAAAAAAGTAACTTTTTTTTCCAAAGTAACTAAAAAAGAAACTTTTTTTCCAAAGTAACTAAAAAAGTAACTTTTTTTCCAAAGTAACTAAAAAAGTAACTTTTTTTCCAAAGTAACTAAAAAAGTAACTTTTTTTACAAAGTAACTAAAAAAGTAACTTTTTTTCCAAAGTAACTAAAAAAGTAACGTTTTTTTCCAAAGTAACTAAAAAAGTAACTTTTTTTCCAAAGTAACTAAAAAGTAACTTTTTTTCCAAAGTAACTAAAAAAGTAACTTTTTTTCCAAAGTAACTAAAAAAGTAACTTTTTTTCCAAAGTAACTAAAAAAGTAACTTTTTTCCAAAGTAACTAAAAAAGTAACGTTTTTCCAAAGTAACTAAAAAAGTAACTTTTTTTTACAAAGTAACTAAAAAAAGTAATTTTTTTTACAATAACTAAAAAAGTAATTTTTTTTCCAAAGTAACTAAAAAAGTAACTTTTTTTCCAAAGTAACTAAAAAAGTAACTTTTTTAACACATTAACTAATAAAGTAACTTTGAGAATATAGTAACTAAAAAAGTAACTTTTTTTACAAAGTAACTAAAAAGGTAACTTTTTTTTACAAAGTAACTAAAAAAGTAACGTTTTTACAAAGTAACTAAAAAAGTAACTTTTTTTCCAAAGTAACTAAAAAAGTATTTTTTTTTCCAAAGTAACTAAAAAAGTAACTTTTTTTTCCAAAGTAACTAAAAAAGAAACTTTTTTTCCAAAGTAACTAAAAAAGTAACTTTTTTTCCAAAGTAACTAAAAAAGTAACTTTTTTTCCAAAGTAACTAAAAAAGTAACTTTTTTTCCAAAGTAACTAAAAAAGTAACTTTTTTTCCAAAGTAACTAAAAAAGTAACTTTTTTTCCAAAGTAACTAAAAAGTAACTTTTTTTCCAAAGTAACTAAAAAAGTAACTTTTTTTCCAAAGTAACTAAAAAAGTAACTTTTTTTCCAAAGTAACTAAAAAAGTAACTTTTTTCCAAAGTAACTAAAAAAGTAACGTTTTTCCAAAGTAACTAAAAAAGTAACTTTTTTTTACAAAGTAACTAAAAAAAGTAATTTTCTTTACAATAACTAAAAAAGTAATTTTTTTTCCAAAGTAACTAAAAAAGTAACTTTTTTTCCAAAGTAACTAAAAAAGTAACTTTTTTAACACATTAACTAATAAAGTAACTTTGAGAATATAGTAACTAAAAAAGTAACTTTTTTTACAAAGTAACTAAAAAAGTAACTTTTTTTTACAAAGTAACTAAAAAAGTAACGTTTTTACAAAGTAACTAAAAAAGTAACTTTTTTTTCCAAAGTAACTAAAAAAGTAACTTTTTTTCCAAAGTAACTAAAAAAGTAACTTTTTTTCCAAAGTAACTAAAAAAGTAATTTTTTTTCCAAAGTAACTAAAAAAGTATTTTTTTTCCCAAAGTAACTAAAAAAGTAACTTGTTTTCCAAAGTAACAAAAAAAGTAACTTGTTTTCCAAAGTAACTAAAAAAGTAACGTTTTTACAAAGTAACTAAAAAAGTAACTTTTTTTTACAAAGTAACTAAAAAAGTAATTTTTTTTCCAATAACTAAAAAAGTATTTTTTTTTCCAAAGTAACTAAAAAAGTAATTTTTTTTCCAAAGTAACTAAAAAAGTAATTTTTTTTCCAAAGTAACTAAAAAAGTAATTTTTTTTCCAAAGTAACTAAAAAAGTAACTTTTTTTCCAAAGTAACTAAAAAAGTAACTTTTTTTCCAAAGTAACTAAAAAAGTAACTTTTTTTCCAAAGTAACTAAAAAAGTAACTTTTTTTCCAAAGTAACTAAAAAAGTAACTTTTTTTCCAAAGTAACTAAAAAAGTAACTTTTTTCCAAAGTAACTAAAAAAGTAACTTTTTTTCCAAAGTAACTAAAAAAGTAACTTTTTTTCCAAAGTAACTAAAAAAGTAACTTTTTTCCAAAGTAACTAAAAAAGTTACTTTATTTCCAAAGTAACTAAAAAAGTAACTTTTTTTCCAAAGTAACTAAAAAAGTAACTTTTTTAACACATTAACTAATAAAGTAACTTTGAGAATATAGTAACTAAAAAAGTAACTTTTTTTCCAAAGTAACTAAAAAAGTAACTTATTTTCCAAAGTAACTAAAAAAGTATTTTTTTTCCAAAGTAACTAAAAAAGTAACTTTTTTCCAAAGTAACTAAAAAAGTAACTTTTTTTCCAAAGTAACTAAAAAAGTAACTTTTTTCCAAAGTAACTAAAAAAGTAACTTTTTTTCCAAAGTAACTAAAAAAGTAACTTTTTTTCCAAAGTAACTAAAAAAGTAACTTTTTTCCAAAGTAACTAAAAAAGTTACTTTATTTCCAAAGTAACTAAAAAAGTAACTTTTTTTCCAAAGTAACTAAAAAAGTAACTTTTTTAACACATTAACTAATAAAGTAACTTTGAGAATATAGTAACTAAAAAAGTAACTTTTTTTCCAAAGTAACTAAAAAAGTAACTTATTTTCCAAAGTAACTAAAAAAGTATTTTTTTTCCAAAGTAACTAAAAAAGTAATTTTTTTTCCAAAGTAACTAAAAAAGTATTTTTTTTTCCAAAGTAACTAAAAAAGTAACTTTTTTTTCCAAAGTAACTAAAAAAGAAACTTTTTTTCCAAAGTAACTAAAAAAGTAACTTTTTTTCCAAAGTAACTAAAAAAGTAACTTTTTTTCCAAAGTAACTAAAAAAGTAACTTTTTTTACAAAGTAACTAAAAAAGTAACTTTTTTTCCAAAGTAACTAAAAAAGTAACGTTTTTTTCCAAAGTAACTAAAAAAGTAACTTTTTTTCCAAAGTAACTAAAAAGTAACTTTTTTTCCAAAGTAACTAAAAAAGTAACTTTTTTTCCAAAGTAACTAAAAAAGTAACTTTTTTTCCAAAGTAACTAAAAAAGTAACTTTTTTCCAAAGTAACTAAAAAAGTAACGTTTTTCCAAAGTAACTAAAAAAGTAACTTTTTTTTACAAAGTAACTAAAAAAAGTAATTTTTTTTACAATAACTAAAAAAGTAATTTTTTTTCCAAAGTAACTAAAAAAGTAACTTTTTTTCCAAAGTAACTAAAAAAGTAACTTTTTTAACACATTAACTAATAAAGTAACTTTGAGAATATAGTAACTAAAAAAGTAACTTTTTTTACAAAGTAACTAAAAAGGTAACTTTTTTTTACAAAGTAACTAAAAAAGTAACGTTTTTACAAAGTAACTAAAAAAGTAACTTTTTTTCCAAAGTAACTAAAAAAGTATTTTTTTTCCAAAGTAACTAAAAAAGTAACTTTTTTTTCCAAAGTAACTAAAAAAGAAACTTTTTTTCCAAAGTAACTAAAAAAGTAACTTTTTTTCCAAAGTAACTAAAAAAGTAACTTTTTTTCCAAAGTAACTAAAAAAGTAACTTTTTTTCCAAAGTAACTAAAAAAGTAACTTTTTTTCCAAAGTAACTAAAAAAGTAACTTTTTTTCCAAAGTAACTAAAAAGTAACTTTTTTTCCAAAGTAACTAAAAAAGTAACTTTTTTTCCAAAGTAACTAAAAAAGTAACTTTTTTTCCAAAGTAACTAAAAAAGTAACTTTTTTCCAAAGTAACTAAAAAAGTAACGTTTTTCCAAAGTAACTAAAAAAGTAACTTTTTTTTACAAAGTAACTAAAAAAAGTAATTTTTTTTACAATAACTAAAAAAGTAATTTTTTTTCCAAAGTAACTAAAAAAGTAACTTTTTTTCCAAAGTAACTAAAAAAGTAACTTTTTTAACACATTAACTAATAAAGTAACTTTGAGAATATAGTAACTAAAAAAGTAACTTTTTTTACAAAGTAACTAAAAAAGTAACTTTTTTTTACAAAGTAACTAAAAAAGTAACGTTTTTACAAAGTAACTAAAAAAGTAACTTTTTTTTCCAAAGTAACTAAAAAAGTAACTTTTTTTCCAAAGTAACTAAAAAAGTAACTTTTTTTCCAAAGTAACTAAAAAAGTAATTTTTTTTCCAAAGTAACTAAAAAAGTATTTTTTTTCCCAAAGTAACTAAAAAAGTAACTTGTTTTCCAAAGTAACTAAAAAAGTAACTTGTTTTCCAAAGTAACTAAAAAAGTAACGTTTTTACAAAGTAACTAAAAAAGTAACTTTTTTTTACAAAGTAACTAAAAAAGTAATTTTTTTTCCAATAACTAAAAAAGTATTTTTTTTCCAAAGTAACTAAAAAAGTAATTTTTTTTCCAAAGTAACTAAAAAAGTAATTTTTTTTCCAAAGTAACTAAAAAAGTAATTTTTTTTCCAAAGTAACTAAAAAAGTAACTTTTTTTCCAAAGTAACTAAAAAAGTAACTTTTTTTCCAAAGTAACTAAAAAAGTAACTTTTTTTCCAAAGTAACTAAAAAAGTAACTTTTTTTCCAAAGTAACTAAAAAAGTAACTTTTTTTCCAAAGTAACTAAAAAAGTAACTTTTTTCCAAAGTAACTAAAAAAGTAACTTTTTTTCCAAAGTAACTAAAAAAGTAACTTTTTTTCCAAAGTAACTAAAAAAGTAACTTTTTTCCAAAGTAACTAAAAAAGTTACTTTATTTCCAAAGTAACTAAAAAAGTAACTTTTTTTCCAAAGTAACTAAAAAAGTAACTTTTTTAACACATTAACTAATAAAGTAACTTTGAGAATATAGTAACTAAAAAAGTAACTTTTTTTCCAAAGTAACTAAAAAAGTAACTTATTTTCCAAAGTAACTAAAAAAGTATTTTTTTTCCAAAGTAACTAAAAAAGTAACTTTTTTTCCAAAGTAACTAAAAAAGTAACTTTTTTTCCAAAGTAACTAAAAAAGTAACTTTTTTCCAAAGTAACTAAAAAAGTAACTTTTTTTCCAAAGTAACTAAAAAAGTAACTTTTTTTCCAAAGTAACTAAAAAAGTAACTTTTTTCCAAAGTAACTAAAAAAGTTACTTTATTTCCAAAGTAACTAAAAAAGTAACTTTTTTTCCAAAGTAACTAAAAAAGTAACTTTTTTAACACATTAACTAATAAAGTAACTTTGAGAATATAGTAACTAAAAAAGTAACTTTTTTTCCAAAGTAACTAAAAAAGTAACTTATTTTCCAAAGTAACTAAAAAAGTATTTTTTTTCCAAAGTAACTAAAAAAGTAACTTTTTTTCCAAAGTAACTAAAAAAGAAACTTTTTTTCCAAAGTAACTAAAAAAGTAACTTTTTTTCCAAAGTAACTAAAAAAGTAACTTTTTTTTACAAAGTAACTAAAAAAGTAACTTTTTTTACAAAGTAACTAAAAAAGTAACTTTTTTTACAAAGTAACTAAAAAAGTAATTTTTTTTCCAAAGTAACTAAAAAAGTAACTTTTTTTCCAAAGTAACTAAAAAAGTAACTTTTTTTCCAAAGTAACTAAAAAAGTAACTTTTTTTCCAAAGTAACTAAAAAAGTAACTTTTTTTCCAAAGTAACTAAAAAAGTAACTTTTTTTCCAAAGTAACTAAAAAAGTATTTTTTTTCCCAAAGTAACTAAAAAAGTAACTTTTTTTCCAAAGTAACTAAAAAAGTAACTTTTTTTACAAAGTAACTGAAAAAGTAACTTTTTTTACAAAGTAACTAAAAAAGTAACTTTTTTTTACAAAGTAACTAAAAAAGTAACTTGTTTTACAAAGTAACTAAAAAAGTAACTTTTTTAACACATTAACTAATAAAGTAACTTTGAGAATATAATAACTAAAAAAGTAACTTTTTTTCCAAAGTAACTAAAAAAGTAACTTTTTTTCCAAAGTAACTAAAAAAGTAACTTTTTTTCCAAAGTAACTAAAAAAGTAACTTGTTTTCCAAAGTAACTAAAAAAATAACTTTTTTTCCAAAGTAACTAAAAAAATAACTTTTTTTCCAAAGTAACTAAAAATGTAACTTTTTTTCCAAAGTAACAAAAAAAGTAAGTTTTTTTCCAAAGTAACTAAAAAAGTAACTTTTTTTCCAAAGTAACTAAAAAAGTAACTTTTTTAACACATTAACTAATAAAGTAACTTTGAGAATATAGTAACTAAAAAAGTAACTTTTTTTCCAAAGTAACTAAAAAAGTAACTTATTTTCCAAAGTAACTAAAAAAGTATTTTTTTTCCAAAGTAACTAAAAAAGTAACTTTTTTTCCAAAGTAACTAAAAAAGAAACTTTTTTTCCAAAGTAACTAAAAAAGTAACTTTTTTTCCAAAGTAACTAAAAAAGTAACTTTTTTTTACAAAGTAACTAAAAAAGTAACTTTTTTTACAAAGTAACTAAAAAAGTAACTTTTTTTACAAAGTAACTAAAAAAGTAATTTTTTTTCCAAAGTAACTAAAAAAGTAACTTTTTTTCCAAAGTAACTAAAAAAGTAACTTTTTTTCCAAAGTAACTAAAAAAGTAACTTTTTTTCCAAAGTAACTAAAAAAGTAACTTTTTTTCCAAAGTAACTAAAAAAGTAACTTTTTTTCCAAAGTAACTAAAAAAGTATTTTTTTTCCCAAAGTAACTAAAAAAGTAACTTTTTTTCCAAAGTAACTAAAAAAGTAACTTTTTTTACAAAGTAACTGAAAAAGTAACTTTTTTTACAAAGTAACTAAAAAAGTAACTTTTTTTTACAAAGTAACTAAAAAAGTAACTTGTTTTACAAAGTAACTAAAAAAGTAACTTTTTTAACACATTAACTAATAAAGTAACTTTGAGAATATAATAACTAAAAAAGTAACTTTTTTTCCAAAGTAACTAAAAAAGTAACTTTTTTTCCAAAGTAACTAAAAAAGTAACTTTTTTTCCAAAGTAACTAAAAAAGTAACTTGTTTTCCAAAGTAACTAAAAAAATAACTTTTTTTCCAAAGTAACTAAAAAAATAACTTTTTTTCCAAAGTAACTAAAAATGTAACTTTTTTTCCAAAGTAACAAAAAAAGTAAGTTTTTTTCCAAAGTAACTAAAAAAGTAACTTTTTTTCCTAGGTAACTAAAAAAGTAACTTTTTTTCCAAAGTAACTAAAAAAGTAACTTTTTTTCCAAAGTAACTAAAAAAGTAACTTTTTTCCAAAGTAACTAAAAAAGTAATTTTTTTTCCAAAGTAACTAAAAAATAACTTTTTTTCCAAAGTAACTAAAAAAGTAACGTTTTTTCCAAAGTAACTAAAAAAGTAACTTTTTTTCCAAAGTAACTAAAAAAGTAACTTTTTTTCCAAAGTAACTAAAAAAGTAACTTTTTTTCCAAAGTAACTAAAAAAGTAATTTTTTTTCCAAAGTAACTAAAAAAGTAACTTTTTTCCAAAGTAACTAAAAAAGTAACTTTTTTAACACATTAACTAATAAAGTAACTTTGAGAATATAGTAACTAAAAAAGTAACTTTTTTTCCAAAGTAACTAAAAAAGTAACTTTTTTTTACAAAGTAACTAAAAAAGTAACGTTTTTCCAAAGTAACTAAAAAAGTAACTTTTTTTCCAAAGTAACTAAAAAAGTAACTTTTTTTCCAAAGTAACTAAAAAAGTAACTTTTTTTCCAAAGTAACTAAAAAAGTAACTTTTTTTTCCAAAGTAACTAAAAAAGTAACTTTTTTTACAATAACTAAAAAAGTAATTTTTTTTCCAAAGTAACTAAAAAAGTATTTTTTTTCCCAAAGTAACTAAAAAAGTAACTTGTTTTCCAAAGTAACTAAAAAAGTAACTTGTTTTCCAAAGTAACTAAAAAAGTAACGTTTTTACAAAGTAACTAAAAAAGTAACTTTTTTTTACAAAGTAACTAAAAAAGTAATTTTTTTCCAATAACTAAAAAAGTAATTTTTTTTCCAAAGTAACTAAAAAAGTAATTTTTTTTCCAAAGTAACTAAAAAAGTAATTTTTTTTCCAAAGTAACTAAAAAAGTAATTTCTTTTCCAAAGTAACTAAAAAAGTAACTTTTTTTCCAAAGTAACTAAAAAAGTAACTTTTTTTCCAAAGTAACTAAAAAAGTAACTTTTTTTCCAAAGTAACTAAAAAAGTAACTTTTTTTCCAAAGTAACTAAAAAAGTAACTTTTTTAACACATTAACTAATAAAGTAACTTTGAGAATATAGTAACTAAAAAAGTAACTTTTTTTCCAAAGTAACTAAAAAAGTAACTTTTTTTCCAAAGTAACTAAAAAAGTAACTTGTTTTCCAAAGTAACTAAAAAAATAACTTTTTTTCCAAAGTAACTAAAAAAATAACTTTTATTCCAAAGTAACTAAAAAAGTAACTTTTTTTCCAAAGTAACTAAAAAAGTAACTTTTTTCCAAAGTAACTAAAAAAGTAACTTTTTTCCAAAGTAACTAAAAAAGTAATTATTTTTCCAAAGTAACTAAAAAATAACTTTTTTTTCCAAAGTAACTAAAAAAGTAACTTTTTTTCCAAAGTAACTAAAAAAGTAACTTTTTTTCCAAAGTAACTAAAAAAGTAACTTTTTTTCCAAAGTAACTAAAAAAGTAACTTTTTTCCAAAGTAACTAAAAAAGTAATTTTTTTTCCAAAGTAACTAAAAAAGTAACTTTTTTTTTACAAAGTAACTAAAAAAGTAACTTTTTTTTACAAAGTAACTAAAAAAGTAACTTGTTTTACAAAGTAACTAAAAAAGTAACTTTTTTTACAAAGTAACTAAAAAAGTAATTTTTTTTACAATAACTAAAAAAGTAATTTTTTTTACAAAGTAACTAAAAAAGTAACTTTTTTTTCCAAAGTAACTAAAAAAGTATTTTTTTTTACAAAGTAACTAAAAAAGTAACTTTTTTTACAAAGTAACTAAAAAAGTAACTTTTTTTCCAAAGTAACAAAAAAAGTAACTTTTTTTCCAAAGTAACTAAAAAAGTTACTTTTTTTCCAAAGTAACTAAAAAAGTAACTTTTTTTCCAAAGTAACTAAAAAAGTTACTTTTTTCCAAAGTAACTAAAAAAGTAACTTTTTTAACACATTAACTAATAAAGTAACTTTGAGAATATAGTAACTAAAAAAGTAACTTTTTTTCCAAAGTAACTAAAAAAGTAACTTTTTTTCCAAAGTAACTAAAAAAGTAACTTTTTTTCCAAAGTAACTAAAAAAGTAACTTGTTTTCCAAAGTAACTAAAAAAATAACTTTTTTTCCAAAGTAACTAAAAAAATAACTTTTATTCCAAAGTAACTAAAAAAGTAACTTTTTTTCCAAAGTAACTAAAAAAGTAACGTTTTTTCCAAAGTAACTAAAAAAGTAACTTTTTTTCCAAAGTAACTAAAAAAGTAACTTTTTTTCCAAAGTAACTAAAAAAGTAACTTTTTTTCCAAAGTAACTAAAAAAGTAATTTTTTTTCCAAAGTAACTAAAAAAGTAACTTTTTTCCAAAGTAACTAAAAAAGTAACTTTTTTTAACACATTAACTAATAAAGTAACTTTGAGAATATAGTAACTAAAAAAGTAACTTTTTTTCCAAAGTAACTAAAAAAGTAACTTTTTTTTACAAAGTAACTAAAAAAGTAACGTTTTTCCAAAGTAACTAAAAAAGTAACTTTTTTTCCAAAGTAACTAAAAAAGTAACTTTTTTTCCAAAGTAACTAAAAAAGTAACTTTTTTTCCAAAGTAACTAAAAAAGTAACTTTTTTTCCAAAGTAACTAAAAAAGTAACTTTTTTTACAATAACTAAAAAAGTAATTTTTTTTCCAAAGTAACTAAAAAAGTATTTTTTTTCCCAAAGTAACTAAAAAAGTAACTTGTTTTCCAAAGTAACTAAAAAAGTAACTTGTTTTCCAAAGTAACTAAAAAAGTAACGTTTTTACAAAGTAACTAAAAAAGTAACTTTTTTTTACAAAGTAACTAAAAAAGTAATTTTTTTCCAATAACTAAAAAAGTAATTTTTTTTCCAAAGTAACTAAAAAAGTAATTTTTTTTCCAAAGTAACTAAAAAAGTAATTTTTTTTCCAAAGTAACTAAAAAAGTAATTTCTTTTCCAAAGTAACTAAAAAAGTAACTTTTTTTCCAAAGTAACTAAAAAAGTAACTTTTTTTCCAAAGTAACTAAAAAAGTAACTTTTTTTCCAAAGTAACTAAAAAAGTAACTTTTTTTCCAAAGTAACTAAAAAAGTAACTTTTTTAACACATTAACTAATAAAGTAACTTTGAGAATATAGTAACTAAAAAAGTAACTTTTTTTCCAAAGTAACTAAAAAAGTAACTTTTTTTCCAAAGTAACTAAAAAAGTAACTTGTTTTCCAAAGTAACTAAAAAAATAACTTTTTTTCCAAAGTAACTAAAAAAATAACTTTTATTCCAAAGTAACTAAAAAAGTAACTTTTTTTCCAAAGTAACTAAAAAAGTAACTTTTTTCCAAAGTAACTAAAAAAGTAACTTTTTTCCAAAGTAACTAAAAAAGTAATTATTTTTCCAAAGTAACTAAAAAATAACTTTTTTTTCCAAAGTAACTAAAAAAGTAACTTTTTTTCCAAAGTAACTAAAAAAGTAACTTTTTTTCCAAAGTAACTAAAAAAGTAACTTTTTTTCCAAAGTAACTAAAAAAGTAACTTTTTTCCAAAGTAACTAAAAAAGTAATTTTTTTTCCAAAGTAACTAAAAAAGTAACTTTTTTTTCCAAAGTAACTAAAAAAGTAACTTTTTTTTACAAAGTAACTAAAAAAGTAACTTGTTTTACAAAGTAACTAAAAAAGGAACTTTTTTTACAAAGTAACTAAAAAAGTAATTTTTTTTACAATAACTAAAAAAGTAATTTTTTTTACAAAGTAACTAAAAAAGTAACTTTTTTTTCCAAAGTAACTAAAAAAGTATTTTTTTTTACAAAGTAACTAAAAAAGTAACTTTTTTTACAAAGTAACTAAAAAAGTAACTTTTTTTCCAAAGTAACAAAAAAAGTAACTTTTTTTCCAAAGTAACTAAAAAAGTTACTTTTTTTCCAAAGTAACTAAAAAAGTAACTTTTTTTCCAAAGTAACTAAAAAAGTTACTTTTTTCCAAAGTAACTAAAAAAGTAACTTTTTTAACACATTAACTAATAAAGTAACTTTGAGAATATAGTAACTAAAAAAGTAACTTTTTTTCCAAAGTAACTAAAAAAGTAACTTTTTTTCCAAAGTAACTAAAAAAGTAACTTTTTTTCCAAAGTAACTAAAAAAGTAACTTGTTTTCCAAAGTAACTAAAAAAATAACTTTTTTTCCAAAGTAACTAAAAAAATAACTTTTATTCCAAAGTAACTAAAAAAGTAACTTTTTTTCCAAAGTAACTAAAAAAGTAACTTTTTTTCCAAAGTAACTAAAAAAGTAACTTTTTTTCCTAGGTAACTAAAAAAGTAACTTTTTTTCCAAAGTAACTAAAAAAGTAACTTTTTTTCCAAAGTAACTAAAAAAGTAACTTTTTTCCAAAGTAACTAAAAAAGTAATTTTTTTTCCAAAGTAACTAAAAAATAACTTTTTTTTCCAAAGTAACTAAAAAAGTAACTTTTTTTCCAAAGTAACTAAAAAAGTAACTTTTTTTCCAAAGTAACTAAAAAAGTAACTTTTTTTCCAAAGTAACTAAAAAAGTAACTTTTTTTCCAAAGTAACTAAAAAAGTAACTTTTTTTCCAAAGTAACTAAAAAAGTAACTTTTTTTCCAAAGTAACTAAAAAAGTAACTTTTTTCCAAAGTAACTAAAGCAACTTTTTTTCCAAAGTAACTAAAAAAGTAACTTTTTTTCCAAAGTAACTAAAAAAGTAACTTTTTTTCCAAAGTAACTAAAAAAGTAACTTTTTTTCCAAAGTAACTAAAAAAATAACTTTTATTCCAAAGTAACTAAAAAAGTAACTTTTTTTCCAAAGTAACTAAAAAAATAACTTTTATTCCAAAGTAACTAAAAAAGTAACTTTTTTTTACAAAGTAACTAAAAAAGTAACTTTTTTCCAAAGTAACTAAAAAAGTAACTTTTTTTTACAAAGTAACTAAAAAAGTAACTTTTTTTACAAAGTAACTAAAAAAGTAACTTTTTTTACAAAGTAACTAAAAAAGTAACTTTTTTTACAAAGTAACTAAAAAAGTAACTTTTTTTACAAAGTAACTAAAAAAGTAACTTTTTTTACAAAGTAACTAAAAAAGTAACTTTTTTTACAAAGTAACTAAAAAAGTAACTTTTTTTTTCCAAAGTAACTAAAAAAGTAACTTTTTTTCCAAAGTAACTAAAAAAGTAACTTTTTTTCCAAAGTAACTAAAAAAGTAACTTTTTTAACACATTAACTAATAAAGTAACTTTGAGAATATAGTAACTAAAAAAGTAACTTTTTTTCCAAAGTAACTAAAAAAGTAACTTTTTTTTACAAAGTAACTAAAAAAGTAACGTTTTTACAAAGTAACTAAAAAAGTAACTTTTTTTCCAAAGTAACTAAAAAAGTAACTTTTTTTCCAAAGTAACTAAAAAAGTAACTTTTTTTCCAAAGTAACTAAAAAAGTAACTTTTTTTCCAAAGTAACTAAAAAAGTAACTTTTTTTCCAAAGTAACTAAAAAAGTAACTTTTTTTCCAAAGTAACTAAAAAAGTAACTTTTTTTCCAAAGTAACTAAAAAAGTAACTTTTTTAACACATTAACTAATAAAGTAACTTTGAGAATATAGTAACTAAAAAAGTAACTTTTTTTCCAAAGTAACTAAAAAAGTAACTTTTTTTTACAAAGTAACTAAAAAAGTAACGTTTTTACAAAGTAACTAAAAAAGTAACTTTTTTTCCAAAGTAACTAAAAAAGTAACTTTTTTTCCAAAGTAACTAAAAAAGTAACTTTTTTTCCAAAGTAACTAAAAAAGTATTTTTTTTCCCAAAGTAACTAAAAAAGTAACTTGTTTTCCAAAGTAACTAAAAAAGTAACTTGTTTTCCAAAGTAACTAAAAAAGTAACGTTTTTACAAAGTAACTAAAAAAGTAACTTTTTTTTACAAAGTAACTAAAAAAGTAATTTTTTTTCCAATAACTAAAAAAGTAATTTTTTTTCCAAAGTAACTAAAAAAGTAATTTTTTTTCCAAAGTAACTAAAAAGGTAATTTTTTTTCCAAAGTAACTAAAAAAGTAATTTCTTTTCCAAAGTAACTAAAAAAGTAACTTTTTTTCCAAAGTAACTAAAAAAGTAACTTTTTTTCCAAAGTAACTAAAAAAGTAACTTTTTTTCCAAAGTAACTAAAAAAGTAACTTTTTTCCAAAGTAACTAAAAAAGTAACTTTTTTTCCAAAGTAACTAAAAAAGTAACTTTTTTTCCAAAGTAACTAAAAAAGTAACTTTTTTTCCAAAGTAACTAAAAAAGTAACTTTTTTTCCAAAGTCACTAAAAAAGTAACGTTTTTTCCAAAGTAACTAAAAAAGTAACTTTTTTTCCAAAGTAACTAAAAAAGTAACTTTTTTTCCAAAGTAACTAAAAAAGTAACTTTTTTAACACATTAACTAATAAAGTAACTTTGAGAATATAGTAACTAAAAAAGTAACTTTTTTTCCAAAGTAACTAAAAAAGTAACTTTTTTTTACAAAGTAACTAAAAAAGTAACGTTTTTACAAAGTAACTAAAAAAGTAACTTTTTTTCCAAAGTAACTAAAAAAGTAACTTTTTTTCCAAAGTAACTAAAAAAGTAACTTTTTTTCCAAAGTAACTAAAAAAGTAACTTTTTTTCCAAAGTAACTAAAAAAGTAACTTTTTTTACAATAACTAAAAAAGTAAATTTTTTTCCAAAGTAACTAAAAAAGTAACTTTTTTTCCAAAGTCACTAAAAAAGTAACGTTTTTTCCAAAGTAACTAAAAAAGTAACTTTTTTTCCAAAGTAACTAAAAAAGTAACTTTTTTTCCAAAGTAACTAAAAAAGTAACTTTTTTAACACATTAACTAATAAAGTAACTTTGAGAATATAGTAACTAAAAAAGTAACTTTTTTTCCAAAGTAACTAAAAAAGTAACTTTTTTTTACAAAGTAACTAAAAAAGTAACGTTTTTACAAAGTAACTAAAAAAGTAACTTTTTTTCCAAAGTAACTAAAAAAGTAACTTTTTTTCCAAAGTAACTAAAAAAGTAACTTTTTTTCCAAAGTAACTAAAAAAGTAACTTTTTTTCCAAAGTAACTAAAAAAGTAACTTTTTTTACAATAACTAAAAAAGTAACTTGTTTTCCAAAGTAACTAAAAAAGTAACGTTTTTACAAAGTAACTAAAAAAGTAACTTTTTTTTACAAAGTAACTAAAAAAGTAATTTTTTTTCCAATAACTAAAAAAGTAATTTTTTTTCCAAAGTAACTAAAAAAGTAATTTTTTTTCCAAAGTAACTAAAAAAGTAATTTTTTTTCCAAAGTAACTAAAAAAGTAATTTCTTTTCCAAAGTAACTAAAAAAGTAACTTTTTTTCCAAAGTAACTAAAAAAGTAACTTTTTTTCCAAAGTAACTAAAAAAGTAACTTTTTTTCCAAAGTAACTAAAAAAGTAACTTTTTTTCCAAAGTAACTAAAAAAGTAACTTTTTTTCCAAAGTAACTAAAAAAGTAACTTTTTTTCCAAAGTAACTAAAAAAGTAACTTTTTTCCAAAGTAACTAAAAAAGTAACTTTTTTTTACAAAGTAACTAAAAAAGTAACGTTTTTCCAAAGTAACTAAAAAAGTAACTTTTTTTCCAAAGTAACTAAAAAAGTAACTTTTTTTCCAAAGTAACTAAAAAAGTAACTTTTTTTCCAAAGTAACTAAAAAAGTAACTTTTTTTCCAAAGTAACTAAAAAAGTAACTTTTTTTACAATAACTAAAAAAGTAATTTTTTTTCCAAAGTAACTAAAAAAGTATTTTTTTTCCCAAAGTAACTAAAAAAGTAACTTGTTTTCCAAAGTAACTAAAAAAGTAACTTGTTTTCCAAAGTAACTAAAAAAGTAACGTTTTTACAAAGTAACTAAAAAAGTAACTTTTTTTTACAAAGTAACTAAAAAAGTAATTTTTTTCCAATAACTAAAAAAGTAATTTTTTTTCCAAAGTAACTAAAAAAGTAATTTTTTTTCCAAAGTAACTAAAAAAGTAATTTTTTTTCCAAAGTAACTAAAAAAGTAATTTCTTTTCCAAAGTAACTAAAAAAGTAACTTTTTTTCCAAAGTAACTAAAAAAGTAACTTTTTTTCCAAAGTAACTAAAAAAGTAACTTTTTTTCCAAAGTAACTAAAAAAGTAACTTTTTTTCCAAAGTAACTAAAAAAGTAACTTTTTTAACACATTAACTAATAAAGTAACTTTGAGAATATAGTAACTAAAAAAGTAACTTTTTTTCCAAAGTAACTAAAAAAGTAACTTTTTTTCCAAAGTAACTAAAAAAGTAACTTGTTTTCCAAAGTAACTAAAAAAATAACTTTTTTTCCAAAGTAACTAAAAAAATAACTTTTATTCCAAAGTAACTAAAAAAGTAACTTTTTTTCCAAAGTAACTAAAAAAGTAACTTTTTTCCAAAGTAACTAAAAAAGTAACTTTTTTCCAAAGTAACTAAAAAAGTAATTATTTTTCCAAAGTAACTAAAAAATAACTTTTTTTTCCAAAGTAACTAAAAAAGTAACTTTTTTTCCAAAGTAACTAAAAAAGTAACTTTTTTTCCAAAGTAACTAAAAAAGTAACTTTTTTTCCAAAGTAACTAAAAAAGTAACTTTTTTCCAAAGTAACTAAAAAAGTAATTTTTTTTCCAAAGTAACTAAAAAAGTAACTTTTTTTTCCAAAGTAACTAAAAAAGTAACTTTTTTTTACAAAGTAACTAAAAAAGTAACTTGTTTTACAAAGTAACTAAAAAAGTAACTTTTTTTACAAAGTAACTAAAAAAGTAATTTTTTTTACAATAACTAAAAAAGTAATTTTTTTTACAAAGTAACTAAAAAAGTAACTTTTTTTTCCAAAGTAACTAAAAAAGTATTTTTTTTTACAAAGTAACTAAAAAAGTAACTTTTTTTACAAAGTAACTAAAAAAGTAACTTTTTTTCCAAAGTAACAAAAAAAGTAACTTTTTTTCCAAAGTAACTAAAAAAGTTACTTTTTTTCCAAAGTAACTAAAAAAGTAACTTTTTTTCCAAAGTAACTAAAAAAGTTACTTTTTTCCAAAGTAACTAAAAAAGTAACTTTTTTAACACATTAACTAATAAAGTAACTTTGAGAATATAGTAACTAAAAAAGTAACTTTTTTTCCAAAGTAACTAAAAAAGTAACTTTTTTTCCAAAGTAACTAAAAAAGTAACTTTTTTTCCAAAGTAACTAAAAAAGTAACTTGTTTTCCAAAGTAACTAAAAAAATAACTTTTTTTCCAAAGTAACTAAAAAAATAACTTTTATTCCAAAGTAACTAAAAAAGTAACTTTTTTTCCAAAGTAACTAAAAAAGTAACTTTTTTTCCAAAGTAACTAAAAAAGTAACTTTTTTTCCAAAGTAACTAAAAAAGTAACTTTTTTTCCTAGGTAACTAAAAAAGTAACTTTTTTTCCAAAGTAACTAAAAAAGTAACTTTTTTTCCAAAGTAACTAAAAAAGTAACTTTTTTCCAAAGTAACTAAAAAAGTAATTTTTTTTCCAAAGTAACTAAAAAATAACTTTTTTTTCCAAAGTAACTAAAAAAGTAACTTTTTTTCCAAAGTAACTAAAAAAGTAACTTTTTTTCCAAAGTAACTAAAAAAGTAACTTTTTTTCCAAAGTAACTAAAAAAGTAACTTTTTTTCCAAAGTAACTAAAAAAGTAACTTTTTTTCCAAAGTAACTAAAGAAGTAACTTTTTTTCCAAAGTAACTAAAAAAGTAACTTTTTTCCAAAGTAACTAAAGCAACTTTTTTTCCAAAGTAACTAAAAAAGTAACTTGTTTTCCAAAGTAACTAAAAAAGTAACTTTTTTTCCAAAGTAACTAAAAAAGTAACTTTTTTTCCAAAGTAACTAAAAAAATAACTTTTATTCCAAAGTAACTAAAAAAGTAACTTTTTTTCCAAAGTAACTAAAAAAATAACTTTTATTCCAAAGTAACTAAAAAAGTAACTTTTTTTTACAAAGTAACTAAAAAAGTAACTTTTTTCCAAAGTAACTAAAAAAGTAACTTTTTTTTACAAAGTAACTAAAAAAGTAACTTTTTTTACAAAGTAACTAAAAAAGTAACTTTTTTTACAAAGTAACTAAAAAAGTAACTTTTTTTACAAAGTAACTAAAAAAGTAACTTTTTTTACAAAGTAACTAAAAAAGTAACTTTTTTTACAAAGTAACTAAAAAAGTAACTTTTTTTACAAAGTAACTAAAAAAGTAACTTTTTTTTTCCAAAGTAACTAAAAAAGTAACTTTTTTTCCAAAGTAACTAAAAAAGTAACTTTTTTTCCAAAGTAACTAAAAAAGTAACTTTTTTAACACATTAACTAATAAAGTAACTTTGAGAATATAGTAACTAAAAAAGTAACTTTTTTTCCAAAGTAACTAAAAAAGTAACTTTTTTTTACAAAGTAACTAAAAAAGTAACGTTTTTACAAAGTAACTAAAAAAGTAACTTTTTTTCCAAAGTAACTAAAAAAGTAACTTTTTTTCCAAAGTAACTAAAAAAGTAACTTTTTTTCCAAAGTAACTAAAAAAGTAACTTTTTTTCCAAAGTAACTAAAAAAGTAACTTTTTTTCCAAAGTAACTAAAAAAGTAACTTTTTTTCCAAAGTAACTAAAAAAGTAACTTTTTTTCCAAAGTAACTAAAAAAGTAACTTTTTTAACACATTAACTAATAAAGTAACTTTGAGAATATAGTAACTAAAAAAGTAACTTTTTTTCCAAAGTAACTAAAAAAGTAACTTTTTTTTACAAAGTAACTAAAAAAGTAACGTTTTTACAAAGTAACTAAAAAAGTAACTTTTTTTCCAAAGTAACTAAAAAAGTAACTTTTTTTCCAAAGTAACTAAAAAAGTAACTTTTTTTCCAAAGTAACTAAAAAAGTATTTTTTTTCCCAAAGTAACTAAAAAAGTAACTTGTTTTCCAAAGTAACTAAAAAAGTAACTTGTTTTCCAAAGTAACTAAAAAAGTAACGTTTTTACAAAGTAACTAAAAAAGTAACTTTTTTTTACAAAGTAACTAAAAAAGTAATTTTTTTTCCAATAACTAAAAAAGTAATTTTTTTTCCAAAGTAACTAAAAAAGTAATTTTTTTTCCAAAGTAACTAAAAAGGTAATTTTTTTTCCAAAGTAACTAAAAAAGTAATTTCTTTTCCAAAGTAACTAAAAAAGTAACTTTTTTTCCAAAGTAACTAAAAAAGTAACTTTTTTTCCAAAGTAACTAAAAAAGTAACTTTTTTTCCAAAGTAACTAAAAAAGTAACTTTTTTCCAAAGTAACTAAAAAAGTAACTTTTTTTCCAAAGTAACTAAAAAAGTAACTTTTTTTCCAAAGTAACTAAAAAAGTAACTTTTTTTCCAAAGTAACTAAAAAAGTAACTTTTTTTCCAAAGTCACTAAAAAAGTAACGTTTTTTCCAAAGTAACTAAAAAAGTAACTTTTTTTCCAAAGTAACTAAAAAAGTAACTTTTTTTCCAAAGTAACTAAAAAAGTAACTTTTTTAACACATTAACTAATAAAGTAACTTTGAGAATATAGTAACTAAAAAAGTAACTTTTTTTCCAAAGTAACTAAAAAAGTAACTTTTTTTTACAAAGTAACTAAAAAAGTAACGTTTTTACAAAGTAACTAAAAAAGTAACTTTTTTTCCAAAGTAACTAAAAAAGTAACTTTTTTTCCAAAGTAACTAAAAAAGTAACTTTTTTTCCAAAGTAACTAAAAAAGTAACTTTTTTTCCAAAGTAACTAAAAAAGTAACTTTTTTTACAATAACTAAAAAAGTAAATTTTTTTCCAAAGTAACTAAAAAAGTAACTTTTTTTCCAAAGTCACTAAAAAAGTAACGTTTTTTCCAAAGTAACTAAAAAAGTAACTTTTTTTCCAAAGTAACTAAAAAAGTAACTTTTTTTCCAAAGTAACTAAAAAAGTAACTTTTTTAACACATTAACTAATAAAGTAACTTTGAGAATATAGTAACTAAAAAAGTAACTTTTTTTCCAAAGTAACTAAAAAAGTAACTTTTTTTTACAAAGTAACTAAAAAAGTAACGTTTTTACAAAGTAACTAAAAAAGTAACTTTTTTTCCAAAGTAACTAAAAAAGTAACTTTTTTTCCAAAGTAACTAAAAAAGTAACTTTTTTTCCAAAGTAACTAAAAAAGTAACTTTTTTTCCAAAGTAACTAAAAAAGTAACTTTTTTTACAATAACTAAAAAAGTAACTTGTTTTCCAAAGTAACTAAAAAAGTAACGTTTTTACAAAGTAACTAAAAAAGTAACTTTTTTTTACAAAGTAACTAAAAAAGTAATTTTTTTTCCAATAACTAAAAAAGTAATTTTTTTTCCAAAGTAACTAAAAAAGTAATTTTTTTTCCAAAGTAACTAAAAAAGTAATTTTTTTTCCAAAGTAACTAAAAAAGTAATTTCTTTTCCAAAGTAACTAAAAAAGTAACTTTTTTTCCAAAGTAACTAAAAAAGTAACTTTTTTTCCAAAGTAACTAAAAAAGTAACTTTTTTTCCAAAGTAACTAAAAAAGTAACTTTTTTTCCAAAGTAACTAAAAAAGTAACTTTTTTTCCAAAGTAACTAAAAAAATAACTTTTATTCCAAAGTAACTAAAAAAGTAACTTTTTTTTACAAAGTAACTAAAAAAGTAACTTTTTTCCAAAGTAACTAAAAAAGTAACTTTTTTTTACAAAGTAACTAAAAAAGTAACTTTTTTTACAAAGTAACTAAAAAAGTAACTTTTTTTACAAAGTAACTAAAAAAGTAACTTTTTTTACAAAGTAACTAAAAAAGTAACTTTTTTTACAAAGTAACTAAAAAAGTAACTTTTTTTACAAAGTAACTAAAAAAGTAACTTTTTTTACAAAGTAACTAAAAAAGTAACTTTTTTTTTCCAAAGTAACTAAAAAAGTAACTTTTTTTCCAAAGTAACTAAAAAAGTAACTTTTTTTCCAAAGTAACTAAAAAAGTAACTTTTTTAACACATTAACTAATAAAGTAACTTTGAGAATATAGTAACTAAAAAAGTAACTTTTTTTCCAAAGTAACTAAAAAAGTAACTTTTTTTTACAAAGTAACTAAAAAAGTAACGTTTTTACAAAGTAACTAAAAAAGTAACTTTTTTTCCAAAGTAACTAAAAAAGTAACTTTTTTTCCAAAGTAACTAAAAAAGTAACTTTTTTTCCAAAGTAACTAAAAAAGTAACTTTTTTTCCAAAGTAACTAAAAAAGTAACTTTTTTTCCAAAGTAACTAAAAAAGTAACTTTTTTTCCAAAGTAACTAAAAAAGTAACTTTTTTTCCAAAGTAACTAAAAAAGTAACTTTTTTAACACATTAACTAATAAAGTAACTTTGAGAATATAGTAACTAAAAAAGTAACTTTTTTTCCAAAGTAACTAAAAAAGTAACTTTTTTTTACAAAGTAACTAAAAAAGTAACGTTTTTACAAAGTAACTAAAAAAGTAACTTTTTTTCCAAAGTAACTAAAAAAGTAACTTTTTTTCCAAAGTAACTAAAAAAGTAACTTTTTTTCCAAAGTAACTAAAAAAGTATTTTTTTTCCCAAAGTAACTAAAAAAGTAACTTGTTTTCCAAAGTAACTAAAAAAGTAACTTGTTTTCCAAAGTAACTAAAAAAGTAACGTTTTTACAAAGTAACTAAAAAAGTAACTTTTTTTTACAAAGTAACTAAAAAAGTAATTTTTTTTCCAATAACTAAAAAAGTAATTTTTTTTCCAAAGTAACTAAAAAAGTAATTTTTTTTCCAAAGTAACTAAAAAGGTAATTTTTTTTCCAAAGTAACTAAAAAAGTAATTTCTTTTCCAAAGTAACTAAAAAAGTAACTTTTTTTCCAAAGTAACTAAAAAAGTAACTTTTTTTCCAAAGTAACTAAAAAAGTAACTTTTTTTCCAAAGTAACTAAAAAAGTAACTTTTTTCCAAAGTAACTAAAAAAGTAACTTTTTTTCCAAAGTAACTAAAAAAGTAACTTTTTTTCCAAAGTAACTAAAAAAGTAACTTTTTTTCCAAAGTAACTAAAAAAGTAACTTTTTTTCCAAAGTCACTAAAAAAGTAACGTTTTTTCCAAAGTAACTAAAAAAGTAACTTTTTTTCCAAAGTAACTAAAAAAGTAACTTTTTTTCCAAAGTAACTAAAAAAGTAACTTTTTTAACACATTAACTAATAAAGTAACTTTGAGAATATAGTAACTAAAAAAGTAACTTTTTTTCCAAAGTAACTAAAAAAGTAACTTTTTTTTACAAAGTAACTAAAAAAGTAACGTTTTTACAAAGTAACTAAAAAAGTAACTTTTTTTCCAAAGTAACTAAAAAAGTAACTTTTTTTCCAAAGTAACTAAAAAAGTAACTTTTTTTCCAAAGTAACTAAAAAAGTAACTTTTTTTCCAAAGTAACTAAAAAAGTAACTTTTTTTACAATAACTAAAAAAGTAAATTTTTTTCCAAAGTAACTAAAAAAGTAACTTTTTTTCCAAAGTCACTAAAAAAGTAACGTTTTTTCCAAAGTAACTAAAAAAGTAACTTTTTTTCCAAAGTAACTAAAAAAGTAACTTTTTTTCCAAAGTAACTAAAAAAGTAACTTTTTTAACACATTAACTAATAAAGTAACTTTGAGAATATAGTAACTAAAAAAGTAACTTTTTTTCCAAAGTAACTAAAAAAGTAACTTTTTTTTACAAAGTAACTAAAAAAGTAACGTTTTTACAAAGTAACTAAAAAAGTAACTTTTTTTCCAAAGTAACTAAAAAAGTAACTTTTTTTCCAAAGTAACTAAAAAAGTAACTTTTTTTCCAAAGTAACTAAAAAAGTAACTTTTTTTCCAAAGTAACTAAAAAAGTAACTTTTTTTACAATAACTAAAAAAGTAACTTGTTTTCCAAAGTAACTAAAAAAGTAACGTTTTTACAAAGTAACTAAAAAAGTAACTTTTTTTTACAAAGTAACTAAAAAAGTAATTTTTTTTCCAATAACTAAAAAAGTAATTTTTTTTCCAAAGTAACTAAAAAAGTAATTTTTTTTCCAAAGTAACTAAAAAAGTAATTTTTTTTCCAAAGTAACTAAAAAAGTAATTTCTTTTCCAAAGTAACTAAAAAAGTAACTTTTTTTCCAAAGTAACTAAAAAAGTAACTTTTTTTCCAAAGTAACTAAAAAAGTAACTTTTTTTCCAAAGTAACTAAAAAAGTAACTTTTTTTCCAAAGTAACTAAAAAAGTAACTTTTTTTCCAAAGTAACTAAAAAAGTAACTTTTTTTCCAAAGTAACTAAAAAAGTAACTTTTTTCCAAAGTAACTAAAAAAGTAACGTTTTTACAAAGTAACTAAAAAAGTAACTTTTTTTTACAAAGTAACTAAAAAAAGTAATTTTTTTTACAATAACTAAAAAAGTAATTTTTTTTTCCAAAGTAACTAAAAAAGCAACTTTTTTTCCAAAGTAACTAAAAAAGTAACTTTTTTAACACATTAACTAATGAAGTAACTTTGAGAATATAGTAACTAAAAAAGTAACTTTTTTTACAAAGTAACTAAAAAAGTAACTTTTTTTTACAAAGTAACTAAAAAAGTAACGTTTTTACAAAGTAACTAAAAAAGTAACTTTTTTTCCAAAGTAACTAAAAAAGTAACTTTTTTTCCAAAGTAACTAAAAAAGTAACTTTTTTTCCAAAGTAACTAAAAAAGTAACTTTTTTTCCAAAGTAACTAAAAAAGTAACTTTTTTTACAATAACTAAAAAAGTAATTTTTTTTCCAAAGTAACTAAAAAAGTAACTTTTTTTCCAAAGTAACTAAAAAAGTAACTTTTTTTCCAAAGTAACTAAAAAAGTAACTTTTTTTCCAAAGTAACTAAAAAAGTAACGTTTTTACAAAGTAACTAAAAAAGTAACTTTTTTTTACAAAGTAACTAAAAAAAGTAATTTTTTTTACAATAACTAAAAAAGTAATTTTTTTCCAAAGTAACTAAAAAAGTAACTTTTTTTCCAAAGTAACTAAAAAAGTAACTTTTTTAACACATTAACTAATAAAGTAACTTTGAGAATATAGTAACTAAAAAAGTAACTTTTTTTCCAAAGTAACTAAAAAAGTAACTTTTTTTTACAAAGTAACTAAAAAAGTAACGTTTTTACAAAGTAACTAAAAAAGTAACTTTTTTTCCAAAGTAACTAAAAAAGTAACTTTTTTTTCCAAAGTAACTAAAAAAGTAACTTTTTTTCCAAAGTAACTAAAAAAGTAACTTTTTTTCCAAAGTAACTAAAAAAGTAACTTTTTTTACAATAACTAAAAAAGTAATTTTTTTTCCAAAGTAACTAAAAAAGTATTTTTTTTCCCAAAGTAACTAAAAAAGTAACTTGTTTTCCAAAGTAACTAAAAAAGTAACTTTTTTCCAAAGTAACTAAAAAAGTAACGTTTTTACAAAGTAACTAAAAAAGTAACTTTTTTTTACAAAGTAACTAAAAAAAGTAATTTTTTTTTACAATAACTAAAAAAGTAATTTTTTTTCCAAAGTAACTAAAAAAGTAACTTTTTTTCCAAAGTAACTAAAAAAGTAACTTTTTTAACACATTAACTAATGAAGTAACTTTGAGAATATAGTAACTAAAAAAGTAACTTTTTTTTACAAAGTAACTAAAAAAGTAACTTTTTTTTACAAAGTAACTAAAAAAGTAACGTTTTTACAAAGTAACTAAAAAAGTAACTTTTTTTCCAAAGTAACTAAAAAAGTAACTTTTTTTCCAAAGTAACTAAAAAAGTAACTTTTTTTCCAAAGTAACTAAAAAAGTAACTTTTTTTCCAAAGTAACTAAAAAAGTAACTTTTTTTACAATAACTAAAAAAGTAATTTTTTTTCCAAAGTAACTAAAAAAGTAACTTTTTTTCCAAAGTAACTAAAAAAGTAACTTTTTTTCCAAAGTAACTAAAAAAGTAACTTTTTTTCCAAAGTAACTAAAAAAGTAACTTTTTTTCCAAAGTAACTAAAAAAGTAACGTTTTTACAAAGTAACTAAAAAAGTAACTTTTTTTTACAAAGTAACTAAAAAAAGTAATTTTTTTTACAATAACTAAAAAAGTAATTTTTTTCCAAAGTAACTAAAAAAGTAACTTTTTTTCCAAAGTAACTAAAAAAGTAACTTTTTTTCCAAAGTAACTAAAAAAGTAACTTGTTTTCCAAAGTAACTAAAAAAGTAACGTTTTTACAAAGTAACTAAAAAAGTAACTTTTTTTTACAAAGTAACTAAAAAAGTAATTTTTTTTCCAATAACTAAAAAAGTAATTTTTTTTCCAAAGTAACTAAAAAAGTAATTTTTTTTCCAAAGTAACTAAAAAAGTAATTTTTTTTCCAAAGTAACTAAAAAAGTAATTTCTTTTCCAAAGTAACTAAAAAAAGTAACTTTTTTTCCAAAGTAACTAAAAAAGTAACTTTTTTTCCAAAGTAACTAAAAAAGTCACTTTTTTTCCAAAGTAACTAAAAAAGTAACTTTTTTTCCAAAGTAACTAAAAAAGTAACTTTTTTTCCAAAGTAACTAAAAAAGTAACTTTTTTTCCAAAGTAACTAAAAAAGTAACTTTTTTTCCAAAGTAACTAAAAAAGTAACTTTTTTCCAAAGTAACTAAAAAAGTAACGTTTTTACAAAGTAACTAAAAAAGTAACTTTTTTAACACATTAACTAATAAAGTAACTTTGAGAATATAGTAACTAAAAAAGTAACTTTTTTTTACAAAGTAACTAAAAAAGTAACTTTTTTTTACAAAGTAACTAAAAAAGTAACGTTTTTACAAAGTAACTAAAAAAGTAACTTTTTTTCCAAAGTAACTAAAAAAGTAACTTTTTTTCCAAAGTAACTAAAAAAGTAACTTTTTTTCCAAAGTAACTAAAAAAGTAACTTTTTTTCCAAAGTAACTAAAAAAGTAACGTTTTTACAAAGTAACTAAAAAAGTAACTTTTTTTTTACAAAGTAACTAAAAAAGTAACTTTTTTTCCAAAGTAACTAAAAAAGTAACTTTTTTAACACATTAACTAATAAAGTAACTTTGAGAATATAGTAACTAAAAAAGTAACTTTTTTTACAAAGTAACTAAAAAAGTAACTTTTTTTTTACAAAGTAACTAAAAAAGTAACTTTTTTCCACAGTAACTGAAAAAGTAACTTTTTTGGTTAGTAAGAATATAGTAACTAAAAAAGTAACTTTTTTACAAAGAAACTAAAAAGTAACTTTTTTACAAAGAAACTAAAAAGTAACTTTTTTGGTTAGTAAGAATATAGTAACTAAAAAGTAACTTTTTTATAAAGAAACTAAAAAGTAACTTTTTTACAAAGAAACTAAAAAGTAACTTTTTTGGTTAGTAAGAATATAGTAACTAAAAAGTAACTTATTTACAAAGTAACTAAAAAAGTAACTTTTTTACAAAGTAACTAAAAAAGTAACTTTTTTTTACAAAGTAACTAAAAAAGTAATTTTTTTACAATAACTAAAAAAGTAATTTTTTTCCAAAGTAACTAAAAAAAGTAACTTTTTTCCCAAAGTAACTAAAAAAGTATTTTTTTTTCCAAAGTAACTAAAAAAGTAACTTTTTTTCCAAAGTAACTAAAAAAGTAACTTTTTTTCCAAAGTAACTAAAAAAGTAACTTTTTTTCCAAAGTAACTAAAAAAGTAACTTTTTTTCCAAAGTAACTAAAAAAGTAACTTTTTTTCCAAAGTAACTAAAAAAGTAACTTTTTTTCCAAAGTAACTAAAAAAGTAACTTTTTTTCCAAAGTAACTAAAAAAGTAACTTTTTTCCAAAGTAACTAAAAAAGTAACTTCTTTTCCAAAGTAACTAAAAAAGTAACTTTTTTTCCAAAGTAACTAAAAAAGTAACTTTTTTTCCAAACTAAAAAAGTAACTTTTTTTCCAAAGTAACTAAAAAAGTAACTTTTTTCCAAAGTAACTAAAAAAGTAACTTTTTTTCCAAAGTAACTAAAAAAGTAACTTTTTTTCCAAAGTAACTAAAAAAGTAACTTTTTTTCCTAGGTAACTAAAAAAGTAACTTTTTTTCCAAAGTAACTAAAAAAGTAACTTTTTTTCCAAAGTAACTAAAAAAGTAACTTTTTTCCAAAGTAACTAAAAAAGTAACTTTTTTTCCAAAGTAACTAAAAAAGTAACTTTTTTTCCAAAGTAACTAAAAAAGTAACTTTTTTTCCAAAGTAACTAACAAAGTAACTTTTTTTCCAAAGTAACTAAAAAAGTAACTTTTTTTCCAAAGTAACTAAAAAAGTAACTTTTTTTCCAAAGTAACTAAAAAAGTCACTTTTTTAACACATTAACTAATAAAGTAACTGAGAATATAGTAACTAAAAAAGTAACTTTTTTTCCAAAGTAACTAAAAAAATAACTTTTATTCCAAAGTAACTAAAAAAGTAACTTTTTTTCCAAAGTAACTAAAAAAGTAACTTTTTTTCCAAAGTAACTAAAAAAGTAACTTTTTTTCCAAAGTAACTAAAAAAGTAACTTGTTTTCCAAAGTAACTAAAAAAGTAACTTTTTTCCAAAGTAACTAAAAAAATAACTTTTATTCCAAAGTAACTAAAAAAGTTACTTTTTTTCCAAAGTAACTAAAAAAGTAACTTTTTTTCCAAAGTAACTAAAAAAGTAACTTTTTTTTACAAAGTAACTAAAAAAGTTACTTTTTTTACAAAGTAACTAAAAAAGTAACTTTTTTTACAAAGTAACTAAAAAGTAACTTTTTTTACAAAGTAACTAAACAAGTAACTTTTTTTTACAAAGTAACTAAAAAAGTAACTTGTTTTACAAAGTAACTAAAAAAGTTACTTTTTTAACACATTAACTAATAAAGTAACTTTGAGAATATAGTAACTAAAAAAGTAACTGAGAATATAGTAACTAAAAAAGTTACTTTTTTTTACAAAGTAACTAAAAAAGTTACTTTTTTCCACAGTAACTGAAAAAGTAACTTTTTTGGTTAGTAAGAATATAGTAACTAAAAAAGTAACTTTTTTACAAAGAAACTAAAAAGTAACTTTTTTACAAAGAAACTAAAAACGTAACTTTTTTACAAAGTAACTAAAAATGTAACTTTTTTTTACAAAGTAACTAAAAAAGTAATTTTTTTACAATAACTAAAAAAGTAATTTTTTTTCCAAAGTAACTAAAAAAGTAACTTTTTTTCCAAAGTAACTAAAAAAGTAACTTTTTTTCCAAAGTAACTAAAAAAGTAACTTGTTTTCCAAAGTAACTAAAAAAGTAACTTTTTTACAAAGTAACTAAAAAAATAACTTTTATTCCAAAGTAACTAAAAAAGTTACTTTTTTTCCAAAGTAACTAAAAAAGTAACTTTTTTTCCAAAGTAACTAAAAAAGTAACTTTTTTTTACAAAGTAACTAAAAAAGTAACTTTTTTTACAAAGTAACTAAAAAAGTAACTTTTTTTACAAAGTAACTAAAAAGTAACTTTTTTTACAAAGTAACTAAACAAGTAACTTTTTTTTACAAAGTAACTAAAAAAGTAACTTGTTTTACAAAGTAACTAAAAAAGTTACTTTTTTAACACATTAACTAATAAAGTAACTTTGAGAATATAGTAACTAAAAAAGTAACTGAGAATATAGTAACTAAAAAAGTAACTTTTTTTTACAAAGTAACTAAAAAAGTAACTTTTTTCCACAGTAACTGAAAAAGTAACTTTTTTGGTTAGTAAGAATATAGTAACTAAAAAAGTAACTTTTTTACAAAGAAACTAAAAAGTAACTTTTTTACAAAGAAACTAAAAACGTAACTTTTTTTCCAAAGTAACTAAAAAAGTAACTTTTTTTCCAAAGTAACTAAAAAAGTAACTTTTTTTCCAAAGTAACTAAAAAAGTAACTTGTTTTCCAAAGTAACTAAAAAAGTAACTTTTTTCCAAAGTAACTAAAAAAATAACTTTTATTCCAAAGTAACTAAAAAAGTTACTTTTTTTCCAAAGTAACTAAAAAAGTAACTTTTTTTCCAAAGTAACTAAAAAAGTAACTTTTTTTTACAAAGTAACTAAAAAAGTAACTTTTTTTACAAAGTAACTAAAAAAGTAACTTTTTTTACAAAGTAACTAAAAAGTAACTTTTTTTACAAAGTAACTAAACAAGTAACTTTTTTTTACAAAGTAACTAAAAAAGTAACTTGTTTTACAAAGTAACTAAAAAGGTTACTTTTTTAACACATTAACTAATAAAGTAACTTTGAGAATATAGTAACTAAAAAAGTAACTGAGAATATAGTAACTAAAAAAGTTACTTTTTTTTACAAAGTAACTAAAAAAGTAACTTTTTTCCACAGTAACTGAAAAAGTAACTTTTTTGGTTAGTAAGAATATAGTAACTAAAAAAGTAACTTTTTTACAAAGAAACTAAAAAGTAACTTTTTTACAAAGAAACTAAAAACGTAACTTTTTTACAAAGTAACTAAAAATGTAACTTTTTTTTACAAAGTAACTAAAAAAGTAATTTTTTTACAATAACTAAAAAAGTAATTTTTTTTCCAAAGTAACTAAAAAAGTAACTTTTTTCCCAAAGTAACTAAAAAAGTATTTTTTTTCTTAAAGTAACTAAAAAAGTAACTTTTTTTCCAAAGTAACTAAAAAAGTAACTTTTTTTCCAAAGTAACTAAAAAAGTAACTTTTTTTCCAAACTAAAAAAGTGACTTTTTTTCCAAAGTAACTAAAAAAGTAACTTTTTTTCCAAAGTAACTAAAAAAGTAACTTTTTTTCCAAAGTAACTAAAAAAGTAACTTTTTTTCCAAAGTAACTAAAAAAGTAACTTTTTTTCCAAACTAAAAAAGTGACTTTTTTTCCAAAGTAACTAAAAAAGTAACTTTTTTTCCAAAGTAACTAAAAAAGTAACTTTTTTTCCAAAGTAACTAAAAAAGTAACTTTTTTTCCAAAGTAACTAAAAAAGTAACTTTTTTTCCAAAGTAACTAAAAAAGTAACTTTTTTTCCAAAGTAACTAAAAAAGTAACTTTTTTTCCAAAGTAACTAAAAAAGTAACTTTTTTTCCAAAGTAACTAAAAAAGTAACTTTTTTTCCAAGTAACTAAAAAAGTAACTTTTTTTCCAAAGTAACTAAAAACGTAACTTTTTTTCCAAAGTAACTAAAAAAGTAACTTTTTTTCCGAAGTAACTAAAAAAGTAACTTTTTTCCAAAGTAACTAAAAAAGTAACTTATTTTCAAAAGTAACTAAAAAAGTAACTTTTTTTCCAAAGTAACTAAAAAAGTAACGTTTTTACAAAGTAACTAAAAAAGTAACTTTTTTTTCCAAAGTAACTAAAAAAGTAATTTTTTTCCAAAGTAACTAAAAAAGTATTTTTTTTTCCAAAGTAACTAAAAAAGTAATTTTTTTTCCAAAGTAACTAAAAAAGTAATTTTTTTTCCAAAGTAACTAAAAAAGTAATTTTTTTTCCAAAGTAACTAAAAAAGTAACTTTTTTTCCAAAGTAACTAAAAAGTAACTTTTTTTCCAAAGTAACTAAAAAAGTAACTTTTTTTACAAAGTAACTAAAAAAGTAACTTTTTTTTACAAAGTAACTAAAAAAGTAATTTTTTTTACAATAACTAAAAAAGTAATTTTTTTTACAAAGTAACTAAAAAAGTAACTTTTTTTCCAAAGTAACTAAAAAAGTAACTTTTTTTCCAAAGTAACTAAAAAAGTAACTTTTTTTCCAAAGTAACTAAAAAAGTAACTTTTTTAACACATTAACTAATAAAGTAACTGAGAATATAGTAACTAAAAAAGTAACTTTTTTTCCAAAGTAACTAAAAAAATAACTTTTATTCCAAAGTAACTAAAAAAGTAACTTTTTTTCCAAAGTAACTAAAAAAGTAACTTTTTTTCCAAAGTAACTAAAAAAGTAACTTTTTTTCCAAAGTAACTAAAAAAGTAACTTGTTTTCCAAAGTAACTAAAAAAGTAACTTTTTTTCCAAAGTAACTAAAAAAATAACTTTTATTCCAAAGTAACTAAAAAAGTAACTTTTTTTTTACAAAGTAACTAAAAAAGTAACTTTTTTTACAAAGTAACTACAAAAAGTAACTTTTTTTACAAAGTAACTAAAAAAGTAACTTTTTTTTACAAAGTAACTAAACAAGTAACTTTTTTTTACAAAGTAACTAAAAAAGTAACTTGTTTTACAAAGTAACTAAAAAAGTAACTTTTTTAACACATTAACTAATAAAGTAACTTTGAGAATATAGTAACTAAAAAAGTAACTTTGAGAATATAGTAACTAAAAAAGTAACTGAGAATATAGTAACTAAAAAGGTAACTGAGAATATAGTAACTAAAAAAGTTACTTTTTTTTACAAAGTAACTACAAAAGTAACTTTTTTCCAAAGTAACTAAAAAAGTAACTTTTTTGGTTAGTAAGAATATAGTAACTAAAAAAGTAACTTTTTTGGTTAGTAAGAATATAGTAACTAAAAAAGTAACTTTTTTACAAAGAAACTAAAAAGTAACTTTTTTACAAAGAAACTAAAAAGTAACTTTTTTTGTTAGTAAGAATATAGTAACTAAAAAGTAACTTATTTACAAAGTAACTAAAAAAGTAACTTTTTTACAAAGTAACTAAAAAAGTAACTTTTTTTTACAAAGTAACGAAAAAAGTAATTTTTTTACAATAACTAAAAAAGTAATTTTTTTTCCAAAGTAACTAAAAAAGTAACTTTTTTCCCAAAGTAACTAAAAAAGTATTTTTTTTCTTAAAGTAACTAAAAAAGTAACTTTTTTTCCAAAGTAACTAAAAAAGTAACTTTTTTTCCAAGTAACTAAAAAAGTAACTTTTTTTCCAAAGTAACTAAAAACGTAACTTTTTTTCCAAAGTAACTAAAAAAGTAACTTTTTTTCCGAAGTAACTAAAAAAGTAACTTTTTTCCAAAGTAACTAAAAAAGTAACTTATTTTCAAAAGTAACTAAAAAAGTAACTTTTTTTCCAAAGTAACTAAAAAAGTAACGTTTTTACAAAGTAACTAAAAAAGTAACTTTTTTTTCCAAAGTAACTAAAAAAGTAATTTTTTTTCCAAAGTAACTAAAAAAGTATTTTTTTTTCCAAAGTAACTAAAAAAGTAATTTTTTTTCCAAAGTAACTAAAAAAGTAATTTTTTTTCCAAAGTAACTAAAAAAGTAATTTTTTTTCCAAAGTAACTAAAAAAGTAACTTTTTTTCCAAAGTAACTAAAAAAGTAACTTTTTTTACAAAGTAACTAAAAAAGTAACTTTTTTTACAAAGTAACTAAAAAAGTAACTTTGTTTTACAAAGTAACTAAAAAAGTAATTTTTTTTACAATAACTAAAAAAGTATTTTTTTTTACAAAGTAACTAAAAAAGTAACTTTTTTTCCAAAGTAACTAAAAAAGTAACTTTTTTTCCAAAGTAACTAAAAAAGTAACTTTTTTTCCAAAGTAACTAAAAAAGTAACTTTTTTAACACATTAACTAATAAAGTAACTGAGAATATAGTAACTAAAAAAGTAACTTTTTTTCCAAAGTAACTAAAAAAATAACTTTTATTCCAAAGTAACTAAAAAAGTAACTTTTTTTCCAAAGTAACTAAAAAAGTAACTTTTTTTCCAAAGTAACTAAAAAAGTAACTTTTTTTCCAAAGTAACTAAAAAAGTAACTTGTTTTCCAAAGTAACTAAAAAAGTAACTTTTTTTCCAAAGTAACTAAAAAAATAACTTTTATTCCAAAGTAACTAAAAAAAGTAACTTTTTTTTTACAAAGTAACTAAAAAAGTAACTTTTTTTACAAAGTAACTACAAAAAGTAACTTTTTTTACAAAGTAACTAAAAAAGTAACTTTTTTTACAAAGTAACTAAACAAGTAACTTTTTTTTACAAAGTAACTAAAAAAGTAACTTGTTTTACAAAGTAACTAAAAAAGTAACTTTTTTAACACATTAACTAATAAAGTAACTTTGAGAATATAGTAACTAAAAAAGTAACTTTGAGAATATAGTAACTAAAAAAGTAACTGAGAATATAGTAACTAAAAAGGTAACTGAGAATATAGTAACTAAAAAAGTTACTTTTTTTTACAAAGTAACTACAAAAGTAACTTTTTTCCAAAGTAACTAAAAAAATAACTTTTTTGGTTAGTAAGAATATAGTAACTAAAAAAGTAACTTTTTTGGTTAGTAAGAATATAGTAACTAAAAAAGTAACTTTTTTACAAAGAAACTAAAAAGTAACTTTTTTACAAAGAAACTAAAAAGTAACTTTTTTTGTTAGTAAGAATATAGTAACTAAAAAGTAACTTATTTACAAAGTAACTAAAAAAGTAACTTTTTTACAAAGTAACTAAAAAAGTAACTTTTTTTTACAAAGTAACTAAAAAAGTATTTTTTTTACAATAACTAAAAAAGTAATTTTTTTTCCAAAGTAACTAAAAAAGTAACTTTTTTCCCAAAGTAACTAAAAAAGTTTTTTTTTTCTTAAAGTAACTAAAAAAGTAACTTTTTTTCCAAAGTAACTAAAAAAGTTACTTTTTTTCCAAAGTAACTAAAAAAGTAACTTTTTTTCCAAAGTAACTAAAAAAGTAACTTTTTTTCCAAAGTAACTAAAAAAGTAACTTTTTTTCCAAAGTAACTAAAAAAGTAATTTTTTTTCCAAAGTAACTAAAAAAGTATTTTTTTTTCCAAAGTAACTAAAAAAGTAATTTTTTTTCCAAAGTAACTAAAAAAGTAATTTGTTTTCCAAAGTAACTAAAAAAGTAATTTTTTTTCCAAAGTAACTAAAAAAGTAACTTTTTTTCCAAAGTAACTAAAAAAGTAACTTTTTTTCCAAAGTAACTAAAAAAGTAACTTTTTTTACAAAGTAACTACAAAAAGTAACTTTTTTTACAAAGTAACTAAAAAAGTAACTTTTTTTACAAAGTAACTAAACAAGTAACTTTTTTTTACAAAGTAACTAAAAAAGTAACTTGTTTTACAAAGTAACTAAAAAAGTAACTTTTTTAACACATTAACTAATAAAGTAACTTTGAGAATATAGTAACTAAAAAGTAACTTTGAGAATATAGTAACTAAAAAAGTAACTGAGAATATAGTAACTAAAAAGGTAACTGAGAATATAGTAACTAAAAAAGTTACTTTTTTTTACAAAGTAACTACAAAAGTAACTTTTTTCCAAAGTAACTAAAAAAATAACTTTTTTGGTTAGTAAGAATATAGTAACTAAAAAAGTAACTTTTTTGGTTAGTAAGAATATAGTAACTAAAAAAGTAACTTTTTTACAAAGAAACTAAAAAGTAACTTTTTTACAAAGAAACTAAAAAGTAACTTTTTTTGTTAGTAAGAATATAGTAACTAAAAAGTAACTTATTTACAAAGTAACTAAAAAAGTAACTTTTTTACAAAGTAACTAAAAAAGTAACTTTTTTTTACAAAGTAACTAAAAAAGTATTTTTTTTACAATAACTAAAAAAGTAAATTTTTTTCCAAAGTAACTAAAAAAGTAACTTTTTTCCCAAAGTAACTAAAAAAGTTTTTTTTTTCTTAAAGTAACTAAAAAAGTAACTTTTTTTCCAAAGTAACTAAAAAAGTTACTTTTTTTCCAAAGTAACTAAAAAAGTAACTTTTTTTCCAAAGTAACTAAAAAAGTAACTTTTTTTCCAAAGTAACTAAAAAAGTAACTTTTTTTCCAAAGTAACTAAAAAAGTAATTTTTTTTCCAAAGTAACTAAAAAAGTATTTTTTTTTTCCAAAGTAACTAAAAAAGTAATTTTTTTTCCAAAGTAACTAAAAAAGTAATTTGTTTTCCAAAGTAACTAAAAAAGTAATTTTTTTTCCAAAGTAACTAAAAAAGTAACTTTTTTTCCAAAGTAACTAAAAAAGTAACTTTTTTTCCAAAGTAACTAAAAAAGTAACTTTTTTTACAAAGTAACTAAAAAAGTAACTTTTTTTACAAAGTAACTAAAAAAGTAACTTTTTTTACAAAGTAACTAAAAAAGTAACTTTTTTTTACAAAGTAACTAAAAAAGTAATTTTTTTTACAATAACTAAAAAAGTAATTTTTTTTACAAAGTAACTAAAAAAGTAACTTTTTTTCCAAAGTAACTAAAAAAGTAACTTTTTTTCCAAAGTAACTAAAAAAGTAACTTTTTTTCCAAAGTAACTAAAAAAGTTACTTTTTTTCCAAAGTAACTAAAAAAGTAACTTTTTTAACACATTAACTAATAAAGTAACTGAGAATATAGTAACTAAAAAAGTAACTTTTTTTCCAAAGTAACTAAAAAAATAACTTTTATTCCAAAGTAACTAAAAAAGTAACTTTTTTTCCAAAGTAACTAAAAAAGTATTTTTTTTTCCAAAGTAACTAAAAAAGTAATTTTTTTTCCAAAGTAACTAAAAAAGTAATTTTTTTTCCAAAGTAACTAAAAAAGTAATTTTTTTTCCAAAGTAACTAAAAAAGTAACTTTTTTTCCAAAGTAACTAAAAAAGTAACTTTTTTTACAAAGTAACTAAAAAAGTAACTTTTTTTACAAAGTAACTAAAAAAGTAACTTTTTTTACAAAGTAACTAAAAAAGTAACTTTTTTTACAAAGTAACTAAAAAAGTAACTTTTTTTTACAAAGTAACTAAAAAAGTAATTTTTTTTACAATAACTAAAAAAGTAATTTTTTTTACAAAGTAACTAAAAAAGTAACTTTTTTTCCAAAGTAACTAAAAAAGTAACTTTTTTTCCAAAGTAACTAAAAAAGTAACTTTTTTAACACATTAACTAATAAAGTAACTGAGAATATAGTAACTAAAAAAGTAACTTTTTTTCCAAAGTAACTAAAAAAATAACTTTTATTCCAAAGTAACTAAAAAAGTAACTTTTTTTCCAAAGTAACTAAAAAAGTAACTTTTTTTCCAAAGTAACTAAAAAAGTAACTTTTTTTCCAAAGTAACTAAAAAAGTAACTTGTTTTCCAAAGTAACTAAAAAAGTAACTTTTTTTCCAAAGTAACTAAAAAAATAACTTTTATTCCAAAGTAACTAAAAAAGTAACTTTTTTTTTACAAAGTAACTAAAAAAGTAACTTTTTTTACAAAGTAACTAAAAAAGTAACTTTTTTTTACAAAGTAACTAAAAAAGTAATTTTTTTTACAATAACTAAAAAAGTAATTTTTTTTACAAAGTAACTAAAAAAGTAACTTTTTTTCCAAAGTAACTAAAAAAGTAACTTTTTTTCCAAAGTAACTAAAAAAGTAACTTTTTTTCCAAAGTAACTAAAAAAGTTACTTTTTTTCCAAAGTAACTAAAAAAGTAACTTTTTTAACACATTAACTAATAAAGTAACTGAGAATATAGTAACTAAAAAAGTAACTTTTTTTCCAAAGTAACTAAAAAAATAACTTTTATTCCAAAGTAACTAAAAAAGTAACTTTTTTTCCAAAGTAACTAAAAAAGTATTTTTTTTTTCCAAAGTAACTAAAAAAGTAATTTTTTTTCCAAAGTAACTAAAAAAGTAATTTTTTTTCCAAAGTAACTAAAAAAGTAATTTTTTTTCCAAAGTAACTAAAAAAGTAACTTTTTTTCCAAAGTAACTAAAAAAGTAACTTTTTTTACAAAGTAACTAAAAAAGTAACTTTTTTTACAAAGTAACTAAAAAAGTAACTTTTTTTACAAAGTAACTAAAAAAGTAACTTTTTTTACAAAGTAACTAAAAAAGTAACTTTTTTTTACAAAGTAACTAAAAAAGTAATTTTTTTTACAATAACTAAAAAAGTAATTTTTTTTACAAAGTAACTAAAAAAGTAACTTTTTTTCCAAAGTAACTAAAAAAGTAACTTTTTTTCCAAAGTAACTAAAAAAGTAACTTTTTTAACACATTAACTAATAAAGTAACTGAGAATATAGTAACTAAAAAAGTAACTTTTTTTCCAAAGTAACTAAAAAAATAACTTTTATTCCAAAGTAACTAAAAAAGTAACTTTTTTTCCAAAGTAACTAAAAAAGTAACTTTTTTTCCAAAGTAACTAAAAAAGTAACTTTTTTTCCAAAGTAACTAAAAAAGTAACTTGTTTTCCAAAGTAACTAAAAAAGTAACTTTTTTTCCAAAGTAACTAAAAAAATAACTTTTATTCCAAAGTAACTAAAAAAGTAACTTTTTTTTTACAAAGTAACTAAAAAAGTAACTTTTTTTACAAAGTAACTACAAAAAGTAACTTTTTTTACAAAGTAACTAAAAAAGTAACTTTTTTTACAAAGTAACTAAACAAGTAACTTTTTTTTACAAAGTAACTAAAAAAGTAACTTGTTTTACAAAGTAACTAAAAAAGTAACTTTTTTAACACATTAACTAATAAAGTAACTTTGAGAATATAGTAACTAAAAAAGTAACTTTGAGAATATAGTAACTAAAAAAGTAACTGAGAATATAGTAACTAAAAAGGTAACTGAGAATATAGTAACTAAAAAAGTTACTTTTTTTTACAAAGTAACTACAAAAGTAACTTTTTTCCAAAGTAACTAAAAAAGTAACTTTTTTGGTTAGTAAGAATATAGTAACTAAAAAAGTAACTTTTTTGGTTAGTAAGAATATAGTAACTAAAAAAGTAACTTTTTTACAAAGAAACTAAAAAGTAACTTTTTTACAAAGAAACTAAAAAGTAACTTTTTTTGTTAGTAAGAATATAGTAACTAAAAAGTAACTTATTTACAAAGTAACTAAAAAAGTAACTTTTTTTTACAAAGTAACTAAAAAAGTAAATTTTTTACAATAACTAAAAAAGTATTTTTTTTTCCAAAGTAACTAAAAAAGTAACTTTTTTCCCAAAGTAACTAAAAAAGTATTTTTTTTCTTAAAGTAACTAAAAAAGTAACTTTTTTTCCAAAGTAACTAAAAAAGTAACTTTTTTTCCAAAGTAACTAAAAAAGTAACTTTTTTTCCAAAGTAACTAAAAAAGTAACTTTTTTTCCAAAGTAACTAAAAAAGTTACTTTTTTTCCAAAGTAACTAAAAAAGTAACTTTTTTAACACATTAACTAATAAAGTAACTGAGAATATAGTAACTAAAAAAGTAACTTTTTTTCCAAAGTAACTAAAAAAATAACTTTTATTCCAAAGTAACTAAAAAAGTAACTTTTTTTCCAAAGTAACTAAAAAAGTATTTTTTTTTCCAAAGTAACTAAAAAAGTAATTTTTTTTCCAAAGTAACTAAAAAAGTAATTTTTTTTCCAAAGTAACTAAAAAAGTAATTTTTTTTCCAAAGTAACTAAAAAAGTAACTTTTTTTCCAAAGTAACTAAAAAAGTAACTTTTTTTACAAAGTAACTAAAAAAGTAACTTTTTTTACAAAGTAACTAAAAAAGTAACTTTTTTTACAAAGTAACTAAAAAAGTAACTTTTTTTACAAAGTAACTAAAAAAGTAACTTTTTTTTACAAAGTAACTAAAAAAGTAATTTTTTTTACAATAACTAAAAAAGTAATTTTTTTTACAAAGTAACTAAAAAAGTAACTTTTTTTCCAAAGTAACTAAAAAAGTAACTTTTTTTCCAAAGTAACTAAAAAAGTAACTTTTTTAACACATTAACTAATAAAGTAACTGAGAATATAGTAACTAAAAAAGTAACTTTTTTTCCAAAGTAACTAAAAAAATAACTTTTATTCCAAAGTAACTAAAAAAGTAACTTTTTTTCCAAAGTAACTAAAAAAGTAACTTTTTTTCCAAAGTAACTAAAAAAGTAACTTTTTTTCCAAAGTAACTAAAAAAGTAACTTGTTTTCCAAAGTAACTAAAAAAGTAACTTTTTTTCCAAAGTAACTAAAAAAATAACTTTTATTCCAAAGTAACTAAAAAAGTAACTTTTTTTTTACAAAGTAACTAAAAAAGTAACTTTTTTTACAAAGTAACTACAAAAAGTAACTTTTTTTACAAAGTAACTAAAAAAGTAACTTTTTTTACAAAGTAACTAAACAAGTAACTTTTTTTTACAAAGTAACTAAAAAAGTAACTTGTTTTACAAAGTAACTAAAAAAGTAACTTTTTTAACACATTAACTAATAAAGTAACTTTGAGAATATAGTAACTAAAAAAGTAACTTTGAGAATATAGTAACTAAAAAAGTAACTGAGAATATAGTAACTAAAAAGGTAACTGAGAATATAGTAACTAAAAAAGTTACTTTTTTTTACAAAGTAACTACAAAAGTAACTTTTTTCCAAAGTAACTAAAAAAGTAACTTTTTTGGTTAGTAAGAATATAGTAACTAAAAAAGTAACTTTTTTGGTTAGTAAGAATATAGTAACTAAAAAAGTAACTTTTTTACAAAGAAACTAAAAAGTAACTTTTTTACAAAGAAACTAAAAAGTAACTTTTTTTGTTAGTAAGAATATAGTAACTAAAAAGTAACTTATTTACAAAGTAACTAAAAAAGTAACTTTTTTACAAAGTAACTAAAAAAGTAACTTTTTTTTACAAAGTAACTAAAAAAGTAATTTTTTTACAATAACTAAAAAAGTATTTTTTTTTCCAAAGTAACTAAAAAACTAACTTTTTTCCCAAAGTAACTAAAAAAGTATTTTTTTTCTTAAAGTAACTAAAAAAGTAACTTTTTTTCCAAAGTAACTAAAAAAGTAACTTTTTTTCCAAAGTAACTAAAAAAGTAACTTTTTTTCCAAAGTAACTAAAAAAGTAACTTTTTTCCAAAGTAACTAAAAAAGTAACTTTTTTTCCAAAGTAACTAAAAAAGTAACTTTTTTTCCAAAGTAACTAAAAAAGTAACTTTTTTTCCAAAGTAACTAAAAAAGTAACTTTTTTAACACATTAACTAATAAAGTAACTGAGAATATAGTAACTAAAAAAGTAACTTTTTTTCCAAAGTAACTAAAAAAATAACTTTTATTCCAAAGTAACTAAAAAAGTAACTTTTTTTCCAAAGTAACTAAAAAAGTAACTTTTTTTCCAAAGTAACTAAAAAAGTAACTTTTTTTCCAAAGTAACTAAAAAAGTAACTTGTTTTCCAAAGTAACTAAAAAAGTAACTTGTTTCCAAAGTAACTAAAAAAATAACTTTTATTCCAAAGTAACTAAAAAAGTTACTTTTTTTCCAAAGTAACTAAAAAAGTAACTTTTTTTCCAAAGTAACTAAAAAAGTAACTTTTTTTTACAAAGTAACTAAAAAAGTAATGTTTTTTACAAAGTAACTAAAAAAGTAACTTTTTTTACAAAGTAACTAAAAAGTAACTTTTTTTACAAAGTAACTAAACAAGTAACTTTTTTTCCAAAGTAACTAAAAAAGTAACTTTTTTTTTACAAAGTAACTAAAAAAGTAACTTTTTTTACAAAGTAACTACAAAAAGTAACTTTTTTTACAAAGTAACTAAAAAAGTAACTTTTTTTACAAAGTAACTAAACAAGTAACTTTTTTTTACAAAGTAACTAAAAAAGTAACTTGTTTTACAAAGTAACTAAAAAAGTAACTTTTTTAACACATTAACTAATAAAGTAACTTTGAGAATATAGTAACTAAAAAAGTAACTTTGAGAATATAGTAACTAAAAAAGTAACTGAGAATATAGTAACTAAAAAGGTAACTGAGAATATAGTAACTAAAAAAGTTACTTTTTTTTACAAAGTAACTACAAAAGTAACTTTTTTCCAAAGTAACTAAAAAAGTAACTTTTTTGGTTAGTAAGAATATAGTAACTAAAAAAGTAACTTTTTTGGTTAGTAAGAATATAGTAACTAAAAAAGTAACTTTTTTACAAAGAAACTAAAAAGTAACTTTTTTACAAAGAAACTAAAAAGTAACTTTTTTTGTTAGTAAGAATATAGTAACTAAAAAGTAACTTATTTACAAAGTAACTAAAAAAGTAACTTTTTTACAAAGTAACTAAAAAAGTAACTTTTTTTTACAAAGTAACTAAAAAAGTAATTTTTTTACAATAACTAAAAAAGTATTTTTTTTTCCAAAGTAACTAAAAAAGTAACTTTTTTCCCAAAGTAACTAAAAAAGTATTTTTTTTCTTAAAGTAACTAAAAAAGTAACTTTTTTTCCAAAGTAACTAAAAAAGTAACTTTTTTTCCAAAGTAACTAAAAAAGTAACTTTTTTTCCAAAGTAACTAAAAAAGTAACTTTTTTCCAAAGTAACTAAAAAAGTAACTTTTTTTCCAAAGTAACTAAAAAAGTAACTTTTTTTCCAAAGTAACTAAAAAAGTAACTTTTTTTCCAAAGTAACTAAAAAAGTAACTTTTTTAACACATTAACTAATAAAGTAACTGAGAATATAGTAACTAAAAAAGTAACTTTTTTTCCAAAGTAACTAAAAAAATAACTTTTATTCCAAAGTAACTAAAAAAGTAACTTTTTTTCCAAAGTAACTAAAAAAGTAACTTTTTTTCCAAAGTAACTAAAAAAGTAACTTTTTTTCCAAAGTAACTAAAAAAGTAACTTGTTTTCCAAAGTAACTAAAAAAGTAACTTGTTTCCAAAGTAACTAATAAAATAACTTTTATTCCAAAGTAACTAAAAAAGTTACTTTTTTTCCAAAGTAACTAAAAAAGTAACTTTTTTTCCAAAGTAACTAAAAAAGTAACTTTTTTTTACAAAGTAACTAAAAAAGTAATTTTTTTTACAAAGTAACTAAAAAAGTAACTTTTTTTACAAAGTAACTAAAAAGTAACTTTTTTTACAAAGTAACTAAACAAGTAACTTTTTTTTACAAAGTAACTAAAAAAGTAACTTGTTTTTCCAAAGTAACTAAAAAAGTTACTTTTTTTCCAAGTAACTAAAAAAGTAACTTTTTTTCCAAAGTAACTAAAAACGTAACTTTTTTTGCAAAGTAACTAAAAAAGTAACTTTTTTTCCGAAGTAACTAAAAAAGTAACTTTTTTCCAAAGTAACTAAAAAAGTAACTTATTTTCAAAAGTAACTAAAAAAGTAATTTTTTTTCCAAAGTAACTAAAAAAGTAATTTTTTTTCCAAAGTAACTAAAAAAGTAATTTTTTTTCCAAAGTAACTAAAAAAGTAATTTTTTTTCCAAAGTAACTAAAAAAGTAATTTTTTTTCCACAGTAACTAAAAAAGTAACTTTTTTTCCAAAGTAACTAAAAAAGTAACTTTTTTCCAAAGTAACTAAAAAAGTAACTTTTTTTCCAAAGTAACTAAAAAAGTAACTTTTTTTCCAAAGTAACTAAAAAAGTAACTTTTTTTCCAAAGTAACTAAAAAAGTAACTTTTTTTTACAAAGTAACTAAAAAAGTAATTTTTTTTACAATAACTAAAAAAGTAATTTTTTTTACAAAGTAACTAAAAAAGTAACTTTTTTTCCAAAGTAACTAAAAAAGTAACTTTTTTTCCAAAGTAACTAAAAAAGTAACTTTTTTTCCAAGTAACTAAAAAAGTAACTTTTTTTCCAAAGTAACTAAAAACGTAACTTTTTTTCCAAAGTAACTAAAAAAGTAACTTTTTTTCCGAAGTAACTAAAAAAGTAACTTTTTTCCAAAGTAACTAAAAAAGTAACTTATTTTCAAAAGTAACTAAAAAAGTAACTTTTTTTCCAAAGTAACTAAAAAAGTAACGTTTTTACAAAGTAACTAAAAAAGTAACTTTTTTTTCCAAAGTAACTAAAAAAGTAACTTTTTTTTCCAAAGTAACTAAAAAAGTAATTTTTTTTCCAAAGTAACTAAAAAAGTAATTTTTTTTCCAAAGTAACTAAAAAAGTAATTTTTTTTCCAAAGTAACTAAAAAAGTAATTTTTTTTCCAAAGTAACTAAAAAAGTAACTTTTTTTCCAAAGTAACTAAAAAAGTTACTTTTTTTCCAAAGTAACTAAAAAAGTAACTTTTTTTACAAAGTAACTAAAAAAGTAACTTTTTTTCCAAAGTAACTAAAAAAGTAACTTTTTTTACAAAGTAACTAAAAAAGTAACTTTTTTTTACAAAGTAACTAAAAAAGTAATTTTTTTTACAATAACTAAAAAAGTAATTTTTTTTCCAAAGTAACTAAAAAAGTAACTTTTTTTCCAAAGTAACTAAAAAAGTAACTTTTTTAACACATTAACTAATAAAGTAACTGAGAATATAGTAACTAAAAAAGTAACTTTTTTTCCAAAGTAACTAAAAAAATAACTTTTATTCCAAAGTAACTAAAAAAGTAACTTTTTTTCCAAAGTAACTAAAAAAGTAACTTTTTTTCCAAAGTAACTAAAAAAGTAACTTTTTTTCCAAAGTAACTAAAAAAGTAACTTGTTTTCCAAAGTAACTAAAAAAGTAACTTTTTTTCCAAAGTAACTAAAAAAATAACTTTTATTCCAAAGTAACTAAAAAAGTAACTTTTTTTTTACAAAGTAACTAAAAAAGTAACTTTTTTTACAAAGTAACTACAAAAAGTAACTTTTTTTACAAAGTAACTAAAAAAGTAATTTTTTTACAATAACTAAAAAAGTAATTTTTTTTCCAAAGTAACTAAAAAAGTAACTTTTTTCCCAAAGTAACTAAAAAAGTATTTTTTTTCTTAAAGTAACTAAAAAAGTAACTTTTTTTCCAAAGTAACTAAAAAAGTAACTTTTTTTCCAAAGTAACTAAAAAAGTAACTTTTTTTCCAAAGTAACTAAAAAAGTAACTTTTTTCCAAGGTAACTAAAAAAGTAACTTTTTTCCAAAGTAACTAAAAAAGTAACTTTTTTTCCAAAGTAACTAAAAAAGTAACTTTTTTTCCAAAGTAACTAAAAAAGTAACTTTTTTTCCAAAGTAACTAAAAAAGTAACTTTTTTCCAAAGTAACTAAAAAAGTAACTTTTTTTCCAAAGTAACTAAAAAAGTAACTTTTTTTCCAAAGTAACTAAAAAAGTAACTTTTTTAACACATTAACTAATAAAGTAACTGAGAATATAGTAACTAAAAAAGTAACTTTTTTTCCAAAGTAACTAAAAAAATAACTTTTATTCCACAGTAACTAAAAAAGTAACTTTTTTTCCAAAGTAACTAAAAAAGTAACTTTTTTTCCAAAGTAACTAAAAAAGTAACTTTTTTTCCAAAGTAACTAAAAAAGTAACTTGTTTTCCAAAGTAACTAAAAAAGTAACTTTTTTTCCAAAGTAACTAAAAAAATAACTTTTATTCCAAAGTAACTAAAAAAGTAACTTTTTTTTTACAAAGTAACTAAAAAAGTAACTTTTTTTACAAAGTAACTACAAAAAGTAACTTTTTTTACAAAGTAACTAAAAAAGTAACTTTTTTTACAAAGTAACTAAACAAGTAACTTTTTTTTACAAAGTAACTAAAAAAGTAACTTGTTTTACAAAGTAACTAAAAAAGTAACTTTTTTAACACATTAACTAATAAAGTAACTTTGAGAATATAGTAACTAAAAAAGTAACTTTGAGAATATAGTAACTAAAAAAGTAACTGAGAATATAGTAACTAAAAAGGTAACTGAGAATATAGTAACTAAAAAAGTTACTTTTTTTTTACAAAGTAACTACAAAAGTAACTTTTTTCCAAAGTAACTAAAAAAGTAACTTTTTTGGTTAGTAAGAATATAGTAACTAAAAAAGTAACTTTTTTGGTTAGTAAGAATATAGTAACTAAAAAAGTAACTTTTTTACAAAGAAACTAAAAAGTAACTTTTTTACAAAGAAACTAAAAAGTAACTTTTTTGTTAGTAAGAATATAGTAACTAAAAAGTTACTTATTTACAAAGTAACTAAAAAAGTAACTTTTTTACAAAGTAACTAAAAAAGTAACTTTTTTTTACAAAGTAACTAAAAAAGTAATTTTTTTACAAAGTAACTAAAAAAGTAACTTTTTTTCCAAAGTAACTAAAAAAGTAACTTTTTTTCCAAAGTAACTAAAAAAGTAACTTTTTTTCCAAAGTAACTAAAAAAGTAACTTTTTTTCCAAAGTAACTAAAAAAGTAACTTTTTTTCCAAAGTAACTAAAAAAGTAACTTTTTTCCAAGGTAACTAAAAAAGTAACTTTTTTCCAAAGTAACTAAAAAAGTAACTTTTTTTCCAAAGTAACTAAAAAAGTAACTTTTTTTCCAAAGTAACTAAAAAAGTAACTTTTTTTCCAAAGTAACTAAAAAAGTAACTTTTTTCCAAAGTAACTAAAAAAGTAACTTTTTTTCCAAAGTAACTAAAAAAGTAACTTTTTTTCCAAAGTAACTAAAAAAGTAACTTTTTTAACACATTAACTAATAAAGTAACTGAGAATATAGTAACTAAAAAAGTAACTTTTTTTCCGAAGTAACTAAAAAAATAACTTTTATTCCAAAGTAACTAAAAAAGTAACTTTTTTTCCAAAGTAACTAAAAAAGTAACTTTTTTTCCAAAGTAACTAAAAAAGTAACTTTTTTTCCAAAGTAACTAAAAAAGTAACTTGTTTTCCAAAGTAACTAAAAAAGTAACTTTTTTTCCAAAGTAACTAAAAAAATAACTTTTATTCCAAAGTAACTAAAAAAGTTACTTTTTTTCCAAAGTAACTAAAAAAGTAACTTTTTTTCCAAAGTAACTAAAAAAGTTACTTTTTTTTACAAAGTAACTAAAAAAGTAACTTTTTTTACAAAGTAACTAAAAAAGTAACTTTTTTTACAAAGTAACTAAAAAAGTAATTTTTTTACAATAACTAAAAAAGTAATTTTTTTTCCAAAGTAACTAAAAAAGTAACTTTTTTCCCAAAGTAACTAAAAAAGTATTTTTTTTCTTAAAGTAACTAAAAAAGTAACTTTTTTTCCAAAGTAACTAAAAAAGTAACTTTTTTTCCAAAGTAACTAAAAAAGTAACTTTTTTTCCAAAGTAACTAAAAAAGTAACTTTTTTTCCAAAGTAACTAAAAAAGTAACTTTTTTTCCAAAGTAACTAAAAAAGTAACTTTTTTTCCAAAGTAACTAAAAAAGTAACTTTTTTTCCAAAGTAACTAAAAAAGTAACTTTTTTTCCAAAGTAACTAAAAAAGTAACTTTTTTTCCAAAGTAACTAAAAAAGTAACTTTTTTCCAAGGTAACTAAAAAAGTAACTTTTTTCCAAAGTAACTAAAAAAGTAACTTTTTTTCCAAAGTAACTAAAAAAGTAACTTTTTTTCCAAAGTAACTAAAAAAGTAACTTTTTTTCCAAAGTAACTAAAAAAGTAACTTTTTTCCAAAGTAACTAAAAAAGTAACTTTTTTTCCAAAGTAACTAAAAAAGTAACTTTTTTTCCAAAGTAACTAAAAAAGTAACTTTTTTAACACATTAACTAATAAAGTAACTGAGAATATAGTAACTAAAAAAGTAACTTTTTTTCCAAAGTAACTAAAAAAATAACTTTTATTCCAAAGTAACTAAAAAAGTAACTTTTTTTCCAAAGTAACTAAAAAAGTAACTTTTTTTCCAAAGTAACTAAAAAAGTAACTTTTTTTCCAAAGTAACTAAAAAAGTAACTTGTTTTCCAAAGTAACTAAAAAAGTAACTTTTTTTCCAAAGTAACTAAAAAAATAACTTTTATTCCAAAGTAACTAAAAAAGTTACTTTTTTTCCAAAGTAACTAAAAAAGTAACTTTTTTTCCAAAGTAACTAAAAAAGTAACTTTTTTTACAAAGTAACTAAAAAGTAACTTTTTTTACAAAGTAACTAAACAAGTAACTTTTTTTTACAAAGTAACTAAAAAAGTAACTTGTTTTACAAAGTAACTAAAAAAGTAACTTTTTTAACACATTAACTAATAAAGTAACTTTGAGAATATAGTAACTAATAAAGTAACTTTGAGAATATAGTAACTAAAAAAGTAACTTTGAGAATATAGTAACTAAAAAAGTAACTGAGAATATAGTAACTAAAAAAGTAACTTTTTTCCACAGTAACTGAAAAAGTAACTTTTTTGGTTAGTAAGAATATAGTAACTAAAAAAGTAACTTTTTTACAAAGAAACTAAAAAGTAACTTTTTTACAAAGAAACTAAAAAGTAACTTTTTTGGTTAGTAAGAATATAGTAACTAAAAAGTAACTTATTTACAAAGTAACTAAAAAAGTAACTTTTTTACAAAGTAACTAAAAAAGTAACTTTTTTTTACAAAGTAACTAAAAAAGCAATTTTTTTTACAATAACTAAAAAAGTAATTTTTTTTCCAAAGTAACTAAAAAAGTAACTTTTTCCCAAAGTAACTAAAAAAGTATTTTTTTCCCCAAAGTAACTAAAAAAGTAACTTTTTTTCCAAAGTAACTAAAAAAGTAACTTTTTTTCCAAAGTAACTAAAAAAGTAACTTTTTAACACATTAACTAATAAAGTAACTGAGAATATAGTAACTAAAAAAGAAACGTTTTTTACAAAGTAACTAAAAAAGTAACTTTTTTTTACAAAGTAACTAAAAAAGTAACTTTTTTACAAAGTAACTAAAAAAGTAACTTTTTTACAAAGTAACTTGAAAAATAAAGTAACTAAAAAAATATGCTATAAATATATTTTTTTCACATACTTATCTGACTTTTTATGATGTCTTTTTGACATAAAATTTTTTGTAGGGGGCGCTATTGAGCCGATTTGGCACTCTGAACCAATAAAATCAGATTCTGTAACTACATTTCGGCCTTGTAATCTACTTGCCAAGTTTGCTTATGTTTCGAGCATTTTTAGCCTCTCAAAATGACCTTCGTTGTTAACGGCGAAGACTGCATCGCCACGGCAACGGCGTTCGACGAAACATCAAAAACTTCATGATCTGGCATTATGAACTTCTTGTATTTGTGTGGAACAAATTTGATATTGATTTGATTTACCTACTAAGAGAAACAAGCCAAAGTATAAAGACTTTAACTTCCTGTTACCAGTAGGTGGCGCTATGACTATGATTCAAAATTAGCCTGCAGATGTCTTCAGGCCTGGAGTCTAATCAAACACGTGAAATCTGGTAAAGATCTGATGATGTGGAGTCGAGTTACATAAATTTATTCGTTCATGGCGAAGGATCGAAATTCCGTCGCCACGGCAACAGCTTTTCACGAAACAACAAGCTTTGAGTAACTTTTCATCACAAAGGTCTTTAGACTGTACCGACCAAATTTGAAGTTGATCTGATTAATTCCCTAGGAGGAGTTCGTTAAAGTGCAGCGCCTGGAAATGACAAAAATGACATGAGAAATTCATAAAAAATGCAAAATGGCTGACTTCCGGTTGGGTTTAGAGCATAGCCCCAAGAGACTTTTATTGAAGTCCATATGCGATACATGCAGGGGCGGACTGGCCATCGGGGATACCGGGGGAAATTTGTAGGTTACTGGTCTTCTCAATGGAGCTCTGATGGATCGGTGCTAGGCTATGCTAACATCGTAGCAGCTCCACCAGCACTCAATAACGTCACGTAGACGTAAATACGGCAGCGTCTATTCATTGTTTGTACCATATGGTTTACACACACACATGTATACGCATAGTTTGGTCCGGTCTCTATTGATATGAGGTATCGTAGAGCTCTGGGTGAACACAAACGGCTACAGTATTTATTTTCTGATTCAACAGCGGCAGGAAGTCGGTGATGACAGGGGGAGCAACTCAACGCTGATAGGCTATCGCGCCACAGCGTCACGCGATGTCGCAAAATCGCGGCGGGACAGTCTCATCGCGTCTGTGCATAGACTTTGTATATAATCTCGACGCGCGTCAAAAAATCGACGCGTCCGGTGTGAACGCACCTTAAGTCTTTCTTTATGGAGCATGAAAATATGTACGAAGATATATTATATTCGCGGTTAGCATTTCCCCATTGGCGGTAATGTTAAAATTAGCTTAGAAGCTAGCGAGTCGTACGACGTCAGCACCGACCTCTGGATGCAGGTGACAGACCAAGACGTGGGTCCTCGCGCCTACCACGGCACCGCCGTCCTCAAGGGGAACATCTACTGCGTCGGCAGCTTCAAGAGGGTAGAGCATTTCAACAGTGTGCGCAGGTTCGACGTGAGCATGCACACCTGGCACGAGGGGCCACCCATGTACCACCGCCGATGCTACGTGAGCGTCGCTGTGCTGGGCGAGTGCATCTACGCCACGGGAGGTTTTGACAGGTACTCGCGACTCAGCACCGCAGATCCAGCGCAGGATGGCTCTCTTCGCACACATTGAGGTCGTCGGCGAGTTGCTGCACAGAGAGCTGCGGGAACTCTTCGGACAAAACCACCTCCTCAAAGTGGTCAACGATGAATTGGTAGGCCTTGAGTGTAGATGCTCAAGGCCAAGCAGGGACAAGCAGGTGTCGGTGACCTGAAAGATGCCGATGCAGTTCTCTGGGCAGAGCTGCTCGCCCAGGAAGTCCCAGCAAGTTTGCACAACGCCCATGACGTTGAGCTGATCGGCTGCCACCAGCAGCTCCTGCACGTTTTCCTCCATCACAGAGACCAAGCCAGTGTACGCTAACTCAATGATGAGCTGCATCATGTCCGGAGACAGGCCGGGTATACAATAGAATGTATACTGTCTTTATCCCTTTCAGGGGAAAATCTTTCTCTGCATTTGGCCCATCCCTGTATATAGGGAGCAGTGGGCTGCCAATGACAGGCGCCCGGGGAGTCCAGTGTATTGCTCAGGTACACTTCGACACGTGACACGTCCCAGTCGGAGATCGAACCGTGAACCTTCCGGTTCCCAGACGACCTCTTAACCTAGTGCGCCACGGTCGCCCCCAAAGATGCCAAAGATGGTATGTGGAAGACCTCCTTGTCTAGAGGTGACCAGCGACTCCAGAGAGCTCTGCAGAGGATTGGAAACAGACTTCAGATTTTCATTCTCATTGATAACAATGATAATGTTTTCAAATAAGCATTCACAAAATCAACATATTACACCATTTTGCATTAAAGGGAAATTGTACAATACGTAAACTGCCGGACATCATTCCGAGTGTAACTAGCCGTGAGAATGTCGCTGTCAAATAAATGTCACTACTATGTAATACTACATTTTGTATGCTATTTTAGTTTTCTTTTGTGATCTCTCTGGAGCTGTTTCACCACCATCTACAATTCATCTCAGCTTTTGTGCAGCAGTGAACAGCTTCTTCCTTCAATTTGTGTGTCGAATTAACCATCTCAAGTGTTTGCAATTACTTTTCGTTTTGTGGCATTAAATTAATTCAGTCACTTTTCTGAACACACAAACTACTCAATGCTACTAATCAATACCAATCTGCTTAAAAGCACATTACTATGGACCTGAGAGACTATTGTAGCTGATATATTATCTCTTTTCCTCTTTGTCAAACTTGTCAGAAATGCTCCATGAACGTATGTGATTCATCACATATCGTGATTAGTCTCCCAGACTTGATCATGAACTATTACTTTCTGCTCATTTGAAGGATATACATTCACAGCATATATATATATATATATATAGATATATATATATATATATATATATAGATATATATATAGATATATATATATCTATATATATATCTATATATATATAGATATATATATATATCTATATATATAGATATATATATAGATATATATATATATATATATATAGATATATATCTCAGATAGCCAACTCACTGGAAGTGCGTGCTGCATCGACACAGGAAGACCTTGTTGATCTCAAACGTTACGTCCTCGACTTTGATGACTGCGTCGCAAAGTTGTCCCTCCAGACGGGGAGAAATAAACAATGCGCTTGACATGTCTGAAGATTCGCAGTAGCTCATCTTGGTTTTCTGAGAGAGCTTTTTGGTCGATGACTTGTCTCAACAGGTCTTTTGAGTCAAAAGAGAGACACTGACCACACATCATGATCAGGTGCTACAATTCTAGTCAGGATTCCATGCTAGAATGGAATCCTGGACCTACAACATCACTGATGAACTGACATCCTCCAATTCAACCTGTAGACCATGCTATTGTCATACAAGCATAAAGTTATGCAGTATTTATTGCTGTAACTTTGTTTTCTTTTTGCGTTTTACATGTAGCCTTCATCAATCTGACAGTGGTGTTTCACCAAAGTGGCAAAAACATGATAAATGTTGCTATGTTTTGCATATAATCTGTTTTGCATATAATTTGACAGAAGCCATTTCACTGAATGGTGCACATTATGTTTTACATAATATGTAAAACATAATGTAAAAAACATATGTAAAACATTATGTTTTACATATATTACAGATGTCCACCAGTAAAATAAGCAACTCAGTCATTTTACTGTGAGTTTAAACTCCTTGGTCACTTTGTTAGGTACTATATAATCTAATACAATCCACTACAACAGCTCAGATATCAATGTTTAGTTTTTGTAAAAAAAAACTTTCACAGAGGTGTTGATTCAACTATGTGTTTATTATTGACGTTGAAGTTTGCAGTGCTGTACATGCATGCATCTGTGCATGAAGCCATTCATTCACACATCGACACACACTCACGGAGTCAAACACATATTCATATCCTTTAATCCAGACCTTATTTCACTTTAAATGAGAAGAACAGTTATTTATGTGTTTCTATGTACTTATAATCCATCCAGTTGAATTTGAAAATAGAGTAATAATTTGTTAAAATATAATTGATGTGTACTTTATTTGATTTGACAGTTGTTGACTACACAGAGACGTTGTTACTACTACTAGGCTTCTTGAATATATTGATATATATATATGGCGGTATGTGACTGGTTCTTATGACTTTGTGTTATTGACGTAGCGTCTCGTCACGGATTCATGTATATGCAGCTTGCGTCACTCGCGCCACCATTCGCACCTCCGCCGGCCCCGCCCCGACCGTCGCCCGGCACGAGCGCACGGCGCAGACTGCGGTTATGGAGAAAAGTTTTTAAAAGCACCGTCGTGTCCAGCCGTGCTATGGCGTCCTCAGATCGCGAGGAGTAGTATAATGTCAGTTTATACTGTTGATGCAGTTTTCACTGATTATTGACTTTCGGTATTAGAGTCAATTTAACGTGTTTTGTGAAGCATATAATATAGTCGGGGCCAGCAATGTCAGAGACCGGCCCAAACCCCGTCGGCCTACCGGGGATTCCCCCGGTATCCCCGATGGCCAGTCCGCCCCTGGTGGTGTGTGTGTGTTCTATGTCCTGTTGTAACACTTACACGCTTTCTGTACTCTGATCCCGAATGATACCAAACTCTCTCAGTGCACTTCTGAAATGTTTATTTACAGTACGGGACATTCATGTACAAATCTGTTCCCATGGTGATGGAGCTTATTGTTTCATGAACATTCATTTACAGCACAGACCCTCTGCAGTGTACAGCGCTGCTCGTCTGCATGTACAGCGCGAGATGAGAGCTGAGCCATGAGGCTCACTCATTCAGAGGAACATGTGAAATGGCTCTTTAAACAGTGCTGTTTAACAAAAATCATGTACACAGAATTATAAAACTCAGAGATTCTGTCTCAGCAATATCTGCAATATGACACAAACACCTACAATTAAAAAACAACAACTAAAATCATCAAATACTTTCTTCAAGCATGGCACCAAATACAAAATGAGAGGAGAAACAAACGGGCTGAATAAGAAGAGCAGCACAGACGGGAACAACAGACAGAAATCAACCAACGTTTGGCTTCTGAAAAAGAAATAACTGTGACTCCTTCGAGCCGTTTCTAACGGCGACAAACACACTGACTGCAAATCAACCCTCAGTCAACAGTAATCACGCACATGTACGAGGACTGGAACTGTATCTTAGAATCCCTGACTCAGCTGTTTCTACGTTAGTCAGTGACGTCTCTTTTCCCAGCATGCTTTTTGGCCCGTGATCGCAACATGAGGGTTCAATGACGTCATAAAGAGCACTGAGGCCAGATGAAGTGCACTAGAACCAGAGGCTGACTGAGCCCATGCCACTAAAGGCTTCTACACACCGGGACGTGACAATGAAGATGCTAAACGTTTGGTTGGGAATGTTTCGCATTCAAACTATTCATACAACAGCACATGTGTGACAGCTGCAGTTTGAATAGATTCGCCCGGGCAGAGACCGACTACCAGGATCCTTCACACATTCTGTCGGAGGTCGTATCGTCTAAACTACGGACGGTGTGCTATTCTATTGAATTGACTTGTGCTCTGAGTGAACTAGAGTTCCGTCTGGTAAACAGTTACTCTACATGTCTAGCACTTTTATTGTGAAAGGTAAGAACACAAGGAGAGGATCTGGTCTGCCTTTGTCGAGGTTTAGGGAGTGATAGTTTGCTGTGTTGGTTCAGACTACGGAGCCCCGTGTTGTTGTACAGTCTAGTATACGTTTCCAATATGCAACGTGATTGGTTGATGCTTTGATTTGCGAAAGCTCAGAAAAATCTATCTTTTTCGAAAAGCTTGCCGCCTAATATTCCTGTTCTGTCCTCATGTAGCATCAGTCAGGCTGAGATCAGGACAGAACATAAGTGCTCACCGTGCTGAGATATTTACCGTCTGTGAGTGTCTGAGGAAGAACATGTGGACTATGTCCTGCCCCTCTGGGTTTGTGTCCTGTTCATTCCAGATGTCCTTACTGTTCTGCATGTGCACACTGGCACATGCAGAACAGCGAGTAACTGAGACGCTCACTGGACACTTGCCAGAAACTTGTAGTTCAAACTGTTAAAGTCCCTTTTCTCTCACGCTGCTCGTTCTTTTTATGAAAACTGGTCAAACTGAGGAAGCTCCAGCAATATGATCGAAAGCTCAGGAAGAAGTACCACATGGACCTTGTAGTAAGATTGTTTTGTCATTAAGGTTAAAAAAGAACGATCAGTGTTCACGTTTGTTAAGTCTATTGGTGCTTTACAGAGCACAACATGTGAGACTTGTGTTCATAGAGATACTTTGAGAGGTCACATCCATGGGCTCTGCTGGGACCTGAAGTCCTGCACCCCGACACATGTAAAGACCTGGTCCTGGTCCACAAGGTGCAGATTTCGATTCCGCCTCTGTCCCAGTTTGATTGTTGGAAGTTGGACTTACAAACCTATCTTATCGTCACCCTGTTTACATTTGGCCAGTTGTTGACAGAGAACAGAAAAAAACAAGAGACAAACATCTGCAGCTGTTTCACACGGTGGAGGGGGAGGCTGTCAAGCAAAGTGATGCATTATGGGAGAAACATTTGAGTAGGTCGGTATTAAAAAAAGCGCTTAAAATCCAACTGCTTAAATAAGGATCTTAGTACACACATACAGTATGTGTGTGTGTATATATATATATATATATATATATATATGGAGGGGAACTTGTATAACCAGGTTTCTTCTTGTTACCGTGACAACACTAACGTTTAATCGGAGGGCGGGGTCAGTAGATGAACTCTCCAAGGACCTCCTGCAGTGAACTGAAAGGCTCCTCAAACTTGAAGCGTTTGGAGATGGCCTTCTGATCGGCAACCAGCGCCTCCTTCTCCGAGGAGGACTGGCGGCACTGACCCAGCGTGTAGGCGGCCACCACTATCAGCTCCTCCGCCAACGGAACCCTCCCCCCATCCTCATCCTCAGCCGTGGTGGTGCCGCTGGGAGGTTCAGGGCTGCTGGTGGAACTACTGGTGGAGCTGGATGCCTCCTTTTCCTCCACTGGGAGGGCCTCCTCCTCCGTCTGGGGTTCCTGAAGCTCTGACATCTGAAGCCAGGGGTGTTTGAGACACTGCTCGGCTGTGGCCCGCTCCCTGCACACACACACACACAGATGAATACAGCTGGATATGGTACATTCTGCTTTATGTTCTGCATTGAATACGTGGTTTTATCACTTTAACTTCTTTATCATCTAGCGGTCCCGCTGTGAGGACAGTAATGCTGCGTTCACACTACCAGCAACACAACAGCACAGCAGGCTACGAGTCATGTTCAATGGAAGCCGGTGACATGACGCAAACTGACCAATCAAATAGTCGTATGTTGTGAGTTTCCTGTTCTGTTTCTCCTTTCCAGTGCTACGTCATCGGTAGGTATGCCCCTCCCCCGAAACCCAGTTCTAAGCTAAAGTATTGATGCGGTCCTGAGTTAACGGTTCTGCTATCGGTTCTTTCTTAGTTGTGGACTGAGATGTCCTCTCTCTGTCTCCGTCTCCCTCAGTACAGCGTGAGACTCACATCAGGATCAGAGAGAAGTCGTCTCAAACACAATAAAACCCTCACAAGTAGGTTTCATCACAACATGTGACCAACAAGCAGAACAGGACATCTGTTTGTGGAGCAGCCGTCAGGTAACGGTAGTGATGTCATACATTAGTGATGTCATACAGAGTTTGATCACAAGAACAGGATCATGAATGAAATAATAACTGAGATCATTGTTTAGCTGCGACAATATTTGAAAGATTTTTGAACTTCTTGAATTGCTGCTGAAGAAAGACTATTTGTTTACATACAAGAATAATAAAGCAAGCTTAATTCATTTGTCCCACAACTGAATCAGAAAGAACGGATACGAGCACTAGTACGGATACCCGTCCCCCACCCCTCTCCCATGACCAGCCCCGGGGTGGAGTGGACTGACTGTGGCTGCTTGCGGAGCAGCGTCTGGATGAAGGACAGGGCGCTGCGGTCCAGCTGCTGCAGCTCCTCCTTGCTGTAGCTCACGTTGAGCTGGGCGATGTTGAGAAAGGTCTCCTGCTTGTTCTCGCCCAGGAACGGAGAGATTCCCGTCAGCATCACGTAGGCCAGAACGCCAGCACTCCTAAACACAAGATGCATACTGCATACATGAGATCAGATACACTGAAAGATGCACCGCCACCCATTAGCAGCTACACATTCATAGGAAACAATAAACAAAGTCATATAAAATGAAAGATGCGAGCAGCGATGAACGGGCCCTCGCCATGCGCGCGTCGGGGTGCCGGCGGGACTCCGGCCTGCGCGTCCGAGAACGTCCGCGACCGTCGGACGGCGCGTCCGCGAGCGAGACGTGTTTAATCCCGCGTGGACCGCCTGGTGCCGGAATTGACGCTTTGCAAACAGTCCGACGCTTCCTGCGTCCTCTGCCTGGCGCTACAGAACGCGTGCGTCGTGTTGCTCTGTGTCAAGTGTGAACCACGTAGTGTAAAAGTCACGTAAATGGGATGCAGTTTGTCAGAAAACGCAGATTTCCTTTCGCCAGCAGGTGGCGCTGTGAGTACTAGTGAAAATAAGCTTGTAGACATCCTCAGGCCGTGAGTGGTATCAACCATGTGAAGTTTGAGACTGTTTGGAACAAGTGCAGCTGAGTTAAGTCAGCTTTTTTCACGGGGAATCACGTAAAGTAAACGCCCGCTACGGCTAAACGATGAGGTCAAACGTAAAGCTTTGAGTAAATTTTAATCACAACGGTCTTGACATGGTACTGGCAAAATTTAAAGTGGATCTGATGAAGTCCCTAGGAGGAGTTCGTTAAAGTATAGCGACAAGAAATAGGCCGAAATCGATGGAACAATGACACATAAATCAAAATTCCCGACTTCCGGTCGGGTTTAGAGCATGGTCCCAAGATACTTATATTTAAGTCTCGATAGGATACATGTACGTACCAACTTTCATACATGTAGCTCAAACGTAGCGCTGGGGCTGCTGTTTTGAAATATTGTAGGGGGCGCTATAGAGGCAATTTAAAACGGACAAGCCTAAAACCCATATACACTATGTCTTCCTATGACCTACGAAACATGTACAAAGTTTCATGAGTTTTTGAGCATCCCAACACACTCAACCATCAGCTTCCTTTTTCATGAATACGATGCATCGCCACGGCAACAGCGTTCAACGAAAGCGCACAATATTCATGATCATGCATCATCAATGTCTTAAGGCTATCCTTACCAAATTTGAAACTCATCAGGTCACCTGGCTAGGAGGTATAAAGAAAAGTATAAAATATCACATTTCCTTTAGCCAGTACGCGGTGCTATGAGTTATTGCATTTTTTTCAATTGAAATATGTTCAAGCTTGAATTATTATCATGCATAAGAAGTTTTGTGCGGATTGGATAATGTACCTTGGAGTTATAACTACTTACAAGAATTTATTTTTTCCAAAACAATGAGGCAAAATGGCCGGCATGCCACGTCAAGGTTCTTCGATGAAAGCGCGAAATTTGAGTAACTTTTAATCACAAAGGTCTTAAGAGCACCCTGACCAAAGGAGAAGTTGATCGCATAAATTCTCTCGGAGGAGTTCGTTAAAATGCGAAGGCTGAAATCTGCAAAAAGTGGCAAAAATGCCAACTTTGCGAGTTTTCTGTAGCGCCCCCTAGTGGTCGAATGAAAAACAATTCTCAGGGTATGTTACAGCATGCGATGTGCACATATGCTGCAAGTTTTGGAATTTTAGGACAAACGGTTGAGAAGTTGTGTTTTGATATTTAGCCACGCCCCTAAGAAGTGTATTGGTCCATATCTTCTAAACGCTAAGAGGTATCAGAAAGCTTTGAGTAACTTTAGATGAGGTAGATCCATTAATGATCCACAGAAAATTTGGTAGCAATCGCACCCAGCATGTAGGAGGAGATAGTAAAAATGGGTTTCACACTAAATTCAAAATGGCGGAAAATCTAAGGAGCCGGAGCTTAGGGGTCTAGCGGATTCGGACATGTGGGTCAAATTTCAAGTCAATCGGACATACTGGCCGAGGGGCGTGGCCGGTCCGATTTGTAGGGGGCGCTAGAGAGCCATTTTTTTACACACGCATATGCAAATTTGGGCAGCAGAGTTTCTCCAGCAGATGTGAGAGGGGTGCAAAAATGGTGAGTTTTCATGAATTCCAAGTGCCCCTACAAGCTCCATCCCGAGAAAAATATAGATCAGAACAATAATAATCCTTACAATTTCAATAGGGCCTTCGCAGGCCCGACGTTGTCGGTGGCTCGGGCCCTAATAATAACGGATTCCTACAATTTCAATAGGGCCTTCGCCAGGCCGACGTTGTCAGTGGCTCGGGCCCTAATTAAACACGTAAAATCTGTATTTCATACTCTGTTGAGTTACATTTCCCGGCTATTTTTTTCACAACATTTGAGGTGATCCTGTGCCTTCAGTGGTCATTGTGCTTCCTGCGATGTCATTCATTAGTGTCCCTGAAACAGTAGAACCTAAGCTACATGGAGATGGAAGTCAATAAACCTTTATAAGTGATGGCGCCATAAATATAAAAGTGGTTTCATCAAATTTGAAGAAATAAACACACAAACATATTTTTCCTGAACAATGCTAAATGTAGATAAATTGACAGAAAATGTCTCTATACACCTAATGTGGCACAATGAATCATGTGTAGTTCAGTAAGTACAATCATTTCATGGGTGTAATGTAAGTTCAGAGAGTTTGTTATGTTTCCTGTGTTTATAAGGAGGAAGTGTTGGCTGTAGGTAAAATGTGGGGTACAGCGTTATTCATCACCAGCTACATTTGTAGGCAGTAGATCCAGCGGATTGCCAGTAGGTGTCAGTGTTGCGACATGAGTTGTGGAGCAACTGTAGACCTAAACACATACTTTTGTATTTTGCACCAGATGGAGCCTGTGTGACATCATTCTGTGCACCGCTACACTAACATTGTTTGAACTATTTACATGTTTTTTGGTTTTAATGAGCAGAGTGCAATCGTGTCCATAGTCTTGTTCTAGTACATTCTGATGTTTGGTAATGACGTCGTCACGAGCGTACATCGTGATGACGGGAAAGACAGAAACTTCAACTTTCACAGCAAAATAATGAATGTTCTAGTTATGATGGTTTTATTACTTCAAATGACTTGAAAGTATCAATACAATGTGGAAGCTACATTACATTAACAGACATGGTGTGTTCTCCTCCACCTCCTCTCCCTCTTGTCTCTGGTGTTTATGGAGAGGTTTCGTCTTTCCTTTTGTTCTTGTAACTTTTAAAAGAAGACTGATTTATTATCATATGAGTTGTGTTGTTCACAATATAGTAGATTTATATTCCCAACTGGACCTGAAGGCAGCAGATGAAACACATCTTCAGACAATGACATGAGTCTGTTGGTTGGTCTGTAAATCTTCAATGGATTGTAATGGAGTGACATGCAGGGTCCCCAGAGGACGAACCCTGCCGTCTTCAGTGATCCTCAGACTTCATGTCTAGTGCCAGCAGGACGCACCAACCATTGGATACATATGGTTCAGACTCCTTCTGGTAATGTATTATGTCATTATTAAGTTCCCACCCCACTGGCTGCAGACTCTTGGTATCAGTAAACAGGACCGTGTGTTTTTATAACACCACAGGGCGGACACTTTCATACCGCTTGTGACCTTCTCTTACCACATATCTGTTGCTGTGCTTATGGGCTCATAATTTAGAATCTCAGGAGCTGGAAACAAGAACACAAACACACCCGTTAATCATGCTGAAGGAAACCTGTGCAGACATGAGTGCGGTGTGGTGGTAGAGGCGATGCAACTCACCGACGTACTCCGGAGTCCCCATGATCTCCCTGAGCTCCTGGTGGCTGCTGACCATCCTGGACAGACCAAAGTCCACGATCTTGATGTCCCCCAGAGGAGAGCTGCTAGTCAGCAGGACGTTCTGAGGCTGAGGCACAGCACACACACATCTGTCTCATTGTGTCCTCAGACACTCTCTCCTTCATGGAGGTGAGTGTCTTCTTAGTTTCACCAATAATACATAACAATCACTATAGCCCGGCCATTTACCTATTATGACATCATGTTAGATAATAACTTGAAATCCTCTTACAGCTGATTCCAGTGTACACACCACCGGATTATTTCACTGTTCTAATGTGAATGACTGCGGTTTCATCTCAACTCACTCCTTTTAGACATCATGGAGAGATGAGAGTAGGAATGAAATACAAGAAATGCAAAATCTCAGGTGCTTCATGTTCCACTGACCTTCAGGTCTAGGTGGACCACGTTGTTCTGGTGGAGGAAGGACACGCCCTCCAGGATCTGCCTCATGAGCCTCTTCACGTCCTCCTCGCTGAAGGCCTCGTCTTCCTCATCTGACACGCACTGGTTGAAGATCTCACCTCCAGCAGCACTGCACACACACGCACACGCACGCGCACGCACACGCACACACACACACACACACACACACACACAGTACATCAGATCAGGAATGTTCCCTCTCCACCTTGAAATGATTCAGTGTAAAAGCACTGTAGGTCATCGGGGCTTTCTAGAGTCTATGCATTCCCTCTGCTTGACCTGAGCAGGGTCAGGGTGACTGCAGCATATCCCAGCATGCACCAGGCAAGAGGCAAACACGTTGGTCAGTGATTGTAGAGTTTGTGACTGTGGGAAGAAACCCAAACTACAGTCTGTGTTCCTTGTCCACAACCTCACCAGATCCATTACGGACCGTTTGACACGCCAGGCTCTGTATGGTGGATCCCACAAGACACTGATCTGTGTGTGAATGTGTGCGTGACGACTTGCTGGAGGCGGCGGCAGGAATAGCAGAGCAAACGAATTATGGTGAGCTTCACTTGAACAGGGCCGGTAGTGTTGACTGAGGAAACAGGGCTGTGGCTGTAACGTCTCCGCCCACTGCCTCCGTAAAGTAACGGTGAAGTCCTCCGACCTGAGATAAACTCGGGCGGATAAACTCAATTAGACTGGGCGCATGACGGAACAGAAAAAGACAGGAGGGCAGTCAGGAATAGATGAGGCGTCCCCTCGGGGGGGCGATGCTGAATTAGGCTTTATCTCAGAGGGGGGGGGGCGTGTTTTGGGTCTTTCAAGGTGAGAAGAAAAGGTCTTTAACCCAGCTAGAGAGAATGAAAACACTGGACCTGATGCATGGTACCTACAAACAGCCTCGTCAAACTTTTGAAGATAGTTCTGGTTTATTCACTCCGCCAAGCCGCTGGAGGTTATGTCTCTGGTTTGGCTTGTCAGCAGGATTATAGAATGTGTACTCGTCTGATTTTCATGGAACTAGGTAGAAGGGTGTAGCATGGACTAAGGAAGAGCCCATTCCATTTTGGTTGTCAAAGATGTTGCCGTATTGGTGCAGTTTTGTGAGACCAACTCTGCCATGACTTGTCTCCCCAAGAAACACGTTAGCTTTCTAGTAAACAAACACGTGAGACGACAAATGGTGAGCGGTTCTTGTCGAGCAATCGACCCGCTTAGAATAGGCATAAAGCGGCTACATGTCTTCACCTGGAGATAGTGGTGCAACAGATCATTTCACCAAGATCACATGTGAACACATCCTAACGTTATAAATTCACCTCAGTCAATACTCATCTTCACTGAACAGAGCCTGAACGCATCATAATGGAACTGAAGGTAACCTTCCTCCGTTAGCCATGCTGCTAACGTTACTAGTGCTCCTCCTGTCAGTTTAAACACGGATTGGTTGTTTACAAACGTTTCCATATTTGACTGAATATTGGTGGATAACCATGTCAGTAAAACTGTATCCCACACTGTGATGGTAAACGTTAAACTGTGTGATTAATCCGCGGTCCACACGCATGCTGAACCGTGAGGGGATCCGTACAGGTCACAGACCCAACTGTGGCCCGTTACACCACCAGCAGGATAAGTATCTGTAATGTTGGCATTGTATTTAAACTGTCCTGTCTTGAAGTCAATGGGAGTTGAGAAGGCTAAATACTGTTTAACATCACACTGCTGGAAAGAGTTCATGAAGGGCTCAAAATGTCTGCGAGAGAGACTCAAACACAGTGGGACAGAAGTAAACCCTCAGACTTTAAGGGATCGCACCTCAAAGTCTGAGGGTGTGGAGGTTGGGAATGGGCCCAATTACTAATGCCTGCTAGCTGCTAGGCTAATTCATGCAGTGTTAAATGCGAAATCCATTCAGGAGTCGCTCTGTGAAAATCCTAATATTGTAGATTAAAAAAGGCTTTTTTAAAATTTTGAAATGTTTTTGAAGTGATCTAGAAGATGTTGATAATTCTTCGAAAGTAGTTTCCGTAAGAAGCTCATTTCTCTGAGGCCGGGTGGTTTTAAGGGATACAGTTTTTAGAAAAGAATACACTTTTAAAGAAAGACCGCAGTGACCAACAAAAGCCCTAAAAACCCTCCATTGATACCATCTCAAACAGAAGCAGCTGGGCCTGCTGTCTGTGAGCCCAGTGAAGACTCGTGATTGGCCAGTTGGTAATGCAATGAATGAAATCAGTGCTGTGGGAAAAAGATTGATTCAGTTAGGAAAAAAATATAGAACTCATTAGCTGACCTAAATACTAATAATGCTTCATATCTGACCTGCTTCACCTTTATTCATCTCTCTGATGAGGAGATCAGCTCCAGGTGTGTCTCCTCCCACACCTGATCCCAATGCTCTCCTGAGGGAGTGGGTGGAGCCCTCTGGCTGGAATGTAGGTTCCTCTCACTACCCTGGACCTCAGCCCCTTACACTCTGGTTCTAGCACAAATAATGGAGGCACCGACAGAAGTGGATGGGTGGAGGAGAGGAGAGAGACAGACAAGATGTGTGTGACAGAGGGAGAAGGGGGGACGGTTCAGTCAGAGCGAGGTCAAGTGAACACCTCACAGCGGCCCTTCATCCTCAAAATGAAACTATAAATGTGTGACCCATTCTTAAGGATATCCTCAGTTCTCTACAACTCTGATCCTTTATGTACATCCACAGAAATGTTCAATCATACAATCTATACAGGACCCACATCAACGAGTCTCTCTCGCTCTCTGGGCGAGCGGCCTTGCTTTGACTGGTCACGTGCGGCTCAACTGACATAATGACCTCCCAGCTGGAGCTCAACCAGCAACGAACTTGTTGAGCCTTATTCATAAAATATCTGAACCCTCTCTCCATCTACTCCTCCATCAGTCCTCTGTCATCACCGTTTGCCCCACTGCCCGAAATATCCGTCAGCCGTCGGCTCGATAAAAGACGGGCGATGTTGTCAGCATGCCTCTAAGAAAGAATGAAAGCATTCTGCTCCATTTCCCCTCTGATGTGTAGAAAATAAATTGTGTGTTCAGATGGACTGAATGGTGCCGCCACACAGGATCATCTCATCTCTCCATTCTTATCATTCATATCTTCAGATCATATTTTCCTTCCTTGCGATGTTTATAAAGGTGTATTAGTCTGATCAATATAACAATAAACTGAGTGTATTGAGCTCCTATTGAGCTACTTTTGTATTTCATTTGCTAAAGAGGTTCAACATTTTGTAGCACGAGTCAAAAAGTATTCTAGAATTCCACTGTAGTTCAAGACTGAGGAGCATTTGAAAATACAGTTTCAAAAGTAATTGCTCATGAACTGCCAAAGGACTATGGTGCTGAAAAATTGCAGACATTGTTTTGATATATGTATTTATTTCACATTATTCATGCACAGTCACGTGACTTGTTAAGTCCCTGGCTGGACACATGACCACATGTGTGACTTGCTCGTCACATGAGTCAATTAAGTTAACGTTAACCAAGCCCATCTAAACCTAACAAAGTGGTTTTATTGCTTCAACCTAATTTCCTGTGAAGAGGGAAGTTTATTTTGAAAAGACACTCTACGTGTAATGAGGCTAGATTGACCTGACCTGACCTCAGGGGGGAACCTAGAGTGTCCTGGGGGCCACTGACTGAAATGTTTGGAGCATTTATCTGCTCTATCTCAAAGGACAACATTGAGGTAATTGAGAGGACGTTTTTCAAGTGTCCCACTGACCAGAGACAGACTGTATGTAAGAAGTGGAGGTAGTTATCGTGATGTCACCCATTGGTGTGTGGACCGATGTTATGAAGCCTTGAGTCCGTGGCCATGTTACTTTTTTTTTGCAACCAATGAATGAAAGTTACCATATTTGGAATGTGGAGGAGTGACGTAGAGACGTCGTATACGGCTCTGGTAGCGATAGCGACCTGTCACTCACAATACGCCCCGCCCTAAAGCATCCCCTGCTTTATTGTCTGTGTGACTCTAAATGGACCATAATGTACTAAATGAACATCATGCTGTATTGAAGAAGACTTGAAACTAGAGATTGAGACCATAAACTCATGTTTACAATGTTTACTGAGGTAATAAATCAAGAGAGAATTAAAGTCATTTTCTCATAGACTTCTATACAACCAGAGGAGTCGCCCCCTGGTGGACACTAGAGAGAATGCAGCTTTAAGACTCTTCAGCATTGGCTTCACTCGGCAGAACCGGAGGTTGCCGCCTACTCAGACAGACAGAGAAGAGAACAGCATGTTGAGTTCATGAGGCTGGAGGATGCTGTGTGGTCACTGTTGAATGAGTTGAAGGAGTTACTGGACATCTTGTTGAGTGCTTGCTGTTCTGGTTAATGGAAGACTTCCAGTCATTCAGAAAAAAAGCCCAAATATTGGATAATCCTCCATGTTTTTAAGGAATTCAGGGATTAAGGAAGGTTCGGTCACACACACACTGTATGTTAAAAGATGCAGTGCTGAGTCACATGCACAGTATGTTACACATGCCTATTAGTGAGTGAGCAATGTGGCAATTAACATTCATACAGTGCAAACACATTTCCTTTACAACACACAACAAAACTGAGGGGTATTTCTGTGTTAATGTAGCTTGATCTGTGTGTGTGTGTGTGTCCGTGACAGGGAGCACTATCCTCATTCAGGGGAACAGTTAATTCTGGGATTATCCTTTTTACGAACAATGGCTGGGATTGGGATTATGGGCCGAGGCGGGGGAGGATCGGGCCGACTGGAGCATTTAAAGGGGCATTTATGGGATCTCCTAAACAGGACAGATTGCATTGTGTGGCACCTAATCCTGTAGAACACTAGGCTCCTATAGAACACAAACTACGATCCTGTAGAACACAAACTACGATCCTGTAGAACACAAACTACGATCCTGTAGAACACTAGGATCATGTAGAACACTAGGATCCTGTAGAACACAAGGATCCTGTAGAACACTAGGATCCTGTAGAACACTAGGCTCCTGTAGAACACTAGGCTCCTATAGAACAAAAACTACGATCCTGAAGAACACAAGGATCCTGTAGAACACAAACTACAATCCTGTAGAACACTAGGATCCTGTAGAACACAAACTAGGATCCTGTAGAACACTAGGCTCCTGTAGAACACTAGGATCCTGTAGAACACAAACTACGATCCTGAAGAACACAAGGATCCTGTAGAACACAAACTACGATCCTGTAGAACACTAGGATCCTGTAGAACACTAGGATCCTGTAGAACACTAGGCTCCTGTAGAACACTAGGATCATGTAGAACACTAGGATCCTATAGAACACAAACTACGATCCTGAAGAACACTAGGCTCCTGTAGAACACTAGGATCCTATAGAACACAAACTACGATCCTGAAGAACACAAGGATCCTGTAGAACACAAACTACAATCCTGTAGAACACTAGGATCCTGTAGAACACTAGACTCCTGTAGAACACTAGGATCCTATAGAACACAAACTACGATCCTGAAGAACACAAGGATCCTGTAGAACACAAACTACGATCCTGTAGAACACTCGGATCCTGTACAACACTCGGATCCTGTACAACACTAGGATCCTGTAGAATACTAGGATCCTGTAGAGCACTAGGATCCTGTAGAGCACTAGGATCCTGTAGAGCACTAGGATCCTGTAGAGCAGCGGTTCCCAAACTTTTTAGGCCGCGCACCCCCTTCTACATCCCGACCGGGTTCGCGCACCCCCCCCCCCTTAATAATGAAAAAAAAAAGCAACAGAGTCTTTTAAGCCTTTATAGCCGCATAAGAATCGGACCAATGAGAGAACAGTTTGCTCGCGCGTGGCATTTGTTTACAATATTTAGTCCGCTGTTAAATGTTGCAGTGTGAACACAAACCGAACAAAGGGGCAACTGCGACATTGTATCATATTAATCCCTGAATCAGAACAAAGCAAACAAACTGAAGGTGTGAAAACGCCCTGAAACACTGCAACAAAGTTTCAATAACTTTCAGTGACACAAGGCGTCACTTTTAAAGAGCAATATGGATGGCGAGCACACACGCACAGGCTCAGAGGCAGATTATCACATTTAATTTACAATTAATGACCGACTAATGAAGCCAGGATGTCTTCGGACAAAGCATCGATGCGGCGCGACACAGTGTTGTTGGACACCGGGATCATGTCCAACTTTTTTGCTTCTTTCTCCCCAATCATACATTCCACCATCTCTCTGGCAGCTGGCAAGCTCACGTCTTCGGCGATTGTGTGCGGTAGCCCCTTTCTCGCTATTCTGTAACCAGATATGAAGCCCGTAGTGCGTTATTTATAGACCCAACACATGAATGAGACTCCAGTTGTTTTTGGCTGTTTTGTAACTCCTCCAATTTCGATTTAAAATATGTGTTGGGGTCTGACCAAATGGCTTCAATATGTGCTGTGGACAAAGAGAATCAGGCCTCCACTGTTTCAAGCAAAGGTTTCATCCTGATTTGTAGTTTGAGGAGAGCAAAGGAATGTCACACTAGGGTGTGAATCCCCCCCCCCCCCCCCCCCAAAAAAACTATGGTTCCTGAAGTCACCTGGGTGCACCGCTGCAGTCTCATTGGCCGAGAGCCAAGGGGCTTCGGGACCCCCTGTGGTTCAGCCACTGTTCTATAAAACTGTCTGCAGCCCCCACCTCAGGGCTTTTTCCCTTCGACATCCGTCGAACAGGGAGCACACAACGCTCTCTTCGCTCGGACACCCCCGTCCAGGCCACAGAAGAACCAGCTTTCCCCGCCAGCGCGACGCTGGCCACGAGGAAACAACGGCCCTTCTATGGAGCTAAATCCAGGTCAAAAGTTTCGTTCACTTGAAAAAAAAATGTGAACCTGAAAGTCCAAAAATACAGCAATGTATTCAAAATAAAAATAAGTGAATGAAAAGTTTTTTTGGGTTGAATATAATTTTGATTCAGTTCTGGAATTTTTTCGAATACATTTTTTTTTTTCAGTTTTCACGTTCATATATATTTTGATATTTGAGTTCTTATATTTTTCAGTTTCAGATTTTATATTTTCAGATTCAAATCTTTTTTTTGGGTTTCAAATCTTTTTTTCACGTTCAGGTTTTTTTTTCAGTTCAGGTTTTTTTTCAGTTCAGGTCGTTTTTTTCAGTTCAGACTTTTGACCCAGATCTAACGTGGGGGGCGTGGTATCAACTGAGAGGGGCGTGTCATCATGAGTGACAGCATAACAACGAGGGCTGAGGAGTTCCTCAACTGAAAAAAAAAACCTGAACTGAAAAAAAAAACCTGAACGTGAAAAAAAGATTTGAAACCCAAAAAAAAAAGATTTGAATCTGAAAATATAAAATCTGAAACTGAAAAATATAAGAACTCAAATATCAAAATATATATGAACGTGAAAACTGAAAAAAAAATGTATTCGAAAAAATTCCAGAACTGAATCAAAATTATATTCAAGCCAAAAAAACTTTTCATTCACTTATTTTTATTTTGAATACATTGCTGTATTTTTGGACTTTCAGGTTCACATTTGTTTTTCAAGTGAACGAAACCTTTGACCTGGATTTAGCTCCATACCCTTCTCCCCTCCTCAAACCCTGACAGGTCACAAGCCATTTCGCTGGACGAAACGACAGTGTTCCACTTCGAGTAAGGCTCCTCAGCCCACGGTAACGAATCCGCTTCAGCGATCCGTTCTCCGCTTTTTGCTTCTTTTTCTTTTTGTGCACACTCCGGCAGGAAGACGCCTAGTCCTCTCCTGACCGATGATTTCCGGGAGACGTACGGACCACGTCGTCTCAGCCGAAGTTAAACTGTCCTCCCTGCAGCGAGGATTGATCACGTCTGCGTTTGCTCCAGAGCGAGCTGCGCCACGACGGACCGAAACAGCGCCAGCTCAAACACCGCGCTGAGAAGCAGCCCCCCCCCTTCCTCTCGCGGAAAAAGGACAACTCTTCCACGAACACACTTCAACGTTGCAACGAAGCATCGACAAGTAAGATTCTTGGCATCTGGGCACAGCTTAGCTTAAATTAACGTAAATTTAATTCAGGTCATTCATTTATATGTTGATATTCCCGTGTTTTTGTGTGTTTAAGTTACTGTCGCGTGATATCGAGATATTGCGCAACTCCTCGCGGACGAGAGAAGCTCCGCTGTATTCGTGTATTAACTATGACTGTTTGCTTGGGATTTATTTGATTTCTTTTCATTTGTTTTATTACACTTCGTGTAGTATTCTCTCCTCATTAAATCAACTCTGTGAGTGAGCTGAGGTGCTTGGCTTATCACGGCATATGTTACCGGCAGTTCAAAGACGACAGCGGTATACTTATGCGTGATAGAACCATCGAACTCAGGCTCACTACAACGCGGACCGCACGCAGAAGTTTGATTCATGACCCTCACCTTTGCTCTCTTTCTTATCTCTGCCCCTGGGGAAACCCCGCTCAAACGATCGCCTCACATCACGTGCTGCCCAGGCACACGTGATTACGTACAGCAGTCTCACTGCCATTTTGGCCCGCGTCACTCGACTCCGCCATCTTTGTAGTTTTTAGCTGTAGTATCTTAAGGCCCCTCCCCTTTTGGCCCGCGTCACTCGACGCCGCCATCTTTGTAGTCTTTAGCGGTAGCTGTAAGACTCCCCCTTCCTTTTCACCCACAGACCCACACACACACACAGACATACACCCTCATCCATTTTATTCATTCTTTAGTTTAGGCATATAAAATTGTATGATAACGTTTGTTGGTTGCAATATTAATTGATTTGATCATTTATTATTTTGATTTAATAAACTCTGTTATACTTTAAGGAGCAGTCGTCTGTGATTACTTGTGCATATGTATTCGATGAGACTATGTAGTAGCCTGTGCTCGAACTTAAAAACCTTCACTGTCACTGAATGTATAGTCCTACGCAGACTATTAACATTATGAGTGACTACTAATTATGAGACTTAGTTTTATCGTTTGGTTATTGGTCCCTGTTCGCAGGGTGGTGCCCCGTTTTTATTAATAATCATTAATAATTGTTACATACATTAATAATTCTATTGATGTCAAGAATTCAGTTTCTTAAATGCTGATAACCCAAACACGCTCCTTTAGTTCCCAACATATGTAAGGGGCTTTTGACTTGCACTGGCATGCTTGGTGTTCAGGTGGCGACGTAAATAAGAGCTTCAGACTATTAGCCAGAACCTCACTGCACACCACGCACTGTGGCTTTGGGGGAATCTGCGTTGCCAATCCAAGTGAAGCCCAGACACAGATACTTTTCATCATATTTCCTCTTTTTTTCCCAGTCTGATGCTCACTCTCGTTTCCTCTTTTTTCACCTTGACTCCGCGATGGGCCGATGTGCTCCCGATTTGTCTGTGCTATCCCTTCCTCCTTTCCGGTCTCCTCCGTCTCATCTTCCTCTGACTCTGGCTCGAGTTCTTCTCCCGGTCTCTCCCCAACTGCACCTCTCCGTTCCCCTCGCCTCCGATTCCTCTCTCTCTCTCTGTCCCTCTCCTCTTTTACGACTGATAGCTTCAGATGTCCCGCCTGACAGTTTTTAAATTTATAAGTTATATAAATTTATAAGTTTTTTATATTTAATATTATTACACCATCAGACCGCCATTACACTTTTCCTCTCGCGCACCCCCTAGAGGCAGCTCGCGCACCCCCAGAGGTGCGCGCACCCCACTTTGGGAATCCCTGCTGTAGAACACAAACTACGGGAGTCACTATGGTGAGGGACGCAGGCAAAATCCAATATGGCATGTGGAGGGAGGGACAGGACAGAAAGAGACAGAGAGAAGGAAAGTGAGAGAGACCTTCTTCATCAGACTGGCACACACACACACACAGAACCAGGTCATGGCCCAGGCATTGAGACCAGAGGGATGAGACCAACATCTACTGGTCCGGCTACTGTCGTCAATACCATGTAGTATCACGTGTGTGTGTGTGTGTGTGTGTGTGTGTGTGTGTGTGTGTGTGTGTGTGAATCCCACATACTGGGTCAAACTAAGCTGTGCCCCAGTTGTGCATTATTCAGTACTTCTGACGGGTGGGTTTGGCCCCTTCACCTCTCAGCCATAAGCCTGGGACACAGGAAACCCAATCCACCCATGTCCTACAGCACAATCTGTGTGTGTGGCTGTATGTATGTGTATATATATATATATATATATATATGTTGGGCTCTGGCCTATGGCTTAAACATGTGCTGTGGACAAAGAGAATCTGGCCTTCACTGTTTCAAGCAAAGGTCTCATCCTGAGTTGTAGTTTGAGGAGAGCAAAGGAATGTCACACTAGGGTGTGAATTCCCCCTCCCCCCAAAAAACTATGGTTCCTGAAGTCACCTGAATGCACCGCTGCAATCTCATTGGCCGAAGGCCAAGAGACCCCAGGACCCCTGTGGTTCAACCACTGTCCAACAAAAGTGCCTGCAGATCACACCTCCTTGCTTTTTCCCGTCGACCTCGGTTGAGACAGGGAGCACACAACTCTCTCTTCGCCCGGACCTTCGTCCTGGACGCATGAAGACACATCGGCCTCTCCTCCCCCCCCTCCAGCACGACGGAGGCCACGAGGAAGCAACGGCCCTTCAACCCTACTCAAACCCTGACAAGCCGTTTCGCTGGATGAAACAGCCCGCGATAACGAATCTGCTTCAGCGATCAGTTCAGCGCTTTTTGCTCCTTTTTCTTTTGGTGCACACATTCCGGCGAAGGAAAGACGACAACGCCTCCCTCCTTCACCGACGATTCCCGGTAAGACGCACGGACCACGCCGTCAGCCGAAGTTAGATCACCCTCCCTGCCGCGAGGACAGATCACGTCTGCGTTTGCTCCAGAGCGAGCTGCGCCACGACAGACCGAAACAGCGCCAGCTCAACGCCGCGCTGAGAAGCACCCCCCCCCCTTCCTCTCGAAGAAAAAGGACAACTTTGCTGACGAACCCTTCAACGTTGCAACGAAGCATCTACAAGTAAGATTCTTGGCATTTGGGCATAGCTTAGCTTAAATTAACTTAAGTTGAATTCAGGCCATTCATTTATATGTTGATATTCCCGTGTTTTTGTGTATTTAAATTACTGTCGCGTGATATCGAGATATTGCGCAATCATTACGGAACAGAGAAGTTCCGTTGTATTTGTGTATCAACTATGACTGTTTGCTTGGGATTTATTTGATTTCTTTTCATTCATTGTCTTCCACTCCGTGTGGAAGTTCTCTTTTCATTAACTCGACTCGGTGAGTGAGCTGAGGTGCGTGGTTTATCACGGCATAAGTTACCGGCAGTTCAAAGACGACAGCGGTATATTTATGCATGATAGAACCAGCAATCAGGCTCCCTACCACATCGCACGCCGAAGCGTGATTCACTTCGAGTTCTCGCTCCTTTTTTCTCTTTCCTCCTTTCACGAAACACACACACACACAGCTCCTAGTTCTACCCCTGGGGAACCTCGTTCAAACGAGCCTCACATCACGTGCTGCCCAGGCACACGTGAATTACATACAGCAGCCTAACTGCCATTTTGGTCCGCGTCACTCGACTCCGCCATCTTTGTAGTTTTTAGCTGTAGTTCTTAAGGCCCCTCCCCTTTGGCCAGCGTCACTCGACGCCGCCATCTTTGTAGTCTTTAGCGTAGCTGTAAGACTCCTTCCTGTTCACCCACAGACCCACACACACACATACACATACACACACAGACATACACCCTCATCCACTTTATTCATTCTTTAGTTTAGGCATATAAATTGTATGATAACGTTTGTTGGTTGCAATATTAATTGATTTGATCATTTATTATTTTGATTTAATAAACTCTGTTATACTTTAAGGAGCAGTCGTCTGTGATTACTTGTGCATATGTATTTGATAAGACTGTATGTAGTAGCCTGTGCTCGAACTTAAAACCCTTCACTGTCACTGAATGTATAGTCATACGCAGACTATTAACATTATGAGTGACTACTAATTATGAGACTTAGTTTTATCGTTTGGTTATTGGTCCCTGTTCGCAGGGTGGTGCCCCGTTTATATTAATAATCATTAATAATTGTTACATACATCAATAATTCTATTGATGTCAAGAATTCTGTTTCTTAAATGCTGATAACCCAAACACGCTCCTTTAGATCCCAACATAATGGTGCCCCGTGTGAGGGTACGTTATTCCAGTTTTGTTACAGTATATATGCACATTAATCCATAATTATTTTTGAATAATTAATTTTCCAAAAAAATATTTTTTTCGAAAAATTATTTTTTTTCTTCTTTTGAATGATCCAAATTCCTGAAACTTATTTCCCAAAATAGGTAGGCTTTGATCTTCAAAATCTTGTCTTATTGTAATTAAATTTTTGATTTTAAATCCAGATTTTTAATCTTAATCTTTAATTCCCTTCTCGAAATTTTATTTCGTTTCCAGGTTTAATTATTCGTTTCATTTCTTAAACTAACAGCCAGCTGTGTAGTAGATTTGATCGTTTATTTGTAATACCTTGCTTGTTTTCTTAAATCCCTCCAAAGAAGTTACACACAGCTGTCACAGGCCCAAAGTGCTAAACCACATTAGCATTTTTGCACCTCTGGCTGCAAAGCAGTAGTGATACCTCAGAGCAGCAACAGTAGAAACGTAAGTCACAGAGCTAGACATTTCACTGTGCGCCTGCATGAACCGTAACACTAACAGTAATAAACATCTAACAGTAGAAATCCTAAGTTACAGAACTAGACATTTCACTGAGAACCGTAAACACTAACAGTTTCCGTTCTAACACTAGGGAATTAACAACTACTGGGAGTCGTGCTCATTAGAGAGAATGAGCAACGAGAAATCCCCCATTCCTGGAGCTGTAGCTCCAGAAGACACCGCATTACGAGATGCGGTGGCTGATGTCCTCGGACTCACAGCAAAGGAAAGAGAGTACTTTGCAAAATACACTGCTGTCCTATGCGACGAGCAATTAGAGCAGCTGGTGGCTTATGTAAATAACCCAGCAGGTAACAGAGAGCGCCTGATTCAGAACGTAATCGGCGAAATACTGCTCATCTACCATCAGAAAATGCAGCTGCAAGCTGCCCGAACCCGGGCACAGAGCGACGAGCAGCAACGCGAGATCTGGACACTCCGAACAGAGGTTCAGGAGTTGTCACGTGACTGTAGAGCCCTACAGTCAGAAAATAGTAGCCTGCGCAGTGACCTCAGAGAGGTCAACCTAGAACTCTCTAAAGCATCAGAGAGTGATGACAAACTGAAAGCGCTTCAAGGTGTTCCAGCAACCCCGGTAGGTACTGCTACCCCCTACCGAGCCTTTCAGCCCAGTCATTTCTTGGTCTCGGCTCCTTCATTCCCCGAGACCCGAACCACCTTGCATTTCTTGAAGACGCTTTCCCCAACCAGGAGGAGAGAGGACCAACACCAGGTCCTAGTCGGCCCAGGTGGCTTCAAAACCACCTCAGGCGAACGCAATCCTCCACGCAGTTCACGTGCGCGACAAGAACTGACCCCATCCCCCTCAGGGAGGGAGGATGATAGTCGTTACCACCATCGCGAGTATGGAGACTCGGACGGCCCAGGCCCCATCAACCTTGGAGGCCTGCGTACTCGACAGATTGAGTCTCTGGCAAAAGACGTAGAGCGCTTCAATCCCGATAATCACGACTCGAGCATCGATGACTACCTAAGGGAGATCGATTGCTGCCTCCTCGACCTATCGCGCCCCTCATCGCGCGAAAAGCTAAAGCTAGTGTGGAAAACCACAGCGCGAAGCGTCCACGCTTTCATTGAAACGCTCCAGCCGAGCATCCGCGACTGCTATTCATCCCTTTGTCACGCCCTTAGGGAGGAGTACTCCCTGTACTCTAACCCAGCTTCTGCCACCCTCTGCGCCTTTGCCATTTCCCAGGAAAGGCTACAGTCTCCGAGAGACTACTTCAGGCGCTTGAGATCTGCGTACTTCCAAGGACGTAACGCCCCAGGTCTAGAAGAAGACCATGCCTTCAAGTCGCTATTCTTGCACAATCTCCACGACAACGTGAGATACGCTGTTACTATGCACTGCAGAACGAGTAACCTCACCATGCCAGAGATTAGGAAGTACGCGCAACTTGCATGGAAGACATGCGGACGGCCGACAAATCGGTACGAAGACACCGCCATAGTCTTAGGCATCCAACAGTCGAGCGACTCCGACCTAGCGTCGGAAGACGACGAGAGGACTTGGCCTAGCGAGCCCTGGTCACCCCCGAGGAACAAACGACCCTGGCGGTCGAAAGACCAACGGAACCAGGGGGGTGAAAGACACCCTCAAGGGCAACCCATCAGGTAACGCTGACTCGTAGCCCACCTGACTAAGCCAAGTGACCTTTCCCCCTGCTGCCAAGTCGACATGGTAGGGGGGGGGAAGAGAACTCAGCACACTTCCGGAAACTACCACTCCCATTCTCGCACCTCGTTCTTCAACCTTCTTGGGCGACCTTGTTCGCAAAGGCAATGCCCGTTATGTATATCTCTATACATATTCTTCAGTCTTACTGGGGGGTCATAACACTCTTGCTCGACCCGACTCCGGGTCAGAAACGAGCCTCATGTGTTCCCCCACCTTTTCGCATACACCTCTAGGGTGCCACAACCTTAGAGGCCCTTCGAGCACCCTAGCTCGTAAAATCTTTCGTCAACTAAGCCTTCTTCTCCTGCTCTCTCAGCATGAGCCACCTCCAGCTTGTTCAACGAAGCCACCGCCTTCTTTCAGCCGAGTCATCGCCCGGGCCTGTCAAGTCGCCAGTGCCGTAGGTAACTGAACTTGACCTGTGCGCCGGACCTGTCTCCATCTCTAATTAGGAGGGTGGGGGGAGGGAGATATCACCAGCCCGCCATGACACACTCCAGAGTGAAACTGTTCGCGACGTTTCCCTGAGTGCTGACGGTAACGTGGGATATCCGCCCTCGCCACTTGAACAGCGCGAGGGGGGTGGGATCTCTGACAACAGAAACTTAGAGAGATGTACGTCACAGGAAGTACACTCTAATCTCGCCAGTGCCGAAACAAACCGGCAGAATGGCAGCTTACTATTGACTACTAACGTTTAACTGCATGCTCCAACTCACCCTGTAGACATGCACTAACCGCTAACACATCCCACTTGAACCAGAACAGTTGCATGACCTGAAAAACGTTCATTGCGACTGTAAACTGATGCTCCACTCTCATAGAGAACCCTTTGCATGCTTTATAGACTCTACCAGAAGTAACCAAAGAAGACATAACCTCTGCCGTAGCAGTCCGATTTAACCCAGGACCTCATCCGAGACGGCTCAGCTGTCAACAGCGGGAGCAGCGAAAGACCAGCCTAGCTAGTCACACTAGCCGTGCTAATGAAATCTGTAAATCTGCTACCACTACTGTTATGCAACCCTCACAGGTACCTCTGGCCTATAGTCTTGGCAACGCAACTCCAATATCGATAGATTCTAAAACTTAGACACAGGACTCGCTCTAAATCTACCGATCAGAGAGAGATAGACGCACATATCATGTACCAATAGATCCAGAAGCGACAGACTAAACTGGATTCCCTCCTATTTGTAACACCACGTAGCCAACCTACGACTGCTCCGCCGACGGACTCCAGTCCTGTCTAGGAGTTGAACCAGTAACCACTGTTTGCCCCTCACCCGCTTCTTGTCTTTCTATTCTTTCCTTCTCTCTCTTTTGTGTTTTGTGTTTTGTTTTATTTGGGTTGTTACTTTCTTTGACACTGTGCCGCAATGCTAGATTATCACAACATCATAATAGCGATTGAATTATTTGGGAATAATGTTTTGCTCACCTATGATTTGAATTGTGTATGATAGTAGATGTAGGTAGAAGTAGTTAAAGTCATCTGCCCAGATGCCACCTTAGTCATCTGCCCAGATGCCAATGAACTCTGAACTTGAACACCATGAACTTGACCACTATGAACCTTGAACTCTATGAACAATGAACACTGCCTGTTTTAACCACTGCTTTTGGTCTCAGGAACACTTGGACTGTCTCACCTCTTCAGGTTTCCCCACCACATGGATGCACATGCCAGCCCTTGGTTTGCTCTAAAGACCGAAGCCAACACCTCGCTCTTCAGAACAAAGGGGGGATGTTGGGCTCTGGCCTATGGCTTAAACATGTGCTGTGGACAAAGAGAATCTGGCCTTCACTGTTTCAAGCAAAGGTCTCATCCTGAGTTGTAGTTTGAGGAGAGCAAAGGAATGTCACACTAGGGTGTGAATTCCCCCTCCCCCCAAAAAACTATGGTTCCTGAAGTCACCTGAATGCACCGCTGCAATCTCATTGGCCGAAGGCCAAGAGACCCCAGGACCCCTGTGGTTCAACCACTGTCCAACAAAAGTGCCTGCAGATCACACCTCCTTGCTTTTTCCCGTCGACCTCGGTTGAGACAGGGAGCACACAACTCTCTCTTCGCCCGGACCTTCGTCCTGGACGCATGAAGACACATCGGCCTCTCCTCCCCCCCCTCCAGCACGACGGAGGCCACGAGGAAGCAACGGCCCTTCAACCCTACTCAAACCCTGACAAGCCGTTTCGCTGGATGAAACAGCCCGCGATAACGAATCTGCTTCAGCGATCAGTTCAGCGCTTTTTGCTCCTTTTTCTTTTGGTGCACACATTCCGGCGAAGGAAAGACGACAACGCCTCCCTCCTTCACCGACGATTCCCGGTAAGACGCACGGACCACGCCGTCAGCCGAAGTTAGATCACCCTCCCTGCCGCGAGGACAGATCACGTCTGCGTTTGCTCCAGAGCGAGCTGCGCCACGACAGACCGAAACAGCGCCAGCTCAACGCCGCGCTGAGAAGCACCCCCCCCCCCCCTTCCTCTCGAAGAAAAAGGACAACTTTGCTCACGAACCCTTCAACGTTGCAATGAAGCATCTACAAGTAAGATTCTTGGCATTTGGGCATAGCTTAGCTTAAATTAACTTAAGTTTAATTCAGGCCATTCATTTATATGTTGATATTCCCGTGTTTTTGTGTATTTAAATTACTGTCGCGTGATATCGAGATATTGCGCAATCATTACGGAACAGAGAAGTTCCGTTGTATTTGTGTATCAACTATGACTGTTTGCTTGGGATTTATTTGATTTCTTTTCATTCATTGTCTTCCACTCCGTGTGGAAGTTCTCTTTTCATTAACTCGACTCGGTGAGTGAGCTGAGGTGCGTGGTTTATCACGGCATAAGTTACCGGCAGTTCAAAGACGACAGCGGTATATTTATGCATGATAGAACCAGCAATCAGGCTCCCTACCACATCGCACGCCGAAGCGTGATTCACTTTGAGTTCTCGCTCCTTTTTTCTCTTTCCTCCTTTCACGAAACACACACACACACAGCTCCTAGTTCTACCCCTGGGGAACCTCGTTCAAACGAGCCTCACATCACGTGCTGCCCAGGCACACGTGAATTACATACAGCAGCCTAACTGCCATTTTGGTCCGCGTCACTCGACTCCGCCATCTTTGTAGTTTTTAGCTGTAGTTCTTAAGGCCCCTCCCCTTTGGCCAGCGTCACTCGACGCCGCCATCTTTGTAGTCTTTAGCGTAGCTGTAAGACTCCTTCCTGTTCACCCACAGACCCACACACACACATACACATACACACACAGACATACACCCTCATCCACTTTATTCATTCTTTAGTTTAGGCATATAAATTGTATGATAACGTTTGTTGGTTGCAATATTAATTGATTTGATCATTTATTATTTTGATTTAATAAACTCTGTTATACTTTAAGGAGCAGTCGTCTGTGATTACTTGTGCATATGTATTTGATAAGACTGTATGTAGTAGCCTGTGCTCGAACTTAAAACCCTTCACTGTCACTGAATGTATAGTCATACGCAGACTATTAACATTATGAGTGACTACTAATTATGAGACTTAGTTTTATCGTTTGGTTATTGGTCCCTGTTCGCAGGGTGGTGCCCCGTTTATATTAATAATCATTAATAATTGTTACATACATCAATAATTCTATTGATGTCAAGAATTCTGTTTCTTAAATGCTGATAACCCAAACACGCTCCTTTAGATCCCAACATATATATATACATGCACAAAGGTGAGGCACATTGTTGGAATAGCTTGTGTTTGCTGAAGCATTAAAGTTTGTCCTGAAGCTGTGCAGGACTGAAAACAGCTGTGACACAAATGGGCCGTATTCTAAAGAAGGACCTGGACATGAAGAATATACACCACCTCAGCAACTACACAGCAAACTACAAACCAATAATCTCACACAAAGACACAAGGAACTGGTGAAAGATGGCTGTGTGAACCAATCACGACTGCAGCTTTTTACTTGTACTTACTATAGGCAGCAGTAGAGAGCTCAGGACTGAGTGCTAACACCCAGAAATGAGTCCGCTTTCTACCAATTTTGGTTCCCTCGTCTGGAAGTCAATGGGTTCTTTGAATGGCTTTCTAGTTAGAAGCATGAAATAAGGTTTGTTCTACAACATTAAATACGTCAGTAAATACCCCTCTGAGGCAGAACTCTTGGCTTTCTGAGACTGAACACTAGTCCACCTTTAGCTCCGTGGTGGTGACGTGAAGTCATACTGCGTTTACGCTTCAAACCATAAAAGGGGAGTTCGTGGCCTCACCAACCATCTCTGGGTTGAACTCAGTTTTGTGGTGCCTCATTGTAAACCCAGGTATGGATCCCCATGGTAACATGTCAGCAGCATCGTCATTCCTAAATAGTTGTGACTGGGTAGTGCTGTGATGATTAATGGAGAGCATTCCATACATCTTTATGGATCCTGAGCATCACTTTGTCCACTCTGGGTTTCCAATGATCTTCAGCTTCGGCAGCATTAACAGTCCTTCTTTACCTTTAACTATTATCATTTATTAATGAGTTGGTTCACCATGAGATAAGACACAAATGTCAACATTTCATTTATGTTCCTCCTCACTGTAGACTTATGGGTGTGTCAAAACTGCCAACTGTATTTAAAGCACTGTATAACATAATTCCAACACTTATTTTTAATATTTGAATATTGTTCCTAATGTTTGGACACCTTATTATCCTTTGATTGTCTGATTATATTGTATTTTACCTCGCTGAATATCATACTTTCTGCTTGCAATAAGTTTTCACTGTTTCACCTCATGCCTTATTAAGTCCTCCACTCATGGTTCTGTTGAAGATTTAAAGAACGTTTTGAGTTGTGCAGGTTGGATACTCACAACTCCAGGACCAGCACCATCTCAGAAGCCATCTCATAGACCTGGTGGAGGTTGACCACCCGAGGGCTGGCCGTGGCCAGCTCCAGCACCGCGATCTCGTGGATGATCTCCATCCGGCAGTCTTGGCCTTTCCGTCTCTTCCTCATGAACTTGGCGGCGTACTCGTGGCCCGAGCATTTCTCCACACACTTTCTGACCACGGCAAACTTGCCCCTGGAAGAGAAGAGGACCATCAGCACTGTAAGGGATGGACCTGGGACTCCAGCTGTGCAGTAAACACCAGGGCTAGACCTTTACCCTCCTCTGATGGAGCCACCAGAGATTTCTCTTCTCAATTTTGGCTCGTTGGTCAAATGAGTTCCTGTCACCTTAATTATTAGGAAACTACGGTTTGATCCAGACTGAAACGGAACAACAGAAAATCACCAATAAGACGTACAGTGAGTCCATGATAATTGTCCTTTTACTAATGCTTTATGCACTCATTTATAAATCCCACAATCCCACAATGGGATCACAGGCGTGAAAACTCTACACCAGGGATTCTTAACCTTTTTGACCTCGGGGCCCAACTTTTCAAGCACAAAGTGGCCCGGGGCCCATTCAAATATTAACACTGTATGAGTTTAACTAATTGAGGTCACTCTTGGTTTGATTTGTATTCAATGACTATATTAAATCCACTTACAGTTTAACAAGCAAAACCCTTGTCAAATAAATTAGATGATACAATGTGATGATCACAAAGACATTTATTCATCATGTGTATGTAAACCTGCATACACAACAAGAAGCCCAACAGGCTAACAAATCATGGAACAAATCAAGCAATACAAGAACAAATTGAAAGGCTCAAGTCAGGCTTATTAACTCAAAAATAATCAATAATTAGATTTCACTACAGAAAAAAAGAGGGACTCTCAAAAAATCTGAGAACAAAATGGAAATTTGATAAATAATATGTTGTAATAAAATAAATACATTCAAAATAATAAGTTTCAAATTAAATTAAACTATAAATAAAATTTTAATAAAGTGCAAATGAAAATATAGCCTCACGTGAACTCATATATGTGTCCACCTCTTAATGAGACACTTGGGCCTGCCTCTCAGACACGATCAGATCCAGTCTGGGTGGAATGGGGGAAAGGCTCACTCTCAGAGTAGCCTCCAGTGTTGCTCTGAGTCTGTTTCGGGCTTTGGTCTTAGTTGTGGCCACACTGGAGAATCCTGATTCACACAGGTATGTGGTCGTGAATGGGAGAAGGTGTTTCACAGCCCTCAGTGATAGACATGGGTACTCCTTTGAGACAGCAATCCAGAAGGAGCCCAGGTCCAGTTTGTCCCACTGCAACTTTAAAGTGCTGTCGGTGGAAACTTCCAGAAGCTGGGATTCCAGATGTGAGGGCAAAGCAACATCTTCTTCAGTAGGATCCATAGAAAATGGGTCCAAAATCCACATGTGTCCGTCTCTGGGATCCTCAGGAAAGTAGTCATCGAATTTCTCTGCCAGTTGTGAGAGGTGCTGAGAGACTGAGTCACTGATCTGCACCTGAGGAGAGTTTTCCAAAATGTCAGACAAAAGTGGAAACATGTACATCCTCTTTTCCTGGCCCTCTTTGTCCACAAAGCAAGTTTTTTTTGGAAAGCTTGAACTTTGTCTGCAACAACAAATATGTTGGTATTTCTCCCTTGAAGTGAGATGTTCAGCTGGTTCAGCAGTGAAAAAATGTCACAGAGGTAGGCAGGTTTAGCTGTGAACTTTGTGTCAGCATAGTAATGTGCCAGAGGAGATTTTTTCTCAGTGAGAAAAGAGAAGACCTCATTCCTCAGCTCAAACAAACGACTGAGGACCAGTCCTCTTGAGAGCCATCTCACCTCACTGTGTTAGAGCAGCTGGACATGATCTGCTTCCATGTCCTCACAAAGCTTGGCAAAACATCTGGAGTTCACAGCTCTACTTTTAATGAAGTTGATGGTTTTCACACTCACATCCATCACCTCATGGAACTCTGGGGACATATTTTTAGCTGCAAGGCTTTCACGGTGGAGAAAGCAGTGGGTCCATTTAGCTTCTGGTGCACGATCAAGTATCTGCTCGACGACGCCGTTATGCCTGCCGGTCATTGACGCTGCACCATCACTGCACACCCCAACACAGTTCTGCCAGTCCAGGCCGTTCTCAGTGAAGTAGTTATCCATGCAGCCGAAACATTCCTGAGCCGTAGCTCGTGTTGGTAGTTCTCCACAAAACAGTATGTCTTCGTGCAAACTACTGTCCCAGCGATAGCGAACAAAAACCAGCAGCAGTGCGGCATTCGTGAAATCAGTGGACTCGTCTAGTTGCAAAGAGTAAAATGGGCTACTTTTTATTCTTTCCAGAAGCTGAAGCTTTATGTCTGAGGCCATGTCCGCGATACGGTGACTCACGGTGTCGTTTGAGAGTGGGATAGTCAGCAGCTTCTTTGCAGCAGCCTCCCCAATCATCTCACGGCACATATCCACAGCGGCAGGCAGAACCAACTCCTCCGCTATGGTGAATGCTTTCTTACTTTGTGCCACACGTCTGGCTACGAGGTAGCTGGCTTTCAAAGCACATTTTGAGTTACCAGTCAGTAACACGACAGACCGTTTCTGCATTTGTAGCCCATTTTCCTTTCTCTTGAAAAATTCCACCGGCTTTCCCACGAGCGTTGGATGTTTCGTCGCTACGTGTCGCTTTAGTTTCGAAGGCTTCAGTGCTTAGTTTGACAGCATTAGCCCACATTCCACACACTGAGCACTCGGCTCTGCCTCGTTACTACCTCCGTTCACAAAGCCGTACTTTATAAAGTCAGGATTGTACTTGCGCACACATTTAGACTTTTGGGGGGTATGGCACCACTGTCATCTTAATTTTTTCTTTTCAATAACTTATCCATAACTTTCGCTACAGGCTAGCGGCTAGCTGAGTGTCTTCTTCTGCTTATTGCAGCTTGTTAAACAACTGACTGACGCATTACCGCCACCAGGTGGCGGGAAGCTATATTGTAACTGAGCGTCTCATGGATAACAGTGATATCTCTGGTGTCTTCAATTGATAACCTATGCCAGCGGTTCCCAAACTTTTTAGGCCGCGCACCCCCTTCTACATCCCGACTGGGTTCGCGCACCCCCCCCCCCCCCTTAATAAAAAAAAAAAAAAAGAAGCAACAGAGCCTTTTAAGCCTTCATAGCCGCATAAGAATCGGACCAATGAGAGAACAGTTTGCTCGCGCGTGGCATTTGTTTACAAGATTTAGTCCGCTGTTAAATGTTGCAGTGTGAACACAAACCGAACAAAGGAGCAACTGCAACATTGTATCATATTAATCCCTGAATCAGAACAAAGCAAACGAACTGAAGGTGTGAAAACACCCTGAAACACTGCAACAAAGTTTCAATAACTTTCAGTGACACAAGGCGTCACTTTTAAAGAGCAATACGGATGCGAGGACACACGCACAGGCTCAGAGGCAGATTATCACATTTAATTTACAATCAATGACCGACTAATGTAGCCAGGATGTCTTCGGACAAAGCATCGATGCGGCGCGACACAGTGTTGTTGGACACCGGGATCATGTCCAACTCTTTTGCTTCTTTCTCCCCAATCATACATTCCACCATCTCTCTGGCAGCTGGCAAGCTCACGTCTTCGGCGATTGTGTGCGGTAGCCCCTTTCTCGCTATTCTGTAACCAGATATGAAGCCCGTAGTGCGTCATTTATAGACCCAACACATGAATGAGACTCCAGTTGTTTTTGGCTGTTTTGTAACTCCTCCAATTTGGATATAAACATTAAGGGGCTTTTGACTTGCACTGGCATGCTTGGTGTTCAGGTGGTGACGTAAATAAGAGCTTCAGACTGTTAGCCAGAACCTCACTGCACACCACGCACTGTGGCTTTGGGCAATCTGCGTTGCCAATCCAAGTGAAGCCCAGACACACATACTGTTCATCATATTTCCTCTTTTTTTTCCCAGTCTGATGCTCACTCTCGTTTCCTCTTTTTCACCTTGACTCCGCGATGGGCCGATGTGCTCCCGATTTGTCTGTGCTGCACCTCTCCGTTCCCCTCGCCTCCGATTCCTCTCTCTCTCTCTGTCCCTCTCCTCTTTTACGACTGATAGCTTCAGATGTCCCACCTGACAGTTTTTAAATTAAAATTACATTTTTTTTAAAATATTTAATATTATTACACCATCAGACCGCCATTACACTTTTCCTCTCGCGCACCCCCTAGAGCAGGGATTCCCAAAGTGGGGTGCGCGCACCCCTGGGGGTGCGTGAGCTGCCTCTAGGGGGTGCGCGAGAGGAAAAGTGTAATGGCGGTCTGATGGTGTAATAATATTAAATATAAAAAAAAAATGTAATTTTAATTTAAAAACTGTCAGGTGGGACATCTGAAGCTATCAGTCGTAAAAGAGGAGAGGGACAGAGAGAGAGAGAGAGGAGGCGAGGGGAACGGAGAGGTGCGTTATTGGGGAGAGACCGGGAGAAGAAATCGAGCCAGAGTCAGAGGAAGATGAGACGGCGCAGACTGGGAAAAAAAGAGGAAATATGATGAAAAGTATGTGTGTCTGGGCTTCACTTGGATTGGCAACGCAGATTCCCCAAAGCCACAGTGCGTGGTGTGCAGTGAGGTTCTGGCTAACAGTCTGAAGCTCTTATTTACGTCGCCACCTGAACACCAAGCATGCCAGTGCAAGTCAAAAGCCCCTTACATATTTTAATATCGAAATTGGAGGAGTTACAAAACAGCCAAAAACAACTGCAGTCTCATTCATGTTGGGTCTATAAATTACGCACTACGGGCTTCATATCTGGTTACAGAATAGCGAGAAAGGGGCTACCGCACACAATCGCCGAAGACGTGAGCTTGCCAGCTGCCAGAGAGATGGTGGAATGTATGATTGGGGAGAAAGAAGCAAAAAAGTTGGACATGATCCCGGTGTCCAACAACACTGTGTCGCGCCGCATCGATGCTTTGTCCGAAGACATCCTGGCTACATTAGTCGCTCATTAATTGTAAATTAAATGTGATAATCTGCCTCTGAGCCTGTGCCCTCGCATCCTGATTGCTCTTTAAAAGTGACGCCTTGTGTCACTGAAAGTTATTGAAACTTTGTTGCAGTGTTTCAGGGCGTTTTCACACCTTCAGTTCGTTTGCTTTGTTCTGATTCAGGGATTAATATGATACAATGTTGCAGTTGCTCCTTTGTTCGGTTTGTGTTCACACTGCAACATTTAACAGCGGACTAAATCTTGTAAACAAATGCCACGCGCGAGCAAACTGTTCTCTCATTGGTCCGATTCTTATGCGGCTATGAAGGCTTAAAAGGCTCTGTTGCTTCTTTTTTTTTTTTTATTAAGGGGGGGGGGGGGTGCGCGAACCCAGTCGGGATGTAGAAGGGGGTGCGCGGCCTAAAAAGTTTGGGAACCGCTGCCCTAGAGGCAGCTCGCGCACCCCACTTTGGGAATCCCTGACCTATGCGGTCCCGCGGCCCTCGCGGCCCACAGGTGCAAAACTGAAAGTTTTTCGCGGCCCTCTAGGTGGCGCTCGCGGCCCTATCATGGGCCGCGGCCCTATCATGGGCCGCGGCCCTATCATGGGCCGCGGCCCTATCATGGGCCGCGGCCCTATGGTTAAGAATCACTGCTCTACACCATTGATGTATGAAGAGAATTGAGATTTGGTGCGTTCAATCATTTCGTGGATGTAGCTGGCACTGTTTCTCTTCTCTCTCTCCTGGCCTGACCCACTTTTATTTCTGGCTGGAAGGTGTTCTCGTGCGACGACCCCGGCGCTGTGCGTGCACATGTGCATGCTGCCCAGGGGAAATCCTCTGAAATGTAGCCGGTGATTGAGATGGCAAGCCCACATTGTGACTCCCCCTCTGGCTACTGTTGGCAGCCAATGCTCCAATAATCAGCAGCAGAAGCCTGACTGAACCGGACCAATCCACAGCCAAGACTCACCAAAAACAGCTTTCCTTCTTCTTTTAACGGCGGAATATAAAGAGTATTGCAAAAAACAACAACTATGTCTTAAATGTTGTCAGAAGCACAAATGTGCTTCTGATTGAACTTACTTTTACCAGATGCAGAAAGAGCAGATTTAATAAACTACATCAGGTATGGATCCACCAAAAGAGAAATAGTGTTACGTTCCAACTAATGTTAGCCTTATTAATGATCAGGGGAGTTTAATGTAGAGCAGCACAGTTGTCTGCTGGATACCAAGCCATTCTCCTGTTCCTGTCGGCCACTGTGTCCCAAATCCTCTACGATATAACACTGATATTAAGTTCACGGACATATCTGAGCAGACATTTAGCCAGCGGGAACATTCAGAACATTTTACATTCAGTATGATGAGTATCTTTTCTCTCCTTTACACTTTGGGCGAGAAAGTGTTAAAATTTTACCCAAGCTGTGAGAATTCACAGGGCGGAAAAGGGCAACTGATAATTGAAAAATACACTTTCAATACAGTTGACATGTCATCGTTAATCTAACGTTGGAAATATAGTGGTTTATTTTAATAACCTTTTGGGTTAGATGCCTGAAATGAGGTCCAAGTCTTAAAACATTGTAAGGTTTTGGCCTGGCACATAAAACATGTCAGTAAATATCCCACTCATGACATGTGAAGCTTGTACATGTCTTAAACAATCCACTGGAAGCTCCTCAATGCCAGCAGACACTGAGAGCAGCAGGAGAGGGAAACAGTGCCTCAACTCTATCTGAAAAGTTGTGTTATTCATATTTTAATAATATCATGTGAACATAGTGGTGGAAGAACACCACTTAAAGTAAAAGTAGATAAATACTACAGTGTAAAAATACCAGTAAAAGTCCAGCATTCAAAACATTACTTAAGCAAAAGTACGAGCATCAAAGTATACTTAAAGTACCAAAAGTAAAAGTACTCATTATGCAGAATTATATATATTTTATCACTAGATTATAACCATGGATGCATTAATATGTTAATCCCTTTAATGTTGCAGCTGGTGAAGGTGGAGCTCACTATAATCCTGAAAGTATTAGTGTAGTAGACCAGTTTACGTTTTTCAATATTAAGACGTGTACTTTACTGTAAACAAGGTGCTAGAGGGCATCAAAAGCATCCAAACAGAGCGTTCATCACATTTAACCCCCAGATACTGAGGCCGTCACAACAGTAGTTACAGTTGTGACGAGCTGGCCTGTCTCAGATTGAGAATAATTCACATCATTCTTGCTGAGAGCAGGAAGAGAAGCCAGGATGACTAGGACTGTGTGGGTCCATTAGGACTGTGTGGGTCCATTAGGACTGTGTGGGTCCAGTAGGACTGTGTGGGTCCATTAGGACTGTTTGGGTCCACTAGGACTGTGTGGGTCCACTAGGACTGTTTGGGTCCACTAGGACTGTGTGGGTCCATTAGGACTGTGTGGGTCCACTAGGACTGTGTGGGTCCATTAGGACTGTGTGGGCCCACTAGGACTGTTTGGGTCCATTAGGACTGTGTGGGTCCACTAGGACTGTGTGGGTCCATTAGGACTGTGTGGGTCCATTAGGACTGTGTGGGTCCACTAGGACTGTGTGGGTCCATTAGGACTGTGGGTCCAGTAGGACTGTGTGGGTCCAGTAGGACTGTGTGGGTCCATTAGGACTGTGTGGGTCCACTAGGACTGTGTGGGTCCACTAGGACTGTTTGGGTCCACTCGGACTGTGTGGGTCCACTAGGACTGTGTGGGTCCACTAGGACTGTGTGGATCCATTAGGACTGTTTGGGTCCACTTGGACTGTGTGGGTCCACTAGGAGTGTATGGATCCATTCGGACTGTGTGGGTCCACTAGGAGTGTATGGATCCATTCGGACTGTGTGGGTCCACTAGGTGTAAATGTATCCATTCGGACTGTGTGGGTCCACTAGGAGTGTGTGGATCCATTCGGACTGTGTGGGTCCACTAGGAGTGTATGGATCCATTCGGACTGTGTGGGTCCACTAGGAGTGTGTGGATCCATTAGGACTGTGTGGGTCCACTAGGAGTGTATCGATCCATTCGGACTGTGTGGGTCCACTAGGATTGTGTGGGTCCATTCAGACTGTGTGGGTCCACTAGGAGTGTGTGGATCCAGTAGGACTGTGTGGGTCCACTAGGAGTATATGGATCCATTCGGACTGTGTGGGTCCACTAGGAGTTAGTGGATCCAGTAGGACAGTCTGGGTCCACTAGGAGTGTATGGATCCAGTCGGACTGTGTGGGTCCACTAGGAGTGTATGGATCCATTCGGACTGTGTGGGTCCACTAGGAGTGTATGGATCCATTCGGACTGTGTGGGTCCACTAGGTGTAAATGTATCCATTTGGACTGTGTGGGTCCACTAGGAGTGTATGGATCCATTCGGACTGTGTGGGTCCACTAGGTGTAAATGTATCCATTCGGACTGTGTGGGTCCACTAGGAGTGTGTGGATCCAGTAGGACTGTGTGGGTCCACTAGGAGTGTATGGATCCATTCGGACTGTGTGGGTCCACTAGGAGTGTGTGGATCCAGTAGGACTGTGTGGGTCCACTAGGAGTGTATGGATCCATTCGGACTGTGTGGGTCCACTAGGAGTGTATGGATCCATTCGGACTGTGTGGGTCCACTAGGAGTGTATGGATCCATTCGGACTGTGTGGGTCCACTAGGAGTGTATGGATCCATTCGGACTGTGTGGGTCCACTAGGTGTAAATGTATCCATTCAGACTGTGTGGGTCCACTAGGAGTGTGTGGATCCAGTAGGACTGTGTGGGTCCACTAGGAGTGTATGGATCCATTCGGACTGTGTGGGTCCACTAGGAGTGTGTGGATCCAGTAGGACTGTGTGGGTCCACTAGGAGTGTATGGATCCATTCGGACTGTGTGGGTCCACTAGGATTGTGTGGGTCCATTCAGACTGTGTGGGTCCACTAGGAGTGTGTGGATCCAGTAGGACTGTGTGGGTTCACTAGGAGTGTATGGATCCATTCGGACTGTGTGGGTCCACTAGGAGTGTGTGGATCCAGTAGGACAGTCTGGGTCCACTAGGAGTGTATGGATCCAGTCGGACTGTGTGGGTCCACTAGGAGTGTATGGATCCATTCGGACTGTGTGGGTCCACTAGGAGTGTATGGATCCATTCGGACTGTGTGGGTCCACTAGGTGTAAATGTATCCATTCGGACTGTGTGGGTCCACTAGGTGTAAATGTATCCATTCGGACTGTGTGGGTCCACTAGGAGTGTGTGGATCCAGTAGGACTGTGTGGGTCCACTAGGAGTGTATGGATCCATTCGGACTGTGTGGGTCCACTAGGAGTGTGTGGATCCAGTAGGACTGTGTGGGTCCACTAGGAGTGTATGGATCCATTCGGACTGTGTGGGTCCACTAGGAGTGTATGGATCCATTCGGACTGTGTGGGTCCACTAGGAGTGTGTGGATCCATTAGGACTGTGTGGGTCCACTAGGAGTGTGTGGATCCAGTAGGACTGTGTGGGTCCACTAGGAGTGTATGGATCCATTCGGACTGTGTGGGTCCACTAGGTGTAAATGTATCCATTCGGACTGTGTGGGTCCACTAGGACTGTGTGGGTCCACTAGGACTGTTTGGGTCCACTCGGACTGTGTGGGTCCACTAGGACTGTGTGGATCCATTAGGACTGTTTGGGTCCACTTGGACTGTGTGGGTCCACTAGGAGTGTATGGATCCATTCGGACTGTGTGGGTCCACTAGGAGTGTATGGATCCATTCGGACTGTGTGGGTCCACTAGGTGTAAATGTATCCATTCGGACTGTGTGGGTCCACTAGGAGTGTGTGGATCCAGTAGGACTGTGTGGGTCCACTAGGAGTGTATGGATCCATTCGGACTGTGTGGGTCCACTAGGAGTGTGTGGATCCATTAGGACTGTGTGGGTCCACTAGGAGTGTATCGATCCATTCGGACTGTGTGGGTCCACTAGGATTGTGTGGGTCCATTCAGACTGTGTGGGTCCACTAGGAGTGTGTGGATCCAGTAGGACTGTGTGGGTCCACTAGGAGTGTATGGATCCATTCAGACTGTGTGGGTCCACTAGGAGTGTGTGGATCCAGTAGGACAGTCTGGGTCCACTAGGAGTGTATGGATCCAGTCGGACTGTGTGGGTCCACTAGGAGTGTATGGATCCATTCGGACTGTGTGGGTCCACTAGGAGTGTATGGATCCATTCGGACTGTGTGGGTCCACTAGGTGTAAATGTATCCATTTGGACTGTGTGGGTCCACTAGGAGTGTATGGATCCATTCGGACTGTGTGGGTCCACTAGGTGTAAATGTATCCATTCGGACTGTGTGGGTCCACTAGGAGTGTGTGGATCCAGTAGGACTGTGTGGGTCCACTAGGAGTGTATGGATCCATTCGGACTGTGTGGGTCCACTAGGAGTGTGTGGATCCAGTAGGACTGTGTGGGTCCACTAGGAGTGTATGGATCCATTCGGACTGTGTGGGTCCACTAGGAGTGTATGGATCCATTCGGACTGTGTGGGTCCACTAGGAGTGTATGGATCCATTCGGACTGTGTGGGTCCACTAGGAGTGTATGGATCCATTCGGACTGTGTGGGTCCACTAGGTGTAAATGTATCCATTCAGACTGTGTGGGTCCACTAGGAGTGTGTGGATCCAGTAGGACTGTGTGGGTCCACTAGGAGTGTATGGATCCATTCGGACTGTGTGGGTCCACTAGGAGTGTGTGGATCCAGTAGGACTGTGTGGGTCCACTAGGAGTGTATGGATCCATTCGGACTGTGTGGGTCCACTAGGATTGTGTGGGTCCATTCAGACTGTGTGGGTCCACTAGGAGTGTGTGGATCCAGTAGGACTGTGTGGGTTCACTAGGAGTGTATGGATCCATTCGGACTGTGTGGGTCCACTAGGAGTGTGTGGATCCAGTAGGACAGTCTGGGTCCACTAGGAGTGTATGGATCCAGTCGGACTGTGTGGGTCCACTAGGAGTGTATGGATCCATTCGGACTGTGTGGGTCCACTAGGAGTGTATGGATCCATTCGGACTGTGTGGGTCCACTAGGTGTAAATGTATCCATTCGGACTGTGTGGGTCCACTAGGTGTAAATGTATCCATTCGGACTGTGTGGGTCCACTAGGAGTGTGTGGATCCAGTAGGACTGTGTGGGTCCACTAGGAGTGTATGGATCCATTCGGACTGTGTGGGTCCACTAGGAGTGTGTGGATCCAGTAGGACTGTGTGGGTCCACTAGGAGTGTATGGATCCATTCGGACTGTGTGGGTCCACTAGGAGTGTATGGATCCATTCGGACTGTGTGGGTCCACTAGGAGTGTGTGGATCCATTAGGACTGTGTGGGTCCACTAGGAGTGTGTGGATCCAGTAGGACTGTGTGGGTCCACTAGGAGTGTATGGATCCATTCGGACTCTGTGGGTCCACTAGGAGTGTATGGATCCATTCGGACTGTGTGGGTCCACTAGGTGTAAATGTATCCATTCGGACTGTGTGGGTCCACTAGGAGTGTGTGGATCCAGTAGGACTGTGTGGGTCCACTAGGAGTGTATGGATCCATTCGGACTGTGTGGGTCCACTAGGAGTGTGTGGATCCAGTAGGACTGTGTGGGTCCACTAGGAGTGTATGGATCCATTCGGACTGTGTGGGTCCACTAGGATTGTGTGGGTCCATTCAGACTGTGTGGGTCCACTAGGAGTGTGTGGATCCAGTAGGACTGTTTGGGTCCACTTGGACTGTGTGGGTCCACTAGGAGTGTATGGATCCATTCGGACTGTGTGGGTCCACTAGGAGTGTATGGATCCATTCGGACTGTGTGGGTCCACTAGGTGTAAATGTATCCATTCGGACTGTGTGGGTCCACTAGGAGTGTGTGGATCCATTCGGACTGTGTGGGTCCACTAGGAGTGTATGGATCCATTCGGACTGTGTGGGTCCACTAGGAGTGTGTGGATCCATTAGGACTGTGTGGGTCCACTAGGAGTGTATCGATCCATTCGGACTGTGTGGGTCCACTAGGATTGTGTGGGTCCATTCAGACTGTGTGGGTCCACTAGGAGTGTGTGGATCCAGTAGGACTGTGTGGGTCCACTAGGAGTATATGGATCCATTCGGACTGTGTGGGTCCACTAGGAGTTAGTGGATCCAGTAGGACAGTCTGGGTCCACTAGGAGTGTATGGATCCAGTCGGACTGTGTGGGTCCACTAGGAGTGTATGGATCCATTCGGACTGTGTGGGTCCACTAGGAGTGTATGGATCCATTCGGACTGTGTGGGTCCACTAGGTGTAAATGTATCCATTTGGACTGTGTGGGTCCACTAGGAGTGTATGGATCCATTCGGACTGTGTGGGTCCACTAGGTGTAAATGTATCCATTCGGACTGTGTGGGTCCACTAGGAGTGTGTGGATCCAGTAGGACTGTGTGGGTCCACTAGGAGTGTATGGATCCATTCGGACTGTGTGGGTCCACTAGGAGTGTGTGGATCCAGTAGGACTGTGTGGGTCCACTAGGAGTGTATGGATCCATTCGGACTGTGTGGGTCCACTAGGAGTGTATGGATCCATTCGGACTGTGTGGGTCCACTAGGAGTGTATGGATCCATTCGGACTGTGTGGGTCCACTAGGAGTGTATGGATCCATTCGGACTGTGTGGGTCCACTAGGTGTAAATGTATCCATTCAGACTGTGTGGGTCCACTAGGAGTGTGTGGATCCAGTAGGACTGTGTGGGTCCACTAGGAGTGTATGGATCCATTCGGACTGTGTGGGTCCACTAGGAGTGTGTGGATCCAGTAGGACTGTGTGGGTCCACTAGGAGTGTATGGATCCATTCGGACTGTGTGGGTCCACTAGGATTGTGTGGGTCCATTCAGACTGTGTGGGTCCACTAGGAGTGTGTGGATCCAGTAGGACTGTGTGGGTTCACTAGGAGTGTATGGATCCATTCGGACTGTGTGGGTCCACTAGGAGTGTGTGGATCCAGTAGGACAGTCTGGGTCCACTAGGAGTGTATGGATCCAGTCGGACTGTGTGGGTCCACTAGGAGTGTATGGATCCATTCGGACTGTGTGGGTCCACTAGGAGTGTATGGATCCATTCGGACTGTGTGGGTCCACTAGGTGTAAATGTATCCATTCGGACTGTGTGGGTCCACTAGGTGTAAATGTATCCATTCGGACTGTGTGGGTCCACTAGGAGTGTGTGGATCCAGTAGGACTGTGTGGGTCCACTAGGAGTGTATGGATCCATTCGGACTGTGTGGGTCCACTAGGAGTGTGTGGATCCAGTAGGACTGTGTGGGTCCACTAGGAGTGTATGGATCCATTCGGACTGTGTGGGTCCACTAGGAGTGTATGGATCCATTCGGACTGTGTGGGTCCACTAGGAGTGTGTGGATCCATTAGGACTGTGTGGGTCCACTAGGAGTGTGTGGATCCAGTAGGACTGTGTGGGTCCACTAGGAGTGTATGGATCCATTCGGACTCTGTGGGTCCACTAGGAGTGTATGGATCCATTCGGACTGTGTGGGTCCACTAGGTGTAAATGTATCCATTCGGACTGTGTGGGTCCACTAGGACTGTGTGGGTCCACTAGGACTGTTTGGGTCCACTCGGACTGTGTGGGTCCACTAGGACTGTGTGGATCCATTAGGACTGTTTGGGTCCACTTGGACTGTGTGGGTCCACTAGGAGTGTATGGATCCATTCGGACTGTGTGGGTCCACTAGGAGTGTATGGATCCATTCGGACTGTGTGGGTCCACTAGGTGTAAATGTATCCATTCGGACTGTGTGGGTCCACTAGGAGTGTGTGGATCCAGTAGGACTGTGTGGGTCCACTAGGAGTGTATGGATCCATTCGGACTGTGTGGGTCCACTAGGAGTGTGTGGATCCATTAGGACTGTGTGGGTCCACTAGGAGTGTATCGATCCATTCGGACTGTGTGGGTCCACTAGGATTGTGTGGGTCCATTCAGACTGTGTGGGTCCACTAGGAGTGTGTGGATCCAGTAGGACTGTGTGGGTCCACTAGGAGTGTATGGATCCATTCAGACTGTGTGGGTCCACTAGGAGTGTGTGGATCCAGTAGGACAGTCTGGGTCCACTAGGAGTGTATGGATCCAGTCGGACTGTGTGGGTCCACTAGGAGTGTATGGATCCATTCGGACTGTGTGGGTCCACTAGGAGTGTATGGATCCATTCGGACTGTGTGGGTCCACTAGGTGTAAATGTATCCATTTGGACTGTGTGGGTCCACTAGGAGTGTATGGATCCATTCGGACTGTGTGGGTCCACTAGGTGTAAATGTATCCATTCGGACTGTGTGGGTCCACTAGGAGTGTGTGGATCCAGTAGGACTGTGTGGGTCCACTAGGAGTGTATGGATCCATTCGGACTGTGTGGGTCCACTAGGAGTGTGTGGATCCAGTAGGACTGTGTGGGTCCACTAGGAGTGTATGGATCCATTCGGACTGTGTGGGTCCACTAGGAGTGTATGGATCCATTCGGACTGTGTGGGTCCACTAGGAGTGTATGGATCCATTCGGACTGTGTGGGTCCACTAGGAGTGTATGGATCCATTCGGACTGTGTGGGTCCACTAGGTGTAAATGTATCCATTCAGACTGTGTGGGTCCACTAGGAGTGTGTGGATCCAGTAGGACTGTGTGGGTCCACTAGGAGTGTATGGATCCATTCGGACTGTGTGGGTCCACTAGGAGTGTGTGGATCCAGTAGGACTGTGTGGGTCCACTAGGAGTGTATGGATCCATTCGGACTGTGTGGGTCCACTAGGATTGTGTGGGTCCATTCAGACTGTGTGGGTCCACTAGGAGTGTGTGGATCCAGTAGGACTGTGTGGGTTCACTAGGAGTGTATGGATCCATTCGGACTGTGTGGGTCCACTAGGAGTGTGTGGATCCAGTAGGACAGTCTGGGTCCACTAGGAGTGTATGGATCCAGTCGGACTGTGTGGGTCCACTAGGAGTGTATGGATCCATTCGGACTGTGTGGGTCCACTAGGAGTGTATGGATCCATTCGGACTGTGTGGGTCCACTAGGTGTAAATGTATCCATTCGGACTGTGTGGGTCCACTAGGTGTAAATGTATCCATTCGGACTGTGTGGGTCCACTAGGAGTGTGTGGATCCAGTAGGACTGTGTGGGTCCACTAGGAGTGTATGGATCCATTCGGACTGTGTGGGTCCACTAGGAGTGTGTGGATCCAGTAGGACTGTGTGGGTCCACTAGGAGTGTATGGATCCATTCGGACTGTGTGGGTCCACTAGGAGTGTATGGATCCATTCGGACTGTGTGGGTCCACTAGGAGTGTGTGGATCCATTAGGACTGTGTGGGTCCACTAGGAGTGTGTGGATCCAGTAGGACTGTGTGGGTCCACTAGGAGTGTATGGATCCATTCGGACTCTGTGGGTCCACTAGGAGTGTATGGATCCATTCGGACTGTGTGGGTCCACTAGGTGTAAATGTATCCATTCGGACTGTGTGGGTCCACTAGGAGTGTGTGGATCCAGTAGGACTGTGTGGGTCCACTAGGAGTGTATGGATCCATTCGGACTGTGTGGGTCCACTAGGAGTGTGTGGATCCAGTAGGACTGTGTGGGTCCACTAGGAGTGTATGGATCCATTCGGACTGTGTGGGTCCACTAGGATTGTGTGGGTCCATTCAGACTGTGTGGGTCCACTAGGAGTGTGTGGATCCAGTAGGACTGTGTGGGTTCACTAGGAGTGTATGGATCCATTCGGACTGTGTGGGTCCACTAGGAGTGTGTGGATCCAGTAGGACAGTCTGGGTCCACTAGGAGTGTATGGATCCAGTCGGACTGTGTGGGTCCACTAGGAGTGTATGGATCCATTCGGACTGTGTGGGTCCACTAGGAGTGTATGGATCCATTCGGAGTGTGTGGGTCCACTAGGTGTAAATGTATCCATTCGGACTGTGTGGGTCCACTAGGTGTAAATGTATCCATTCGGACTGTGTGGGTCCACTAGGAGTGTGTGGATCCAGTAGGACTGTGTGGGTCCACTAGGAGTGTATGGATCCATTCGGACTGTGTGGGTCCACTAGGAGTGTGTGGATCCAGTAGGACTGTGTGGGTCCACTAGGAGTGTATGGATCCATTCGGACTGTGTGGGTCCACTAGGAGTGTATGGATCCATTCGGACTGTGTGGGTCCACTAGGAGTGTGTGGATCCAGTAGGACTGTGTGGGTCCACTAGGAGTGTGTGGATCCAGTAGGACTGTGTGGGTCCACTAGGAGTGTATGGATCCATTCGGACTCTGTGGGTCCACTAGGAGTGTATGGATCCATTCGGACTGTGTGGGTCCACTAGGTGTAAATGTATCCATTCGGACTGTGTGGGTCCACTAGGTGTAAATGTATCCATTCGGACAGTGTGGGTCCACTAGGAGTGTGTGGATCCAGTAGGACTGTGTGGGTCCACTAGGAGTGTATGGATCCATTCGGACTGTGTGGGTCCACTAGGAGTGTGTGGATCCAGTAGGACTGTGTGGGTCCACTAGGAGTGTATGGATCCATTCGGACTGTGTGGGTCCACTAGGATTGTGTGGGTCCATTCAGACTGTGTGGGTCCACTAGGAGTGTGTGGATCCAGTAGGACTGTGTGGGTTCACTAGGAGTGTATGGATCCATTCGGACTGTGTGGGTCCACTAGGAGTGTGTGGATCCAGTAGGACAGTCTGGGTCCACTAGGAGTGTATGGATCCAGTCGGACTGTGTGGGTCCACTAGGAGTGTATGGATCCATTCGGACTGTGTGGGTCCACTAGGAGTGTATGGATCCATTCGGACTGTGTGGGTCCACTAGGTGTAAATGTATCCATTCGGACTGTGTGGGTCCACTAGGTGTAAATGTATCCATTCGGACTGTGTGGGTCCACTAGGAGTGTGTGGATCCAGTAGGACTGTGTGGGTCCACTAGGAGTGTATGGATCCATTCGGACTGTGTGGGTCCACTAGGAGTGTGTGGATCCAGTAGGACTGTGTGGGTCCACTAGGAGTGTATGGATCCATTCGGACTGTGTGGGTCCACTAGGAGTGTATGGATCCATTCGGACTGTGTGGGTCCACTAGGAGTGTGTGGATCCAGTAGGACTGTGTGGGTCCACTAGGAGTGTGTGGATCCAGTAGGACTGTGTGGGTCCACTAGGAGTGTATGGATCCATTCGGACTCTGTGGGTCCACTAGGAGTGTATGGATCCATTCGGACTGTGTGGGTCCACTAGGTGTAAATGTATCCATTCGGACTGTGTGGGTCCACTAGGTGTAAATGTATCCATTCGGACTGTGTGGGTCCACTAGGAGTGTGTGGATCCAGTAGGACTGTGTGGGTCCACTAGGAGTGTATGGATCCATTCGGACTGTGTGGGTCCACTAGGAGTGTGTGGATCCAGTAGGACTGTGTGGGTCCACTAGGAGTGTATGGATCCATTCGGACTGTGTGGGTCCACTAGGAGTGTATGGATCCATTCGGACTGTGTGGGTCCACTAGGAGTGTGTGGGTCCACTAGGAGTGTGTGGATCCAGTAGGACTGTGTGGGTCCACTAGGAGTGTATGGATCCATTCGGACTGTGTGGGTCCACTAGGAGTGTGTGGATCCAGTAGGACTGTGTGAGTGTGGAGCATGAGCAGCAGCCGTGGCCTGGAGTTCTGGACCGGCTGCTTCATCCTCAGCTGGCCTCATGTGACAGTCATGGGGCTGCTGCAGCTGGGAGCTACACATTCAAACATTGAGACAGGTTTTCTAATCAGAGCGGATTTCTCCATCTGCAAAATGAATTTGAATGCGTGCATTGCAATGACTACGTCCTCTTCTCAGATACAGTCTTTGAGCTGGACCAGAGCCATGGTGGAGAGTTAAGGAATACTCCAAAGAATGGCGCTAATAAACCTCTTTGACTTCTTTATTCTTTTTGACAGAGCCCGGCCTGTACCGTGTGGGGACGTAAAGTAAAGTTCACCTCGCCTGTATCTTCTCTTCTACTACCCGACAATTCATCAGGAAACGATGAGCGCCATCCATGATGATGATATCGTATCACTTCCCATCTCTAGCAATATCAGTCATGTTAGATAACTTCCAAAAATGACTCGATACATTAAACTCAACTCTCACAGCTTTGTAAATGTAGGTATGACATTTATGACAATTATTTGCACAGTGTAGAACTATATCATACCATAATATGAAATATGTATCCTCATTTGCCTTGTCAGTCCAATCAGATCAAGAGAAGGTTTCTGGATTCAGACTGTTTGGGACAGCAGATCAAGTTTCTGGAATATACCTTTTTGAATTTGGTGACATTCCACCAATGAAGGTAAAAGTGGAGCGGACCTCTCAGAGTACTGACTGGTGACTATAGTGAGGAAAGAGAAGAGAGATGGCTGCAGGCCACAGTTTGATCCGTGCGTGCCTGCATCGATCGTACACACATACAACACACTGACTGTAGAACTAAATAATCTCTTGTAAATAGATTTTTCCATTCGACATTTGCCCACGAATCAATGTGTCTGCTGATGTGCCGGGACAGGCAGTAGAACATGTATTGAAGCCAGTCTGATCTGTCGTGCTGAGGCGGACAGAGCGGTCTTTTTTTCACAAGTCCTCTAACGGGTTTTAATGTTCCACTTGTCATAGTTCAGCATCCTTCTCCAGGTCACCTGACAGCGGTGTGTGTGGGTGTGGCCATGTTTGGTTTGAGGGGTCTGGGCCTGCTCTTTAGAAACCATACTGAGCCACCACAGCCTATTCTAAAGCAGCCTCAGCACATTTCCAAAGCCAGCCGCCCCATTCACAGACTACACCCTGAAAGAGACGGCTCTGTGTGTGTGTGTGTGTGTGTGTGTGTGGAGAAGTGCTTTAATGGATGCGGTGGTTGTTCCAGCCTGAGGTCAAGCTGTACAGTGCTCTGTGTGCACTAGCACACTAACAAGTACATGTAGAGAGCTGCTGCAGGTTGCACCAGCTGCTCCACATGAAAGACAAGATGTATGCATCAACCATTTCATCGCCACAGAAACTACTACTGCTTTAAAACTGAAAATATTCCTATGCAAATATTATATGTCCAGGGCTTTTATTGTGAAAGGCTGGAAGGAGTGGACGTGGTCTGCGCTGCTTTGTCAACATTTATAAGGGTAATACAGTTTGTTGTCTTGGTTTCTGACTACGGAGCCTTCATGCTGTCGTTTCACAAACATAGGCGCAACTCGACCCGTTCCGCACGACGTGATTGGTTGATTCCTCGGCATATCATTTGCATTCTGTGTATCCACGACAAAAATGTACTGACATCTTAATCGCATGAAAAAAGAAAAAAAAAAAGCGTGTGTACCGCCTTTATTACTCAGGTGAAGTGACTTGAGAAATGTAATCCTGCTTAGATATCGTTGCACAGGTTCAAACCCTGTTCTATCAGGTTTTATGTTCCCATAAGGAGAGAGCGCCTGGAGAAAAGCTGCTGATCCAGGGTCTGTTTCTGAGCGCTGCACTTGTTTTCTGCGCCCGCTCCGAGGTTGCCGTCAGCGATATGATGATTATGATGTCGTCAAATGCCTTTGAAGTCATATTATGGTACAACTGATGTATGGTTGGAACGATGAAGCTGTTCCTTGTCTTCATCTTTGATGGACAATCTGAGTGTCCCATGCTCTAGTGTTTCCTACCACAACAGCGTATGAGCTATCAGTGGTCTCAGTGAAACAGACCACACACGGTCTGCAGTCTCATAGCTGGGCATTTAATGAAATAAAGTGGCACGGGGCCAAATCTACAGATTCCCCATGTGCTGCGCTGACAGTGGGCATCCTCCTGAGGTCAGGGACGATGACACACTGTAGGCTGGATGAACCCAAGGAGCTGATCAACATGGTGGCTTCTACAAGGAGAGGCCACCATATACTGCAGGTCTGCACCAGGCTGAGTGAAGCTGATGTGGAAGTGTCCTAAAACTTAAAACAAAGTCTATGAGAAAATGACTCTACTTCTCTCTTGATTTATTACCTCAGTAAACATTGTAAACATGAGTTTATGTCTCAATCTCTAGTTTCAAGTCTTCTTCAATACAGCATGATGTTAATTTAGTAACTTATGGTCCATTTAGAGTCAAACAGACCATAAAGCAGGGGATGCTTTAGGGCGGGGATACTGTGATTGACAGGTCGCTGCAGCTACCAGAAATGTATACAGAGTCTCTACGTCACTCCTCTGCATTCCAAATATGGTCACTTCTGTCCATCGGTGGCAAAAAACAACAACATGGCAACGGCCGAAATCCAAGATGGCGACGGAGAAATCACTGACCTCGACGCTTCAAAACATCAGTCCAGAAACCAATGAGTGATGTCACCATGACTACCTCCACTTCTTATACAGTCTATGGTCTTCAGACAGTCTGATTCCATCACTGCCTACAGTGTACAACAACATATATACAGTGAAAGACTATACAGCTACTCAAGGAGAACATGTTTGAGACACAGCTGGATGACATCAGTATATCCATATATAAATATCGTGGTACCAGAGTAGAAATCGTCTTAGATGTCGGATACCGTAATATCGTAACGTGGCATAACTATTGTCTTTTACTGGTTGGGCTGAATTACAGTAACCGGACTGTTCTAGCTGTTCTCAAAAGTATCATTGTGTATACACTATATCATCACAATATTGACATTGAGGTATTTGGTCAAATAATTGGATTGTGGAAATAGACGTTTAGATCTATTTAACACAGATTATGATAAAACACCCTACCTCACCAATGGGGGTGGAACCCATTAATTAATTAAATACAAAGGAGGCCTCTCCTTTTTGTGTTACTTCTGAATATCAAGACACTCCATGTATGATCATCATCTCATCATCATCGCTGCAGGGATGTAGTGTTTCATTGTCTAGAGTTGATTTGAGCTTTACCTCAAACCTTCCTCAAAAATGGAAGCAATCAGCTAATTTATCCCAGAGAAGTAACTGCTATGTTGGACTGGTGGCAATCACTAAAGAGCTGTGGCAGCACCATCTGGGCTAATAAGAGAGCTGCCATGTCTGTCACTAAGACCCCTCATGGAAACAGCTTTGGGTCTTAACCAGATGGAATTCAATGACTTCTCCATTGTGGTAGTCTCTAAAGGAGCTTGGCTGTGGGCCATCTGGGACTCCCAGTGCAGAGACCTATTGGAGAGTATTACCTTAAACCCCCCCACCATCCTCAGACTACTTCCACTCCTAAATGTGAAAAGTATCCAGCTAACGGGGGTCAAACAACAACCGCATTCTCAACCTTTTCATCCTTTTTAGTTCATTGACAGAAAAATAGTCATCACATACTTTAACAATCAATCGTTCCATTCTTTGTTCAAGCTAAATATGGAAAAACATTCCACGTCTCTGTGATGTGAGGACATCCTGCTATCACTGTAGCTGAATATTGGACTCCTGTTGCATGTTGTTCAGTTGATGTTTTGTTAAAATAAGGATGAGACATTTTGGAAATTGTCCAAACATTTATAAAAACCAATGGATTAAATGTGAGAGAGAGAGAGACAGACGTTTCCGAACAGTTCAGGGCATTTTAGGATCTGTGAGACAGAAGCCCTTATTGTGAGCAGCTGACATGATGTTACGTCTCCATTGTTCTCAACGATTCCAATACATCAACTTGTGTATCGAGTACCGAGTACCTACCCAACACTCGTGTGTTAAAAACAAACACACATATTATATATTATTATCATTTAAACAGCTGTGCACCATTAGCTGTGTATGGATGTGACATAAGTGCCATCATTGTTGTCTTGCTCAGGTTAAACCTCGTCTTAAACATACATAGAGCTTTCCTCTATGATCTAGCGTGATTGACACATCTTGTCTGTCTCACTGTCTCGGTCAGACAGCACTATCATGGATTTGATATTTTTCTTGGATTTGGAAATTAGCCCTCTAACAGAAATGTGTGAGTTGTGACATATTGAAGTGAATTGAATTGATAGTTGCTGTGGGTGGGAACTTGAAATGCATCCCCTCCTACAGGCTGAGGGTTTTCCTTCTTTATATTAACTGACTTCAACTCCACACAGACTCAGTTGGGTTGAACGTGTGTCCAGCAGACACTCATCAAACTGACTTCAGCCCGGAGTCTGACCAGAGACTAAGCAGTCCTTTCAGTACATGGTCATGGAGCCGTCTTCACCCCAGGCCTCTGCTACAGTAAATAGCAGGAGCCCTGCTGTAAGAGCTGGTATAGACGGGCTGTCCACTCAATGGAAGGCTGTCCAGCAAAATGGACATTCAAAACGCATACAAACTAAACCATGTCCAAAGCATTCAGTATTTTTTCTTACAGTCAAAAAGAAGGGGTCTTGTCATTACTGCTCAGAGGAAGTGATGTCATGTGTCTGTCTGGAGCATGAACGTGGCCCTCACTGAGTGGGTTCAGTCCACACATGCAGGGACATTCCCCCTCACACACTTTATGAACACACGCGCTGCCAGAACGGGCAGAATGTTCTGCCCGCTGGTTTCAGGATCCTGCTCCAGTTTTCACCCAAAGGCCCAATGTGACCAGACCCTCCACAGACCTGAGCATTACAGTCAGCTCAACAGATAGACGTAACACTGAGTCCTCGAGAATGAACGAGTGCATCTACTTTCAGACGATGATGTTTGTAGTGCAGGTGAAAACAACAAACCGGGCGGGAGGGGTTGGGGCTTTAATCTGAATGAATGAATGGAATTGCAGCGCTGAGTTCAAGGCTCAGCCGGAGTCAGCCTGGAGTAAACAACAAGTGGTGCGGCCCCTTCATCTGTTATTACACTGATTAGAGCACAACAAGGGCCTCACAACGCACCAATAGGAAGCCAGTATTCTCTACACCACCTTTTAACATTTATAAAGTAGGGACAGCAAGCAGTAAAACATGCAGCAAAATAAATACTTGTATTCATAGTTGTAATATTCATGACATTTAACAACTTCTGTTACAGTCAGAAGCAGAACCAGAGAACTGGATTCAAGTGAAGGCCTTTACTGCCAAAGCAGGGTGGTGTGCTGTTTAAATGCATGTTTTAGAGCTGTGCCCACACTAACATCTAACTTCAGCTGTATGTTAAAGTAGAGATGACGTCTGTGTCTCTTAAGGGACTCACAATACAAGACCTGAATGCTGAAGGCCAACGGATCTGTGGTGGGAAACCAAACCAGGACCGCAGCTGCTCACATCTAAATGTAACTCTCCAACAGATCTGTCATTTTATTCCGTCAATATAGGCAGTTTAAAAAAATTAAAAAAACATTTTTCTCCCATAATCAGGACAATGTATTTCTATTAGAGCACTGTACAAGAATTCTGCCATCTTCATGAAAACATTCACATCTCAGTTAAACCTATTGACCCATCAGTCTTCTTTATCAGCAGTGAACTTTAAAAAGAAGTAGGGGTGGACTCTGTGGAATGGGGGGATGTGGAATAAATAAAAGGGTTTCCATGAGCCCGGGATCGGAACCAAAAGAGGGACTTTTGTAACAAAAAAGCCACCTGACAAAAATTCCTCTTTTAAAAGTTTCAACTTGAGACGTCCAGGATGTGTGAAGCAGTCTGTGCTGTCAGCCTGTTCCACTGATCTTAGCTCATGCCGCTACAGCTCAGCTCAAACCATCAACATCATCAACAGCACACTCAGACATGATCAACCAGAAATGTGTCCACAGCTGGCCATCACCAGAGATAGATAAACCCTGATCATAAGATCATCTAGAAATATTATGCAAGAGGGAGAAAGAGTTTGATCCAAGGTGACCGTTGTGCACATGAACGCGTGTCAGCCGACCTGCCCACTGCAATCACACTGCTGCTGAGATTAATGTACCCTTTCATGTTGTTCTGTAGAAGCTAATCTCAGTCACAATGTCAGCTCATGCAATGCAAAGCCACACACACACACACACACACACACACACACAACTGGTATAACAAGAGGTTGCTGGCTGGAATAACTTTAGTAGTGAAGTGTAAACTGAGCTCTTATCTCTGAAGCTGTACCTGAGTCAACACACACTCACACACACACACACACACACACACACACACACACACACACACACACACACACACACACACACACACACACACACACACACGGTTAGCTTTATTAAAGAGCTGATGGAGAACCTGTTCAATGTGACTATTAGTGGAGGTAAAAGCATGTTCTAATCAACCGGGGATTGGCCTTGTGACTCTGTAGGGGGACAGATCCCAGATCAGTTTATCCAGCAGGATGGAGGGCATTTCCTCTACTCATTACCTTTGAAGAAACCTTGTGAAACATTAACAAAGATTCCAGTTCCCTGCTATCAGACGATGGGCTGGATTTCACTTGTGTAAGGTTGCAGAAAACAAAGGGCTGGACCCAAGGGACACACAGGGTTTAGATACACAGGGAAGGTGCAGGTGATTAGACACAGCAGGTTTCAATTAAGGGCGGGGCAGACGATCACGAGAGGAACAGAGAGGGGCAGAAAGTGAAGTGAAGCAGACTGAGGAGGTGCAGGTGATTGAACGCAGCAGTGTCTAATTAGGGGAAGGGCAGACCCTCACAGGGGTGAGACAGACAAAGGCAGGAAATAAAGTGCAAGACACAGAACATCTCAATAAAACAGAATAAATAACTAAATGTCAAAGACAAATCACCTCATCACCTCATTCACTCACTGTATTGATGAAGATATGTGTTCAATGACACACCGGGAAAAAGATCACAAAATGATAATGCCATAAACGGCTGAAGATCAAAGTAATATCCCATCATACTGATAAGGCTTTGAACCAAAACTCAAGTTCAGTGTAACGTCATTTTGATGTGTTGCCATGACAACGTACTTTGTGCCGGTGTTTTAAGAGTGGAACGAGTTAAACGAACAGAAGCCTACCATGTTGAGTGTAAAAACATTTTTTAATCTCAAATTTAAAACTATTATTCAGCAACCCAAATGCTAAAGAGGCGCCATTGAGCGGTCAGAGATGTGGGGTGATTGTAGACCGTCTGTTCTGGGAGCACGAGTAGTACGTTTTACATTAGCTTACTAGCTACTAGCTAAAGGGTGACTTGTGCTTGCAGAATCCACAAGGGTTACGAGTGTCTGCGAGTGATGTTATGAACACAGAGAGAAAGGCTGGAGAAGAGAAGAATCTCAACCCGGCATCTTTCAGCAAAACCACAGCGGTGGAAAATAAATGTTTCCAGACGTGACAGCAGAGTGATGTTCGCTACTTTTAATCTATTTAGAACAGCCTCAGTCTCCATTGTTCTTATTATTACTATTTGGTTCCAGTCGTAAGGCTGACAGCAGCTTTAGTCCCGCCCACGGCACCGATTGGCTGACTGTTAGTACCCCTGTGGTACCTGTACCCCCTACCAGTTGTGCTCAGGGACCGAGCTACAAGTAAACAACAACAACAACATATATCAAGGGGTGTAAGAAATTTGAGCAAAAACCGGGGTGGTTAGTAGATATAATAAAGTGTTTAATAATTCATAATTAAGATTCATAATTAGTCATAATCATAATGGTTTTGGGGATGCATAATTAAGATAAACATAAAGTGCTGTAGGATTATAGAAGGGAGTAAGTCATAACTGACAGGATTTGAATGTGTTTGTTGCAGGTAGAGCGAGATGTGAAGACAGGCGTTTACTGAGGTGTGAGTGTAGGTAGCCAATAAAAATTGAGATAGACGAAAGGGGAGGAGTCGCGAACGAATATGAGGGAGGGATATAGCAAAGCGTTTTTCTCTTCTGTTAGGTAGCGGTCCTGGGGAAGACGTGTTCTCCTGGGACTGGGAAGAGTTTTTTCCAAAGTGGGTTGATTGTGTAATATTTCATGAGATTAATGTACACCATTGCATAACTGTAATTGCAACAGCAGGATTAAAATCCTTTCTGACGGTAAACCAGTTTCGGTAACGTTTTTAGCGCCGTGTGTCTGAAAAGCTATCAGACCACATGTGCTGGCCTGCTCCACTCTCATCGTGAGGAGTTTTTCCCTCCACAGGGGACACGCCACAACAACAGCATTGGGTTCATGCACTGGTTACTGTTGACAATAAGAATCATAATGCTTCCAAAACATGTTGTCTGTTTGCGTTTGCATGAGTTTTCTCCTAAATTCACCAAAAGTTACTATTACACATTATATATGTATATAATATACAAAATAATCGTCTTAATGTGAGTGATCAAGTGGTGAAGTTTAATGGTGATATCTATGAGTTCATGTTTTGACCCTATTCTCCTGTAGAGTCTCTAAATGTCTGTAATTTAACAAAACATCTCTTTAAAGGACGTTTCCTCTGAATGAGTTTGTTCTCAGACTCTGCTCCAGAAATCTCCACTTCAGCAGCTCTTATACATTTCATTCCTCTCTATACTCTGAAGCTTTCTACAGAGGACTTTCTACACATATCATTCATTCATTAGACTGATTTATAAATTATATTAATAAAAACATGGAGTAAATAGATTTTTTTTATGGCTGTGAACATTATTCTGATACAATGATATATCCAAAATCCCCTCAATAAAAACCTTTGACTTTAATATGCGAACAAAATAAATCAATGTTCAGATTTCTGTTCTGGAATTGCATGCAAATGAGCACATATTTAAAGATTTTGTCTACTTTGCATATCTAAACATACTTTTTCAACTTAACTAAGCAAAGACAAATCTCATTAACTTGGTAAATGTATTGACGTTAATGAATGAAGGGCATTCTGTCCTCCTATGAGCTCAATAACCTACCTTATGTGGCTGAAATGATATTTGTACAACAAATAATCACGTGCAGGATTTTATAGCATGGCAGTGTCATGTTGTCCAGATAAAAAATAACTCAAATAAAGTCACAATTACCAATTTTCTATGACTTTAAGCACAATGCTATGAAGTGATTTGAACCGGTTGCACAGTCGGTCCTACCTTCCGAGCTCTTTGCCGGGGATGATGGTGTAGTGCAGTGATTTTCAACCGGTGTGCCGCGGCACACTAGTGTGCCGCGAGAGATCGTCAGGTGTGCCGTGGGAAATTTTCTAATATCACCTAATTAACCATTGTCGGGTGTCTGTGCTGTAATAAAGTGTCGCAGATAATGTAATACTCTTCTATGGCAGTGGGTGGCAGCAGAGGGATTTAAATACCTGTAAAGACAATAGAGTTAGTGCTGCGACACGTGACAGTGACAGTTTGGGATCAAAGCAAGACGAGCAAGTGACAGTGATGAAAAACAAAAACAAAAAAAGGTGACAGTGATGGAGAAGTTTTTGAGAAGGGAAAATGCAAATGCCGAACAGGGCCCTGGACAAAATTCTGACCCAGATGAAGGCCCAAGTATGAGTGGTCGACAAAAGAAAAAAGACAAGACGGTGAGCTCGAGGCAATACAGCGAAAGCTATCTTTCATTTGGATTTACGTTCACCGGGGATGCAACGGCACCGAGTCCGCTGTGCTTGGTGTGTGGTGAGAAGCTATCCAATAGCGCCATGGTGCCAAGCAAGCTTAAACGTCATCTCCAAACGAAACACCCTTCCGTTCAAAACAAGTCGATGGACTATTTTGTACGCTTACGTACAAACAATGAGACACAGGCAACTGTTTTGAGAAAAACCACAAAGGTAAACGAGAGAGCCCTCAAAGCTAGCTACCTTGTTGCTGAACTTGTAGCTAAAACAAAAAAGTCCCGCAGCCATGGTCGGGCGCATCAAAGGCTTCGTAAGTAGGGTCAAAGAAAGAAACCCAGCTGTTACTGTTACGCACTGTTTTTTTGCACCGCGAGGCCCTCGTTGCAAAGACCTTACCAGCAGATCTAGGTCCTGTGTTGGATGATGTTGTGCGCTTAGTGAACTTTGTGAAGACGCGACCTTTGAAATCTCGCTTATTTGCGTCTCTGTGTGAGGAAATGGGAGCGGAACATAAAGTGTTATTGCTCCACACGGAGGTCCGGTGGCTGTCGCGCGGCAAAGTGCTGACCCGTGTGTATGAGCTCCGAGAGGAACTTAAAGTGTTTCTGACAGACGAGAGGCCCGATTTCTCAAAGCTGCTTGCAAGTGATCAGTGGTGTGCAAAGCTGGCATACCTGGCTGATATATTTCATCATCTGAATGAACTGAACACACGGATGCAAGGCCGAAATGAAAACCTGCTTACAAGCACTGACAAAATGAACGGATTCCGTTTAAAGGTGCAGCTCTGGCAACAACATGTGCAGCGTGGCAACCTTGAGATGTTCCCACTCACCGAGAAACTGCAGGATGGCAACACTGCTGCAATGTGCGAGGTGATTGGCAAACATTTGAAAACTCTGGAGGAGAAGTTGTCATTTTATTTCTCTTCAGCCTTCACAGAATGCCTTGACTGGGTTAGGGACCCATACAGCTCAGCATCCGTTGCTGGAAAGGACATGACTTTAAAGGAGCAAGAGGAACTCATTGAACTGAAACAAGATCGTGGTTTAAAGCTAAACTTTGCTGATCTTCCTTTGGACAGTTTTTGGTTAGCTGTTGCCAAGGAGTTCCCCATTCTGGCCAACAAAGCTATTTTGACATTGCTCCCGTTTTCAACCACATATCTGTGTGAGCTGAGCTTCTCAAGCTTGACAGCGATAAAAACTAAAAACAGAGAGAGACTGAGAGCTGTTGAGGAAGAGCTTCGTGTGTGTCTTTCTACCATTCCTGCCAGGATATCCATGTTGTGTTCATCGAAACAGGCCCAGGTTTCACACTAAGTGAGTACAAATACATTTAGAAACTATATTATTAACTATATGTATTATATGTACTGTGTTAGTGTCTTTTTGTGTCATTTTGGTTGGTGGTGTGCCCCAGGATTTTGTAAATGTAAAAAGTGTGCCGCGGCTCAAAAAAGGTTGAAAATCACTGGTGTAGTGGTCGCTGAAAGGCTCGCTGCTGATGCTGGTCTGGATCTCGGACAACAAGCCGCTGATGCCGCAGCCACGGCTCGGTTCCGCTGCCGGACTGTGCTGGAGGCCGGTCCGGCTCCTCGAGTCCATGGCGCGTGGACATTCGCGGATCATGGCGTCGTTTTAACGTCGGTTAGTTAGTTAGTTGACGTTAGTTAGTTGTCAAACATCGAGGAGAAAAGTTTAACAAACAGCAGCGCACTAACGGGACACGACCGACCGAACGAGCAACAACTTTAAAACAACATTCGCGCGACAGAAAAGTGTCACTGTATGGCGGGAAGGCACATCAACGCTTCCGCATAGTTTACCTTTCTATTTATTACCGTCACTGACGAGCTCATTTTGATGTGGTCCGGTCTGCTGTCGGCTGCTCGGTAGTCAGCGGTCCTCCACTCGCTCTTCACTGACACACCGCTCCGGTGCTGCGCGTTCAGTAACCATGGGAGCTCGTGCTGATTGACAGACGGGCTGACCAATGGGGTGAAAAATGTCCTGTTCATCTTCAAAAGACAATTCTATTAGAATGTAAAGAAGTTACATTGTATTACAATGTAACTTCTTTACATTCTAATATAATGTAAAGAAGTTAAATTGTAATACAATGTAACTTCTTTACATTGTATTACAATGTAAAGAAGTTACATTCTAATACAATGTAACTTCTTTACATTGTATTACAATGTAAAGAAGTTACATTCTAATCGAATGTAAATAAGCTACAGTGTATAGAATGATTCTATTGAAGTTATTTATTTTTTAAATGTTTTAGACGAGTCACTAATCACTTTAAAAGAGTGATTATAGCTGATTTAACTTACAGACATGAGATTGATCTTCACATGTCACTCTCTTTATACAATGATATAAATTCATCCCCGTTTTATTGATATCTTACGAAAAGTTACTCCTCATTTTTCGTGCGTTTTTCCTGCAAAAGTCCAGCAACATGAGTCTGTTTTGGCTTGTTACATGCATACTGTCTTTTCAAAATAAACTTCCATCTTCACAGGAAACAACTAAGGTTTAGGCGATGAAAATACTTAGTTAGGTTTAGGAAAAGATCGTGGTTTGCATTAAAATATCTACGGAAGTGGCGTTGCTTAAGTACAGAAGTCACGTCACAAATAAATCAACATTGGCTTCTCGTTTCACACACGGCACAAACTGCGGCCTCCTGGAGGAAACACAGTGTTAGTTTGACCCATCCACCTCTCCTCATCCCACCCGTCCTGAGTGGAACTCTACTCATGTAGTCGCCCGCTAGCTTATAGCATGTAGCATCCTGGGCATCACTGGGAATCAAAACACCGCGGCTTTGAGAGCACTTGTTTGCAATTGTGCATTAACGTGATTAACCAATGATTTAACTTGCTGCTAGGACCACTGATTCACCAAACCTGCTTGCTTGCAGTCTGTGTTCCACCACAGTCCCCGACGCTGCTCTCATGATTCATTTTGTTTCTAAAGATAGATTTGATTTTGGAGCGAGTAACGAAGGTTTCAGGGGAAATGTATCGGAGTAAAAGTATCAGTTTTCTTTGCAAAATGTAGTGAAGTAAAAGTCAACAGAAATATAAGTCGTAAAGTAAAGTACAGATATCCAAAAAAAATGACTTAAGTACAGTAACGAAGTATTTCTACTTCGTGACTATACACCACTGCTACTAGGTGCAAAATAATAGAAAGATGTTCAACGCGAACACACACAGATGTAAAACAATATAAAGATATGTAAAATGACCATAAAGACAAACATAAATGACCACAAAATGATCAGAAATGAATGCAAAACTAGGAAACCAATCTTTATTCACCACACAACCCATGTGAAGGGGGACATGGGCTCTGTTAGAAGTCCTGAGTCAATGTTCAATCCCAGTCCGCCCTGCCTGGAGTCAAACAGCTGGATTCCTTTAGATTAAGGGTTTTGGTTTATTACTACTTGTGTATTATTTTCACAAATTTGGCCCCCATTTAGTTATAACTTTGTACTAATCAAAGCAATTGCTGAGGCCTAATGTAGATCTCCCTGACAACTGAGCTATCAGCTCATGAGTGTCACAAGATGAGGCTGAAAGCCCCAGAGGAAAATAAGTCAGGTCATTTAAGATTAATTTTGCCAATGACTTTCTCCCAAAAGTAATGAGAATGGATGCTCACTTTGAGCGGATGGCCACTCAGTTACCTTGTGATCATCCATGTCTTTCCTTGGTTTCATTCAGTAGAATATATCCACACAGTAACAGCAGCAGAGTAACAAAGTGACCGTTTTTATTGAGATTCATAAACAGTTGTATGGTGTGGTGGAGCGATAGCACAGCCTGAGTATTTAGCAACCCGTTCAGATTCAGAACTGTACCTTCCAACATTATGTACATATGTGTTTAATCCACACACACAAAACAGGAAACAAAAAACAATACGCATGCTTCAGTGTCACCATCCATCCATCCATTCACATATTCCCTTTGTTAAATTCCCTTTCAAAAATAAATTAGACAAATAAATAGCTTGAAAAGACACAAACACCTCACCTTTGTGTCGACGCCCCACGATTCTTCACCTCTCCATAAGCGTATTTAAATATTTCTATAGCTGCTATCAATGCACTTACATATAAGTGTTATGGTAGTGTCGGTAACCAATTCTTTTCCACAATAATGTGTTCAACATTATCAACCCAATAAAAACAAGACTTCCATACACAGTCTTTACATTTTCAACAAATTACATACAACACAGAGTATTTTCTGGATACATGCAGCTCAATGACAGAGAGACATGGAAGAAAAAATCCAGAAAACATTGACAGAACCTCAATAATGAACCAGACGATGTGACCACAGAGAGTGGTGGATAGAACAGAGAAATATGAATGGAAACAGACCAGCGAGCTTAATAGATAATAGAAAAGACACGCGTATCAAAACTCAAAGGCTTCAAAAGTGAAGGAAACTCTTCTGATCATATCGTCAAACAAATAAGAGAAATAACGCAAACAAACAAAACATTCAAGGGAAGCTTCGGGACTTCCCCTTACTTACAAATACAATACAGTATAAATAACAGTACAAAAGATTGTAGAAAACAAAGAGAGGGAAGATGCAACATAATCACAGCCTTGTCCTCGTGGTTGTAGAGATGCGTGGATAAGGCCTCGTCACTGCCTAGGATAACTAGTACTACTCATCTGACGAAATATATCTATATATACGTATATATAGATATATTTATGGTATCTCTATCTACTATCTGAATATATATATATATATATATACGTATATATAGATATATTTATGGTATCTCTATATACTATCTGAATATATATATATATATATATATATATATATATTTATAGACTTCAGCAAGAATTTAAGGGTAAAATCCTGTATTTCTGTTGCTGAGATCGCACCCCCATTGAGATAACTTCTGTAGTTCACGAGTAAATAAAGCACCATTTGGGTCTTTCAAATGAAAAACAATAAAAATGTGACCTTTGAACCAGGGACAAAGGTTCTGCTGTAGTCAAACATGTGGTCGTGTGTCAGAATCTTCAGAGGTCGCATTTATCTGTTCCCTACACCCAACTAGTCCTATTCAGGGTTCAGGGGCTGGATCCTATCCCAGCATGCCTTGGGTGAATAACCTATAATATAGGTTCTCAGTGTTAAAAGAGAAATGCTTTAACCCTCTGTAATTCAGGCCCGATATACACTTGGCATTTCAAGTGTATCATATCTTGTTCATATTGGATGATTCTGTCAAACCCCATATAAGTTCAATGACAATGTTAAAAACATTTTTTTTTACATCCAATGGCAACATAAAAAAAGAAATTTCGTACAATATCAACGCATGGCAACTACGGTATAGTTAAGGTTGGGGAAAGATTGTCGTCATGGCAAATAAACTGCAGTTAGCGTTGGTTACGGTTAGGTCACCAATGAGAGTCGGGTGTGTGATGCTAGTGGTGGCTAATGTAGCCTGGAGCCTCAAAGCCTTCTTTCTAACGGAATGCTCCTTGGTTGCATGTATACTTGGCTTGTTTGAGATCAGAGAGCTATCTTCCCAAGACACATGAGGGGGCTTCATGTAAATGAGCTTGTCTCCAATGAACCTGACTCGTGTTTGACGCACACAAACACTGGGAGAACATGCAGAGGGTTTCCATAAAGAACCAAGGCAAAATCTGAAGTGAGGACTTTTCTCTTGTCAGGCTCAAGTACTAACGAGTGAGCGCCACAACCCCACAGGCCACACGTGAGGCACAGCTCCATTACTGGACCAGAGATGGAGATGAGGGGCTGGGAATGCTGAGGGTTCACTGCGGTCGGTCATTGTCTAAAAGAACATGGTAGACTGTGGAACACATCGGAGTAAAGGTCTTAACTATTGCATATATTACACTGGTTTGTCCAAGGGCCCATGTGCACATCACAGATATATACCAAGAGGACTGGATCAGGGAGCCGATCCGTTGATCCCAGGTTCTTGGAGACCTACATGCTGCATTGCTGTTTGAGACAGTACGGGGTTTGAGATACTGAAGTACCTGCACCGTGCAAAGATGGTGAAGGTACACAGTCACGAGTTCATCAGTGGAGGACTTGAACAAGAGTACAAGCATCTCCCATTCACAAAGGATTCACGGACAGTCTCCTTTGCAGGCTGGAGACAGTGTCCATTCTTTGTCGTCAAGGAATCATGAACTACAGGTATGCCAGGTTCGGCATGATCGCCCTCGGTCTCCACGGACGGAATCCCAGAAGCCCTTGTGTTGGACTCGATGGCTACTTTGATAGAGGAGACATGACATCGTTGTCTATGCTTTTGAAAGCACAACAGAGCCAGAAAGCTTGGAGAGACTGTTGGAGTTCTGTGTCAGTAACAGTGTAGCCCATTCAGAGGACATGAAAAGGTCTACGCACAGCTGCTGTCCTCACTTTGGACTGAACTAGAGGGAGGCAGAGAACGGGATGGTGCAGGTCCAGATCTAGGCCTTCCTGGACCAATACTTGTTGTGTATCCGAACTGGACAAAGTATTCTGATGGTCCTCGATTCTGTGCCTACGCATTAGAACCACCTATTTAAAGGGATATACCACACCCTTCACCTGGATTGGCTCTTGGTTTACTGTATCTCAATTAAACCAGAGGTCGATTGTTTTTGAAGTATCCCTATATTACTCGTTCCCCAGTCCCAGTCGGCCAGACCACTCGTATGTCTAAGCAAAAGAAAGACTTTTAGCACTTCTCTTGCTCCTCAGGGAGCAGAGAAGACATTGACATTGCTTAATAAAGAAACTTCATTGCTATAGGTATCTGAGAGTATAACAAGATAATATATATGGTTGGCTTAACTATTATAGACATTGATGCATCCCTCCAGTGGTTGAGCTCCTGTTTCCCCAGTAAATCATTTTCATGATCTCATAGAAAACCTCCCCATGTCCCTCAGGGATCAGATTTGGACTCTATTTTCTTTTTAATTTTCACGACTCTTCCTGGAGTCATTGCATTGTCTTTAAACATATATATTTTTGCCTTCATATCGAGATGTTTCTGCCAATAAAACATAATGATCCTGAAAGCTGTAGCCTATCTTCTTAATCACCTTGCAAAGTGCATGACTCCTTAAAACTGCCATCGGTTTCCATGATTTCTTGAACTCAAAACCCAAATGCTAAGTGGACGAGAAAAAGTAATCCATCCTTCTATCTCCTGCTGCTTAGACTTCTGCCGATCTGCATGTTTGTGTCTGTTGTCTTAATGTGCAGCTCTGCCTGGAGCCAGTAGACAGGATCTATATAATTCAAGCATTACATTGGTAGTTTTAGGTTTGATTGTAAGGTTCTTCTGATCACCCCTGAGGCCTTAAAAAGGCTGGTTTCTGGCACAAAGCTACATCACATTTATTTAATTCTTTATGTGCCAGATCCCAGACTCAGGCAGGTTCCTACTGGGCCCCCACAGTCCTGATAAAAAATATAATGATCCTTGCAGGCTCTCCAGATTAAAGACCAGACAGAGTTGTTCCTTTGGCATCAGGGTTACCAGAGTTTGCATCCATCTGAGGAGCTTTCTTTAAAATCTGCATTCTACTTTGAACCACTTCTTTAAAGCCACATTTGTACAGATTATTCTGAACTTGTTTGTAGTATTTCTGTTTCCATTTAATGTGTGTCTTAGTCTCTGTCTATAACTCTAATACTTTTCTTTCTGACTGTATTTGTTTTTTTCCTCCTTGTCTTTACAGTATAAGAGCACACCATAGGTCATTCATTGTATTATCACTTAAATCCTTGCTGCGAATTCAGATTGTTAACTGAGTAGTACGAATATATCTAAAGACAAATTCCAACAAGTTGTCAGGTATGTAGCGGCCATAGTTTTTGTATTAGATTGTATGTAAAGTTATTTTTTTGTCAGTGCTATTGTGCAGCTATAATTTGACTGTAAGTGCTGGGTGCTGTCATAAAGATCCTCATAGCTAAGTGAGAGACTCTAACACACAGTACCATAACAGTGACATATATCCACATGACCAAAAACTTTGTCGAGTACAATCCAGGTATCTTTACGACGTATCAATCCAACGAGATTTCACATGTTTTAGCCCAGCTGGCGTCCCACAGAGAGGGATGTTGTCCTTGTGGGGCTCACTCCAGGCCAAACGTGCTGGTTTCCTCCACAGCGATGAGCAGTTTCTCATACAGCATGGTGTGTGAGGGGTATGGAGGCAGGTCCAGACGGTTGAAACAGGTGTGAGCCCTGAGAGAGAGAGAGAGAGAGAGAGAGAGAGAGAGAGAGAGAGAGAGAGAGAGAGAGAGAGAGAGAGAGAGAGAGAGAGAGAGAGAGAGAGAGAGAGAGAGAGAGAGAGAGAGAGACTGTTAAGAGTGTGGAGAGTCAAGGCTACACTTTACAACTCACATGTATTTAGGAGGATCAAGGACACCAACACCACTTCCGTAGATATTTTAATGCAAACCACGATCTTTTCCTAAACCTAACTTAGTATTTTCATCGCCTAAACCTTAGTTGTTTCCTGTGAAGATGGAAGTTTATTTTGAAAAGACAGTATGCATGTAACAAGCCAAAACAGACTCTTGTTGCTGGACTTTTGCAGGAAAAACGCACGAAAAATGAGGAGTAACTTTTCGTAAGATATCAATGAAACGGGGATGAATTTATATCATTGTATAAAGAGAGTGACATGTGAAGATCAATCTCATGTCTGTAAGTTAAATCAGCTATAATCACTCTTTTAAAGTGATTAGTGACTCGTCTAAAACATTTAAAAAATAAATAACTTCAATAGAATCATTCTATACACTGTAGCTTATTTACATTCGATTAGAATGTAAAGAAGTTACATTCTAATACAATGTAACTTCTTTACATTCTATTAGAATGTAAAGAAGTATGTGCAGATGCTGAAGCTCCCACCGTCCATGCAGTCGAGCTCTGGCTCCTTTTCCCGCTCTGCATTGAAACCCGAGCCCCGCTCTTTGTTTCTGCTGAGCACGCTCACCTTTTAACCGCTGTTTACTGAATGAAGGTCCTGCTGGAAGGTCAGCCGAACACACCTTGCACAATATCACATCTACTTGAAAGACAGAGAAGGGGAAGTACCACAAATAGCTGCTCTGCTGAGCCCGAGCATTGCAGCCAACTGACGAGGGCAGTTCACGTCAGAGTATTTCACACACGCGTGTTAAGCATCTGGTGATGAAAAAATATACACTGAACCAAAGGGATGGTTCATTTATAGGTGGTAAGCAGATTTATTTACCTCACCAGCCACCACGACCTTTAGAGTGAAAGGAACGACTTCGGACCTGTTCATATTACTGGTCCAAAGTGCTACGTACGGTACAAACCTGCAGGGACTAAAGGCCCAAAGTATTGTTGCTTTGCACGCAAAAATACAGAGGTGACATTTTGGGAAAATTTCCAATATGTTCTCACTCCCAACCCGTTAAACACGGCAGCATGGTCAGTGGCCCCAAGCTTCAAACTATGAGCTTTAGGTTCCCGTCTGGCCAGTTTTAAACATGTCAGAGACGACGTGTCAAGTTTCAGCTGGTTACATGCAGAGTGTCTTTTTTCTAAATAAACTTTGACGAACAGCGGTCCCCCGGGTGAAAGTCACGAATCTGTTTGACCTGTCCACCCTGACCTCCTCTCTATGGTGACTTTATACTGATTGTTTAAAGCCAGGGTTGGTAAAAAAATGTCTGTCATATTTGTTGAAATTCTCCTGGCAGCAATCAATAAATCAAATGCCCTGACAAAAAAAGCCAACAATCCCGTATCTGTGGCTGTCACAGGACTGCGATGAGCTCATCCAATCACCTTGGGCCTGCACTAAGTGATTGAATCGAGCCCTCTGATCAGTGTGAGGGGTGGAGCAGGCAGCAGGTCCATTGCCTTGAAGGAACAAAGTGATGAGAGCTGAACAGTTTGAACAAGGCTTTACAGGACACCGCTTTAGATACCTGGGTAGTGATGTGACTTTGCCCCACTTCTCGATACAGAAGCGCCGCAGGCCGTTGGATCCCCGCAGCGAGGCGAAGCCTTCGTAGGGCACGCTGGACGTCCCGGTGACGAACTGCAGCAGGCGGAGGCGCTGCTCGTTGTTGAACCGCTCCACAGCAGCCCAGAACCAGCGCATCACTATGTGGCCGTCATGGTAACCTGGTGATGGAGTCAGGGAGTCAACATGTGACAGAATAAGCATAGAGAGGCTAGTATTGACCAGTTCTGTTCATAAGGCATACGGTGTGTAACAAGAAACTGATGTAATTTGTCATTAAATGAAACTATAAAAGGTCAATATTGGTGTTTTGGAAAACAGGGAACGGTTTGGTTTATATACTCTTTTCACACTTATTCAAGGAAACATTCGACCAGCATTATGTCAACTGGAATGAAAACGGAGCTGTACTGTGTCCAGTCCAGTACTGTGAAGGTTAGTTCTAAGATCTCAGTGGAATGAAGCAGACTAAATCCAGATGCGCTCTGGCTGATCTGATCACTTTTTCTGATCCATATTATATCCATATATGGACAAACTAAAAAAATCAAAGTGCTAGGGGCGTAAAGATTACCGGATACCGCAAAAACATTAGCATCGCTAGCTTAGTCTGCTTAGCATCCCTCTGCTACACTAATATAGCAGCTAGCTGAGTACAGATGGAGGGAACACAGTCTATGGTACATTGTCAGCACAGCATCCATGTATACAGTCTATGGGTTTTACACACACACACACACACCTCCTCTGTACTCGGTGTTGCTCCTCCAGTCAATGAGGTCGATCTCGACTGTACCGGCGATCACCAGCTCCAGCTCCCGCGCATCAAACACAGACACCAGCCTGGAGTCCACCACCTGGGACGGAGAGACAAGCACATGTTGCTGTTCAGCTGTGTGGGCGCACTTGTGTATTATGATGTATGCAGTCTATATGAACTATTATAGGATATATACTATGCATTTTATCGTCACATAGTGGAGTGTTTGGAGGTGTTGACATGTGTGAAGGTGTTCCACTGTGGATTATGATTTAGGACTTGTTATCTTATTGTCTTATTGTTTAAAATATTACTCCCTACAGCTGGTTACAGAAGGCCTATGACCTCATTGGTCGATTTATAAATGAGGGTTCTTAACTACTGTTAACCTTACAGTGATGTTGAAAGCATCTGATGGTGCTATGAACCAAACAGCCTTGTTTACCTCGTAGAAGCCTCTGACCATCGCCTCCGTCTGCTGCACCACTCCTCTCTCCACCCTCCACTTGGCCATTCGCTCGATGTAGTCCTTCTTGTTCTTCTCGGTCACCTGGAGGTTGGAGCCGCCCGACTTCAGCTCCCGCTCCGTCACCTGGCAACCCAAGAGGCAGCGTGTAGAAAGCCCGTCCGTCATTGTGGAAACAAACATACATTCCAGATTAACAATACTGTGTATGTCACACGCGCTGACCTGGCCGAAGACCTCCTCGTTGACGGTGAAGGTGAGGTCCAGGATGTCAGTGATGTCGTTGTCTTTCATCCACTGCAGAGACTGGTGGAACTCCTCGTCCAGATACTCCAGATCAGACAGGTCTGTGGACCTGAAGGGACACACGGAGCTCACACATAAAACGACTGAACACAATGCCAGCACGCTGCACAATCCTTGTGTCAGTTCATCTCTGAGTGGTTGCAGTTGCAGATGAATTAATCCAAAATTGACCACAGAATCCAAACGTGAATTGATTCAAACTGTTCGGGATTAGTTTCCCGAACAGTTTGATCTACAACTCCTGCTCGTCACGTCACAGTGATTGGATGTTCCTTCAGGATATTCACTGTAGCAGATGGAGTTGATCCTTGCTGTACCTTTTGACTTTAAATCAAAGAACCAGATGTTTTCTGACACAGTTAACCGGAAGTGTATCATGTCTAACGAAGCCTTAAAGAGACAGTCACCTAACATCGTCTATGCAGAAAGAAAACGTGTATTCACTTCACAGCTGATGTTGCGTTTTTCAGAAGTGCACACTGTCAGAGTGTGTGTGTCTGCAGAAGAACAAACATGTAGTGTGTGTACTGACAGTCGGAGCAGGGCCTTGTAGAAAGGTCTGGTGAAGAAAGCATCCAGCAGGTACTGATGGATCAGAGCCAGGCCCAGGATACGCCCACTGAAGCGGAACCTGGACACACACACACGCACACACACGCACACACAGGGGACATTAGAACCAACAACAGAATCAGTGAAACACAACTTTGACACATGAACTAGTAAAATGAGGGACGGGCCTGATACTAATACAGTATTCTCTAAATTCAATTTTCTTCTTTTCTGAATGTCACTGTTGACGTCAATGTCAGGCTGCTAAAGGGAGTGAAACTAATATGCCATCACATTTGTATGCAAACATTGTCTACAATATCAGTATTTTTAGCAAAACACATAATCATTGGCCCATAATGACTACACCGTCAGTAATCTGCAGAAAACCTGCAATTCTTCAAACAGTACAATCTTTCTTTCTTTAATAAAGTGCCAGCAGCTATAAAAAAAACAACTAATTCTATATATCAACCTTATCATACTGTCACCTCCAATCAATAATGCATTTGTGTTGTTTGATGATATTTGAGACCCATCTTAAAATTATGTATTTATGAAACGCATGAAAAATTTGGTGTGAAAGACCGACTGAACAGACTTAACTACGGAAGCCCAGAGACTCAAGCGAGAAAATAAGTGTGATCTAAACTTCTCTCCTGGGTTTATGGCTTAAAGACAGGTGGAAGAAAAGTTTGCCAGGTGGTGGATTCATTATTTTTATTAGGAACGTTTGAATTGTTTGTTGTTGTGATACTCATTGCAACCACAAGAGGCTGAAGTGCACCTCTACCCCACATTCTCAAAAGGACTGAAGGCATTCACGTTTTCTTCCAGGTGAGTTTGAATTCCTTCATGCCTTCATTTATTGTGTTAACATTAAGTTATGTAACATTACCGTCATGTTTGTCCTTTGGCTAGAAATGTATTTAATAAGTGCTTTACGTCCTATTTAGAACATGGGGAAGAGGTGAACTTCAGCCTCTTGTGGCCAAAATAAGTATTACAACAACAAACACCGGTTTTCCAAGATAGAAAAACAAACAAAATTAAAGCTGCGAGCAGCGATAAGCGGGCCCTCGCAATATGCACGTCGGGGTGCCGGCGGGACTCCGGCCTGCGCGGCCGAGAACGTCCGCGACCGTCGGACGCCGCGAGGACTCTGGCCGATGCTGCCATTCAGTTCTGTGACCGTCAGACACTGCATGCAGGTTTAGAGCATGGCCCCAATATACTTTTATTTAAGTCCATATGTGATACATGTTCCTACCAAATTTCATACATCTAGGTGAAATGTACTGCGAGGGCTGCTTCGTTGAAATTTTGTAGGGGGCGCTATTAAGCCGATGTGCCACTCTGAACCAATAAAATCATATTCCATAACTACATTTCGGCCTTGTAATCTACTTGCCAAGTTTGCTTATGTTTCGAGCATTTTTAGCCTCTCAAAATGACCTTCGTCGTTAACGGCGAAGAATGCGTCGCCACGGCAACAGCTTTTCATGAAACAACAAGCTTTGAGTAACTTTTCATCACAACGGTCTTTAGACTGTACCGACCAAATTTGAAGTTGATCTGATTAATTCCCTAGGAGGAGTTCGTTAAAGTGCAGCGCCTGGAAATGACAAAAACGACACTAGAAATACAGAAGAAATGCAAAGTAGCTGACTTCCGGTTGGGTTTAGAGCATAGCCCCAAGATACTTTTATTTAAGTCCATATGTGATACATGTTCCTACCACATTTCATACATCTAGGTCAAACGTACTGCGAGGGCTGCTTCGTTGAAATTTTGTAGGGGGCGCTATTGAGCCGATTTGCCACTCTGAACCAATAAAATCATATTCCGTAACTACATTTCGGCCTTGTAATCTACTTGCCAAGTTTGCTTATGTTTCGAGCATTTTTAGCCTCTCAAAATGACCTTCGTTGTTCACGGCGAAGACTGCATCGCCACGGCAACGGCGTTCGACGAAACATCAAAAGCTTCATGATCTGGCATTATGAACTTCTTGTATTTGTGTGGAACAAATTTGATATTGATTTGAGTTACCTACTAAGAGAAACAAGCCAAAGTATAAAGACTTTAACTTCATGTTACCAGTAGGTGGCGCTATGACTATGATTCAAAATTGGCCTGCAGATGTCTTCAGGCCTGGAGTCTAATCAAGCATTTGAAATCTGGGAAAGATCTGATGATGTGGAGTCGAGATACATCAGTTTATTCGTTCATGGCGAAGGATCGAAATTCGCCGAGCCGCCACGTCGCCGCCCTTCAGTAACTTCTTACAATCTTCACAATGAAGCATTATCAAGGTCTTAAGGCTTGTTTGACAACATTTGAGAGGGATCTGATTAATCTGTGAGGAGCAGGATGTCAAAGTACGCAGCGTACAACTTCCGGTTGCCACTAGGTGGCGCTTTCACTATGATTCTAAATTATCATACAGATGTGTTCCGGGTCAGGATGTTATGACATATGAGAGATTTGGAGCAGATTCGACAATGTACGGCCGAGTTACAACAACTTCCTGTTTCGTGGCGAATGGTGTTTCTTTGATGCCACGCCACGGCCACATAGTTTGATAACTTTTTGATCTTTGAGTAACTTTCACTGCCAAGGTCTCAAGAGCAGACTAGCCGAATCTGAAGTCAATCGGGTCAAATCTCTGGGAGGAGTTCGTTAAAGTATGACGCCTTGAAACGGTCAAAAAACGTCATAAAAGTAAAAATGGCCGACTTCCTGTTTGGTTTAGAGAAAACTTCCAAGAGGATTTTTGGTGCGTCTCATCACGTTCCACATACCTACCAACTTTCATACAGCTGGGTGAAACCTGATGTTGGGGCTACTCAATAGGGGGCGCTAGCGAGCCAATATTTCATACCGCAGCTGGACACCCCAATCAGACTGCAATTTTCGCAAATTCTGGCTTGCGTGCCAAATTTCACAGACTTCCCAATATCCCAAGCACCTCCTTTTTGCGACAAAACACTTAGAATAATAATAATAAACATTAGAAATACAATAGGTCCTCCGCTCCGACTACGTCGGTGCTCGGGCCCTAATAAACATTCGAAATTCAATAGGTCCTCCGCTCCGACTACGTCGGTGCTCGGGCCCTAATAATAATAAACATTAGAAATTCAATAGGTCCTCCGCTCCGACTACGTCGGTGCTCGGGCCCTAATAATAAACATTAGAAATTCAATAGGTCCTCCGCTCCGACTACGTCGGTGCTCGGGCCCTAATAATAATAATAAACATTAGAAATTCAATAGGTCCTCCGCTCCGACTACGTCGGTGCTCGGGCCCTAAAAAGAATGAAGAAAGATGATTTTTCACCCTGCTCTCAAGACACAAACACATAGAATTTCAATCAGACCTAGAAAATGATCACCAGACTTTTGCTTTCTCACTTTTCCCCTCAGTGCTTCTGTACTAAGTAACGAACTAACTAACAGTGTTCTGGGTTTTCATGAAGCTGACTACAGTAAATTGTTGGGAACGTAAAGGAGCGTGTTTGGGTTATCAGCATTTAAGAAACGGAATTCTTGACATCAATAGAATTATTGATGTATGTAACAATTATTAATGATTATTAATAACAACGGGGCACCACCCTGCGAACAGGGACCAATAACCAAACGATAAACTAAGTCTCATAATTAGTAGTCACTCATAATGTCAATAGTCTGCGTATGACTATACATTCTGTGACAGTGAAGGTTTTTAAGTTCGAGCACAGGCTACTACATACAGTCTTATCAAATACATATGCACAAGTAATCACAGACGACTGCTCCTTAAAGTATAACAGAGTTTATTAAATCAAAATAATAAATGATCAAATCAATTAATATTGCAACCAACAAACATTATCATACAATTTTATATGCCTAAACTAAAGAATGAATCAAATGGATGATGGTGTATGTCTGTGTGTGTGTGTGTGTGTGTGTGTGTATGTGTGTGGGTCTGTGGGTGAAAAGGAAGGGGAGTCTTACAGCTACCGCTAAAGACTACAAAGATGGCGGCGTCGAGTGACGCAGGCCAAAAGGGGAGGGGCCTTAAGATACTACAGCTAAACTACCACCAGATGGCGGAGTCGAGTGACTCGGACAAAATGGCGGTGAGACTGCTATACGTAATCACATGTGCCTGGGCAGCACGTGATGTGAGGCGATCGTTTGAACGGGGTTTCCCCAGGGGCAGAGACAAGAAAGAGAGCAAAGGTGGGGGTCATGAATCAAACTTCTGCGTGCGGTCCACGTTGTAGTGAGAATGGGGAAGTAAGGGAAAAAGGAGCGAGAACTCGACGTGCATCACACTTCGGCGTGCGATGTTGTAGTGAGCCTGAGTTCGATGGTTCTATCACGCATAAGTATACAGCTGTCGTCTTTGAACTGCCGGTAACATATGCCGTGATAAGCCAAGCACCTCAGCTCACTCACAGAGTCGAGTTAATGAAAAGAGAACTCTCACACGGAGTGGAAGACAATGAATGAAAATAATCCCAAATAAACAGTCATAGCAGTTAATACACTAATACAGCGGAGCTTCTCTGCTCCGTAATGATTGGGCAATATCTCAATATCACGCGACAGTAACTTAAACACACAAAAACACGGGAATATCAACACATAAATGAATGACCTGAATTAAATTTACGTTAATTTAAGCTAAGCTATGCCCAGATGCCAAGAATCTTACTTGTCGATGCTTCGTTGCAACGTTGAAGTGTGTTCGTGGCAAAGTGGTCCGTTTTCCTCGTCGGGAAGGGGGAGCAGGGGGATCTTTCTGGTCGGCGCGGCTTTGCAGTGGGCGCTGTGCGTCGCACGGCGTTTGCTGGTGCGGCTTCGGTCCGTTGGCGTGAGCTCACTCTGGAGCAAAACGCAGACGTGATCAATCCTCGCTGCAGGGGGGATGATCTAACTTCGGCTGACGGCGTGGTCCGTGCGTCTTACCGGTAATCATCGGTCAGGAGAGGATTAGACGCCTTCCTGCCGGAGTGTGCACCAAAAAGAAAAAGAAGCAAAAAGCGGAGAACGGATCGCTGAAGCGGATTCGTTGTCGCGGGCGGAGTGGGCCTTTACTCGGCGTGGAACACGGCTGTTTCGTCCAGCAAAATGGCTTGTCAGGGTTTGAGGGGCCGTTGCTTCCTCGTGGGCCTCCGTCGTGCTGGAGGGGGGAGGAGAGGCCGATGTGTCTTCATGTGTCCAGGACGAAGGTCCGGGCGAAGAGAGCGTTGTGTGTGCTCCCTGTTCGACGGAGGTCGAAGGGAAAAAGCGTGCAGGTCCGGGGCGAAGAGAGTGTTTGCGTGCCTCCTGTTACCCCGGAGGGAATGTTGGAAAAGCCAGGAGGTGTGATCTGCAGGCACTTTTGTTGGACAGTGGTTGAACCACAGGGGTCCTGGGGTCTCTTGGCCTTCGGCCAATGAGATTGCAGCGGTGCATTCAGGTGACTTCAGGAACCATAGTTTTTTTGGGGGGGGGGGGGGGAAATTCACACCCGAGTGTGAAATTCCTTTGCTCTTATCAAACTACAAAGCAGGATGAAACCTTTGCTTGAAACAGTGAAGGCCTGATTCTCTTTGTCCACAGCACATTTTTAAGCCATATGGTCAGACCCCAACAAAATCAATAAATACATAAACTCTTCCAGCTGGTTTGTTGGTAAATTAGAGAAATTGTACAATCACAAACGTAACGAACAGTTAGCGCCAAACTTGCAGTATTGTTCAATAAACACTGATTCACTAGGTGTGTGGGTATAGTAATAACAATACATTTTATTTGTAAAGCGCTTTAAAGGGTACTCAAAGAGGCTTTACATGTGTGTGTCACTGTGTGTGACTGTGTTTGTATCGCACAGCTTACCATTCCAGGTGGTTCTCAACGAATGCTGACATGGGGCTGATTTGAACGGTGTAGGTGTCGTTAGCTGAGTATTCAAACAGACCGTAGTACGGATTAAACAGCTCCTGAGACAAGAGGAAGAAGAACTCTCTGGACGGACCACTGTAGTCCAATCTGAGGAGACAAGACAGAGAGGGAACATCTCTACACATTTGGTTCATGGTATGTTATACGGCTCTGGTAGCGGCAGCGACCTGTCAATCACAGTAGCCCCGCCCTAAAGCATCCCCTGCTTTATGGTCTGTTTGACTCTAAATGGACCACAATGTACCAAATGAACATCATGCTGTATTGAAGAAGACTTGAAACTGGAGATTGAGACCATAAACTCATGTTTACAATGTTTACTGAGGTAATAAATCAAGAGAGAAGTAGAGTAATTTTCTCATAGACTTCTATACAACCAGAGGAGTCGCCCCTTGGTGGTGAGTAGAGAGAATGCAGGTTTGAAGGCACTTTCACATTGGCTTCACTTTTCTGAACCGGAGGTTACCACCTGACAGCGGCTCATTGACTCCAATTCCCTTTGGCTGCTGCATATAGCGTCTTATATATAGAACGCTATAACAAACTGCTTCACTTCCCTGAAGTCATCAGGTGGATAGCCTACAGGAACAGCACCACTCAACGTAAACTGTGTATGTTTCTGCCATGCTAACTTATAACACTAACAAGGTCAAATAAGTGCGCTAAGCTGTGCTCCCTCCGTGTGTGTCGACTGTCTATCATGTCTGTTGCTCTGCACTGCACTCGCACTAGAGTTAAGTTAGAGCCTCTTCAGGTAAACACTGTTAGCTGCATCAGCACTGTTGCTGTTGTTTGCACTGTTCACGCTGTTAGCACCGTTAGCTGCTAGCCGCCAGCTAATCTGTCCACCATGTTGAGAGTCCAGTGGAGGCAGTCCCTGCCGAGGATTTGGTGGCATCTAGTGCTGCAGATAGCTGCTCACTGAATACCCCCCCAAAACCGTGGTAACGCCGTATGCCTCGCTCAGAGCCATCCATACCATAATAACACTACTTTAGGAGCAACGCAAGCCAGTATTTGACACCCCGGGATTGAGCCCAAGCTGTGTGTAGATATGAAGAGCTCCTTCTGAGGCAACGAAAACACAACGAGTCTTAGTTTCAGGAGATTATACATGAATGAACTATAGTTCTGAATATTGTATTCCATTTATACAGATAGATCCCCAGAAATGCTGCACACTGGATCTTTTTGATATTGTAACCAGCAGTGAAAACAAGCATGTTGGCAAATTCAATCACACAAGTTTGAGCTTTAAGAGCTTGTAAGAACAGCATAAGATACCCTGCACTGTAACACAGTGTGTGTGTGTGTGTGTGTGTCTCACCCCTCCTCTCCCAGGAAAGTGACGTAGAGTTTGTTCCTCTGCAGCTCTTTGCGGGAGTATGCCATCACCTGGTTAAAGGTTCCCTCCAGCAAGTGTTCTCTCCTGATCAGCAACCTGCAACAACCAGGACAGCTCTCATGTTGCTGCTTCTATCCACATGCAGGGCACTGGATTCTGTTTCACATCTTATATACTCAGCTGTTATTATTTTACAACAAGGCCAAGAATACAGTTCTGTTGGGGAAATAGTTTGTTTCTCTGTGTATTTGAACTGTAATTGATTCTATGCTGGGACAGAGGGCATCACCTCATTGTTTTCAATGGCAGCTATGGGCCTGTCTCCATGGACAGAGCACATACACTACGATAACAAGTCACACAATAGACATATCATAATTAACATGACGCACAGCAACGATCATGTACTGTATGTGGGGCAGATTATGATCATGTGGTGTGAGCTGTGTCAGAACTGTGACCAGGATGTTTACGATCACATCCTCTGTAACTGCTACTATGGAATGGGAGAATATAGAATTACTGTATTAGAGCCGTCCACCTGCGATGATACAATAAATCGTTTCACATGAGTAGTCCCAGTCTTACTTGATCTTTCCCGGGCCCTGCCCGTAGCCCTTGGCTTCCAATTTCCTGTAGAAGTTTCTCAGTTTGGCTTCAAAGTCTCTGCGGTAAGGAGCTGGAGCCCTCGCCCTCTGCAGGCCTGCACACACACACACACACACACACACACACACACACACACACACACACACACACACACACACACACACACACACACACACACACACACACACACACACACACACACACACACACACACACACACACACACACACACACACAGGTTCATACAAAACACTTCTTTGTATGAAATAAGAGTCTGACATTTAGAGGTTTCACAGCTCTTGTATATAAAATGCCAGAAGTTTAATGATGCCAGAATAATGTCACGAAGGACCTGACTCTGTCAGACGTTAAATGTTAAATCAATATGAGGCAACATGTCCCGCAACACGATGATCCAGGAAGATCCTCCACTCAAGTAAAAGCACGAATACCATCGGTCAACAGACTCATGACAGTACAGGAGGATGATCATCAAAATATAAAAGTGCTCATTATGTTAAATGTACCACTCAGAGGGTTGTGTAATTATACTATTGGATTGGTGATATTGGTGAGTTCACATTGTACTTCTTTATATAATGCTATATAGCTCATAGGACAACAGTGCATGATGTTTTAGAAGATGACAGTAAATTCAGTGGTGAAAAATATTTGAGTACATGTTACTCTGAAATGTTGGACGGTGTATTAGGGCCATTGTAGGTAAAGTAAACCATAATAGTTTTGGAACCGGGGAAGAGAGGTAATATTCAGAGAAAAAACACATCGAATTTATGACATTCAATTTTGAATTTACAGGAAAAAACACATGACTGTTGAGATTGTGAGATTATTAAATCATTCATTTATAGGGGAAAAATGCCATTTTATTATTTTTTATTATTTTGACCTACAATGGCTCTCATACACTGTCGAAGATATTAAGTAGAGACAAAGTATGTAAAAAATATGTAAATAGGTTTTATACTGGTGATCATGACTTATACAGGAGTTAAAAGTAAATATTTAATATTAGCTGAAGGCAGAAATGTTTCTTTAGGATTGAACCACAGATTACAGCGCTGACAGCTGGAGTGTCACGCTGCCCTCTTTCAGCTTTCAATGTGCTTCCTTGCTTCTAGCTAGCTGGTACAAGTTTACCTTTAGCCTAGAAATGACATCTCATATGTCACTCAAATAGGAGAAGTCTGTTGTTAATTCTGCTGCTAATAATCAGAATATACGCTGAATTAATATGATGGAAACTGTAGCAGTGGTAGCCAGTGGACAGTGGTCAGTCCAGCTTTGGTTTGAAAGCTGAGCTGGTTGGTAAATGGCGGTGTTGGTCGGCTTTCTGTTGGGGTTATACTGTACACACCGTTTACTCTGCAGCTTTAAATATACTGAGTGACAAGAGAGGAATATATACAAATCACAAAAACACGGCCCAGCTCACTTAAACCTGCTTTGGACAAGTCAATCTTTCTCACACTGTGGAAGAGAGAATAATCCTCTGGAATAAGAAATTCGGACAGTTTGTACATTTCTGAGAGTCTCCCTCTGGCAGATATCAAAAACACATTTCTAGAGTCATGAAGAAGAAGAACTGAGGGATCTCTGTGGGATACGCACTGATGTGGATTTGTTTTACTGCTTCAGGTTTCCACAAAGAAAGAAAAGCAACTAATGAATCAAGCACAATTACAAGGCAGGCTTCCCTGCTGTGACCCAATTACCCTTTATAGACCCTCGCATCAATAACATGCATAACCCAACACAGCTCATTACGATGTCGTTAGTGCACCCTAACATAGCACAGCAGGCTCTGTCAAACAGCAGTGATAACCATTCTGAGCTTAGTGTGTGTTGGTGAGCGAGTGCTTCAGATAGCACGCTAGCTTAGCGTGCATCTTCACTGTCGATGCGACTCCAGAGTGCATTCCTCTCACTTGCACATGTTTCCCTCCAGCAGGTCCAGCACTACGGCCCGGACCTCCAGCAGCTCAGGCCCCGCTGGAGTCTGAGCTGAAGGAGCTTCTGGTGAACCTGCTTGATTTCATCTGATTTCACCAGAATCCGACCCGGTGGCCCCGATGACGAGCATCAAGAATAACTCCAGAGAAATAGACCATCTTCTCTCTGATGGTCTCGTTTACTTCTGAAGGTCACAGAGGATCAGGACTAAACTGAGACTGGTTCAGAACCAGTTTAAAAACACTCACAGTAACGTTAACTACAACAGTCTTGTGCCAAGAAGATCCCACAGGAAACAGTTTAAATGTGAAAGACAATTATAATCCCAGGCCATGGTCCCGCCCCCAAGCTTTTATTGGACAGTTGGTTGTCTTTTTATTTTAATCTGGCATGGATAACTTGTTTCCATTGCTAGTTTTAGTTTGAGAACGCTTTACATTGTGTGCTGGCAGGTCTCTGCTGCTCTCTGCTGGTAAACACTGAAATATCATTCACCTTCTCACTTGGTTTGGTATTGTGTTTTGGTTTGATCAGGAAATACATTTAACAATGTACTTCATTGAATGACTAAATGTAACTTCAATGTGATGTCACCTTGATTCAGGTATGTTAAGTCTTCCATAGAATGACCTTTACAGAGGAATCTGTTCCCTGCTATGTGAAGTTTTCATTTACCGTCAATACCAAGGATATTTATAGAAACCATCTTCTGATTACACCATCAACACGTCCAGGGATGGTTCACGTTCCACACCAAACAGTGAGTGATGGTCATGCTTGAAGACCTACCAGGAGAGTTCTGTGGTGAGGAGGCGGGGGAGCAGCGAGGAGAGATGCTGAAGCTGGGGTGGATGGGGTGAGGAGGAACATACGACATGATCTCCTCTTCAAATAGGCTACAAGGGCAGGAAACAGAAAAGCACACAAGACATTATGGATTTATGATTTTCAAGCATTGGATGTGCGTGAAAGCAGTAATTTGTGAGTAAAAGAAAAAAGAAGTTGCTGCCAACACGGGTTTACTGGGGTTCAGTGTGTGCTCTACCTCAACAGGATGACCAGGTCGGAATCACATGACAGCTTCTCCACCCCCTGCGTACCTTCTGTCCGAAGGTAGTGGATCTTCTCCCTGAACAGCCAACCAGACAAAGTCCTCATCAGTAATTTATTTCATATATTGAGATGAATTTAAATGACTAATACAACTTAAATGAGTGGGTTGGCTACTGAGATGCATCCTTCCTCACTTCTCCAGCTCTCTGTCCATCAAGAAACATCCATCAGTATTCATGTATTTGTATTTGCATTGAGGCAGGTTCCAATCAATCATCCGTCAAGTTTGATGTAATGTAGATTAGAAAGAAAAAGCATTCTGTCGTGTGGTTTTTAACTGTCCAGTAATAAAAACATGTGTTCTTCCACAATATCAACGCAGCACAATTCATTTCAACTGGGACAATTCAGTTCCAACAGCATGACGCTGAAACACATGAACCCCGGTCAGTAACTGGAGTACTGGAGGTAGACAGCCTCTCCAATCCCTCAATACGCCACCTGTCTTGTGTTCTAGTACCAACAGGACCATGGACAGCACCCGGCAGCTTGCACTGTTGATATGCAGGGAGGCATTTGAACTGAGAAGGCTGAAGGAGGAGGGAAATAGATGGAGAGGCTGGTGGGGACTGTGGACTGGATATCCTATGGAGGGAACTGAAGGAATCGCCACGTGTCTTCTTGTTTTTGTCGAACTGTATGTCTCCCATGGGAACACACGAGTGACGTCATAAGTTGTCACTACCAACTGACGCCACCTTGGTCCCGTCAGTCTCAACAACCCAAATCATTGTCACCTTATGTGTTTTGCCGCCTTTAACGGCTGCTTCAGACCTCGACGTGCTTCTATGTGTGCATTCAGGGGGCGGTGGTGGTCCAAACGTTATGGAAGCAACATTTTGACCACAGGGTTGCTGGTTGGATCCCAGGACAGGCAGGTGAATCTGGGTGGTGATATTGCTCCACAGTGAAGCTGCTCAGTGACCATCAGACAGTTTCTCACACCGGTCTAAAACCAACTGAAGCAAATGGACAAACACAGCAACCCAAACCAAACCAAAGGGCTCGGGTTAAAGTTAGCTAGCTGGCTAGCTGGAGGATGACTCATAGTCTGACCTGGACAAGCCTTCTTGACATTTGGGCAGTTCAGGACTGTGTTTACCCCCCAACACATATCTAACTCTTGAGCATAGAATCTGTGTATGCGAGTGTGTTCTTTGCATATCTCAAGAGCAATTCATTCGATCCACTTCACACGTAGCAGGTGTATTGCTGCAGACCTGTTGAAGTTGGAGCAATTTGAATACTCAATGTTCAATATTAACAAACAAGTGATAGCGGTCTGTGCCGTAGAGTGGGCGTGGCTTCAGGGCCCTGCGGACCGAATCTCTTTTTTTATTTTTTGTTTATTGCGAGACAAAAGACAATTCACCAACAGGACAAAAAGAGGACACCAAGAACAGTGAATACAGGCCAGTTAGCACAATTGTGTCAGGGAAAGAGAGAACACAATGATGAGCCGCTCCGTGAGCCGCTCCGTGAGCCGCACCGTGAGCCGCTCCGTGAGCCGCTCCGTGAGCCGCTCCGTGAGCGTTGAGGGGAAATTCCCTCCGCTCACCTGTCCTGGTCCAACGTGCTCGAGGCTCTGTGGGTGTCTGTTGCTCTCTGGGACTTTTCCTCCCCCTGACCAAATCACCCGCCAGAAACTCATGTGCCTCACAAACACACTCAATAAAATATAGGTATTCTGAGGCATAAAAATGTAAGATTATGAATAAACCACTGGTATTTCTTGGGGGTGCTACGGCTATCCTAGTGGAAACTACTGCAACTGCAAGCCCTTGATGCACTGAAAGTTACTCATCTATTCAAACTATGATTCATCTGTAACCATAGCATAGTAACATATTAATATGGTGCAAAATCAAAAAAATTCAAAAATAGGTCATTTTGGAAGGCAATGTGGAATTCGATATTTCCTTAGTGAAGGGGATTTGTTGGTCTAGCTAAGTGGCTCCAAACCTGGGGCTGCCCTGAGGGCCCCCCAGCGGTTGAACATTATTGGAGTGATGCTGAGGTTGAATCGACTTTTTCACAGCAGACATTTTGACCTTGGAAATATGTGTCGCCAATAACAGCATTAGCTGTGGCATTACCTTGCAATAATTGCTGAACAAAGACATGGTTATTTGTGGTAGTTCCACCTGCGCTTTTCCTATTATGACAGGTCTAAACGTCTGCTGTGGAAACGCTGAATGAATCTGATTCAGCTGGGAGAACGAGGAACTTGCTGTGTGTGTGTGTGTGTGTGTGTGTGTGTTCTAAACAGACCACGGCTCATTGACTGCTGTTCCTGTTTTGCTGCTGGATGTTGGATGTGCTATAACAAACTCTTCTTCGCTTCACTAGAGTCAACGAGCGATGAGTGGCTCTCGACATAGCTGCAAGCAGCACTTCAGGGGCCGAGCAGTCGGCCTGCTACCAACGGGCACTGCACTAGTCCGACCAATGAGGAGAGGAAACATTCCCATATGGCATCAAGTGATGCTTACTCTGTGTGAAAAGACACTGAACTAAGTTCACCACCTTGAACTAGTGATTCAGTCCTTCTAGAAAGAAGCATACCTCAGTGCGTGGTTTCTGCTGAGGCTTGGCTGTCGCTCCTGCAGCATGTCAAATATGTTGGGCTGTCGAAGGAACGCCACGATCTTGTCGTTGTAAGCTAGTGAGAGACGGGAGAGAGAAGCAGTCAGACATCCCCACAGAGCAAGTCAGGATCAGTGAGGGCTAAAGCAATGTGAGCATGTGGCTGATGGAGCTGATGACGGTGCCTACACGGAGCGCTCAGCTGGGAGTTGTTGTTGTGCTGGCTTCGTATGGCGGCTACCAGGCTGTTTCCAGGCCTGGTCATTAGAGAAGCCCCCCGATTCCTGGACACATCCGAGGCCTGAGAACAAACAGCAACGGGACACGCTTTACAGAGATACAGCTGCTTCTCTGGCATTGCTCGTGTCATGTTACAAGTCAAGCTAAGATCCTGAAAACCATGAAATCCTGAAAATAGAAACATATTTTATTGTACATTTTAATATGTTTCTATTTTTTGCACTGTGTTGATTGATTGTTTAATGTTATGCACCACCTCCTTGTATGTGCAACATACCGTGGCAAATAAACGGTTCTCATTCTGAAACTTCCTGCACTTTTTTTATGTTGGTCAGCTGAAATGTGTTTCTTTGAGTAGTGGAAGTTAGCTATGATGTTTAAGGTTAAGTCTGGTTCAGTATTTTCCTCTATTCAACATATCCCATGTGTACCCAAACACACAGCAACTGTATCTGAAAGGTATTGTGTGTATCAGAGCCTGATGTATCTTCCTCTGTGCCGTAGAGCTCCATCGTTGTCACAAACTGTTAAAAACACATCATTGAGCCGCCCTGTTGCACTGGTCGACATGTTCCTCTGTTACCATAAACCCACTGGAGTTTAATGCACTATCTCCTCCTGTTTGTGCACCGTTTGTTGAAGAACTACAGTCAAAAGCTGTTTTAGAAAACGACTGAGCTGTTTGTAAAAATGTGTCTATAAATTTGTCTTCAAGTAGGGACCACAGGCTTGTAACTGAGTGCCACATCCGCTGATGGACAGCGTCTCTCACTACATTAACGGAGCAGTGTGTAGGATTTAGTGCAGCATCTAAAACCCCTGCACTCACTCCTCCCTTTACAAGCCTGTTGGAGAACTACGGGGCCTTCAGGTAACGTAGAAAACACAAAAAGCTCTCCAGAGCTCCAGACTTTAGGAAGGGAAATATATGTGGTATTAAAAGTGTGAGTACCTCCCCGGCGCTGTAGCTGCGTAGTCTCTGCAGATGCTCGTGGTGAGCCAGGTGGCCGGGCAGCCGGCCGTTCTGCAGAGGGATGCGAGGGTCAATGAAGGTCGTGGCTCGACTGTTGTGGTCCACAAAGAAAGACTGGGAGACAGAAAGGAGGGGACTGAAACTGTACCCTATGTACTGTCAAATATTGATTCAGAACAAAGTCGGAATGGAAATTTTCATATATTTTATTGCTATTATGTATGTTTATCTAAAGAGGGGGGTCATGTGCGTGTCTCTGTCTGTCTGTCCGCAGACCACCTCGCACACTACTTGACCCATCTGCCACTCATAGTTGCAGTAATTTAGAAGGAAAATTGAGGATTTTATATTGTCATTGACTGCTGATGCCTCATCGATCTTAATTCAATTTCAATTCAATTCAATTCAATTCAAAACATATTTGAACAGCCCAAAATCACAAATCACAAATTTGCCTCAGAGGGCTTTACAATCTGTACACATACGACATCCTCTTGTCCCGGAACCCTCACATCGGAACAGGAAAAACTCCCCCAAAAAACCTTTAACGGGCAGAAAAGAGGGAGAGACCTGTGGGAGAGCAACAGAGGAGGGATCCCTCTCCCAGGATGGATTAACCGGCCGGTAGGAGCTGCAAGTGACCAACGACTGCTGCTGGAGCAAACAGCATGAAAACAAGCCTACCTCGTCTGTTGACAGACACATTATGGCCGTTGTCGTGGCTCAAAAACTGACATCCGTACAAAAGTCTGGTCCCGAGCTCACCTTGAACCAGAGCGTCCTTAACGATCATGGATCACCTCCCGTCCGTAACACCACTGCCCTCTGCAGTCGGCACTCTCTGCAAATTGATAACAATCAACCCCCAGGTCTTTTCCTACATCCAAAATGCTCTCACGTCGATGTTTTAAGGGACTTTTTTGGCGGGTATATGGCTGGAATATCGGTTCCCTCTCACTTTTACAGCTCTTCTTCTCGGCTTCAGGTGAGTGGTATGACTCTCTCACACACAAATCAGACCGTCGCAGTTCAGGTTTGTTTGTATGTTTTTCAGCAGGAATGGTCGATCAGGGCCTTAGCATGGGCCAAGGTAGAATCCATCGACTCACGGGGCGGATACACACATTACTACTCACTTTACTTCAGATCAGACTGCCCTTGTAGTTGTGTATGTATTTTGTGTTTGTTAAATGAATAGTAAAAAGACAGAAAAGCTGTCTTACACCAAAAGGAGGACAAACGATCGGACATGTTGTTCCTCAAGTATCACAGACCATCTCCACCACACTGCATTGAGAGGCTGTGTGTATTTGCCGGCTTCATACTGTGACCTTCCAGTTTGTGACTTCATCTACAGTCCACATGAAGGACTCTGACCTTCTCTGGGGTTCATGCTGCATGAAACAACATGATCAAAGAGCTGAACATGAGGATCAGTCCAGTGTTTGCCCTTTGGTTATATAGCTTTGCTAGCATTCCAAGTGTGACTCAGTGCCTTCTCCACGCTAACACCTGTCCCCTCCAGTTGAGGGCTCCTTCTGCACACCTAACCTACCTTGCCCTGGGGGTCGGTCTTGATCTCCCAGCCTCTTGGCAGCTCCAGCTGAGTGTCTGCGAACCTGTTGAGGAAAACCACCAGGTCCCGGTTATGTTGGTAGCGCTCAAAGTTCCTGGCATCGCGACGCACCTTCAGGATCATGTGTTTCACACAACTGCTGCTGGTGAACATCCGGTAGGCCGCCTGGACAGAGAACAGGGACAAGTTTACTTCTCCTGGTGAGCCTGACACAGTTTATTACACAATATCAACCAACGAACATAGATTTCAAGCTGACGCTGTGGCTGCTGAACAGCAATTGTTTCAATTCAAGATATAATTTCATTCATATTAAAATAATAGTCAATAATCTATATTATTCTTTCAGTCAAAATCTCATAAAAAATAAAGGCTCACAGTACCTAAGCTCATTGATTATAAATATATAGTACATAGTAAAACAAACAAGGCTCAGTAATTTCCCTTAATAGCTGGCCTTAGGAGGAAATAGTGCCTTTGTTGGGGACTACTTTCTGCAGCGGATTAATCCACATTCGGTGCTCTAGTAGTGAGTATTTGTGGCAGCAGGACGGTTTGTGTGGGATTGGGTCACAATCAACGTGTGTTCATGGTGAGAAGGAACATGTTAAGAGTGCAACATTGTAGCGTTTCAGCGGCTCGATGACACAGAGGGAGAAGATGTTTTTGAGGCTAGATATAGATATAGATATAGATTCAGCATGGGAAGCATTGTACAATGATGAACTGGTCTAACAGACTTTTTCAACACTTAAAGAATGAATGCACTCTATCTGCTACATCTGACCTGTAGCAATAACTATAAAGTTCTGAGCACACTATACTGTAACGAGGTATCAGCCTGTATATGGGGAGACTCACATAGTTACTGTGCAACACAGTGAAGAATTCTGGGTGTGTGATGAACTTGACAGCAGGTGATTGGAGGAGATGGCTGATCTTCTGGTGATTGACGGGGGAGGCGGGGCCTGCAGACAGAAGATAGGGGAAGTACTTCCTCAGTATTTCTAAGCGCTGAATATAATATTCAGCATTAAAATGTACTGCATCAGAGGATTGTAGGTGACATTGGCATCAACAGGACCTTCAAATAGTGAAAACAGGTCAGTGGTCCCACGAATATGCATGAGAACAGCCCTAAACAACGTCTCTCTGTCGTCTGCTCCTGAGCTGGCATGACAAACGGAGGAGTGAGTTCAATCAGTGAGGAGGCTCAGCACTGTACCTGTCTGAGGAGCATCAGGATCAGTCTCCGTGCTGCCGCTCCGCTCCAACCTGGGACTCCCCCCGTCCTCCTCTGTGGCCATGGTCCTCTGGATGTTCTGGTACCTGCACAAACAACAAGCCGTCCTCTAATACAGGAGGATGAAGACGGAACTCTTTGGCTTGTGAAGTTGTATCATTTTATAATAGAGGGTATCTGCACCGTTCACAAAGAGACATGTCACAGTTGTTGATGTTATTGCATATTCATTATAAAATGAACCTCACAAAGGTTGATTAGCTTTCCTTTCCAGTCACCAGATGTCAGCCTAACTCCACCATAGGACCAGTATGCAGCTACGAGTCCTCTACTGACTCCCCCTCATCGTTTCAGCTCAACATCATTGTTTGGTTGATATAAACAAAACAAATACATACATATATATAGATATAGATAACATGTACGGAAGCCCAGAGAGGTAGTGTTCTCCATATTACACAATGCACCTCATTAAAACAAGAACCCTTCTAGTTTTAACATGATACATTGGTATGTTGTAACAACTTGAACATGTTTTTAAAGTGAAAAAGAGTCGTTTAGTGCTTAAAGAGAGATGAATATGCTCAATATAAATGTATTTTTATCAGCTAAGATTGGTGTCCCAGTATAGCACACAGTGTCTACTATCATCACGTGTTCCCAGCCTGACCTCCTGTTGAGCTGCTCCATCTGCTGTGTGGACCCGGAGCGGGGGATGCCGTGGCTACACTTGCTGCTGTGGACCGGTCTCTGCCAGGTCGTGGTCCGGTTGACATGGTCCACGTAGAAAACTCTGCCGTGGCTGTCGATGCGAGCTTCCCAGTCTGAGGCAACACAGAGGGGGAGATCCGACAGTTACTGGCTAACTTTCTATTCCGCTGTTAAGAGCGTGTTGGTTTAATCCCGGTACAGTGCACTGGATGCAAACCGACCTGTTCCTGGATGTCATTAACCCTGAAGAGCAATCAAGAGACGCTCAGGATTATCTTCCCTGGTTGTCAACCGACATTCATAACGCCTTTTACTGTTTATTGCCGTGTTGTTTTTCTGTTTATTCAAAAATATCTGAAGCTTCTTTTTCAACTGTACTCACAATAAGACACATTCAATTATTTGTAATAACAATAAACAGCAAGCTCTGAAGTTCAACAAACTATATAAATAGCATATCAATTCTCACTTTCATAATCACTCACTCTAAATCCCTCACGGACATTTTCCAAATCTTTTTGCCTTTGACCGCCATCCACTCACAAGGAGTTTCTACTCTCACTCTCCCCATTTTCCCACAGCTTGATGCCATATGCACGTTATGAAGCCAAGAGCGAGTGGATAACTAATCCCTTCATGCAGGAGCTGAAGCCTGCCTCCAGGATCCCCACGGCTTCAGGTCTGTTCTTGACAAGCTGATTGGTCGTAGGATCCAACCGACGGAGCAAATGATGAGAGAATAATAATATGTCTCTTCATTTTCGGAAAGAAAATCAAACTCATGCAGTGTCCACCTCTGGTGAAAACTGCAGAACAATCTAGTAGAACACAACGTCTCCTTGAAAAAAAATGAAACAAGTGAATTCGTCTGGAATCAAAGTGTGATATTTCATTCATAATCTTCTCATCAAGCCAACATGCTGTGAATAAAAGACTGACTTGTTATCACCTTATGAAGTTGTTGTGGTAAACACATCCAGCAGATACAGAGCCACATCAACAGCTCTCTGACATAATGTCAGGGCACGATTAAATGAGTGTTTTGTAGTTGTATGAGCAGGAAGACAGATATCACACATCCAAACCGCTCTAAAGACTTTCACAACTGACGTAGCGACTGTGGCTCAGTGCTGGAGCGGCTCGTCCTTCAATCAGAGGACAGGCGGTTCGATCCCCGAATGTCGATGTGTCCTTGGGCAAGACACTTAACCCAAAATTGCTCCCGTAGCTGTGCCTACGGTGTGTGAATGAGTCTGATAGGCATGTGGCACTTAGCCCCTGCCATCAATGTGTAAACGGGTGAATAATAGTAGCTTTGAGTGGTTGGAAAGACTAGAAAAGTGCTACAAGTACAGTCCATTTACCATTTAACAGTGTTTAAACAGTGGTCAGAGAAAACTCCCTCTATTCACTAAACTAAACTGCAGAACAGCTGATATCCCCATTGCTACCATCATCAACACTCAATTACCGTAAGAGACCAAAAAGAGGCGTATAACCAGACTCATCTCCACAGCACTGAGTCAGCGCTAAAGAAAGGTCCCCACACATTATCACTCGAGTACAGGGGGGGAGAAACAATCAGTCGCTTTGGGCGGCGCTCAGCCCTCAGGACGAGGAACAAGAACTCTGTTGGTTGTAATGAATGCTCTGCACGCATGCAGCTGGTGTGTGTATTCAACATCACGAGTTTTACAAACTGTCTCCTCTTTTGGCAGTGACGTATTACAACTAAACAACTACAACTGAGATGAACTTGCAAAGATATTCAAATAATTTCATTATATTTTGAACCGATAATATCCTTTTAGTTTTTTCGTTAGTTTCAGTTACAATAATAACCCTGGTACACACACACATTCCAGTCCTGCCCATCATTAGGGAGTTCCGTAGCCCTACTCCATGTCATCAGGCGGAAGGTGGATTGGGTAATGTAAAGCTAAATCCCACTGCAATTGACCTGCACATACTTAAAGTCCAGGTGGAATGAGCTTCACACTCGGTCAGGTTATATTCTGGAGAGAATGGTTCGTGCTCTCAAAAAGTCTGTGGCGTTTCTGAATTGTGCATTTGTTGTTTTAGCAATTTCTCTGGTAAAAGTAATACATCTTTTCTGGTTCCAGCTCTTAAATGTGTTGATTTGTTTGTCTGTTTTATTCCATTAACACACATTTCTATGACTGCTGGTCTGGTGAAATCATTATTTCATATTCACCACTTCTCGACTCCAATGTGTTCACTCGGATCACTAGGGCAGGGGACAACTGTACCCCACCACAACATGGGCTTTACACCTGTAAAGAATGCATGGGTATTGTTGGGTTCACATGAACAAAAGGAAACATTAATGTCACTCCTACTATTTCTTCTATTTTGGAGACAATAATCCTCAACGTTTTGAACTACAGTTCCCTTGATGCTTTGGGAGGTACACAGAAAGTATAGTGGTGCCATAGATTAGAGGAGTTAAGTTGTGAGCCACTGGAGCCCTGTATGATAATATTTGTTTTCACTCTGGTAAACTGCCACCATTAAAATAATTCAAGTTCTGGTGTTATAAGGCATATTTATTCTTTTATTGGACTTTTTTTCATGAAAAAATGAAATGGGATCCTCACATGGTTAAAGTCTCACTGAACCTGAAGATATGTGTGTCATGTTCACGTTCGGCTGAGCGATGGCTCCATTAAGGAGTGTGATTTCTGATGCAACATGTGTCAATCTGGCCCTCAGGGTTCTGAAGTGCATCATAGCCACTGCTTCCACCGTCGTCGTCATTTGTCGCTCAACTAACGCTGCGGAAGAATGAAACGAGGGGTGTCCATTAAATGCATGTGAGAGATAGTTGATATGTTGAGGGTTATGAACTACACAACTCCACTGTAAATGTAGAGAAACCGAAAAACAGGCTTTGTATCACGCAACACGAATTGAAACATGGTGTGTGAAAGGGGCTGCGGACTCTCAGGTGGATGGTGTTGTAACGGCTAAGTGGAGTCTCCTGGGAGATGACCTTCCTGCTTTGAATCAGCGAAGACCAGCGAGCCATCCAGCCACCCGATACCGAGTACAGATCCAACCATGAAGCAAGCAGCAGGACACCTAAACCTGCAGGAGGCGTGCTAGGAGGGAGGGTGACATGGTGACATGGTGACGGCAAACACACAGGAGATGGAATAGGATTGGAAAGCACACACACTTACACACTCACACACACGTGGCAGCATGCACCGGACTGAAACATGCAGACCAAGGTGTAGGGATGCGACTCCAGAGTAAGACTGTGAGGCGTTGCTTCTTACTTGGAGGTAAGGCTTGGTCAGTGGCAGCAGGAAAATGGTTTAGGTCATGGCTGGGTCGCAGGACTGGAAGATGGCCGACAGGAGGGGAGGAGCCTGAGCCTACGGGACATCAGAGAGACAGTACGGGATAAATGAGCACGATGCTGGGGACGCACACAACCACCTGGCAGGCCGGGAAATGCTGAGTATGCAATATTATATATAAATATATAATGACCTGAATGCTTCGAAGTTTTGACCCTAAAAATCCCAAATTGACCATGAGTAATCTCACATTAGTCCTTCTGCATCAACATGAATTATTATTACTGTGAGTTATTCTCTGACGGGTGTAGCACTGTTTGTGTGTGTGTGTGTGTGTGTAAGGGCACACTATGTGTGACACAGAGTGATACAGTTGGATACAGTGAGCCGGCCTGTACTGATGCATGTTCTGCTTGTGAGGTATGAAGTAAAGTGTTGTTCACTGAAACAAAATAAACATGATATCCTTCAAGAAGCACATATCTAAACTGCAACGATATTGCCTCGTTAAAAACGAATAGAAACAAAATGCAGCCGAAGGGTCACAGGTTCAAGTCCCCACACGGACCAAGTATGGAGCATGGACTGGTAGTTGAGGATGTACCAGTTCCCCTCCTGGGCACTCCCGGGGTGCCCATGAACAAGGCACCAGCCCTCCCCAAAAGCAACCAAAGACTTCAATAACATCACCAGCATCATCCACACATAAGAGCTCACCACTGTGTGGAAAGGACAGACAGCCTGAATGCATGCAGAACAAGGGACCATTTCACTGGATCGGGTCTTCAGAGGAACCTGTGATCTCCTGTTCTACAAGGGTGAGAGAATCCTCTTCAGAAGAGGACCTCCTCAGGTTGGACACATTCAATCATCAGAAAGTGACAAATACGTAGAAGCCGATTATTCAAAAACAGTTGTGACACGATGCTTTTTGTAATACATATAGTGAATGGATTTATGAAATTTGATCCTGCGGGAGGGGATCAGGGAACTGAAGAGCAGGGAGAGAGAGGAAAGGTTCACGTTTACATTTGCAAACGAGGCATTCTTTTATCAGACGTGCTGATTTGCATGCATTTCCTGTTGGATATTAGTAAAACAATTCTTGTTTCATTTTGTTGACATATTCGAGTCAACGGTTTTTATTGAGGGAATTATGGATATGTCTTTGAATCATTTTTCCCCATGTGTTTATTAACACAATGTAGTATAAATCAGTCGAATGAATGAATGATAAGTGAACAAACTTCAGAGTATAGCGAGGAATGAAAGTGTAAAGGTTGGTGTATGTAAGAGCTGCTGAAGTGGAGATTTCTAGATCAGAGTCTGAGAACAAAGTCATTCAGAGAAAAGTCTTAAATAGTCTTAGTTTAGTTGGGGAAATTTAAATCAGATCAGATTTACAATCAAGTGACAAATTAGCGAAATCAATGTGTGGACATTTTGATTTAAAATGAGAAAGAAAACATTGAGGTGGAGAATGTACCGGTGTGTTTATGGGTAAAGAAAGGAGGAACGAAATGGAAAGAACAAACCTGGCAGGGAGTCGGCAATGTGCTGACTGCAGGGGAATCTCATTTTGTTTCTGTGTGTGTGTGTGTGTGTGTGTGTGTGTGACCTACTTTTCTATCACAGTCGTCCCATAAAATGTACACATACAGTATAAAACATGAGGACATATCCAGTGAAACATCGACAGGAGTTGAGTGTCGTATTTCTGCACATCTTTAATGAGATTAGCTTTTCGTTTATTACTTATTTCGTTTGCAAGCTAATAATGCAACTTCCTTATTCAGTATTTAAATTGTGAATTGTTAATTTAACTTCCAAATGTATATCTCTACCTTTCTTTTATAGTTGACACTGATTGAGCTTTCAACTTGTGATTGCTTTCATTTGAAGAGCTCTTTAATTCAAGGATGTGTCAGCAGTGTTTCCCCTACAAATGAAATAGAATGAAAGCCACAGAGGCCAGCTGTGGTATTGAAGACCCTCGTGTTACCATCTGAACCCAGAATGAAGCTGAGGCTCCAGCAGACCACCAATAAGAAGCCATGTTTCATCTCACCAGTGTTGTCTCCATCGCTGGGTCCCGCCACAGGCGGCTCCCCCTGCTCTCCTCTCCTGGCCTCCTTCAACCGCCCCGTCCTCCTCTCTCCTCCTGCCGAGCCCACCTCCTGGCCCTCCGCCGTGTGGCCGGCGTCCGGTACCGACTCGAAGGCGCTCTCCTCGTCTTCGTCTTCGTCCTGGGAGGAGAACACGGTGCTGCCGGAGAGTCTGTTGCTGTCCACCGAGGAGAGGCGGGTGTGGCTGCAGAAGCGGCTCCTCCCCTCGTAGCCCGAGTTGCTGTAGCACGACGTGCTGTAACAGGAGGTGCTGTAGCAGGAGGTGCTGTAGCAGGAGGTGTCGCAAAACTCGCACTCGTTCTCGCCCGGGTGTCTGTGGGTGCTCCCGCCGACTCTTCTCCCTCCTTCGTTGCTGGAATCCCCCTCCTCGCTCTCCAGGCAGGAGGGAGACCGCCTCCTGACGGCTGTGTGTCCTCCTCCCACTCCATCACCCTCCAGCAGCTGGTTCAGCTCAGACAGACGCTCAATGGAGAGGCTGCGTGGTAGGGAGCGCCGGCAGCAGGGGCCTGGACACTCTGGGACCTGCAGGAATACAAAGAGGCTTAAACCCGCTGTTCCGCTCATTTACTGGAACCAGCGTACCGTTAGCATGAAAACATGGTGGAATTATCGAGCTAACACTAGCCAGCTCACTAGCCAGGTGCTAAATAAGTAAAAAAAATAATTAATGCTTGGAAAGCACATTGCATATGTCCAGATAATCAGTCACTAGAACTGATTCACCAGAGTTTGTAATGTGCTAACGAGTTAGCTGCATCGGGTCTGACTACAGGACGTAGATTCATTGGTCTAATCTCAGAAGTGCCCTTCAAGATTAGGGCTGATCCAAAACAGCAGATGGAGTTTTGAGACATTTTCAACCATGAAATTTGGTAAGAAATGTCAATATTAATACCAGCATTGATGTGTTGGATCCAGTACAGTCATCTTCATAAACATGTGTTACTGCTCTAACAGCTTATAGTTATTAGACAGTAGTTAGTACAGTGTTTGGCTACACGACCCACTTCTGTCCATAACTGGCCGTACCTGAGAGGGAGACTGGGTTGTATCATCCTCTTCCTCATCCTCCTGCCCCTCCTCCTCTTTGGAGGTTTTAAGTGTTGGTGATGTGGAGGTGGTGTCTTGGTTGCTTGAATTCTCTCCCTCCTCCTCCTCCTGGCTCAGGGTTCTGTGTTGGGCGGAGGGGAGACTGTGGAGGAGGTGGTGGATCCGGATGTAGTGGGAGCGGGGCGTCTCCGGCTCGCCGCAGGCCGACGCGATCACCGTCTCCAGCTCTGACACCGGGAGGGAGCAGGGGCGGTTTTTGCGGCGCGCGGGAGCATGGGAGTTGTGGTTTGCGAAGAGGGATTGGCAGGCGCAGGGAATGCAGTTTCTGCCCTCCCCCTCTGTCACCTCCTGAGGGGCCCCTTCAGCTCGCTCTACAGAGGCCTCCTGGGATGTGATGTTTCCCTCGGTAGAGGCAGCCACACTGTTTGCTGACTCTACTACAGGGTTGTCAGAGTCTGGCTTTGGCTGTGTTTCCTTCTCAACCTCCTCTTCTTCTTCTACTGTCACCTCCTCCTCAGCTTGTGGCGCAGACTCTGCTCCTTGCTCCTCCTCCTCTCCCTCCTGCGGCCCCTCCTCCCCTACTCCCCCTTCTCCACCGCTCTCTTCCGGCTGTTCAGCTGGGCCCCCCTCCTTCTGCTCCACCTGTGGAGTCGCAGACGGGAGCTCCTCCCTCACTGTGCTCTCCTCCTCTGCAGCTTCTCGCTCCCCCGGAGTCGCCTCAGGCTCCTCCGTCTCAGCAGGAAGGGGCTCCTCGGGTGCGGGGGCTTCCGCTGCGGAGGCTGGCGGCGCCGAGGTCTCGGGGTCGTGGGGGGCGTCCAGGGGGAGGTCGGGCATGTCCGGCCCCACACTTAGTGTGTCATCGTCTGGTGCATCGGCGGTGTGGTTGTCATTCCCCCCCTCAGGACAGGCTGCCTCTATGACCAGGGAGATCTCCTCATCATCTGAGGACAGAACACATGGAGACGTTGGTGCCGTTGCATTGGCTGCTGTTGATCATATACTTGAGGCATGCACAGCGGGTTATAGAAGTCTGGTGAGCTCACTTCGTTCTAACTCCACACCTCCAGATTTGTTTCCATCTGAAACTGGATCGGACGCTAAGGACGTTCATCAGCCTTCACAGCTCCGTCTGAAGTCACTGAAGGCTTTACAGTAGAATTCCTCTACAGGAAACACACTTTGATGTCTTTTCCCTTTAAAATAGTGACGCCAAAGAAGAGGTCTGCTACATCGTCATCTGCACTTTTCTCCTCTCTGAGAGGCGTTGAGCGCAGCCTGGCAGCTGTCACAGAACCAAAAAAACCCAAACTATTTGCATGACAAATGAATAAATCATATGCATGAATTACAGATCTGAGCTCTTGAATTAATAATTACCTCAGTGGCAGGGCATTGAGGAGCGAGGGATTGTTTTAGACCGTCGGGCCATGGACAAATCAAATCGCTCACATTTAGTACAGTTTTGTTTTGAAAATGGAGTGTGACACTTATAGAGATTATGCCAGTTCAACAAGTTGTCTTATCTTCGACGTCCCTTGTCAACGCTGTGTTTAATGCTCTGTTGAGGCTCACAACAGAGGATGTCGTGTGCTGTAGATTGGAAAGCCTTCTGAGGATGATTTGTGATTTTGGGCTGTACATACTGTGGCAGCCGGAGGGGCAACCTCAGAGGAGAAGTGGTAGAGGGACGATATTGCCGGACATGGAGGCGGAGCCCCATGTCAGGGAGTGGAAAAGAGCGCCAAACCACCATCAGCCCAAACAAGCAACACCTGAGGAGGAGAGCCGAGGGAGCGACCACACCCTATCGGAGGAGGAGGAGGGGACTATAAAAGGGCCCCGGACACAGGAAACTAGGAGAGAGTAGGAGTGGAAAGAGACGGAGACACAGCAAACGCATTGGAGACAACTGGCTTACCCCTTGATCACCCTGGAACGTCTGACTACCCGCCCGGCTCCCGACCCCTGCCTGTACGACTACCCTGCTCCTGCCCGCGCCCTGGACCGTATGAGGAATACCCGTTGTGCACCGAACCGTGGAAGTGAACCCCGGCCATCCCTCTGGAAAGCGGACAGTGTATTGTTGAGTGTCTATCCTACCTCTATCCACTCTCTATCTTCAGTAAAAACCTCACTTGCACCATTTATCTACCGACTGGTTGTGTTTATTGGTCCGTGTTGTCGTGAAACCCCCTTGCCACCCCGGGGGCTGTCACAATTTGGTGGAGAATGTGGGCACAGTCCGGTTCTGGCAACACTGACCGATAGACCGACCAACCCAGTAAGCATGGCCACCCCGGTGCCATTTCAAGAGCTGCTAGCGGGGCTAATCGCTAGCAACCAGGAAACCCAAAAACGCCACGAACAAGCCATGCAAGTACAAATGCAAATCCTCCAAGCACAGCAGCAACAACAATACCAACAGCAAGTACACATGGAGCAGTATATGGCGGTACAAACCGAACGCGCGGAGGCGATGCAAAGCGACATCAAGGGCATGTTACAGACACAACAGGAGCAACGTACCGTGGAGAAAGCCAACCCGGCGCGCTTCCTTCTCAAGCAGACGGCAGCTGACGATGTGGAAATATTTTTTCAGATATTCCAGACAACGGCACTCCGGGAAAAATGGCCAGAAGAGCACTGGGCTGAGTTGATAGCCCCCTTTTTGATCAACGAAACGCAAGTAACGTATCAGGACTTAGAGCGCGCTGGAAAAGTTGACTTCCGGGTGTTGAAAGCGGAAGCGTTACAGCGATGCGGGGTCACGCTGGTACTAAAGGCACAACGATTTCATGAATGGACATATGACACCTCCCTTTCTCCGCGAGCCCAGATGCATGAGATCAAGAGGATTACGACGGCCTGGCTGCACGCAGAGCCCACCGAGGTGTCGCCCACCGATCGTGTCGTCATGGACAAATTCCTCAGATCCCTCCCGTATGAGGCAAAAAAATTGGCCGGCCAGAGAAACCCCCGCAACCTCGAGGAACTGGTAGAGATCATGGAGGGTTACCACGCAGCACAAGCGTTAGTGCGTGGGGGAAGAAACCCGAAAGTGGAGGGGTCCACCCGCAAAGAAAAGATGAGAACGGAGGAAACTACCTATGTGTCTCCCTCCTTTCCCCCAGGCTTTCCCCGACGTCGGCCGGCGGGTGGACCGGAAGAGAGGAGGTGCTACCACTGCGGCGAGATCGGGCACATCGCATGGGAATGTCCTCACCGCCAGGACGCACCCATGACCACGGCCAGTGAGGGGAGTCGCCCATGCGGACTGATTACCGGATGCTGGGCCACTCACGAGGACCTCATGCCCCTCACCCCGGTCAAAGTAAACGGCCGCGACGCCTCCGCGATGGTGGATTCCGGGAGCGCGATTACCTTGGTGAGACCTACGTTTGCTCAGTACCCGCTCCTAACCGGCACCCGAGCGGTCACGTGCATCCATGGGGAGACCCGCGAATACCCCACCACCGCCCTCGAAATATACACGACGAGGGGTAGATACGTCGGCACTGCAGGAGTAGTGGAAGGACTCCCCGTAGAGGTGCTGGTCGGCCGAGACCTGCCCGTGTTCCAGGAGCTGTGGCGCAGCCTGGTGGTGAAACCAGGTACGACCCCTCACCGAAAGTCCAAGAAGAAAGCCATCTGTGGGCTGGGGGAGGAGATCTCCACCGATCCCCTATCGGAAGGAGTCGCCAGTGCCGTGGCCCGGGCGTTGGTGGAGGCCACCCAACCCAACCCCGAGGACGTATATGCCACAGCCGTCGAGAACGACGGACCCTCCAGCCCCAGTGAGCCCGAAGGAGAGGCGCCACCCATCCCCGAGGAGGCAGATACCCCCTCCCTCGAAGAAGAGGAGCTGGCCGGGCTGTTCCCCCAGGACCCGGAGGAGCCCATCTTACCCGGGCCCCTCACAGGGAGGTTTGGGACGGCCCAGTTGGAGGACCCCAACCTAGCCCACGCCCTTCGGCAGGTGGCCGCCGTAGACGGACGACCACTGGACGGGGTAAGAGACCTCCCTCCCACACATTTCTCCATTTATAACGGGCTCCTCTACCAGGTAGTAATAAAGGACGGGGCCCCCCTCAGGTTGTTACTGGTACCACGTCCTTTCATACCCTCTGTCCTCCAGTTAGCCCACTCCCATATCTTAGGTGCCCATCTAGGAGTGGAGAAAACCCTGGAAAGGGTGAGGGCCAGGTTCCACTGGCCCGGAATAAAAAAAGCCGTGGAGGATTACTGCCGGAGCTGCCCCGAATGTCAACAAGTGGCCCCACAACCCCATCACAGAAACCCGCTGGTGCCCCTGCCGATCATCACCGTCCCCTTCAGCAGGATCGGGATGGACCTAGTGGGGCCCCTACCCAAGACCAACCGGGGACACAGGTACATCCTGGTGATAGTGGATTACGCCACCCGGTATCCCGAAGCCATTCCCCTACGCTCTATGGCCACCAAGGGCATTGCAAGGGAGCTGGTGATGTTGTTTTCCAGGGTCGGAATACCGGAGGAGATTCTCACCGACCAAGGAACCCCGTTCATGTCTAGGATCATGAAGGATCTGTGTGGCATGCTGAAGGTGACCCAACTGAGGACGTCGGTGTATCACCCCCAAACGGACGGACTAGTAGAACGATTCAACCAGACACTGAAGAAAATGTTGAAAAAAACCATGGACCAGGACGGGAAGAATTGGGACCAACTGCTACCCTTCCTGATGTTCTCCATCAGAGAGGTGCCCCAGGCATCTACCGGATTCTCGCCCTTCGAGCTCCTGTACGGTCGACGACCCCGGGGGCTACTCGACCTGGCCAAAGAAGCCTGGGAACACCAACCCTCCCCCTACCGCACCATGGTGGACCACGTCGAGGAGATGAGGGTGAGGATGGCATCCCTCTGGCCCATCGTCCGAGAACACATGGCCGAGGCACAGGCGGCCCAAGCCCGCGTGTACAACCGGGGAACCCAACCCCGAGTGTTTAACCCAGGGGATCGGGTGTTGGTCCTGGTACCCACGGCGGAATGTAAGTTTCTAGCCCGATGGAGGGGGCCGTATGAAGTAATGGAGAAAGTGGGGCCGGTAAACTACCGAGTCCGGCAACCAGGTCGGAGGCACCCGACGAAGGTTTATCATGTGAACCTGCTCAAGAAATGGGTGCGTAGGGATGCCATGCTCTGTTTCTCTCTCTCTACCCTCCCAGGAAAAACGGAGCCAGTCGAGGTACCCGTGGGAGAAGAGTTGACCCCCCGGCAGAAGCAGGACGTCCGGGAAATGGTGGATCGGTTCCGGGACGTGTTCTCCCCGGACCCCGGATACACCACACTGGTGCAACACCGGATAATCACCGAGCCCGGGAAGAAGGTGAAGCTAAGGCCGTACCGCATCCCCGAAGCCCGCCGGGGGGCGATAGAGAGGGAGGTACAGAGTATGCTGGAGGCCGACATCATCGAACCCTCGACGAGCGAGTGGTGCAGCCCTATAGTGTTGGTTCCGAAACCCGATGGCTCGGTCAGGTTCTGCAATGACTTTAGGCAGCTCAACGCCATCTCAAAATTCGATGCCTACCCGATGCCCCGGGTGGACGAGATGATAGAGCGCATCGGGAGGGCCAGATACATCACCACCCTCGACTTGACTAAAGGCTACTGGCAAGTGGCAGTAGCCCCCGAAGACAGGGAAAAAACGGCCTTCACTACGCCCATGGGACTGTACCACTATAAGAGGCTGCCGTTCGGTCTCCACGGAGCCCCCCCCACGTACCAGAGACTGATGGACCAGGTACTACGTCCCCATCGAGAATACGCGGCAGCCTATCTGGACGACATCGTCGTGCACGGGGAGGAATGGGGGGCTCACCTCCAAAGACTGGAAGCCGTCCTGAAAGCTCTGCGAGGGGCGGGGCTGACAGCCAACCCCAAGAAATGTCGCCTCGGCCTCCGGGAAGCTGACTACCTGGGGTACACCATCGGCCGCGGCTGCGTCAAGCCCCAGGTAGGGAAAGTCGAGGCGATCCGGGAATGGCCCCGCCCCCGCACAAAGAAACAGGTACGAGCATTCATTGGGCTAGCTAGCTACTATCGACGGTTTGTTCCCCAGTTCTCTGCTCTTGCAGCACCCCTGACGGACCTAACAAAAAACCGGCTGCCAGATCGGATCGTATGGACGGCAGAGACCGAGGACGCCTTCGAGAAGCTGAAGGAAGTACTCTGTTCTGAACCAGTGCTGGTGACCCCGGACTTTACGCAACCATTGGTGGTACAGACAGATGCCTCCGAGACCGGGGTGGGTGCCGTCCTGTCCCAGCTGAGGGATGGAGAGGAGCACCCGATCACATACGTAAGCAGAAAATTATTACCGAGAGAAACGAGATACGCCACGGTCGAGAAGGAGTGTTTGGCCATCAAATGGGCTCTGGGGGAGTTGAAATATTATCTGCTGGGACGACACTTTACCCTGGTCACGGACCACGCCCCCCTGGTATGGATGTCCCGTTCAAAAGACAATAACGCCCGGGTCACACGCTGGTTTTTATCCCTTCAACCATATGCTTTCTCTGTTGTCCACAGATCCGGGGCCGCTCATGGAAACGCGGACGCCCTGTCTAGACGGGACGCCCTAGGTTCCTGGAGCAGTCCTCCCCCCAGGTCGGATTTAAGGGGGGGGGTATGTGGCAGCCGGAGGGGCAACCTCAGAGGAGAAGTGGTAGAGGGACGATATTGCCGGACATGGAGGCGGAGCCCCATGTCAGGGAGTGGAAAAGAGCGCCAAACCACCATCAGCCCAAACAAGCAACACCTGAGGAGGAGAGCCGAGGGAGCGACCACACCCTATCGGAGGAGGAGGAGGGGACTATAAAAGGGCCCCGGACACAGGAAACTAGGAGAGAGTAGGAGTGGAAAGAGACGGAGACACAGCAAACGCATTGGAGACAACTGGCTTACCCCTTGATCACCCTGGAACGTCTGACTACCCGCCCGGCTCCCGACCCCTGCCTGTACGACTACCCTGCTCCTGCCCGCGCCCTGGACCGTATGAGGAATACCCGTTGTGCACCGAACCGTGGAAGTGAACCCCGGCCATCCCTCTGGAAAGCGGACAGTGTATTGTTGAGTGTCTATCCTACCTCTATCCACTCTCTATCTTCAGTAAAAACCTCACTTGCACCATTTATCTACCGACTGGTTGTGTTTATTGGTCCGTGTTGTCGTGAAACCCCCTTGCCACCCCGGGGGCTGTCACAATACATACATTGAACTGAAATGAATTTATGAGCATGGATTGTTCAAGTGAGAGCACAACTCCTAAATTGGTCGCATATAATTTATTTCACATATTTAATTATTCATTCATTCATTTTCTATGACACATGCTGAGCTCTGTAAGTGCAGAAAACCAAAATGGAATCAAGTTAATCACCAGCAGCAGGGTTCTGCTTTAACGTACAGCAGGTAAGAACGTTCGATGTACTCAGAGATGAAGCTGAGATCCATTGCTCTGTTCATCTGTACCTCATCCTCCTCTGATACAAATGCCACCCTTTTGTAAAAGGTCGGTTTCTTTTATTAATTGTATTTATTTATTCTAATCTTACTTTATTATTATTGTATGTATAGTATATATCATCTAATTAATACCCTGTGTGTATGTATGTATACATGTATGTATGTGTATACATATTTAGATATATACTCACTATTTGCTAAATTGTTAGAAATATTTCTGCTGTTATTTGTATCGTGTGCCTTGTTTTTTGAGGTTGTGTGTCAGGGTCTAGATTGCTGGACGGCGTTACGCCTGATGTACCTGCGTGAATAGTGGAGGTGAGCTCGAAGCGGAACTGCAGCTGACCGCAGACATGATCCGTTGGCAACCTGCGACCCAGAGAGTAGCTCACTACCCGATCCCTGTGGACAAAAGACAGAGAGGGGCCATGAAAAGAGGGCGGAGAAGACGAGCGGTAAAGACCGAATAAAATGAGAGCTGAAATCAGATGGTCATGTGAGATTAAACCGGCCCACACATCCTTCATCTCATCCTCTGTGTGTGTGTGGGCTAGCTTCCACAGCTCTACTTGAATCATCCAGCACGAGAGTAATATTTGGACTCATCTCACACTGCATTACTGGGTGTGGTGTTGGGTTTTACCCAATGGCGTGTTTTTCCAGCAGCCTCTGGACGGGGACGGAGAGCTTCCCCAGGAAACGCTTGATGATTGGCCGACTCTTGGCAAACTTGTCCTTCACCTCGATCTCCAGGACGTCAGTGGGCACAGACACGAAGCTGAACCTCTGGAGAGAGTTTTGTATGAAACATAATGCAGCCTGGATTATGTAAACATACGTACAGTATTTACCACCAAGATGAATGTATCTGGAGAATGTTTAAACAATAGCTGTGTTTCTATTCAATTATCTCCTGAATTTAAACAAATGTTTTGAAACGTCACAAAATTTGAAATGTCTGTTTCCATCAACTGGTGTAGAGCAAATACACTCGTTAATAAACTAGTTTGGTCAGAAGTTGGAGCTATAGGCTACACATGGTTGTAATCTGCCAGTAAAAACAGTAGAAGAAGAAGTAGAGGTTGCCAACCAGAAACAAAACAAGTCATCACGGTCATCTAACATCTACGAGAGGACAATGGAGAGAGTTTGAATAGTTCTTTCATGTCAGCTAGTATTGGCCGTGTTTCTTGCTGTCTGAAGACATATTAATATATAGGAAGTGTTTCCATATCCCGTTAAGTGCAGCAACTTATTTTAGACAAGCGGTTTTCTGACTGCGGTCCAAGCTTCTTCCACGTCACTTCAGAGCCTGCAACTGTAACTGCCTCCAAAGCTGTTTCCTCTCTCTTTATCTTCACCTCTACTTCATGACTTCTCTCAATGTTGTCCTGCATTCTGAAGCAGGAAGCGTATCACAACACATCACAGTTTGATAGCCACTGGCTTTGAGAAGTGACTGCTGGCAAATTATGGGTGGAGCATCAGATTATTGCTTACATAGGAAACTAGAAGTCCCGTCTCTCGGTCGTATGCCTCAGCCAACCAAGTCGCAGTTTACATACATGTCCGCACAACATGTTTTATCCTATTAGAGGTTTGGGTGAAATGATCATCATTACCATATGAATTCTGTGAGGTCACACTGACCTTTGACCATCAAATTTAAATTTGAGTGGACGATTGGGCAAAAGTTGAAGAAACGTACGGACTGACGGACAACTGAATCTGAATCTGAATGTCTTCACTTAAGTGAAGGACTGAATGTCATTTTGCAAAGTTCTACAAACACCCGAAGCACAACATGACGACTGTTTGTCATAACTGTGACCGCTTTGGCTACAAATTACACATATCGGATGATGTTGAATGCAAAACTACGAATAAGCATTTTGCTGAAATACGAAGCAAAAATTGGTTATTTTAGCTCACTAGTTGTAGGTCCTGCTTCCTTGACAGATATCATCTGTACATGCAGTTCTAATAAGACACAACATTTTACTTTCTTTTTTTAGTTTCCACCCAAATGACATGAAAAACAACATCAATTCCCCAATATATTTGATCTGCCCCCTTCTCTACCGGCGGCTCTCGTTCTACTTATATTCCAGATTGCTCCGGCTTTATTCTACATCTTCTCAGACACACATAATTGAGGGAGACTGTGTGTGTGTGTGTGTGTGTGTGTATTAGCTGAGGCAGCTACAGTAGATTTCAGCTGCTGTCCTCTGCTAACCTTGAGCTGTACCTCAGCCAGCATGACAGTCAGTAACTCTGTGTGTATCACATCGGCTGTAAATAACAGTTCCTCCATGTCACGTGATGTTTCATTTCAATCCTAGTGCTGGAAGATGGATTAAAAAACAGATACAAGGAAACATAAATGGGGAAGCCAAGAACTGAGAATATGATGAGGAAATGAGCGCAATAAAATACAATAAAATGCATCTGGTTGCAGAACAGACAGAAAGAAATGAGAAGTGGAGGGGAAGAAAGGCTGGGAGAATCAGTGTGCAGGGTGATAAAGGAGGACGACGAAAAGGGAGTCGGAGTGAATCATTTACAAGATGAGCCAGGAGGGAGCAGACGGAGCGAAAGTGTGTGTTTGTGAGTGGAGGATGCGGGACGAACTCAATAAAGAGGGTGAGAGAGAGAGAGAGAGAGAGAGAGAGAGAGAGAGAGAGCGACAGAGAGGAAATGGGAGGAGGAGTATGTGCTGTCAGCAGCAGAGTACCATGTTAATCTCAAGGAAGAGGAGTGAAATGAAGCTGGAGAGGACGAGTCGAGGAGAAGCAGGAGGAATAAGGGAAGTTTAGTCTGTGTGGAAGATGTAAGAATCACTCTTAAGAATGCTGTTAAGACCCAATTTAGTTCAAAAAAGGCCCGTGCTAATGAGGAATAAGACAAATGTATCAGGAGACTTACAGCAAAGTGAAGGAGTGACCTTTACAGGGAGGGCCAGCGATCAGATACTGACATCGGACAGAGGGTCGATACTGACATCGGACAGAGGGTCGATACTGGCTCAAAAAGCTGGATTGGGTAACAATGGGGACGAGCGATTCAGTTCAACATCTGATTACACATACAGCACGCTGGTGAGGAAGCTGACAACAAACATGTCAGTTCTTGGATTGATTCCCTCATGCCAGCTACGCTACAAATATGTCGGCTTGATGTCCTAAATGAAATGTCTACGGTCCTTTGTTTTACAAAATTAGGAAAGGTCAGGCCTGATGTTGCCTTCACACTGTTATCTCCTCCAGACTCGATTATTGAAAAGCAACTTTATTCTGGTAGCTGCAGGCGGAACATCCGAAGAATGCAGCTGATGACTTCATTCAAAGCGCCAGTGCTGCTGAGTGAGAGATACAAGAGCAGTAAAGCAGGACCAGGAGAGATGAGGCTCCCTTCAGCACATGTGTTCTACAGTCAGGATCACAGCTACAGCAGCCGGCTCCTCACTTATTATAGGGTGCACGTACAGTAGTCAGCTCTCCACTGCTCGACTATAGCGATCCAAGCCTGGTTCTCTTGTTAGAAAAGATACCGTCTCTCTCACATGCAACTAGGTAGGTAATGGGACTTCATTCCAGCACCACTCTCCATGCATACAGCCGTGAGAGCTATAGCGTGGCCCAGTATCAGTTTCCCTGCCTCTCCTCACATCAAAAGATATTGATCCTGATCATTCAGGTCATTTTCATTGGGTTGTACACTGGACTTGCAATTATACTGTTATACGTAGGTCATGCACGTACTCAAATACTGTGAATATTTGCTTTGTGCATTTACCAATGACGCTGATCGCACTGGGCTTGTCTGCCAACATTCCGGCTATCTTTGCACACTATGTACATATGATGCCTTCCCCAGTTAACTAAGTTGTACATAGGTATTTGTACATTACTCCTGCAGTGCCCGTTCAGGGCGTGAACGTTCGGAGTGCTTCCCGGTTCAGAATGTGTCAAGTAGGTCTATCTGTGCTACAGGACATGCCTACTAGATTATATGTCCTTGAAATGGTCATAGTTTGGTTAGGTCAAAGCAGCAAAACTATTTCGTTAGCTTTACACACAAACACTACTTGGTTAGCATTAGACACAAACACTACTTGGTTAGCGTTAGACACAAACACTACTTGGTTAGCTTTACACACAAACACTACTTGATAAGCTTTACACACACACACTACTTGGTTAGCATTAGACACAAACACTACTTGGTTAGCTTTAGACACAAACACTACTTGGTTAGCTTTAGACACAAACACTACTTGGTTAGCTTTAGACACAAACACTACTTGGTTAGCTTTAGACACAAACACTACTTGGTTAGCGTTAGACACAAACACTACTTGGTTAGCGTTAGACACAAACACTACTTGGTTAGCGTTAGACACAAACACTACTTGGTTAGCGTTAGACACAAACACTACTTGGTTAGCGTTAGACACAAACACTACTTGGTTAGCTTTAGACACAAACACTACTTGGTTAGCTTTAGACACAAACACTACTTGGGTAGCGTTAGACACAAACACTACCGGTACTTGGTTAGCTTTAGACACAAACACTACTTGGTTGGCGTTAGACACAAACACTACTTGGTTAGCGTTAGACACAAACACTACTTGGTTAGCTGTAGACACAAACACTACTTGGTTAGCTTTAGACACAAACACTACTTGGTTAGCTTTAGACACAAACACTACTTGATAAGCTTTACACACACACACTACTTGGTTAGCATTAGACACAAACACTACTTGGTTAGCTTTAGACACAAACACTACTTGGTTAGCTTTAGACACAAACACTACTTGGTTAGCTTTAGACACAAACACTACTTGGTTAGCTTTAGACACAAACACTACTTGGTTAGCGTTAGACACAAACACTACTTGGTTAGCGTTAGACACAAACACTACTTGGTTAGCGTTAGACACAAACACTACTTGGTTAGCTTTAGACACAAACACTACTTGGTTAGCTTTAGACACAAACACTACTTGGGTAGCGTTAGACACAAACACTACCGGTACTTGGTTAGCTTTAGACACAAACACTACTTGGTTGGCGTTAGACACAAACACTACTTGGTTAGCTTTAGACACAAACACTACTTGGTTAGCGTTAGACACAAACACTACTTGGTTAGCTGTAGACACAAACACTACTTGGTTAGCTTTAGACACAAATACTACTTGGTTAGCTTTAGACACAAACACTACTTGGTTAGCTTTAGACACAAACACTACTTGGGTAGCGTTAGACACAAACACTACTTGGTTAGTGTTAGACACAAACACTACTTGGTTAGCTTTAGACACAAACACTACTTGGTTAGCTTTAGACACAAACACTACTTGGGTAGCGTTAGACACAAACACTACTTGGTTAGCGTTAGACACAAACACTACTTGGTTAGCTTTAGACACAAACACTACTTGGTTAGCGTTAGACACAAACACTACTTGGTAAGCTTTAGACACAAACACTAACGGTACTTGGTTAGCTTTAGACACAAACACTACTTGGTTATCGTTAGACACAAACACTACCGGTACTTGGTTAGCTTTAGACACAAACACTACTTGGTTATCGTTAGACACAAACACTACTTGGTTAGCTTTAGACACAAACACTACTTGGTTAGCTTTAGACACAAACACTACTTGGTTAGCGTTAGACACAAACACTACTTGGTTAGCTTTAGACACAAACACTACTTGGTTAGCTTTAGACACAAACACTACTTGGGTAGCGTTAGACACAAACACTACCGGTACTTGGTTAGCTTTAGACACAAACACTACTTGGTTGGCGTTAGACACAAACACTACTTGGTTAGCTTTAGACACAAACACTACTTGGTTAGCGTTAGACACAAACACTACTTGGTTAGCTGTAGACACAAACACTACTTGGTTAGCTTTAGACACAAACACTACTTGGTTAGCTTTAGACACAAACACTACTTGATAAGCTTTACACACACACACTACTTGGTTAGCATTAGACACAAACACTACTTGGTTAGCTTTAGACACAAACACTACTTGGTTAGCTTTAGACACAAACACTACTTGGTTAGCTTTAGACAGAAACACTACTTGGTTAGCTTTAGACACAAACACTACTTGGTTAGCGTTAGACACAAACACTACTTGGTTAGCGTTAGACACAAACACTACTTGGTTAGCGTTAGACACAAACACTACTTGGTTAGCTTTAGACACAAACACTACTTGGTTAGCTTTAGACACAAACACTACTTGGGTAGCGTTAGACACAAACACTACCGGTACTTGGTTAGCTTTAGACACAAACACTACTTGGTTGGCGTTAGACACAAACACTACTTGGTTAGCTTTAGACACAAACACTACTTGGTTAGCGTTAGATGTTGATAAAATTAGCTTATATACAGCTTAATCAGCAACTAGCTTATATACAGTTTAATTAATCACTAGCATATTTGTAGTTTTAATAACCATTAGCTTATGCAGCTCTATTAACCACTCATACAGTGCCCACAGCACACACTAGGGCCAGGTAGAAGCAGGAGGGAGATTACTGACTTAACTGCGCCACAAGGAACAGGCCGCCATCTTTAGAGAAGATAAGGAAGGAACAATAGACAGTGAGATACAGGGACAACGCCCCAGCAGAGCACACTTTTCCCAGGTCCGCTCTCATGCAACATTTCACTCACACTGATAGAAGAAGACGCCTTCTGGGAGGGGCCAATGTGAACGGACGTTCAGGCCTCCACCCAGGCTGTATACATGTACAAACATGCTCCGCCTGCTACTTTGATTTTAACAAATGGACATCAAGGGGTGGGAACCCTATATTAAGCTTCACACTGTCATGTCCAAGTGTGTCTCATGGTGAATCTCTGCGAAGTGCAACCATTAGACCCCATGCATGTTTAATTGTTTGGGCTGAATAACTCTGTTGATAAATAAATCTATTGCTTTGATATAACTATACACCTCTTGAGAGCTTCTGTTTCATTCTTAAATCCGCTCTAAGTGTGAAAGATAGCTATATTTTCACAACAAATTGGTGGAGGATGCGCGGGCAACTTTGATACAGAGCATATCGGATTGGAATGTTAACCGACCTCTCTATCTGTGATTTCAGAAAAAATGCGAGTCTCCCCGGAGGCTGGGAGCCCTGGTATTTGCCACCAGGTCGTGCCTGCAGTTCGGGAACAGTCTGATAGTGCCGGCACATCTAAAAGGTAGGCAGAAACCTATTTAACTGAATTCTGCATATTGTATTTATAGACATGATCCAAATTTTATCCGACTGACCGAACTGTGAGTATGGCATAGTCATAGAGTACTGGTAAAGAATAATCACACTGCTGCGGAGTTATTCAGCCCAGCCATTTGGGGGGTCTGTACACATGCGTGAATGAGTCCAGCAGAAAACGTCAAATAAAGACGAAAAATTGCGCTCCTGTGACAACGTAGATGTGAAGTAATGTGAGCCGTGTCGCGCGCCTCTTCTGTCGCGGTCACGCGCCTCGCACGAAGCACTCAAATTCGTGTCACAAATAGCGTAATCTTTAACGAAGTTTATAAGACGGTTTGGGCTACGAAGAAATTGTATAACATGACGGGGATATATGTATATGTCATTGATGTCATTGATAAACTGTATTGAGAAAATTGACTGTGGAATTCCCGTATTGAGACCACCGAGTCTCCTGGATCTTAAATCGTGGGTGGCGTTCAATGTAAAACAGTATTATCTCTGCTTAGAGTAAGCTTGACGAAGTTTTTGGACGAGAGCACAGACTTTAAGTTTATCGGTGTGTAGTTGATAACGGACGAAATTAAAGAACGTAACCAGAAGCGAAAAGGACCAGCAGAGTCCTGGGTTACTTAAAGTGTATTAAATTGTGTTGTTGATATACTGCGCTGATGGCGAAGTGGTTAATATAACGGTCTTCCACACGGTAGGCCCGGGTTCGATCCCCGGCTGTAACTTGTATTTTACAAAACGCAGCGGCCGTTGTGATGTATTAAAATAGCGCTGTTTTGTTTTGTGTGTAGAATAGGGAAAGAATTCATTATAATCTGACTGTTTTTTGTTTGCTGAAAAAGCAGTTTGTCATTTGTGTCGTGGTCAAGAGGTCAGCGATACGCAGTCTGTTTGCTGAGTTTGAGAAAGTGGATTAACTGTCGCGTGTTCAGAGCCGGCAGTGTGTTCCAATTTTGTTTGAATGAAAGTGAATGTTTGGAGCGTACATGTAAGACAGAGAGAGACAGCTGAGAGCTGAGAGCTGGTGTTGAGTTGATACAAATGTTCGTGCGTTCCTATGAGAGACAGACAGCTGAGATCTTGAATTGTGGCTGAAAAATGTTCGTGTGTTTCTCAGAGATTGACGGTCAGTTGAGCAGAAAAAAACACGCATTAGACACAGATGTTGCAATCACACACAAACATAAAAAACACTAGAATAGACTGAGAGACAGCTGAGGGTTAATATAAGTGTCAGTTTTACTGGCGTAGTTACAAAGACTACTGATTTATTGGAAAATTGTGTTCCCTAGAGACCGTCAGCAAAGTTTAAAGCGGAAAAAGAGCAGGGATCCATTCAGTCAGACAGACGCTGAGAAAATAGGGAGGAAAGCATTCCTGATAACAAAACAGGTGCGGCCGTAGGGAGTGTATCGGCTCCAAGGACAGAGAGCTGAAGAAAACTAAAAAGGGGGGGTTATGGGCATATTAGTTGTCTTACTGATCTGAGAAATTCGAAACCACGTATCATGTACACCAGCTCCTATCTAATTCAACTGCCCCTCTTCCCTCTCCATCCCCGAATCAGACACACACCCAGACACACACCCGTACTAGACAAAGCACCCCCACCAACTTCTGATCCAGACGATTCAGATGATCTAAAACATTGAGTTACAGCCATTGAATGAGTAATTCAAAAAACATAGAAGTTCTCACCTAGCAGGGGTGAAAAGGGGGATTTGTAAATAAAATATATTCATTCACTGTTAAATAATATGCCTATACTTGTAAAGCTTATATTGCGGAGTTGTGAGGTCACTGTAAGTAGGTCAAAAACGCCGAATGGGGCATTCCGTCACCCGTTCGCACGATAGGAACAGATACAGTGGCCCTGAAAAGTAACGCTTGCTTAAACCATCAGATTAGGGCAGAACACTGCCACCTTAAAGCAGGAGAAGAGTGTTCCTTTTTATCTATTCACACAGAGACTTCGAAATAAGTTTAGAACTGTATTCATTTCGTTCTCTTCACCTTAAGTGTTAATAATAAAGTGGATCAGCATTTCACACACACTGACGTTCCAGAGAAGGCAGGGTTTTGGACGTGAGCCAGTGTGAATGAAGCTGTTCAGAGCTCCATCAGGCACAAGAAAAGTTGGGAGAAGCTTTGGCTCCCTCTGTTGGTACTTCACGAACTGAGAAAAAAAAAAAAAAAAAAAAAAAGAACATTTTGACAGGAGTTTTGGCTCTTTCTGTGGCCACTTCAGGAACTGCTACAAGAACAGTGGACAGGAGCTTTGGCTCCATCTGGTGGACATTTGGGAATACATATTTCAAATCAATGAAAACATTGCAGAGGAAGAAGTCATGGCAACAAAAGTGAGCACTTATCTGTGCAACTTGGAGAATGCTGTCCAGGATCAGAGCAGGATGAATGGAAGAATCAAACATTGGCCGGTGGAACAACAAGCGTACAAAAGAATGATAAAGACATGGAAGGCTAAAGATATTTGGGATGGAGAACTGCTGAACTGTCCTCCCACTGAAGAGGAGCTGCAACAAATAAGCAAAGAACGCACTCAAGTGTCACTAATGAAGAGACAGCTGGCAGAGCTTGACGTGGCTCAAAAGACTGCTAAAGACAAAAAGAAGCAGCAAGGAGGAACTTTCTACTGCTACAACTGTGGAAAACCAGGCCACTACGCACGAAACTGCCGCTCGCGGGGTCAGCAACAACAACAAGGCCCACCACGTGGAAGAAGAGGAAATTACCAGAGAGGGAGAGGCAATCAGCATCCAAGAAGCCAGAATCAAGCTGAACAGCAATACCAACAGTCACCTGCCTGGCAACAACAGAGACACTGCTGCAACTATTAGCCTCAAAAGACAACCAAGGTCCAAACATGTAGGAGACAAGTCACTTTCCTGGGTCGCACTCTCTCATCAAGCGGCCCACAGCCCACAGCCCACAGCCCACAGAGAAAGCATCCTCCATCATGAAACACCTCAGCCCCACTAGTTTGGACACAAGAAACAGAAGATGTGTTCACCACTCTCAAGCAGATTCTGTCACATGCATCGGCACTTCAAGCTCCAGACTATTAACTCCCTTTCCACCTAGATGTTTCTGAACAAAAAGGAGGGATGGTAAATGCAGTTTTGTATCAGAAAAAAGGGGGAGAAAGAGACTCATCAAAGAATCCTCCTAAGCAAAGAATACACGTTCGGAGCTGCAAGAAAAGAGAAAGAGACTCATCAAAGAATCCTCCTAAGCAAAGAATTCACGTTCGGAGCTGCAAGAAAATCGAAAATTCAAAAAGAATGCACAAGATCACACATTGTCTATGAAACAGGAGGAATCAATATGGCGTCATCACTACAACAAGGAGATCAACCACACAGCTGCGAAGCAAGGGCAATCATTGAAAACAAACTAAGGCCAGACTTAGGAAATACATCAATCCTAGGAGCAGAACTGTGGTTATACACGGACGGATGTTGGTACAAAGGAGATGAAGGAAACATAGCATCCTATGCTGTGGTGAGACAATTCGAAGATATGGAACACGCAATAGTAGCATCAGGTATCCTACCTCAACCAGCATCAGCGCAACTGGCAGAAGTCGAAGCGCTCATACAAGCCTTGATAATAGCAGAAGGAAAATCAGTAAACATCTTCACAGATTCGGCTTACGCACATGGAGCAGCTCACGTTGATGGGCCCATGTGGCGAAGAAGAGGATACACGACATCAATGGACGCACCCATCAAACAAAAGAAAGAAATCATGGCACTGGTGGAAGCTATGAGCCTACCAAGCAGAGTGGCAATCATGAAATGCAAAGGACATGAAGGTAAAGCAAGGACCAGAATAAGTGTGGGAAACGACATGGCAGATGAAGCTACTAAAAGAAGAAGGAGGATACAGACGAAAACAGATGGTTCTGAAAACAGCCATACAAGAACCAGAAATCACTGAAGAAACACTGATTGAGATACAGAAGAAGGCTGGACCATACGAATGGTCCGAATGGCAAAGGAAAGGAGCAACAAGAGGAGAAAGTGGACTTTGGAGATCCCATGATGGCAGAGTGGTAGCACCAGCAGAATTGTGTGTCTCACTGATACCAGAGGCACATGGACCAACGCATGAAGGAAAGAAAAGAACATTGCAAAGAATGCAAGTATTGTGGTGGCATCCACACATGGAGAGTATGGTGTCCCTCTTCTGCGACGAATGTACCACCTGTGGGGATCACAATGTGAAGAAACCGTACAAAACACCTATGGGCTCTTATCCTGTACCATCAGCCTGCTTCCAGGACATCAGCATAGACTTCACTGACATGGGACATGAAAACAGAGTACAAGGAAAAAGGTACATCTTGGTAATGGTGGACAGATTCTCAAAGTGGGTGGAGGCAATCCCAACTAAAAGAGAAGACGCACAGACAGTAATAAAGTGGCTGCAAACACAACTGATACCTCGCTATGGTGTTCCTAGATGCATAAGGTCCGATAATGGTTCACATTTCAGTAATAAGCATTTGCAGGAAGTTGAAGCCAGACTAGGAATCAGACATAGGTATGGATCAGTGTATCATCCACAGTCACAAGTTTGGTAGAGAGGGCAAATTAGACGCTAAAATCGAAAATAGCGAAGACATGTGTAGCATCAAAGCTGACATGGGTTTAAACTTTACCACTAGCTCTAATGGCAATGAGGAGCGCACAAGGAAATGAGACGCATCTTTCACCACATGAGTTAATGAAAGGGAGGCAAATGCCTGGTCCTCCAAGAGACGGTAGTCATATTCCTGCCTTAGATGTGCAGCAAGTTGAAATGAAGGCATATATGACTGCATTAATCATTCTCACGGAGGCTCTCTCCAAACAGGTCCAGCGAACCAGTGCAGCTGACCAGGAAAAGGTAAAAATCTCATCCGAGTGTGTGACTGGGTCAGGGTCAAAGTTCATAAGAGAAAGTGGACTGACCCCAGGTGGACAGGGCCGTACGAAGTGAAGGAGGTTACTTCACACTCGGTCCAAGTCATAGGTAAAGCAGGAGCACCTTGGCACCACCTGTCACATTGTGCCCCAGCACCTGAGCCGTCCAGACCTCTAGCAGAGGTCCGAGGTGATCTGACGCAAAATGCGTAATTTGTTTTGTAATTTGTAATTTGACTTTTCAGCAACCACCAACAGGTGATCCAATTAGCTACAGGACATGGAAACGACAATGTTTGGTTAAATTGGATTGTTGATAATGCTATAAAAAAAAAAATTAAAAAAAATGAGTGGCTGTGTAGCTTGTGCTGCAGCTAGACCAGCTATGTTCACCTAGCTGGTCTAGCTGCAGAAATCTAACTATTTCGTTAGCTTTACACACAAACACTACTTGGTTAGCTTTAGACACAAACACTACTTGGGTAGCGTTAGACACAAACACTACTTGGTTAGCGTTAGACACAAACACTACTTGGTTAGCTTTAGACACAAACACTACTTGGTTAGCTTTAGACACAAACACTACCGGTACTTGGTTAGCTTTAGACACAAACACTACTTGGTTAGCTGTAGACACAAACACTACTTGGTTAGCTTTAGACACAAACACTACTTGGTTAGCTTTAGACACAAACACTACTTGGTTAGCGTTAGACACAAACACTACTTGGTTAGCTTTAGACACAAACACTACTTGGTTAGCTTTAGACACAAACACTACTTGGTTAGCTTTAGACACAAACACTACTTGGTTAGCGTTAGACACAAACACTACTTGGTTAGCGCTAGACACAAACACTACTTGGTTAGCTTTAGACACAAACACTACTTGGTTAGCGTTAGACACAAACACTACTTGGTTAGCTTTAGACACAACCACATGCATGTCCAAATAAAAATTTAGGGAAATTTTAAATGTATTAACTCCTTAACTTAGTATTAGTATAGAAATATAATTTTAATTTAGTATTACAGACTATTAGTATGGCCAAATTAAAAAGCTTCTTTTAAATATTGACTAGGGAAGAGTTAAACTCAATGTCAACATTGATCTCGTCTAGTGTATAGGCAAATGATGATGAATATAAACCTGCATTAATAATTCAATAAAGCTTCATACTGCTATTTATAGAATTGATCTGCAAAAAATACCCAAATCTATGGTAATTACTTTCCAGACCTATTGTTGTGATGGTTTATTAGTTTATCTTATGATATAATGTTGAAGAATTGTCCCTAAAGCTGCAGAGCACTGAGCTGCAGTATTGAAAGTGTGCCGACTGAGCTAGCATGCTATGGAAACCCATTAGAGTTAGACAGTACATTACTGCCAAGCAAGCCGAGCTCCTCTCTACATGAGAGCTGTTTGGAAAGGGAAAGTTTCTTTGAGCTGAGTGGATGCTGCCAAGAGGGACACTGCATTAAACCAGTGGATGGAGTCTCCTGAGGGACATAATGAAAGGTAGAGACTGTGCTGTAGAGCGTTCTGAGACAGAGACTGCATTCGGACAGAAAACTGCTCCGTTTTATGTACAAAACTTCAACAGATAAAAAAATGAATTGCAAACACTGAGAGCATTATGAATTGCACATCACTTGCGACGGCTAACTGGCCCCTCTCAATATCTAATTCACAAAATATATCGCCACGCAAACATTTACGTCTCATTGCAATTATCCTTGTGGCAAAGTTTAAATAGGTGTTTCAAAAAAAAGAAAAGGCAGAACTCAGAGGCATGAATTAGAGAAACCCTCGGCGACACTGATTATGATGAACTGCCAAGTGTGGAGAAACCCTTTAGCAAGTTACATGACAGGAGCTAGTCGTGATATTCTGTCGTGTTAGCTGTGAGAACTTTCACGATGCTCATGCCAACTCTCGCTCCGGCGCACCAAATCTAGAAACATTTATTTTTGAATCTCAGATTTCAGTGAAGTGCACGGACATGTCCCCCTGCAGGAGAGGAACCGACACCTCTCTAAAGACAGATTTGCACAGATACAAGTCAGTATAGTCAAGGTCAGGCATTCTTGGCAACACATTGGATTTTTGAGTCAAGGGGATCTTATTTTTGGGATTGCAATTTTGTATTTTGGGTGCGTTGGGAAATGAAATCTGGCAGGAAACTGGTAAACACAGACTCTTTTTGTGCATGTGAGTCACTTGATGATACTTGAACCACTCACGAAACTGTTTTAATCGATGAAGTGAATCGTACACACCATCCCTGGCAACAATTAAATAAACGAAGACACATGCATTGAGTTTCATGTAATTATGAAATAAGCTTTTAGTCATGCTGAATTTGAATATTTGAAGCCATTCCTTAAATAGTATATCAAACATTATTGTCACTTTAAGCCTTTTTGCTCACGCCATTAAACTGCTCCGTCCGCAACAGGATTGACTGGCGATGAACTTTTCCAGAAACGTACGGTTTTCCAAGAAAAAGTCTCTAAATGAGAAAATCAATTGGCTGATCTTGTTTTCCTGAAAGCAAACATGATTTTCATGGATTACATTGATCCTCCCATCCTGCTGCTGAAACCGAAGAAGCACCCAATCCTTCCTTTTCTGTGTTGCGCAATCTGTTGTACTGGCTTTATATTACGAACGTGTGAATTCTAGGACACTTTAAAGTAATTTAAAGGGCCAGTGTGCAGCATTTTGGGGGATATATTAGCAGAAATGGACTTGAATATTCATAGCTATGTTTAAATTAGTGTGTAATCACCTGAAACTTGGAATGGTTGTGTTTTTCTCTAGCTTAGAATGAGCCCCTCATGTCACCATGCCTGTACCGCTCTGTGTGTGTGTGTGTGTGTGTGTGTGTGTGTGTGTGTGTGTGTGTGTGTGTGTGTGTGTGTGTGTGTGTGTGTGTGTGTGTGTGTGTGTGTGTGTGTGTGTGTACCTCTGTGCTCCATTGTGGGTTGACCGTGTTGCAGACCACTCCGGAGCGTTTCTCCTGGCCGTGGTGCGGCAGCGAGGGGAAGATGCTGTGCTTTCCGGGCTGGATGGAAAGCTTCAGGTAGGGGTCGGGATTGAAGAACATCCCCTTCTTCAAACCAACTGCCTGCAGGTCTGAAAGAGGCGCACATGGAAGCGAAGACAGAGAGGTTACGCAATCACACACATTCTGGATGTGTTATCATAGAAAACTCTGCCCCAGGTTCAGATGGACACTTCGTAGGGAGGGGGCGGCTTGCAACTGTAGGGTTGATCTCGGAGATAAAACTGTACTTATATTGAGCCTGAGTAACATCATCAAGTCAGTTCTTTTCATTTTAAAATCTTATCAGAAACTTATCAGAAACCGCCGACGTTCCGATTGGGTGGCTGTCATAGAGTAGCTGGGAGCTGTCCCTCTGAACCCCACAACCCGCCAGCGGGATGGGCTTCTCTTATCGTTGGGTTTGAAGCTTTCTGATTGAGTGACGAATACTTCCGTCAGGATAAATAACTAAATCCAAGCTTAAAATTGTGATATTTAATCAAAATATCTTTTTTCTAGGTCTCTCATTTAAAATCAAATCCTGTGCTCCGCAGTTCAACAGGGAGGCCATGATTGACTCGGCTGAGACCAACAGTCATGTGACTGAAACTGCAGGCTGAGAGGAGGTCAAGAGAGGACTATGAAGATGTGAAAATGTGAATAGTTCAGTATTTTATCATGTGGAGCCCCTTTCTTTCCCCAACATTGTTAACACCTGTGGAATAAATTATCATTTTTATTTTCTTTTTGCATGAATTATGCCATCATAACATTTTTGAAGTTGCCCTACTTCTAGCCGTGATTGTGCTGTTTCCATAGAGGTGAAGGACTCAAGTACTGCAGTGAAAGACGAGGCTACAGAGAGTCAAATGTGATTGTTGTAGAGGTAGAGTAGAGGTGTGTGTAAAGATGAAATGGCTGTGATATCCTTTGATGTGCTTTTGATCTGTGTCAAGGTTCTTTTGTCTTTGTCTGTTTGGGAATTAAATAGACTTTCAAGTGGTTTGAAGATAATTTGAGGAGTAAAGATAGTCAGAGTAAACAGCTCATCAGGTGAATGGACCAAAACACATCAAAGCTACCTATCTCCGCAGTAATTTGGTATCACGGTTAAATGAACCAGTCTGTCAACATTTAACCCTCTGAATCCCAAGCAGTTTGTGTTTTTTTGCTCCGGTCACATGTTTCTCTCTGTGGCCTTGATTTTCACTCCAGTATAACAGTCCTGCACCTCTACGGAAACAACACAATCATGAAGAGAACTCACTCTATGCCATACATTTTCCCTGGGCACCTGTCATGGGCAGCCCACTGCTCCCTATATACAGGGATGGGTCAAATGCAGAGACAAATTTCCCCCTTACCGGGATGAATATAGTATAATAAAAAAAAATAACGCATGTTGAATTTCTTTGATCATTTATTATTATTATTATTATTATTATTATTTAAATACACAACATTTTTCCAAGATGCCACAAGTGTTACAGAGTCATATACATTTATTTACATTTTTACAACCTCTGAACGGTGTAGGTTTGGTGATTCTTAAAAAAAGAAATCACTTTTCCATCCCGCCGGCAGGTTTGGGGTTCAGAGGATTACGGTTACTTGCGTATTTTAACGTAGTGTTGTTTTTTGTTTTTTATGTGTGTCAGTGAGAAAACAATGGGCTGATTCTAAATGTCTTAAAGAAGACTTATCATTGTGTCTTCAAAGTGTAGCCATGTGTTTTATCTTCGTTGTGCACACAGGCAATGCCAATTTGCCAAAATGAAATAGTTACATTAAAAATGAAAAATGCAGGTGACACAAGTAGATTTACACAGAAGCACTTGTTAATCTTACGTATATGGGGTTTGAGGATGCTTGGAGAAATAACATCTTTTGCATCTTTTGCAATGAATACTATAGACTGAAAATGGAATCAATTGTTATCTCCACCAAGCTTAAGTCTGCAGGGAATCGGAGATCATATGCCCTTTGGAGGTGTGTGTGTGTGTGTGTGTGTGTGTGCGTGTGTGTGTGCGTGTGTGCGCCTGTGTGTGTGTGCGTGCATGTGTCTGTCAGTCTGTCCACAGCTAACCTGGCATACTACTGGACCCATTAATGACGTATGTTCAAGGAACTCTTGTGGTTGCGGTGATTTAGAATTTTTGAAAAAACTATTTCCTTGGACTGCCGACTACCAACTCCATTTATCAACAACTGCTTTAGTAGCAAACGGCATTCCAAATATGTTATGAGGGTTACAAAATGAATAAATCTGTGTTTTCTTTATCTCTGCGGCCATCTTGACTTTAAGGGAGTGCAGAGAGTCAAATGAGTGACATCTTGTTTGTTTGGGAGGGGAGAGTGAGACAGAGACTACGAACTCAAAAAGGTGGAATTAAGAGTTCCACTACTCCTACGTTTGAGAGTTGACACAGTATTTAAGTAGCAAATGTCAGTTGGGCTGGCATTGATTTGAGCATACTGTTGCTTTTAGAGAGACAACCGACAGTTCTAGAGAGGCTGCAGGTCAAAGGAGGGTCAGATGAGGGAGGAGTGGATGGAAACATTGATTGGAAGCCTTTAAATGTGGAAGTACAGTAACACAGGAACAAGGCGGATGCTTTGGTATCCTACCTGACAAGGAGAAGTTAATGAGTCTCCTGTTGCCCAGTCCATGGTTGACTTCAGGACTGACCACTGGCTTTAATACCTGAGGACACAGACCGACAGGAAGACTTAAGAACATGGAAACACACTCTCCATCCTTCCTTCTCGACACCAGTGTCTCTCCTCCTTTGCTGTAAGATGAAACTTTAATGATGCCCCATGAGGAAAGAGGGTCACTGCAGCCAAATAACGAAATAAGAGTCATAAATACCAGTATACGAGTAAAGAAAGACTGAAACCAATAGCAATTAATACAAAATGCAAACTAATACATCAATACATTTATAATAGATTCATTCAAGTATAAACAATGTACAAGATGTTTTCATTCCAAAACACAAAGATGTCACAGACAGGACATACTTCTGAAATGATGGGAGGTCTGACACCTTTGTGCTTGGATAGAGACAAAACGTCCAATCTGATCTCAGCTCAGCCTTTGGTAAAGCTCTGTTTTCAGGCAGCCTGACAGCGTCCTGCGATCAATACTCTGTCTTCATTATCCTGACATTGATCCCACAGCCAGGAAGAGGAGGAGCATGGGGGATGGGAGGGAGACAGAGGAGCTGATGGAGAGAGGAGGAAGTGGAGGAGAGCGTGACTCCACCGTGCAGTGGAAAGGTTTCAATAGTGAAACCCAGTCAGATATGTGCCGGCAAAACAACTGGAATGATGGCCACGCGGTCTTCCAGGGGTTTACCGAATGAATTATCAAAGACACAGAGACAGTGCACAGTCATAGTCTTGAGTTTCACAAATTCTGTAATCTTCCCTCTGGATTAATTCAGCCTCTGGAAACACACACATTTTAGGCTGAAACTAAAAGAAGACTTAAAGGTGCAGTGTGGTTTGGTGGCATCTAGCGGTGAAGTTGCAGATTGCACCGAAGTGAAACTCCTCCTGTGTGCCGAGCGCGTAGGAGAACTATGATGGTCGACGTGAACAATTTGAAAATGTGTTTGGTTTGTCCGTTCTGGGCTACTGTAGAAACGTGACCCGCTCCATATAGATATAAAACGGCCTCACAATACTCACAATGACGATGCAAACAGCTGCTGAGCAGATACTGTATATTGTTGACCATGCTCACCTCACTTAGCATGTTAGCATGCTAGCAAAGGCTAATTAGCACTCAACACAAAGTACAGCTAAGACTGATGGGAATGTCATTAGTTCTGCAAGAGTCCGAGATAAAAGCATTGCTGAAGTTAGAGGTGAAGTTAGGAGATATTTCTTCTCTAATAACTGTATATTGTCATCTTATATCACACCGTCCACTCAGCTGACCATCAATGCAAAAGTGGGGAGAGAAGTAGAGACAGTACAGGAAGTATCTGTGTCACAGCAAACTGTTCCGTATGAGCTCTGAATGATGATGCAACTGCCTGTTGAAACAAAAGGAAACGAGGATAAAGGAAATGACAGATGTTCGCACCAATTAGTTTTAATGAGATGCTAATCTGCCTCTCTGAGTACAGCCTCCTCAATGATTCTAATCTCACAGATAAACCACATGACAACTCCATCCCATCTGCAACACACTTTACATAATCCCCCATCCTACTGCAGCAAGATGGAGAACCACCAAATACTTTGAAAACAAAGGGAGCAGTATGTAGTCAGGAGTGCATGTCCTGTAAGTGTTACAAGGACTTTGATGGACGAGCAGAGACAGACGGGTCTGAAAGAGACAGCCTGCATTTAAGTGGGTCCACATCTGATTACAGGTCATCTGCTATCTGAACACATCCCAGGGCCCTTTAAGACAGAGAGGCTGAGTGATTTAACTCACTTAGAGTGGGTTACCAGCGTCGGCGAGCTTCTATCAGCTCAGTGGTGAGAGCAGGTCTGCTGGGGGTGCTTGGTCAAATGTCATCATTCACGTCCATCAGTCAGCAGCAGTCATGGGCCACTCGCTGCACGCCCTTCAATGGAGATAACCATGATGTACCTGAAGCAACAATCCATCCATCCCTACTGTACAATGTGTGGAGCTGTGTTTGTTATGGTTCAGTGTATATAAGTCCATATGGTGGCTTTCATTTTTCTATTCCTATTTGTTCACCAAAGACGTGTATAGACGTCATGTAACGGGAAACTAATCTGTGACAGTTTAATGGCATTATGAGATAGAGGAAGAGGTCACAGCATGAGTGTTACGCTGTTTATCAACTTGCATATGCCACATTGTATTGTGACAATGTGCTGAGTCATCACCACAGGATGGTGTGACCCGAAACAACCAAAGACACCAGATCAAGGTTAACGGAATACAATACCAAACAGGTTTTTAAGTTTATTAATAACACACCTGCAGCTACTCTAGAGTAGTGGAAAAAAAGCGGACAAGATTTGAAACAAATAAATATATATATAATATAATGGGATTGAAGGTATTGAGGGATTAATGTGTTCATCGCTTTAATGTTGCAGCTAGTAAAGGTGGAGATATTTCTAATGTAAACATCGAACAAAAAGTTCGGAAATTCGTGTTTGGTAGATTATTTCTCTGTTGTAACAATGCTTCTTGGCAATAAATGTTATACTGTTGGAAAGCCTGTTTATTTACCTTTCAAACGGTGCCCCATTTGTCAGGAACATGCATTTGTGCGATGAGCAGCACAGCTGAGTACCGGTATGTGGGTTGCGCCCATGAAAAATTTGCCAAATCTTCTCTGCCAATACCAAACAGCGTATTCTGCCATCGACTCTTGTTTGGTGTTGTTTGGTGGATTGGATGATTGAAGTCTATCAGTTACAAGGAAGAAACAAGACATATTGGCAATTTTACAATTTATTCATTTAACAAACAGGAGGCTCAGCAGCGTGTGGAAGAACCATACACAGCCACAACAGCCTGGCTCCTCCTCCTCATGCTGGTCACCAGCCTGGCTCCTCCTCCTCATGCTGCTCCTCAAATTAAAAAATTGTCAAGGGCCAGACGGGTTCAACGTTTATTGAAAACTTATTGAAAGAACCTTAGTGCACATATTGAACCTGGAACTAACAAGGCCTATAGAGTATTGCCTATAAAACAACATTAATTATGAAATAAAAATAATAAATAATTCATAAATAAATAAAAATAAAAGTAATAAAATCAGTTTCATTAATTGCTTATGGCTCTATCTGCAGTTTTTCCAGAGTCATTTCAAGTGAAAACATTTTCTACAGGCAAACAGCCAAAAGTAATTTACTTCAAAGAAAAATCAAATGTCCTGTAGTAGCAAGAGAAAAAAAAATGCAAAAATGAAACTGCATTCAAAACTGAAAATCCGTCAAAGCACCGTTTGCTGCTCTGTGATGCTCACTGGTCTGAGCCAGACACTTGGTGTCTCATCTTGGATACAAGTTCATCAATGTCTGGGGTCAGGCTCTGAGCTGAGGAAATCCTCAGGATTGAGTGACGGTGCTCATCAGTGAGACGAGTCCTGTGTGAACTTTTGTTTATCTTCATCAAAGAGAACAGTTGTTCACACAAGTATGTGCTGCCAAACATAGACAGCGTCTGAGCAGCCTGGGAGCGCAGCTGGGGCATTGTGTCGGGGATGAAACGTGGACACTCTGCAGCGCCCACAGACTCATATTTTGCCTTCAGTGTGTCATTAGATTGGAGCTCAATCAGCTCCATTTGGAGGTTTGATGGTGCGTTTTCCACGTCAGCTGCAAATGGATGACTGAGCAGTTCAAACCTGCTTTTTTGGGCTTCAAAATCGGCAAATCGCCGCGTGAAGTCAGCACCAAGTATGCCGAGTTTTTCAGCAAACTGTGTGGTTGGGAAGGCAGCGACCTGCTCTTTCATTGTTTGGCAGTGCGGAAAATGGCTCAAGTTTTCCTGCAGCATCTGCGTCTCCCACAGGCGCAGCTTGGCTTTAAAAGCCCTCACTGTAGCGTGCATGTCAGTGATGACACGGCCCCGCCCCTGAAGCTGCAGGTTGACCGCATTCAGGTGGCTCGTGATGTCACACAGAAACGCCACTTCACACAGAAACATTTTATTTCGGAGCTCTGTTGTGTCTTTCCCTTTGCTTTCCATGAACTCACAGATCTCCTCACGCAACTGGAAAAATCTTTCCAGCACCTTTCCCTGGCTTAGCCATCGCACCTCTGTGTGACAGGGCAAGTCACCACATTCTGTACTTAACTCCTCCAGAAAAGACTTGAACTGGCGGTGATTTAAACCTTTGGCTCTGATAAAGTTTACCGCTAATGTTATGATGCTCATCACATGTTCCATTTTCAAGGCTTTGCCACACAACGACTCCTGGTGGATGATGCAGTGATAAGCTGTCAACTCACTTGTGACGTTTTCCTCCTTCATCTTTTCTCGGATCCTCCCCACCAATCCACTCTTCTGACCGCACATCGCAGGCGCTCCATCTGTTGTCAGTCCCACAAGTTTATCCCACGGCAGCCCCATTTCATCCACACATCTGGACACCTCTTCAAAGAGATCTTTCCCTGTAGTTCTGCCATGCATTGGGTGTAATCCCAAAAACTCTTCTGTTACGCACAGGCTTGAGTCCACTCCACGGATGAAAATTGACAGCTGGGCAGTATCAGAAGTGTCTGTGCTCTCATCCGCAGCAAGGGAGTATGCGATGACATCTTTTCCCTTTCCCACAAGCTGTTGTTGGAGATTGGCAGCAAGGTGACGCACACGGTCAGCAGCGGTGTTTCGGCTTAGGCTCACATTTAAAAATGCTTGCCTTTTTTCTGGGCACACGGCGTCGCAAACTTTAATCATGCAGTTTTTGACAAATTCCCCCTCGGTGAAGGGCCGGGCTGATTTTGCAACCTCTGCTGCCACAATAGAACTGGCCTTAACAGCAGCCTCGCTTTGTGATTTGGCTTTAGTGAACACAGCCTGCTCTGACACCAGACTTCTTTTTAACTCCTCTACCTTCTGTAGCCTTTGTGTCGTGTCCAGATGCTTGTATCTGTCTTGGTGTTTCAGTGTCTTCTTAGTGTCTTCTTATGTTGTATTCTTTCATGACAGCCACACTGTCTCCGCACAGAAGACACACAGCTTTGCCCTTTACATCCGCGAACATATACTGTGCCTCCCACCTGTCTTGAAAAGTCCTGTTTTCAAATTCCACCTTTCGTTTAGGCATTTTTTGGGGCGAGGGACAGTTGAAAGTTGACACAAGTGGTATGTAATACAGCGTGTGAGGCGTGCGTTCGCGGGCCCGCGATTGATGTGCCGCCACACGGGCAGTGCATTGTGGGATTTTGTAGTATTATGGTGGTGCGTGCGATATACCGGCGGGCCAGCTCTAATAGTAAATAGATTTTATCATGCGGGCCAAAGATAATTCATTCATGGGCCGGATGTGGCCCGCGGGCCTTGAGTTTGACACATGTGTCTTAGAGGATGGAGTTCAGTCCCAGACTGGAGAAATGGGATTGCCACCGGTTGCAGAATCTCATCTCGATACCTCTCTGCATTGAGATTGCCTCCAATGAAGACAAGCCTTGTTTTTCCAGTGATGGAGATGCTGCCCCACACCATCACACTGCCTCCACCAAACGATGTTACTCTATCGGTGCAGCAATCAGCATAGCGTTCTCTCCCAGTCTTCTCCACACTTTGACCCTACGATCCAACTTCCTCAGACAGAATGTGGACTCATCGCTGAACATAACGTTCCTCCACATGTTCAGGTTCCACTGCAGGTGTTGCCGACACCGGCAGAGAAGATTTGGCAAATTGTTCATGGCCGCAACCCACATACTCAGCTGTGCTGCTCATCCCAGAAATGCATGATCCTTACAATTGGGGCACCGTTTGAAAGGTAACCAAACAGGCTTTCCAACGGTATAAAATTCATTGCCAAGAAGGATAGTTACAACAGAGAAATAATCTACCAAACACTAATTTCCAAAATTTTTGTTCGATGTTTATGTGTATAGAAATATATATATTGAATATATTGCTAAACATACTCATAGTATTGTTAATCTGCGTCTGCAAAGGAACTAAAGCTGTCAGATAAATGTAGCCAGCTAGAAGTACGATGTAGCAGAAACTAGAAGTACTCCAGTGTAGTACAAGTTCCTTAAAATGTGTACAGAAGTACAGTACTTGAGTAAATGTCGTTAGTTACATTCCACCACTGAGTTAAGATATGCCACGAAGCCAATGCTTGCTTCCATTACACATCATTAAACAGCCTGTAACACGTGTTGTTCTGTGAAGCTGCTGTTACCGACACTCTATTTGCTCAGGATGCAGGAAATCAAAGTGGACTCTCACATGATATGGACAATCATGGGAAAGTATCTGATTGTACCCTGAGTAACCTCCAAACAGGCTCAGAGATGAGAAGAGGATCAATGATCGTTAATGTTCATTCGCATGTTGAGACTCATTCCCTCTCCTCACTCACTCAGCACCAAAGAGTTAGTTCTGATTCTTCTTCTGTTGTAAATGTGGAATATCTGCTGTTATCTGTGATGGTGAACCACAGTACAGCCATCAGCCCCAGTGACGGCTGAGACAAAGATCGCTCTGAGCAGAAGACATCGGCATTCAAACACTCCGTCTCCTTCTCCTTCCCTCAGACCTTACACTAACGCTGTCACTGTAGCTCTGGTCCTGTACACTTCAGCTACATGGACACGCAGTACTAGACAACGTTATTGTCAGCGTTCGCTAACGAGAAAGAGAACACAAAACGCAACGGCAGCTTACATCAGCAAAATGATGTATCGGACTGATCTACAATAAAGCAAAGGTTAGAGGCTAGTCAATCACACCACCAGTGTCATAAACGTGACATCATAGACGTGACATCATATCTTACAAGCAAATATCCAGCAGCCGTGTTTCACCATGAGTACTATTACACTACAGAAGGTGAACTAGACCACTAACTGACTCAGATGCATGTGCCTCTGGAGACGCTGCAGGAAAACAAGACGACTGAACGAGCCGTCACACGCGTCTGTGGAAGAGAAAGAGCGAGTATTTATGGTTACCCGGGCTATCCAGCTGAGCCTCGTCCTCCTGCCGCTCCTCCTCTCAGGGTGGCTGGGAGACAGCAGTCCCAGCTGGAGACACATGGCGTCCATCACACCCATACAAGTCAAGAGCCGGGTCCTCTCTGTCTAGAGCAAACAACAGGCAGAGCAGAACCATCTCCCTCCACTGCTCTCCTGTCCTTCCATCTCCACTCTGCTTCTTCTTCTTCTTCTTCTTCTTCTGCTGCTTGCTGTGTCGGCCCTCCGGGTTTTGACCCGCTGCTTTCCCACTCCTCGCCTCTGAAAACCTCAATGACTCACCTGGAGTGGACTGTGTTCTCCTATCTCTGCTCCTCCCTCCCCCCCTCCCCCCTGTCTCCCTTCCTATGGCGGTTATTTTTATTCATTTGTCCTCAGGAAGCAAGCGCAGATCAAGTTCAGGACCCATCAGCATTTCCGGAGGCCCAGAGCAGCAGAATGGAGACCACTGAAACCCAACACCCTGGCTGGACACCCTCCTGATGCCGGGGTCTGGCTGATGGAGGCTTTAGAAGGGCCGCGACAATATTCATATGCTGATAAGTAATATTGGTACTACAGATCTGAAGATCTCCAAGAAGCAATTCATCATGTGACCACTGTTCAATTAATGAGCCAATGGCCAGGCACCATCTGGCAGCATGGGAGTGACTCCAGGACAGTCACGGGTTTGGATGCACACTGCTCGACAATATGAAGCGCCAGGTTGCCATCGGCAACCATTTTGAGAAATTGGAAACCAATTCTTGGCCTTTGGTTGCCATCGGTGGCAGATGCTTTTTAAAACATAAAAAGTATACCAAAGACCAAGTATTTCTGATATCTTCACTTTCTGACTGAAACAGTTTAAATTTGTTTATCATATTTTACTGTAAATTTTCATATTTTCTATTATTAAATTACGTCTCATCCTATTGCACTGTGTTTATGGTTATGCACCATTCACCTGGTCAAATTCCTTGTATGCGTAACGTAGTTACAGTAAACAGTTGTGATTATGATTGTTAAAGGAGACTAGTGCTGACCCACCTTAAAGGACGCAGCCGGAGCAGCCGGAGCTATTGCTAACTGCGGGGCTAACCCCATTGAGAGGATCAGTTCCAGCTATTTCATAGAGCACAGCCTTTCTCTGCTAAATCTGACGGGAATGCAAAGGATGGCCAGTCCTTTAACGCGACTGAAATGTACTCCGTGTAGCCAATTCACAAAGACACAACATAAAGAGGCTGAGTAAAGCAGCGGAGCCCCTCGAGTCCCAGGACGCTGCATGTGTGAGAATAAAGCCACGAGGTGCGCTGAGACTCACATGTGCGGGGCCTTTCTTTATGGTGGTGCTGGGTGTGGTGGCCCTCAGGGCTCCGGTGACACCGTGGTAGTACCTGAAGCAGACCTGGGTCTCCGCTGAGGATGACACACGTGACGAGGATGGAGAGAAAATCAAACAACAGTTAGTTTGCTTTTCACAGGCACTGAATACAACTTCACACTGTCTTTCACAGCTGCATTTAAAACAGAAACCAGATTCTTATTATGCATGCTGATGCCTTTATTTCCCAGCATTTACATTTTCTGAATGTTTTTGTTATTTTACATTGGTTATTTGTGACGTCTCATGTTCATTTTAATTGCGTTGATGCAAAAATGTTTGTATTTATCGTATTCCCCATGTAGCTTTTACAATACTTTAATTAATAGATATCATATTTGAGGCAGTTAAATCTTTAAAACAGAATTGGGGGAAAGGAGAACAAATGAACCTTCTTATCATCTGTTTCAATTCTTAGTTATTGGTGATATCTCTCATTTTTTGGACTCCAAAGTCTTTTGAGAAATAGGGGAAGTAGAAGAGAACAAAAAGGTTGAAAAAGCTTGGGGGACACGAGGAGATTAAGGTCACAGTAAAGCTGCGTGTTGGGCAGACACACTTAGCTGGCGAGAAGACGGGGGACACACAGCGACACCGCATCAACTGATTGGACCGACACAGGTTTGCCCGCCAGCTTGTGTCAGCAGTGTCTCACAGACAGGGGGGATGGAATATAGAGACTTCTATTTGAACGTCCCGACATGGTTTGATATCAGTTCTCAGGTTAAGTTCTCAGGTTAAGTACCCTTTAATTAAAGTAGACAAGGAATAAAGTAGAAAACCTGATGAGGAAACACGGGGAGTATTTGCACAGATAGGGAAGCTATTACTGCACAAGCTGGTGATAAAATGAAGTACACTAAATGTACAAAACATCCACAGTAAGAAGAGTTTGTATGAGCCATCAAAGGTAACAATCATTGTCACAGTTACAGCACAGTTACAACGTTATTACTCAACTGTTCTCCGGGGCTCACATCCTATTTGTGGAGAGACTGTGGTTGAGATCTCACTTAAATGTTGAGACGTGTCTCTGCACACTTTGATAGGATGGATATGATGACTGAATACATGTTCTATGGACGGCAATGCCGCTCTCTGATTGGGTCAATCCTGAAATATCTGCATCGCCACGAAAAGCTTTTATAGTTCCCGTTAAACCCGAGTGAGAGATCCCGACAGCTGTCGAGTAACACAACAAATCCCATTGGTATTGACTGTTGCCAGGAATGGACCTAAATCCCCCAAATGTACAGTATTAGAAGTTGTTGCACAATCTACATCAATTCATTCCTTCCTACATTTATTTATTTAAGTTTTGTTTCAGTTATGACTGACTGTCAAATTAGATAATAAAATAAAGTTCTATGTATGTATTTGTTCATGTTTAACCTGAGCCAGGTCCAACATCACATCCATGAAGAGTTACCAGTATGCGGCTGTTAAAAAGTAAGAATCCTTGTGTCGGATCAGTACTCTGTATCTGACAAAACACAAGTTCAGGTATGGGAATAGGGAAGGAAAAGGGAACATCTCTAGTTCCTAAATGGAAACAGCTGGACGGCTGTACACTGATAAATGTACGGTAGTCTCCACTCATACGCACTATTCTCCCGGTCCCTAAACGCAGCGTTTGCGCTCCATTTGTGACTGTCTCCCTCTCCCTGCCTCTGAGGATGTGCCTCTGTAAGCAGCCCTGCCACTTCCTGCTCATGCTGCAGCAGCACTCTCTGGGCTCAGAGGCTCAATCCACTCCACTTATTTGAGACAGAATCTAAAACCACCACGGTCAAGACCACTTGGCACGAAAACTAGAGACAAGGAATTGAATTTTAAAGCAACATTCCAAACAGGAATGAGTCAAACTTTCATGATAAAACACTGTTGATCTAACGCTACAATATTTATTTAGTGTTCTTCTGCTCAAAAACACAAGTGAGATTTTAGTACTTACAGTCACTGAAGTTGGAGCTGGAGTCAATTTTCCAAACGATCTGTCCCCTGTGAGATCCGTTGATGCCTCGGTTCTTGTAGTCCAGGAAGTTCTCAGACAAAGCCTCACCTGGAAAGAGGTGAAACTGTTGAAACCACCCTGCTGCTCCAGCCCTCCACAGTTCAGACAAGTCAGTCCTGTTCCACTGTACTTTACAGTAACATACACTGAGATTGATTCTCTATGTAGACATGCCTATCAATCATACATGGAATGAATCTCAATGTGTTAAAATGTGTCATATCACAGCAGAAACACCATGGCTGACAGTGAATGTCATGTTGCTGCTGGTTCAACAACATCGTGGAAGTGGTTTGATACCATGAACCTCCAGAGAAGAAGAGCAGCGTGTGCCACACACTCCGTGCTCTGGTACTGACTGTGAGACGTGTCGCGTCAGCATCTGATTCAGCCTCAGGTGACAATGAGTTGGTAGAAGTAGAGGACAGGTGATACCGGTCTGCACTGATCTGAAGTTGGTTTAAAATCTGGTTTATCTGGTGTGTGTGTGTGTGTGTGTGTGTGTGTGTGTGTGTGTGTGTGTGTGGGTGTCCTTCACATATCTGGAGAGCAGTTCATCCCATCTACTTGGCGGGTCTATTGCTGGGGACGTGCAGTGTCGCAGTTGGTGCGATTTGGATCTTGGATTACGGCCGTCGCCATGTTGTTTCTTTCACAACCAATGAAGAGAAGTTACCATATTTGAAATGCAGAGGAGTGACGTAGAGATGCTGTATACGTCTCTGGTAGTCGCAGTGATCTGTCAATCACAGTAGCCCCGCCCTAAAGCATCCCCTGCTTTATGGTCAGTGTGACTCTAAATGGACCATAATGTACTAAATGAACATCATGCTGTATTGAAGAAGACTTGAAACTAGAGATTGAGACCATAAACTCATGTTTACAATGTTTACTGAGGTAATAAATCAAGAGAGAAGTAGAGTAATTTTCTCATAGACCTTCTATACAACCAGAGGAGTCTCCCCCTGGTGGACATTAGAGAGAATGGAGATTGAAGACACTTCTGAGTCTGACTGAGTCCAGCATATTGTCCCCAGAGGACCTTTATAGGACGTGGCTCATTCACTGCAGTTCATTTTTGCTGCTGGATGCTGTATAACGTCACAACTGAATTATTTTTCACTTCCCTGGAGACGAGCGATGAACAGCTCTTGACAACCAACAAGATGCACTTCTGAGGGCCACGCAATCGGCCCCGCCCGAACAGGTGCTGCACAGTACTTTTAACAACATCTAGCCATACAGACAGTTTCTTTTATTTTTCGTTAATTACACATTTTATATGTATATTATGCACAGTTATTACATGATCAGTTATTACAAGTCTCACCTCATTGCAGAGTGTCTAAACACCGTCTGAATACTGACAGGAAGTGCTTGTGTTAACATAGATTGTATGTGGTAACTTTAGAGGCCAGTGTCATTAAATGTCATCATGTCACATCTCACTTACCGACAAGATACATGCCAATCCAGTCTCCGGCATCCACTTCCTCCTTGATGTCCCACGTGATCACCAGGTCTTCAGACTGGCCGATGATGTAGTGGGAGGAGTTGATGGCGAGGGTGGAGCGAGCATCCGGGGAGACCAGATCGGTGTCACTGGTGGACCGCGGCAGCCCCAGCACGAAGTCCTCCTGGTTGACGGCGTAGCTGTCCGGGCCGTAGCTGTGGCGAACCGCGTCCTTGCAGCGCTGGCGGGTCTGGCTGCTGCGGGACGGGGAGGCCATGGCCGCCAGGCCCAGGAACCGATTCTGGTACAAGTTCTGCAAGAGAACGCACAGCAAGAAGCTGTTAGCCTGTCGAACAACAAGGTGTTATGTTGCTGCTTAAGAAGACAACAAGGGTGGAGGATCATGGTCTGTGCCGGAGACATTTGAAGAGAGTGTTGAGGAGGAACCCATTTGAATGGCCATGACTGTGAGTGTCGACAATAACCCATGTTTGAGTTCCCTGCTAAAAGCACAGCAGCTAGTGTTCAGTAGTACTTGACACTGTTGTCTTTCACTCGCGGTACTCACTCGGGGGGGTTGAGAAGCACAGAGCCAGTGTGTGAATCGAGATGATTTAGCAGCTTGCTGCAGCTAGCAGCTGAAAAGAAAGCTGCTAAATCATCTTGTGCCACTGCAGGGACGCACCAATCAGTCTTTTCTCTCACAATTCTGACTCAATATAAAAACTCAGGTTATTGAGTACATACTCTGATAATATGCTTGAGTATATACTCTAATAACCAACATTGGAGTAGTATCCCAAAGCTTTACGAATGCTAAAGCGAATGAGCTAGTTGAATTGAATAAGGATTGTTTGGTTTATTCAGTGGCTTCGGTAGCATGCTAGTTAGCTTAGCATGGTAGCTGAGGATGATGGGTTGTTGCTTGGTGGGTTGAGCAGCATGCTCCTGGTGATAGCGACATGCTAGTTAGATTGACATGGACAATGGAAGCACAGCGCTGTGCAATAGCATGTCAAGCTAATGCAAGGACAACCAAAGATGGTAAATGCAACCTAAACAGTTTGACTTTGTAAGATGTGTGATGTTAGTGAGTGGGTATACATTAGCTAGTGGCCCAATATTTAGTGGACACATATATTAGTTGGTGGAGAAAGCTAGCGTGTAACCAGTGAGAACATACATGTCATTAGATGCTTGCAGCTATGTTCTCAGTGTTCATGGACAGAACGGCAAACACCACGAAGAGACTCAGAGGTTTGACTTAAAGGAGTTTTAAAGTGGCCGCTACAAACACAAGTATTTTGGTCATTCCAGTGGTAGTCTTGTTATGGGAAAATATGTCATCGTCTTATGCTTTAGGATTGAAGAATGTAAGTCTTTAAAAGTGCAGGCACAAAACCTATTTGAGTAGATGATTCTATCAGTTTTGCATCCAGGTGTCTTGTTATTTGTTATCTGTTATCTTGTTATCTGGTTTACTGTGCATTGTTTCTGTCTTCAAAGACGGCGACACACAGAGGTCTAGATTACGGTACTTCCTGATCAGCATCAGCTGAAGAGCATGACCCTCTGTATGTATATGTGATGTGTGATGGTAAAACAGGCTTATTCAGACTCTGTATTTCTTGTATCTGAACTCTTTGATAGGGTCACAGTGACCCAATCAAAGGAAGCACCTGGCTGAGTATAAATGTCCATGTATCTGACTGTGTTGTCAGAGCACCTCCTGCAGATGACGTGATGTGTCTGTGGGACAGTGTTCTCTTTGCTTGCAAGCAAATAAATTGACTATTACAACTTTGATCGTTCATCCAGACTCTGTTTCATTTGACATTGATTTGATAACACTTTGACACTCTTCTCCCGACTTTTCATAGAAATATTCCACAACAGTCTGCACTTTTAATAGCTTGCAACAATACATGCCGTCAGTGCTTCGGTAGGACAAGCGTCCGTGTTAAATGGTGACTGCGTCCGAGTGAAAACACCGACAGAACGCAGGTGTCCTCATGAAAGCCTTAAGTCAATCCTAAGCGCACTAAGAACTGGGTTTATTACGCCAACAATTCACTGGAGCTACTTAACTGAAATACCTGTTGCTCTGAAGCGGCTGTGATCCTGTCAGGAGTCCTCTGCTGGAATATCATTCCTGACAACCCGACATTTTGATGCTGGTAATGGTTTTGATTGAATGTTTACAGCTTGCTGACTGGTCTGGATGGTTGGGGCCAAACGCATATCTTTAATGCTGTCAGCCGTAACATGGTCTATAGACAGCGGCTGACGGCTCGGCTTCTTTGATTGAAAAAGAAAATGTTTGTGTTTTCTGAGGTGTCTGTTTCTGAAATGTATTAATCTATTTATTAAATCTATATGTATTTATAGAAGGCAGGTGTGTGAATCAGCTTTGCTGTAAATTGTGGACATGCAATATTCTGACAGCACCTCAGAAAACAACAAAACATTTCTAAAGGTTGGCCTCTTGTCTCTCACATGTACTGCTGATGATTTGGGTTTTTGAAAGACTTTCTATTAAAGCCCTGAAATATGTAGACATGACTTTGCCGTCTGATTGGCTGTGCTGGCATGACACCGCTGTCATTGTCCCTTTTGCCTTTTGATGGAATCATCTAGTATCAGGGTGCAGTACCACTTCCAGTCCTTCACAATGACAGCTGCTGTTGATATCTGATCACTGAGGGTCATTTTGAGGTATGAAAAGCATCTCATAACATCAACGAAAGAAACATATGCTGACTGTGTTTATCTGATATTAGATCCAGCACAGACAGCCTTTTTAAAGCTGCCTTCATACACCGTGATGAAAACTGATCACTCCAACTGGCAGAGTGACCATGTGGAATAACACAAATACATATATATATATATATATACATACATATACACACAGTATGTATATAATCAATTTATAATCCTGGTGACTTTCAGCATATTCAGCACCATTTGTGATACTTCCTCAGCAATAGACATGTAATGTATTTGTATTAGAACTGCCTCTCTATAAAGTAGTTGTCTTTGTTCCCACTGGAGTTTCGTTTTTTGCTATTTTCGTTTGGTTTAGATTATTCATTTCATTAAGTATACAATTTTTTTATTTCATCTTTGTCCATTTTTATTATATGCAGTCATTTCCTTTATTTTGAGGATTTCTTCCTGTTTGGTTTATTTGTTTGTGATACTTTTCTGAAGTACAATCCTGTATTTCTGAAATCATTCGCTTCATGTATGTTGTTTATGTGTAAATGAAAGTGAGCATGTACACAACGTGTGCTGAATGTTTGAATCTGCTTTGGCTCAATTAAAAAAAGAAAGAAATGAAACTGAGCGTGAACCTAAAATACCAGAGGAAAACTACAAACTGAGTTAAGGACTACAAGACTGTCAGAAAGGAGTAATACCTGCTACTACTATTGACAATATTGCAATACTTCTCTGGGTAAGCCCCGCCCTGCGTAGCTGGTTGAGGTCAGTGCCATTGGCTGAAGTTATATGACCACAGGGTCAGGGCATACCAACTGAACTAATCCAGTGCCTGTGTCCTGTGGAGCACCAATCCTCGGGCTGGAATGCTACACAGGGCGGGTCTTGCCAAAAAAAGTATTGGGCTACATAATAAAGTGTCTGAGAGTATTCAGGTCCACTGTCATTAGTAGTACCACAGCACTGGATGGTACCTGACTGTACAGTTTCTCTGTTCTTTTGTTTATGATGGACAAAATAATAGAAATGCTGTCAGGTACAGAAGAGGAACACCTCTGATGTTTTAATTTAACAACAAAATATCAGAAACACCCTGAACATATTGCAATCCAACACAACACAAACCATAGCCTCAGAAATCACTGATCAATGATGTTGAATGAAAATGTTTGATTAGATGTTACAGCTGTTATTGTGTCCACACTCTGTTCTCACTGGTAATCAAGTGAAGGCTTTCTACAAAGCCTCCCAGCTCCTATAGAGCCACTGAGTTAGTGAAGCTAAGAGCATGTGGACCTGTGACCATGTTTAAAGGTCAGCCACTGATAGTGGTGTGTCTGTTCAGCATGGACCCTGATCACCGCGACATGCGCCATCATTACCAGCACGTCCGAATGTGAGGGAGCGCTTCTCCATCCGATCAGAGAACGCTCTAGTTGGGAAGCAGCTCCGGGGCACGACTCAGCGCCTCAGCCTCCAGGATTGTTCTGGATGCTGAGACGCTTCGTGCGTGCAGTCGGTGATGAGGAGAGGTCGTCTGCGTGCTCGCTACAATGTCCATGTGCCGGCTCGTGTCACCATGTGATATGGATATTAGTGAAACGCCAGCATGAATATATTGACTTAGCCGACGCTTGTACCAATATATTGTTTTTCTTTTCCTTAATTTGTCAAATACTGCCAAATGATGGGAGGACTAATACACAATGCAGGAACTTTTTGGCATGAACACGATCACATTTGAAGATACTGAATTTCAGAAAGAATTGATCAAAGTACATTGTACATGAATATATATGTTGGTACCGTTTGTATGCATGTATATATACACATATTCTAAACAATAATTTCAACCACCCAGAAGTCAGTGTAAACCATGAGACATTCTGAATGTTATCCTTTTACTTTGTTATCGTCTATAGATTATTATCGTCTGTAGATTATTTGCATAAAAACACTCTTCAAATGATTTTTATTTCAATATTTGCTGTGATTAAAAAAACTGAAGTTAACTTAAAGGGCTCATGATTCATATCTAATAATATCTATTTCATCTCCTACATACAACTGGATTCATCGCCCAAAACTCCTTATTCAACACAACCTCAGTGCTGTTAGCTCCACTCTTCACCCAAACAGGACAGCGAGCAGCCAGCTCTCCTCCGTCCATTCAAACACAGATGTGCTGTTCACCGTGACGCATTATCGGCGGAATAAAGGAAGTGTTTAACTACAGGTGTCCAGTACTGGTTTGCACATGTGCAAACCAGTACTTGCGTTTGGGCAAGATGTACAGACAAGTGACAAGTGTTGTTTGTGTGTAGAGTGAGCTGATAACGTGATATCAGTGGTGTGTTGAGTCTTGTACTTGCAGACACCCGATCCAGCATTTGAAGCTGCTTCATATACAGTTCTGATACTGGTATCGGTATCAGAACTCTATCCATCGCTGCTGGCACCAGGCTTCAAAGTCCCACAATGCTACAGACAAGCTGGGTGGTGGTAAGCAGGCGCATAGAGAAGGTGGGGGGTGATCGTGGTGGTGGTGGTGGGAAGGGTGGGGTGGGGCCACTGACCTTGATACTACAGAGCTGCATCAGCATAATGACCAGTCAACCCAAAGCAGACCAAAACCTGAGGGGAAGTGGAAGGAGAAGGGCGGCGTGTTACAAACCACAGAAACAAGAACAGGCTGTGTGAATGCAGCAGGTGGGACTCAAGTATGAAAAAAAATGAATCATCACACGTTATCATACTTCCATCTTTGTCAGATAAAAATATGAATACTTGAGAAGGAGCAGAAGCTCAGATGGACCTCCACACACACACACACACACACACACATGGAGAACAGAGACAAACAGCAACAGAAAGACTGAAAAGCTACTCAACATCTCATGGTCACATCGCTCAGCTTCCATTTCTATAGATAGTCACATGGCTGGCATCACTGCAGTGGAGAGGCAAGCCTGCAGAGGAAGGCGCTGTTAGCAGGAACATGTTCTCTTTGCAGACTGGTCCGGTGAATGTGGGCTGTGTTCACTGTAGCATCAACACTACCCTGTTTATCAGAGGACGTTAACCTTCGTTGATCTAAGCTGCTGATCGATATCTTTACAACATGATGAAAATGGGAGGTTTCTGTTGTAGTGACGAGCATACAGACAATGATCAGCTGAATGTGCAGCTCCTCAACTTAACGCAGCTTTTTAGTGACTTTCCGCTCATTGTTCAGCACAACTTCACTGTGTTGGTCTGACAGACCCACCGAGCACTCCCTGCTGGCACCCAACCGGCAGACAGGCGGAGGAGTGATGGGCGGGTCCCAACAAGCACGCAAACTGCTAACTTGATGCAAGACGGTAGCACGAGTGTCAGGACCACAGACTGTGTATAAGAAGTGCATGTAGTCATGGTGACGTCACTCACTGGTCCGTGGACTGTGGCTTTGAAGCCTCGAGTTCAGAGATTTCACCGTCGCCATCTTTGTTTTTTTTGCAACCAGTGAACAGAAGTGACCATCTTTGGAATTTGGAGGAGTGACGTAGAGACCCGTCAATCACAGTAAGCCCCGCCCTAAAGCATCCCCTGCTTTATGGTCTGTGTGACTCTAAATGGAGCATAATGTACTAAATGAACATCATGCTGTATTGAAGAAGACTTGAAACTAGAGATTGAGACCATAAACTCATGTTTACAATGTTTACTGAGGTAATAAATCAAGAGAGAAGTCGAGTCATTTTCCCATAGACTTCTATACAACCAGAGGAGTCGCCCCCTGGTGGACACTAGAGAGAATGCAGGTCTAATGCTGCGTTCACACCGGTCGCGTTGATTTTTTGACGCACTGCAAAAAAGCGTCCAACGCACTGCACAATCGCGTCCAACGCGCCGCCGGTCGTGTTCACACCAAACGCCGCAAAATCTCGTAGCGCCGGAGAGGGGGCGTGGTTTATCGTCATGGAAGCCGTTCACATGGTCGCCATTTCTTTCCGCTGTCAACCGTGAAAGGAATAAGGACAATTGCTGCTTTGTACGTGTTGTGGAAGTCCCTCAAACGTCGGAATGCCAAACGCCGTCATGTCTGGTTGATAATATTGTTCAGAGGAGCTCCGTGGATTGTATCGAGCTGTATTCACTGTCTAGCAAGCCACCGGTCGCTGTTTACTACAGCTGTAGGAACACAAAATAAACTGATTTGGCTGTGATTCAACGGCAATAAACCGACAAAAAGGGACTCCGAAATAACTACGTAATGATGCCGATTTGTACTTGTCTTCTCCGACAAAAAGGGACTCCGAAATAACTACGTAATGATGCCGATTTGTAGGTTACTGGTCTTCTCAATGGAGCTCTGATGGATCGGTGCTAGGCTATGCTAACATCGTAGCAGCTCCACCAGCACTCAATAACGTCACGTAGACGTAAATACGGCAGCGTCTATTCATTGTTTGTACCGTATGGTTTACACACACACATGTATACACATAGTTTGGTCCGGTCTCTGTTGATATGAGGTATCGTAGAGCTCTGGGTGAACACAGACGGCTACAGGATTTATTTCCTGATTCAACAACGGCAGGAAGTCAGTGATGACAGGGGGAGCAACTCAACGCTGATAGGCTATCGCGCCACAGCGTCACGCGATTATGTCGCTGAAGTTGAAAAATTTCAACTTGCGCGTTGGCGATTTTGCGGCGTCCACCGCGTCCACCGCACTGCAATAACACGTCCAACGCGCCGCGCCATCGCAAAATCGCGGCGCGCCAGTCTCATCGCGTCTGTGCATAGACTTTGTATGTAATCTCGACGCGTGTCAAAAAATCAACGCGACCGGTGTGAACGCAGCATAAGACAGTTCAGCATTGGCTTCACTTTTCAGAACCAGAGGATGGTGCCTGGTCTGGACTGAGGTCTGAGACAAGGATGGTGTGTGTGTGTGTGTGTGTGTGTGTGTGTGTGTGTGTGTGTGTGTGTGTGTGTGTGTGTGTGTGTGTGTGTGTGTGTGTGTGTGTGTGTGTGTGTGTGTGTGTGTGTGTGTGTGTGTGTGTGTGAGTGTGTGTGAGGGAGAGCAACAGAGAGAGGAGAATGGTCGGTGGACTACTGCCTGTAATGTTCCTGTAAGTTATTTATAATGTACTCAGAGTGCTGCTTGGTCACTTTTGACCCGCCCGCCCAAACCCGCAATATTTTCCAATCAGCACACCCAAACCCTCCTGACCCACGCATCACTAACCCACAGTCAGCGACAAGCTGGTGAACATAATGGAGCATTAAGCAGTAAAAGAGCCAGCAGACAGAACTAAGCTGACAGAGAGTGGATACGGGACTTTAATTCATTGACTCAAACACGACTCCAAATGAATGAAGGAAGTTTCTCTACAGCTGTAATATTTAAAGACTCAAAATCAAATATATGTTTCCACCTGTAGGGCTATTTATCAATGTAGAATATTTTTGGTGTGAGTTGCCTCGTGTTGGAGAGATCAGGCGTAAAGATGTCTTCTCTGCAATAACACAGAACTCTATGACCCTCGGCTCAAAGCAACGCACACCAAAACTATCTAGATTGATAAATACCCCAAGAGATTTACGGATATCTGATTTTGGGGTGAACTGTCCCTTTAAGATTTTCATGAAATCAAACACCATTTTTTAAACTATTTATAGTTTTGGATATACTTTTTAGGGATCCAGACATATTTCATATTGTTGAATAAAATGTCTTCAGTGATAAACAGACGTCTAACCAACACCACATTCGGAACAACATAGAGGCTGTGCTGTCAGAAGGTAAGCTTCTAATTGTGACGACCCTCCTCCTCCTATCATACACTAGGGGTACTTCTCAAGTCTCTTAATTGTCGTTTCCTCACTCCTCGCATGGTTTCCTCCATGCATCCCTTGGATGGACTAAGACGCAAGGAAAGGACGCAAGTGAGGGAAACGGGGATGCAATTAAGAGACTTGAGAAGTAGCCAATGTGCCGGTTGTGTTTCATCTGTTACAGGTGCTGAGTGGAGGATCGTCAGCAGGATGAGTCTCACCTGTGCCGGTGTGGCTCATGTGCCGGTGTGGCTCGGTGTGGCTCCTTAAATACCCTTTCCTGTTAGCAGGCGCTCGGGCTGGAAGGAAGACCTTTGTTGACGGGCTCACCACAGTTGTTGCTGACTTTGTGAAAGGGCTGATAACATTGGGTTACGTGTTTTTGGCGAGACAAATAAACTCCTACTTTTGGCCGCCAGCTCATTCTCTCCCTGTTTTGTTCCAGTTTCTGAGCCGGGCTGTGACATAATAATAAGACCATTCTTCTGGCTGATACTTCACATTTAAAGCAAACAACTGGAAGGGTTCTACTGTGAAGCAGCAACAGGAAGTGCCATCATTGGGGTTAGCTAGCATGCTAACTCATAGCTCAGTATGAAGACATTATTTTCTGTACTTTTCCTTTCACCCTATCAGCCAGTGAACAGAGTAAGATCAGGAAACGCGCTCGGATGTTTTTCAGCCCTTTGTCGCCAAAGAGAACAAACTCCTCCAGGACCATCGGACATCCAACAGTTGAAATCCCAGAAACAACCAAATGACCTCGTCTTTTTCCTGATGTCCGTACTTTGTTATTCCCCCAAGTATGTCCCTTCAGCTTTCCTGTGACAGCCTGTCTGTAACTAACCAATGAGATGGGAGCACAATGTGACACACACATTGTAAGAAATTTGAGCAAAGAACTGTTTAGTAGATATAATAAAAGTGTTTAATAATTCATAATTAAGAATTCATAACTAGTCATAATCATAAGTTTATTGGGAATGCATAATTAAGATAAACATAAAGTGTTGTAGGATTAGTAGCTAATAAGACATGAAGCTTCTGCCAAAGTTGCAGAAGTTTAACGTTTATACTGAAGGATTATCATAGAAGGGATTCAACCGTAACTGACGGTCATTGAATGTGTTAGTAAACTCAGGGACAGAAAGGCAGACAGACAGAATACACTCCTGGAAGTTAGCCAATAGGAATTGGGATAAACTGAAGAGGAGGTGTTTCGAACGGATGTGGGTGGTTTAATTTCAAAGTCTTTTTCTCTCTCGCGTGATGGCTCTCGGACGACGGACGTGTTTTATACCTGAGAAGCTGAGTTGAGTTTTTTGCACGTGTTGGTAATAGTCGTGACTGTGGTGTAACATCCAGAAGAACACAAGGAACTCATCTGGGATTCAATATGTTTGTGTTTTGGACTGTTGATCAGAAAGCAACGGGGCATTTGAAGATGCTTTCTGACACTTCACAGACAAAAAGATGAATTGAGGTAATAATGTGGACGTAGCCCCGGTCTACAACAATCTAAGCGTCCTTCAAATATGCAAGGTTTTATTGCAACTCCGTTCTGTTTTGGTGGATGTCAGAGATTGTTTCGTGGCGCTTCAAACTCTGTGACTAACACAGTAAAAGTGGCGCTGTCGGCTGGGTGTAGCAGGAATATCACAGAGCAGTATCTTCTGAACAAGACGCAGAGTCACGCGAGCAAGATTGTTTTTGGCAATGTCAAATTGCCGCTCCATTTTGTTTTTATCTATGCACAGAGAAAGGCAGCACCGGCACAACAATGTGCAAATCTCACTTATAATGTAAACAATGTCAAACGTAGGGTTACAATGGGAGATAACTGGCCACGTGCTCATGAAGGAACATGAATAGCCGATAACTACAGATGATCTGGCACCAGGCCTTCCCTCACAGGCTACCTGAGACCTCAGCCAACCGCTGCAGAGCTTCATTCACTCCAGTGGCTTCACAAATAACACCTCCAATCACACCTTCTCTGCACACATTAGCCACAATCATCCTGAGCTGGTGCCAGCTTTGATATATGCATATTCATGAGTGTTTAAAATAGCGAGTGGGAAATAACAGGCATCTATGGAGTTTCATAAAAAACACCAAAACAAGTGTGTGTACCCCTCTTGTGAGTGAGGACCTCTCGTGGACAGCCAACACAACATCACTGGCAAAGAAAGCCCAGAGGCACCTCTACTTTCTCCGCAAACTGAAGAAGGCAAGAACACCACCACCCATCATGTGCACCTTTTACCAAGGCACCATTGAGAGCATCCTGACAAACTGCATCACTGTGTGGGGCGGAAGCTGCACTGACTACAACAGGAAAGCCCTGCAGCGCATAGTGAACACAACTGGAAGGATCATTGGTGCCTCACTCCCCTCCCTGCAGGACATATACGACACTCGCCTCATCCGCAAAGTGACCATGATTGTGCGCGACTCCAGCCACCCCTCACACAGTCTCTTCAGCCTCCTGCCCTCTGGGAGAAGATACCGGAGCCTCCGTGCTCGCACCACCAGACTCTCAAACAGCTTCGTCCACCAGGCTGTTAGGAAGCTGAACTCTCTGGAATCTCTCCCTCCTCTATTTTAAGACTCCCCATGTCCAACTGCTGCTAAATACAGATTGACAGCTTTTTTTTGTTTTTTTCTCTTATTATATATATTTATTGTCTAAATGTTTTTTAATCTATTGCACTGTATTCACTTTATATGTTTATGTTGGACTAGAGAGAAACGTATTTTCAACTCCCCTGTATGTTCAGTACATTGTGGAATTGACAATAAAGCAAACTTTGAACTTTGAACTTGTTGATTGCATAATTGGTGAAGTCATGCTTCGCTCTACAGAATACAAATAATAATAAAATAGCCCAGAGAAATAATAGCAAGAAGTGGGATTACATAAAATGGCATTTCAATGAAAAGAAACATATTTTATTGTTTGATAGGTAGGTTTGTGATAACTTGACAACCAGCATTATTGGTGAAATGCCGCCACTTTTATAGAAGGCACTTCTATAAAAAAAAGTAGCTGCTCTTTGGAAATAGCCTGTTTTTGTTGTTGTTGTTGATTTATATCTTTCATATTAGCACTTGTTCTTCTATAGCTCCATCTGGTTTGTTATTTGTTGAACCATGACACCAGGACACAGAGGAACACTGAAGGAAAGGATTCGGAGGATGGGAAGCCCCACTCTAGGGGGGGGGGGGGGCTCTCTGTGCATCAGGACTCGTAGTGGGCTACTACATCCCAAATCACGAGCACGCACAGGATGAAGCTGTGTGGCCCTGACATCTGCAGCGCCCATCCATCACGCCAAGCACCGTTACAATAATGACATGCATTAATGTTACTTAATGAGGACATTTTACACGAAAGATGACTCAAGACATTCTCAGATTCGCATCCAAGCTTTGATTCGGCACATTCAACGGCTCACAATAGCGCAATTTAGCCTTTTTCTATAAATGTAACGCCAACTTAGGAGCGATGTGTCCTGCTAGCAACGACAGGACATGGAGCTCGGGGGGAACCGTGTTTGGTGGTGAGGTGAACCACCTCTAAAAATACAATTAGTGTGGAAATGTGGTCCCTCCTGAAGAAAGAAAGCCAAACTAATATATGTTCCACTGGCTGTTTCCTCTTGTGTCAGTACCAACGAACCCCACGTAACGCTAATCACTCGATGTTTTGAACAGAATTCCGCGTGCCGTTTCCTCCACACGGAGGGAATGACAGACAGCCTATGCGGGCTACAGAGCGATGGATGGGCCGCTGCTTAGAGACTGATATGAAAGGTTACATCACCTCATGTAACACAGCAACAATGGAGACGACCTACCTGGGATAAATTAAGCTGCCGGTGGATCATTCTCTAAAGGCCCGCTAATTCCCACCGAGCTCCATTTCGACGGTAAAAGGCAGGAGGAACACAAACAAACGGAGCACCGAGTACAGGGGCCGATGAGGCACGCGAGAGAGGCTGTAGTCACATCCCTTGGACCAAAGTAAAGCTAGCTACAATACAACACGCATTTCCGGTCACTGACAAAATCGGTCATTACAAAGCCGTAACCTGTGAAGGTGTTTGAGTATTTTTTGATCAATATTTTTAATTAAAAGTAAATGTTTTATGACTATCATGTGACAGACGCGTGTGGCAATAAGCTGTATCTGAAAAATAATCAATTTAGGCAATTGCGACTTAAAATAGGCTTTTATTTTGAAGGCTTCTCTTTTGGTCGTACTTGAGATCAATTTGCCGGAGAACGCTGGGTACCAATGCCTCACAGCCAATCAGAAAACGCGCTTTTCTCCTCGCGTGCGCGGCCTCCTCTTCGTCTCTGCCCCCCAACTAACTCACACATAAATATGCACACGCGCACGCTGTGGCACGAGCCACAATTGTCCACATCACTCTGTGCTCCCGTGCAGAGAGCTGCTGACGTGAGGAGGCACCGCGCGCTGGATAAGAGCTTCCTGCCGGACCATAGCGTTCACTTCAGCTCGTAGCTGGAAACATATGAGAAAACGGTTCATCTCAGCATTCAGGAGGAAAACACTACTTTACTAGGTGGTAATACTTCGGAAAGATACTCCGCTTTCACTTAGTAGCTTAGATATTACTGGAACATGCAGTTAACCTTTTTACACTTCACTGGATTTTGTCCCAATATGTTTTCTGTTGCCTATTCATTCATCATATATTTTACATTGAAAACTGTGGGTCTTTCCATAATATTACTGCGATTTTACAGAGACCTCAACTGTTTCAAGCATGAATTACAAAACGTTCCTCACATTACAAAAGACACCGTTACCATATCTTTTCCCCATCGTTTTTTTCTGTTAACAATAAATACAAAATCCCACACAACGTTGATCTCTTGCACTCACTTTATTTACTTTTCTCCCTTCTTCATCAGGTAAAAGTCATCCAAAGCAAAAACAAATCTCTAAATGTTTATGTTAATTACACATGTGGACATCAGAAATATATCGATATGCAAGTCAATAAAGCATCGTATTATTGCCATATATATCTCAGTAATCTGGAGCACAACACCATTCATTGTAAAGGCAAACTTGTAAAATATAACTTTTCTTTATAGTATTCTAAGGAAGAAATAAAACACCTTGATAATATTTGAGTAGTGGAATCTATTTTTTTAATTATTCCTTGTATCACAAAAAAATGAAAATGTCACTCTGTTTTACTAACAAATGCAACATAGTCACAGTTAAACTACCGGGTGTATTTTATGGCTGTGGTTGGTGCATTTTATTGGCGTATTAATCATGTAAGAGACATAATGCCAAGCAGTAAGACAAGGAGGAAAGTGGTGATAGAGAAATAAAAAGGAGGTGGAAAACCAAAGACGTGATGTGATGGAAGAAGAAGAAGGGTCAGAGAAAGGTAAGGATAAACAAAAAGAGCGAGTCAAAAGATCATGAATAGGTGGAAGGACACAAAGACAAAAGGAATAAGACGGACAGGCCCTGTGAAACATGGTTAGCATAGCGCGAAACAGGAAGAGGGAGAGCAGCAGAGAACAGACACAGCAGGACATTAAGGTGCTTGTGAGGAAACGGTGGCTCCGTCTGATGGACTGTCTGCGACGTAAAGATCATTTCCAGAGGAAATGAATGCAGAGATAACATACTTTAACCAAGTCTCTGCTATCCTCTGTGTCAACGCAGAAGAAAGCAGTAAATCTGTTTTCAGGCATGGCTAGCTGTGATATGCAACTCTTCCTTTACAGTAATGTCTTGTTTCTTCTTAATTAGCTATGTGTGCAGAGAGATGTGATATGCAACAAAGTATCCAGTTGGATATCTGTGCGTTCACATGGTCAGAACCTCAGCCCCTGTTTAATGAATGCTCACTTTGACTTTAGCTTGAAATCACCAACAGTGGAGATGTGTGTTTCTCATTGAACAATATTTTGTATGACAGCAAACATTCCTTCTAGAGAAAAAATGAGCTAATTTCAGCACAGTATCACACAATAAAAGAGACTGAAAGGAGAAAACTACACACATTAAAGAACAGTAGAAGAAGAAGAATGTGCAGATGTTAATCTGTTTGCTTGTTAAGTTTACAAGGTCTCCATTGATAATGTACCACATTGTATGAAAGTGAGATAGTAACATCAGTGCATTGATCTGACAGGAGCTGAGAGGCTGGGACAATAATCCCTTATTATAGGCTACTGCAGACTACAGGTATTTTGAGGTGTGCAAAGGCTGGACTCCAGACTCCAGGATGCTTCACACTGAAAAGCTTGGATAAGCTGTGAGCTGCACTATCAGAGATGGTGTTAACATCTGTGTGGACAATAAGCCTCACAATGCTGAGCTTTATACCGGATCAGAAGACTTTTTAGTTAGTTTCGGTTTTCCACCTCCGATGAAGAGCAGCGTACAGCCGCTTCCCTAAACTCTGTCTCATCCAGAGAGTCCCAAACAGGGTTCTGAGTCTGTAGGCCACTCTAACACAATGCACAACTATAGGGCAGGTGGATTTTTGTACAAGTATTATGACTTTATTCTCATTAAATTAATACTTTATTCTTGTAATATAACTTTTTTCCTTCAAAATACATTTTTCGAAAAGTTGATCTACGAGAGAACAGATTTGAACGCACTACAGAACGCCTGAGAGCCTTGCTTCATAATATTGCATTATATTTTTTATATTTTGCATTGTCACCTGCCACCTGAATTTTGTGATTTTCATTTACATAAATGCAAACGTTTACACCATAAACTGGTGCAAAACAATGCACCAGAATGAAGTGATAGAGATCTAAACATCCTGGGGGAGGATCCAGACTCTCTGTAATATGTCCCTTCAATGTGCCGCCATGCAGGTGTAATCAAATATATTGAGGTCCTTGCTGTATTAAGTGTCCAAATGGTGAGACTAAAACATTCCAGCATGCAGAGTAAAGCTGTTGAGAAACTGCTGTGAAGCTGTAAGGTCCTGAACACGAAATAAAACAGTTTGAAGACATCTGTTGGCCTTGGAGAGCTGATGGATTGACCCGTCTTACATCTGGAAGTTGGAAACTTCAAATCAAAGTGTGGCATGGTTCCGTGTTCCCCTAATATGTTGGCTTGTTGCACCAGGAGCTGTTGTCAAGGTGGCCTTTTGATCGCATGTACTGCTCATGTCTTGGAGATGATCACTCACCTCCAGCGCATTGCAGGTCACTGTTGATGGTGGTTATGAAGATAAAAGCCTAATCCACAGGAAAGATAAAGATTACCAGCAAACTATCCATTTGAATGAAAAACACCTTGATGTTGCCACACTTTTTGTAGAAAGAGGTTCTAGTGCCACCTAGAGGGAGCGATCAGATCCTGCTTCTGACAGATTTAAAGGTGCAATGTGTAATGTTTATTTTGTACGACATCCCCTCACATCGGAACAGGAAAAAACTCCCCCAAAAACCCTTTAACAGGGAGAAACAAAAGCTTAAGGAGAGCAACAGAGGCGGGATCCTCTATCAGGATGGACAGAAGTGTGATAGATGTCATGTGTACAGAATAGAACAGAATTTATACTATCTTGATCCCTGTAAGGGGGAAATTTTTCTCTGCATTTGACCCACCCCTGTATATAGGAAGCAGTAGGCTGCCATTGATCGGCGCCCGGGGAGCCGGGGGTTCAGTGTATTGCTCAGGTACACTTCGACACGTGACACGTCCCAGTCGGGGATCGAACAGTTGACCGTCCGGTTCCCAGATGACCTCTTAACCCAGTGCGCCACGGTCGCCCAAGAATGAACAACACAACAGAGTTACAACACATTCAATGCATATAACAAATGATTCATATAATGAGAGTAGTCAGCAGAACATGATGTTAAAATTACAACTACTAATAATAACAGCAGGAGTGGATATAGTAGAATAACAATGATGACAAAAGCAGTAATGTATCGGTAATAGTAATGTGACTACTAATAATGATAGTAGCAGTGGGGGTCAGGCAGGACCACAGCAGGAGGCAAGACCAGGGTCCAGATAAAACCACGATCCATGAAAACCTGTGAGGAGAGAAAACAAAGACTCTGAGGAAGAAGCAAAGTCAGTAATGAGCATTAATGGGACATGCATTCATACAGAAGGAGAGAGAGAAGAGGAGAGAGGAACTCAGTGTATCCCATGAAGTCCCCCGGCAGTCCAGGCCTATAGCAGCATATCTAGGGACTGGTCTAAGGCAAGCATGAGCCAGCCCTAACTGTAAACCTGAGCCAGCCCCAACTGTAAACCTGAGCCAGCCCCAACTGTAAACCTGAGCCAGCCCCAACTGTAAACCTGAGCCAGCCCCAACTGTAAACCTGAGCCAGCCCCAACTGTAAACCTGAGCCAGCCCCAACTGTAAACCTGAGCCAGCCCCAACTGTAAACCTGAGCCAGCCCCAACTGTAAACCTGAGCCAGCCCCAACTGTAAACCTGAGCCAGCCCCAACTGTAAACCTGAGCCAGCCCCAACTGTAAACCTGAGCCAGCCCCAACTGTAAACCTGAGCCAGCCCCAACTGTAAACCTGAGCCGGCCCCAACTGTAAACCTGAGCCGGCCCCAACTGTAAACCTGAGCCGGCCCCAACTGTAAACCTGAGCCGGCCCCAACTGTAAACCTGAGCCGGCCCCAACTGTAAACCTGAACCGGCCCCAACTGTAAACCTGAGCCGGCCCCAACTGTAAACCTGAGCCGGCCCCAACTGTAAACCTGAGCCGGCCCCAACTGTAAACCTGAGCCGGCCCCAACTGTAAACCTGAGCCGGCCCCAACTGTAAACCTGAGCCGGCCCCAACTGTAAACCTGAGCCGGCCCCAACTGTAAACCTGAGCCGGCCCCAACTGTAAACCTGAGCCGGCCCCAACTGTAAACCTGAGCCGGCCCCAACTGTAAACCTGAGCCGGCCCCAACTGTAAACCTGAGCCGGCCCCAACTGTAAACCTGAGCCGGCCCCAACTGTAAACCTGAGCCAGCCCCAACTGTAAACCTGAGCCAGCCCCAACTGTAAACCTGAGCCAGCCCCAACTGTAAACCTGAGCCAGCCCCAACTATAAACCTGAGCCAGCCCCAACTGTAAACTTGAACCAGTCCCAACTGTAAACTTGAACCAGTCCCAACTATAAACCTGAACCAGCCCTAACTATAAACCTGAACCAGCCCTAACTATAAACCTGAACCAGCCCTAACTATGAACCTGAACCAGCCCTAACTATAAACTTGAACCGACCCTAACTATGAATCTGAACCGACCCTAACTATAAACCTGAGCCGGCCCTAACTGTAAACCTGAGCCAGCCCTAACTGTAAACTTGAACCAGTCCTAACTATAAACCTGAGCCGGCCCTAACTATGAACCTGAACCAGCCCTAACTGATGTAACTAATGGTGTGGTAATGGATATTATACAGAGTTTATCAGGACAAGTAAACATGAGGACGTTTTGACTGTCTCTAATAAAAGCCTGTCCCACATAAAGGCCCTCTGCCACTAAGATTAATAAAGACCAATATTAGAGAATTTGAGGTTGTAAAAAATCAAAGTAAAATGGTTTCAAAAGGAAAAAAAGAACTTGAATCTGCTGGACTACTCATTCAGTTTGACAAAATTTCTGAAGTTATATCAAGAAAAGGTTGAACCAGGCCTTCAGACCTAACGTAGCGGAATATGAATCATGGTAGTCATTTGCTGCAGAGGTCAGAGAGAGTGCACTGTTCCTCTGGCGACCTCTGCTGGACGGAAGCTGTCAGTGCTTCTGTATGACATCACTGATCAATCGGGGATCAGTGCACCAGAATGATCCTGAGACGCTTCATGTAACTGGAGCGTGTATCTGTACACAATCGCTGCATGTGGGATCCCTGTGCATGGACTCAGTTTACATTCCACCCGTGTCTGTGTGTAGGAGGGAGGGGGGAGGAAGATGGATGCGAGGGGAGAGAAAATGACAATGTGAATGTAAATGAGTAACCAACATTTACATCTTCCTGGGCTGGCTGCGCATAGTCCCCTGATGTCTTCCCCCGTCTCCCTGTCGTCCCACCCCCTCACTTTATTTCCTATTCCCTTTCATTCCTCCTCAGTCCTCTCCACTCACTCACTGTCTTCACCCATCCGTCTCCTCCCCAGGCTTCCTCCTCCTCCTCCTCCTCCTCCTCCTCCTCCTCCTCCTTAGTTTCATTTTCTTGGCCCCTCCGTCAGGTCCTCTCCATTACGGTTGATTCATTGGAGTACAAGGAGAAACAGCGGCCTATTCATCTTTCCAGACTGAGACGCGGAAGGGGGGGGGGGGGTCGGGATTTCTTATTTGGTAACCACACAGTCACGCCTGCAACCGCTGCAGCTCGACTCACTTTGATTTTGACGGACATGAAGACAAACACACGAGTCAGCTCCTCTCAAAGTCCCCCTGAAGCTCCGGCCTTGACCGCTGTGTCCAGCTGTGAGACAGATATTGCTGATTCTGAAACACCGTACTGATTCCTTGATCATGGCGTAGAGCTGATTATCATTCATTTAGGAGCTGCCGCCAAGAGGCACTTTGTCTTACGGCCAGCAGTCAATTTCAAAATACTACAGAGTCAAGCAGGTGTCAAAAACAGGTGCAATATGAGCTCCTAAATTATGATGTGTGTTTTCTAATTGCTCTCAAAATAATGTGTGTATTCAAAGTATTTGATTTGTGGGGACAAATTAGTGATTATTATTATTATTTTATCCACGAGCCCATGAATACAGACATCATAGAAAACACAGGACAGTGACTGTGACTGGTGTTACAGCTGTCATACATAATGGAGGTCAGCATGTTTGTGACAATGATCTTTCTACACGTCCATCAAAGTTAAGACAGACTTTTTCTTTAAATTAGAGAAAGTGTAAACTTTTACTTGATTTACTTTAGAGTTGTCACTATCCCTCCTCTGTGCCACTTGCTGTGTGTGTGTTTGTTTTTTGTCTGTCCACCCCCCTTTCCTCTCTCTCAAACCTGGTAATCATCTGGAATCAGCACGTCTGCCGGTCATCAAGTCAAGTCTTCCCAACCGCCCAGTCCCCTCCGGATTACTGCTCCACGCTGTCTGTGTGCCGTCTGTGTGTGATGCTCGTCTATTGGCTTCTTGTCCAACCTATTAGATAGTTTGTTGCCTGCCAGCAGTTGCCTAAAACCTGTTCTCCTTGTCTTCAGGATTACCTGCTTGCTTTTCCCGCCTCTCCGGTCTGCCAAGTCCGCCAGCCAGCTCATTACATCGGGTCTCTGTCTGCCAAGTCCAAACCCCTCTAATCGCTGTCCCTGCATCTTTCAGCAAAAAGACTTCAGCTGCTGGTCCGGTATTTGCATGTGGCTCCACGTGTCCTCACGCAATGGTTCGTAAGATATCTTATGAAGAAGTTTCTTCCGCTCATTACACGAATACTGTCTTTTCAAAATAAACTTCTGTCTACAGAGGAAACAACTTGGTTAGGTTTAGGCAACACAACTAGGTAGTTAGGTTTAGGAAAAGATCATGCTTTGGGTTAAATTAACTACTGAATTACAGTTACTGAAGTAAACGTCATAAAGAATGTTGGCATTGTGCGTTTCTGCAAACTATGGGATACGTTGAATGGTGACGTTTCATATCAGCCTTGTGCCACGCTCGCAGAAACACTCAATGTCATGTGATAAACATTGGGAAACAATTCATTGGGTTTAGGCAACACAACTACTTGGTTATGTTAGAAATAAGATGATAGTTTATGTTAAAATAATAACATAACAAGCCTAACAACGTTACCTAACCAGCGTAAGGATCTGTTTCACATGGGACACGGACAGTGATCTCCTGGGTGAAAGTCCTGTGTCTGCCACCCTTCCCATCTGTCAATAGTGAACTTCCTCACTTGTTATACTCTTTATTACGCCACATAACTTTTAATAACACCCACTTTCTCTGCACGTCACTTGTTCTACATCACCACAACAACAACAAAAAAACGTCGACATTCAATTTATCCGTGGTTTGCAGAAACCTACAATGCCAACATGGTCCCCTCTATGAGTGATGTGTGGGTCAATAGAGAGACACAGTTCATGTCGTTAATGAACGCTAACTGGTTTTTCTGTTATTCAACAATAAAGAACACCAAACAGTTCTTGTTGATTTAGCCTCTCACTGCTGTGAAAGAAAGACAGCACTCTGGACAGCTCCCTATTGTAGCTGCTCCCAGCAGCTGGATCAGCACCTTGGAGAGCGCCGGGTTGACAAACCCTGACTGGCGCATCACTACCCCTACTAAATCTTACATAGACTGTAAATACAAGATTTCAAGGATGCAATCCAAGGCAATCAAACAGGTAGCAACAACAATAACTACACAACCTTGCAACAAGTTTGCCCAGTTTCCAGTCTCCAACCTGCTCCACAGCCTCCCTGGCTGGCTCCCCCAGCAGCTAAGCTAGACTCTTTACAGCTATACAAAGTCAAGGCTCTCCTGGCCAAACACGCTTATCTAGAACCTTTAGCCTTTGGACCAACTTTGACTCCGGTAAACGTTTGGTTAGACTGTCACCTACCGAGTCATAAAAGCGAGGCTTGTTCATTTTGCCCCTACTTTCGGTCAGCTCCACATCTTTAATAGGACCCGAAGAGACACTGTTCAGCCTTCTTCATCAATTTCCAGCCAGCTGTATTTTCTGCTGCCAAAACATCGACGGTTTGTTGGACGTGGACGAGGATGTCTTTCACAACAGCCAAATCTTCGGGTTGGTTAGGTGTTCGTGAAGCCCTTTGTATATTTGCCTCTCGAAATCAGTGAGCGATGTGTCCTCACTGCTTGTCAAATGGAGTTCCAGAGCGGGGAATCTCTCCACACAGCGTTTACAGTATTATAGCCACTGGAGACTCAAATATGACCACATTTTCAATATTTGCACGTTGGGTTCAGCCGCTGCTTCCTGAAGCGATCTGTTACTTCTGGTTGACTGGTGATGGAGTGAGTGTAACTTTGAAACAAAGAACTCAAAGTGATGACAGCCAGCCACTACTCTGAGAGCATCTTTGACTGCCAGTCTAATCTCTGTGCCAGGCAGCGTGCACAGACTGCATCTTCTGAAAGTTGTGTTTGAGTGTGGCAATTAGTCCACTGGTTTTCTCTGTGAGCGCTGCAGCTCCATCGGCGGCTTCTCCATGAGATACATCTTCAAAAGGCCATCATCCATTCCTGCATTATGTATACTGCCCATCATGAATTCAGTAAGTACCATTATATACAGGAAAACATCGTCTACATCACCTACAGCATCCATAATTAGATAAGGACACCAGTAGATGGTGCTCTCATCATTTGTGATGCTGACCCGTGAGACAAACTTGCAGCGCATTTCCTTTGAAATGTGGCCAGTTGCTCCTGTGCAGACGTGGTTTGATTTGTGTATATTTCAGATTTATCTCTCCTTTAGTTCCATGAGGGGATTGAGCTTTTTATAAGATGGCCTTTCCTTTTCCACTGTATGGGTGCTTCTAAAGGACATTCTTGTTTTCTGTAAGTAAGAAAGTAAGAAAGCCAGTCTGTAAATTAGTGGTAATAACCTGTCAATCACCATGTAGCCCCGTCCTAAAGCATCCCCTGCTTTATGGTCTGTTTGACTCTAAATGGACCATAATGTACTAAATGAACATCATGCTGTATTGAAGAAGACTTGAAACTAGAGATTGAGACATAAACTCATGTTTACAATGTTTACTGAGGTAATAAATCAAGAGAGAAGTAGAGTCATTTTCTCATAGACTTCTATACAACCAGAGGAGTCGCCCCCTGGTGGACACTAGAGAGAATGCAGCTCAAGTTCAAAGTTCAAGTTCAAAGTTCACTTTATTGTCAAAGTTTCCACATGTGTTATGCATACAGAAAATTCGAAATGCCGTTTCTCGCAGTCCCACAGTGTAATATAGACATGAACATATAACATATAATAGAATAAAATAGAATAAAGTTAAGAACATAAGGGCCTAGATAAAGGATTAACAAGTAGCAGCAGAGAATAAAAAGTGACTGGTGCTGGATGAGGGAAGGGTGTGTGAGGGGGGTATTTGTTCGTAGCAGCAGAGAATAAAAAATTAAAATAAATAAATAGAAAAAGTGACTGGTGCTGGATGAGGGAAGGGTGTGTGAGGGGGGTATTTGTTCGTAGCAGCAGAGAATAAAAAATTAAAATAAATAAATAGAAAAAGTGACTGGTGCTGGATGAGGGAAGGGGTGTGAGGGGGAGTAGATGTCCTGGTATGTTCCATTTGAGGCAGTGGGGAAAGGTGGGTGAGGGGGAGGGTAGAGAGGTCAGGGGAGAGATGGCAGGGGGGGAGAGAGGGGGAGCGAGAGGAGAGAGGGAGGGAGAGAGTTCAGCATCCTGACCGCCTGGTGGAAGAAGCTGTTCCTCAGCCGGGTAGAGCTCGAACGGAGACTGCGGAACCTTCTCCCTGAAGGCAGGAGGCTGAAGAGGCTGTTGGAGGGGTGGGTGGGGTCACCCGCAATGCCGAGTGCTTTGCGGGTGAGGCGGGTGTTGTAAATGTCCTGTAGTGTAGGGAGTGAGACTCCGATGATCCTCTGGGCAGAGTTCACAATGCGCTGCAGGCTCTTGCGGTTGGAGGCGGTGCAGCTTCCGAACCACAGCGTGATGCAGCTGCTGAGGATGCTCTCAGTGGCGCCTCGGTAGAATGAGAGCATGATGGGGGGGGGGGCTCCTGCTCGCTTGAGCTTCCTGATGAAGTACAGGCGTTGCTGGGCCTTCTTTGCCAGTGCAGTGGTGTTGCTGTTCCAGGTGAGGTCATCTGTGACAGCTTTAAGGTCCTTCAGCATTGGCTTCACTTTTCAGAACCTGAGGTCTCCGCCTGCTTTCAGCCAATCTGCCTTTCTTTCTAATGAAGCAAACATAAGATAAAGTCCTGTGATGCCCTCATGGTGGCCAGCTATAGTTCTGATAATAATACAAATTCATGCATATCTATGTGGAATCAGATCAGAGTGTCTCATTGAATGTCACAAGCTTCCGGCAGATAACCAGCAGACTGTTGTGGGCATCACACATCATCCACTCCAACTTTATTAATTCAATATTTTCTATTAAACTCCACTGGTGCTGCAAGAGCTGCCATCATTTGGGCATCTAGTGGAAAAAGAAAGATATCCAAATACTGTCTCCATATTATACATCAGATCATCATAAGCAGTGCCCTGCTGGAATAATAACTTAAACATGAACAGCATGAATATATATTTGTGTTGCTACATACTGTATGCAGGGTGAGAATATATCAGGTTGACAATGTTCAATGATTTGTGGGGGTCAACAGCTGTTTGATGTATGCCATATACTCTCATTAAAAAGTTGTGATGACACTTAATTGTTCTTATTGACAGTTAAATATGATTATGTCCCATTTAATACAATCCCCATCAGACAGTTGTGAGGTGAAGAAGGCCATTAATGTGTATTTTAGGCTTAATTACACCAGTGACATTAATTTGACTGCAGTTAAAACAGCCAGGTCCCAGTCTGTTTACCTTTAAATTGACACTATACTCTGCTCAGTGCTGGTAATGAAAAGCACTGTGGAGAGTAATTAACATGCAGTCTCTCCTCCTTATTAGAGAGCCAGTCCTCCAGAGAGTCTGTGGAACCATCAAGAGACACCTGGGGATAGTGCTAAACCGACAAAGGATGTGAGCTTTAAAGTCCAACACTTTGGATTTATGTTCAACGGTTTTGAAAAGTTCAAAGCTGCGCATTAAAGTAAAAATCCCTGTTTAACTTTAGTGCAGGCTAAAATGATGATTACAATATGTTAATGTCTGACATACATGATCAGAACAGTTTTTATATCTCACGGGGCAAAACAAACATTTTATATTTGAGCATTTAAATATATTTACATTACTGCAGTGCTATGATCATTTATTGTTATCCTGTTGTGTTGACTTATTGTAACGTTACATTGTCATGTTTTATAGTTTGTGAATGATTTTTTTAAAGCGGTTTTGGTCGATTTCTTTCTTGGCCACTTTAGGGCAGCGAAACGCACTGAAAACAATCGACACATTGTCGTGTGTAGTATATCTGGAGGGCAACCCTGTTTCCCTCGTAACTACATTCCCATACAACTAAACTGCATATTCTCAGTTACGTATTTTACAGATGGTAAATGGAAACATCTACTTGGTCAGGTTTAGTAAAACATCACGGTTTGGCTCAAACTAAATATGTTTGTTACATTTGATATACAGCTGCTAACAGTGCAAATAACGGCAGCAGTGCTGACAGAGCTAACAGCGTTTACCTGAGGAGGGACTGGAGAGCAGAGCCATGAGCCAACCAGTGGGGCACGCTCACATGCACTATCATGCACTAAAGCATGTGCAGCTAAATTCAGAATACAACACACACAGAGGGAGAGTCTTCATTCCAGGTAGACCTTACTCCTCTACATCTTTAAACGCCAAATGGTTGTTTGCTGCTACATCAATTGAATTTAGCACGTTTAAATTGGCGATGTAAAGTCAATTAAGTTCATGAGTTGATTACACACCTGCCAGGAACAGCTGTCTCCTGCGTGATTGTCCTGGCTGCTAAGTGACAGGAGCCATGTTGGGCTCATCTTGTTCTGGGAGTAACATCTCGTTGCTTTGTCTCAGAGACCATGTTAGGGACTCTCAGTTGGATATCTTCTGCAGCTCGGCCGGCATGAAAGTCTCCAGATTAAATTATGAATACAAAAGATTAACAACTGTGTTAAAAACTTTCTGAATCTTTGATAAAATCCTCAAAGGCTCAAGCTTTGTAAGTATCAGGGGCAGTGGCGGCTGCTCAATAGAGGGCCATGGGGCATGGCCCCACCATGAGCCACACAAAAAAAAAAGAAAAAAATTATAATAATCAAATTATACAAATTGTCAATATTTGTGTTTTTGAACGATGGAATGTACCCAGTAATGTGTGTAAAATATGATATCTGCTCAAAATATATGGTTTTCCTGCTCGTGCTCTGCGCCTGTGTGCTCTCTGCTCGTGCGCTCTCTCTGTGTGCACGACACTCTGAGAACGCGCAGCTTGGGGGGCCTGATCGTTTCGGCCCAAAAGAGACGGGTCTATGAAGCAGTTTAGCCAATTGCTGATTCAAGATATAAATGAGTGACATACAATTTAGCCAATCAGCGCCCTCAAATAGATTCAGCTTGGGGCCAGAACGATCAGGCCCCCCTCACTGCGCGTTCTCGTCAGGAGAAGTCTCTGCAGGCGAGCACTCCTCCTCCAAGACCCGTTTGAGAGGAGAACTTTGGCGGAGATTCTGCAGCCAAAGAGCTGATATCAGATCAGCCTGACCTCACAATCAGACAGCAGACTCGCGGGAAAGGGAAGCAGTACATGCGAAGCTTCTGTACTAGCTGTACACCAGACAGGTTTGGCTAGCTGGATGACGTTATGCTAATAACTTATTTAGCTTTTTAAAACAACGGGGACAGATCCAGCACGGACAGTTACGGGAGTGAGGGATGATGAGGCAAGGAAACATGAGAACACCAGGGTAGGGAGTGAGGGATGAGGAGGTAAGGAAACATGAGAACACCAGGACACACATGAGAACTCTGTCAAGCTACATATTATGCAAAGTGAACATCTTTTCTTCTACATAGCTGTCCTCAGTCTCATCTGCTTAACTTGGTCATGGAGGCATCAACATGTAATTGAGATGTTAAATTAACAGTGAAAACTCATCATAGCTTAATTTAACATCAGTATTCATAATTACACTTCATGTTTACTTCTCCTGATCTTTACCTCCTATAACAAGGTCCATAGGGGCATCTCAATAAATAAACATGTTATATTATATTATATAAGTGTTATTTACTGATTTTTTCATGTTGGAATACATGTTAAATATTTAACTGCCAAGTAATAATGCGTGTTTGATACTGTCAAGAAGAGTTGACCCCTCAGAGCTGCCTCGGTAACATATGAGCACATTCAAGGGAGAATCAGGATATAAGAGCACAAAGCATATACTCAGAATAAAGTGTAATCAAAAGATAAAGTGTATGAATTATATAACGAAATGTTTAATCAATATGTAACGAATGTTTAAATGCATAGAGTGATTTAACTATTGTAATAAGTGTTTAACAAATGTTCTGTGTAACTGGAGCTGAGATAGAACTGTATAGTCAGAATGACTTTGCAGAAATCAGAGGCAGATGTTATGGGTGTAGTTAGGAGAAGACTGTTGCAAGAGATGAGTCAGAGGCAGGAAGCCTGGACTTGTATGGACATGTTCGAACCCAACACCCTTTCCAGAGGGTGGGGGGGGGATGAGATCATGTATTGAGCAGGAGGGGGCTAACAGCCCAAATGATGAATATAAGGAGACATTTGCAGGCAGCACACTGGGATTTCAACACGAGTGCCGTCCAAGAGCACCGAGGGAAGATACGGACGATCGCAACTGATGTATTGAGGACTTTGTCTCCGTTCACGGAAAGAAGACCGCTGTTCGTGGACAACAAGAATTAAAGACGGAGGTTTTCCTCTCCCCACTGCTCGACTCTTAACATCTGGACAACGGAGAAGACGCAGCAGCCCGAGAAAGACTTTGTACTGAGTTTTGAGGACTGTTGAACGGGCTCCGCTGCAGAGCAGGAGGACCGAGGGTCTGGCCAGACCTTCGCTCCTAACAACTCCAAAAGAACCTTTTCATAGCACCTTTGAAAATCCAGCTCCAACAGAGCCGTCTCGGCAACTAAAACTAATGAGTATAATCAGAGAAGAAAATTAAATTAATGAATCAAGTGTAGTGACATTTTATGTGAGCTGTAGCTTTAACCCTTGCAAACTAACTAAATATAACCTGCAATAAATATCTAATCTGCATTTAAAGTAAATTTCTCAAGTGCATTCATTTGCTCAAGTAGTAAAAAGTTCCTCGTGGTAGTAAAAAGTTAAAGCCATTGTATGTATAACAACTGAGTTCTGAAAGGTTATCCTAGAGACCGAATCCACTTAACAATCCCTTACGGTTTTAGAAAGAATTAATCCTAGCCGTTAAAACCTAACCTGGCATTTACCAAGAGCACGGATCCATAAGAGGGAAGCTGCCATAACCGACGCGACTGGTGGGAGCGCCCGGGGCCAGGACTGGTCTCTCGGCCGAGCGCGCTCTGACCGGTGGAAGCAGGGTAGACGTTGGGAGTAACGGCAGTTAGCGGAGCCAGGCGAGTTCCCTCGCAAGAACACCAGCTCGACAATCTTTTAATAGAGAGCTGAGTCAGTAAGTAGCCCCGTATCGGGCCAGAAGTATACCAGGATCTAACAATACTTACATTTTTTTTGCATTAAATCATACTGGGATGTTTGCTGAAATTGATAGGATGGCCCTACCTAGAACATGTTCCACCAGCCGCCACTGATCAGGGGGAAAGTGGTCACGACTCCCAAGGTGCATTTCTGCAGGAAACATCCAATCGGCTACTTTAAAATCACTTAGAAGCTCATACTTTACCTTATACAGATGAGAAAACAGATTTTATAATCTGCTGTTTAAATCAGTTCACTTTTCATTTTGGGGTCAACTGGTTGAATTCAGCACAACAATGGTCTTTTCGTTAACAGCTGAGGCTCATGGGTATTTTGCCAAAAGGTGCATGATATGTTTTTTCTCAGAAACAAAGTTAATTCTGAATAATCCAACTGCATACCTGTGACAGTACAGATTTGTTTATTATGACTTACATTAGATGTGTATTTCTTGAGGATGTTGACTTAAAATGGGAATACAGAACAGAGCACAACACTTCACAAGTCTTTAGAGGTCATAACACATGTTGACAAACAGAGACCTCCAGCGGACACAGACAGACTGCATTCATTTTGAGTTATGTTTGTGTCCATCTGATGAATTGAAGTCCAGTCATCCCTCTCCTATAGCTCAGGGCTGATCTGTCTCTTCAGCTGCTAAACTCTCCCCGTCGTTCACCGGGTCGTTGCTAGACTTGTCTGCTACTTGGTGCTGGGAACCGTGATCCATTGTAGACTTCACACTTCAGCCTCACATTGTGTTCATGTTAACCAGGTTGTTGTTGTTGGGGGGGCAGTTATTTGGTTTAGTTCAGTAGTGAGTGATGTATCTGCCCAGTCAGTGGCAGTTGTTAGGAGCAGTCCATATTGATCACATAAGTATGCTGAGAGTCGTTCTTTCTCTAAGTGGACTTACTTCCTGCTCATCCATGCTTGTTGCTGTGTTTGGGCAATTCCATCATATTAGAGCTGGATGACACTAATTGAGACACATCCCAGTTAGTTAGTGAAATCTCTACAGAAGGCTGACAAAGAAAAGAATAAAAGCTGAATGTGTGAATGGAGAATCATTATGAAGGCAGATGCTTCTTTAAAGATCATCTGGGCTCATTGTGTGAAAATGATGTGAATCTCAACCCAACCCAACATGTTACTGTGGTGTTCTACCTGTATGCATCCAATTTCTGTGGTCTTTCACCTTTATAGCTACATATCGTTAAAATAAATACATATTATAATAGAATAGAATCATTTGAACCTGTAGTGGCCAAACTACAGCCCACTGTCAGCAGTGAATTTTTAGTTGCTGCCTGTTCGTTTGTTGCATCTTAACATTAGACTTATAGATTCACATCTTTTGCATTGTAGTCTTTGAAGTGGGCCATAAGGCCATGAACAGAAACCAATTTCTGCCTGTTATAACTTAACGTATTAACAGATTCACACACAACATTATCATATTTTAAGTGGGCATGTAGGCTGAGCAGTGTATTACAGTTTAAAATATGTTGAATTAATTAAAATTCAAGGGCAGCAGATACAGGAATATCTTTTGTAATATGTGGGCATACCAATAAACGACTGTTTGGGAGGCACGTGGGGTTTTCTGGTCCACAAACACGGATTTTCCTGCAGTTTTACTCCACTACACATTCACGATTGTTTTGTTCAGTATATGGTCCACAATCCAAAAACTTTATAGACCCTTGGTCCACATCATAAAATAAAGCCTTGACCAACAATAGAATCACCCTCTTAAAGATGTCACACTTAGAAAATGATAGAAGACAAGACGAGAGAGACAAACAAAAAGTGTCATCCAGAGAAACCACGTAATCTTGTTAGTGTGGGGGTGGAATCCTCTGCGGTGTTGTACCTTAAAGCAGCACTAAGGGGCAGTGTGGTCATTCTCCTCAGCTGACACGCAGCGGGTTTCTTTTCTGCCCTCGCTGTTTTTGAAGTAGGCCGATTGAAAAGGCTCGCTGTACGCTCTCTGCAACATCATCTGTCTCCCTCTCTCACATCAGTGCACAATCTTGTATTTACATAAGAAGGACTGTGTGTGTGTGTGTGTGTGTGTGTGCGCGTGTGTGTGTGTGTGTGTGTGTGTGTGTGTGTGTGTGTGTGTGTGTGTGTGTGTGTGTGTGTGTGTGTGTGTGTGTGTGTGTGTGTGAGACTAGTCGCAGTATTGGTTTGCCTTGCCTGTACTGGCCAGCGGCAGCAAGGCACAGCATCTGCTGCAATGAACAGAACATCTTTTAACGCCACCAGCTCTTCCTCTCTCCCTCCTCTTCCTCTCTCTCTTCTTCCTCTCTCCCTCCTCTTCCTCTCTCTTTCCCTTCATCCCTCTCCCTCCTCTTCCTCTCTCTCCCTCCTCTTCCTCTTTCCCTTAGTCTCTCTCCCTCCTCTTCGTCTCTCTCCCTCCTCTTCCTCTCTCTCTCTCCCTCCTCTTCCTCTCTCTCTTTTGTGTTTGTCTTGTTCTTTCTCAAATCCTGCATCTCTGTGAAGGTGACACAATCACACAGGCTTTCCACTGATAGCAGCTTTTCAGCGCTCACTAATATTTGTATACTGAGCGACTGTTAATCCTGCTGCTGCCTCGCACGCTGTCACCAAGTACCACGACTACTGCTCTGACTAGCACTACTACTAATACACCTTTTACTACCACGGCTGGTACTACCACTGAAATGACTGCAGTCACTGCTACTAGTACTACTGCCTTTACTCCTTATTGTACTAGTTGTACTGTACCACTAATGGATGACAGACTGCTGATACAACTACTACCAGTATATCTCTGCATACTATTAGTAATACTGCTGCAAATACAACTACCAGTACTGCTGCCTTAATTCCTACTTCTACTACTACTACTGTACCACTAATAGATAACAGACTGCTGATACTATTGCTACAACTACTACTTCTGCCTTAACTCCTACTTCTACTGCTAATAGAAGACTGCTAATATAAGACGTATGATACTACTACTGCCAGTGCTACTGCTGTAACTATCTCCACTTCTAGTAAAACAACTGCTGGTACAAAACTACTTCTGCTACCCTTTGTTGCTTTAGTTCCCTCTGACACTGTTAGACCAACTGCTGCCACTACGACTACCAGTGCTACTGCTGTTACTACATCTACTGGTGATTTTACTGCTACCTTACTCCTGCTGCCTCTGCCTCTGATACTGCTACTACTACCTGTAATGATAAAAAATGTTTTAACCTCCTGTCATATTTTCTGTGAGACATATTGCTGTTTAGAAAGTTCATTTGTACGGGCGTCTGGATGTCTGAACACATTGACCTATTTGGTCTAGGACAAAGGTCACTTTTCTATCTTAGTCGGGACAAACAGCCGACGTGTTCTTTCTCTATATCAGCTGCTTCTGGTTAGACGAAACATTTCTGCCTTAGTCTCCTGTGTTTTATCTGTTCCTCTCTGCCAGCCGGTATAAATATCTTGTTTTGATATTCTGTCTTTAGAGCATATTCACAGCTCACTGCAATACGTGGTTGTGTTTTGTGTTCTCTGTTTGCAAACATTAAATTGACTTTTTGAAACTTTGATCATTCATCAAGACTCTGTTTTTATGTTAGACACTTTGGATAAAACCAACTTCACTCCTGAACTTGTCAAGGAAATATTACACAACATACCATACTACTCCTTTATCTACTGCCTTTATCATCAGGAGACCACTGTTGGTGTAACTAATAATAATAATCACTTGAATTATATATGTTAAAGTGTTTTACAACAAAAACACGATAAAAGGAATGAAGATCCAGACCTTAGACATGAACAAGATAAATACTTACATAAAGTTACATTTCCTTTGAACCATCAGTCGGTTCTAGAGCACATAGGGAGTTAGCAGATCACAGATATAGACATGGAGCCAGATCATTCAAGGCTTTAAAAACAAGCAGTGAAACATTTAAATCAGTTGTAAAACTCACACAGCATTGGTGTTGTGCGGCCGGTACTCTTACTACGTGTTAAACTACTACTAATGGTACCACCATTGCAACTACTAGCAGATGGGTTGCAAAACTAATTTCAGGTCTCGGTTAGATTATCTAGTCACACATACTGATCCCAAGGCGACAAATAAACATCTGTGTCAAAGTACTACTACTCCTGTTAGTACTGCTAATGTGACTATTAGCTCCAGAGTAGTAACTATATACACAACTGTAGTAGTATTGCTGCTGTATTTCTAACAGCTGCTGTAACTGCTACAGCTATAAAGGACAGCTCTGAAGTTTTTCTTATGTACCTTAACGCCACACACACAAGCCTATATTACATTGAAAGGTTTATTGATCGGTGAAATCATTTCTGTTGTTCATACTGGCCATGAAGAGACCTCTATATACAGCCAGCACACTGAGATTCACATTCCTGCAGTCCTTTGACTGTTGACACGAACAGAGAAGTTGAATCCGTGCATCAGACTGATCAAACTCACTTATAGGGACTTAGGTATGATATCTCAAGCATGGCAGCATACAATAAAAAGGATTGGGATTCAAGGTTATGAAAATACTGAAATGTTGCCACGTCTGCTTTATGTAATGCACTTCATCTTCCACGATGTAAACTAAATTCTTTGCCCTTGTGTGGTTGGTTTGACGTGGTCACACTGTGCTGTTCATACTGAAACACTGCTGTAGAGGACGCAACTGTTGTGCTTTGGCAACTTGTTTCTTGACTCCAGTCACGACCACAGAATTATTCTGAAGGAGAATAAACGGATCAGATAAATGTCACCGTTTCCTCTGAGCCATTGCTGACATGAATAAGAGTGTTTTCAAAACTGCTATGACAAATTTACTTCTGCTGATTACTGAGAATAGGTAGACACCATCATCTCGTGTACAAAATAGGCCATCCTAAATTGAATTTTGATCATTTATAAGCCAGTTGAACCTTTCTTGGTTCTGCACACAGCTAAGTTACAAGACAGCTAAATGTAACAAGAAAGGAATGTAAATGTTGGTGGAATATTCTCGAGTTTATGAAAATGAGTGGAAGCATAATAAATAAGGACCACAACAGGAGGAGGAGTTGAATATTGTATATAACTGAGAATTCAGTATGCTCCTCCATGGACTAGCCCTCGGTTTGATGGATTATTTTTGATTCACAGTAAATCTATATTTGCTTTGAACTCTAGCAAATCCAGTGATTTTCACTCAACACTGAAGGGAGTATCCATAACAATGGAAAGTATTAATGTGTGTTGGAGGACCTGAAAACACGGTGGTGTGGTTGAGGGTATTTTCCACCACATTAAACATATTTAAAGAGCGCAAATCAAATCAAACAGGAAACAGTGGCATGCCTAAACTGCTCTTGGTGCAGGACGAAGGGCCAGGTGAACATTCCTCCACTTCCTCTTTATAGACTCTGATCTTGGTGAGGGCCGAGGGCTGCAGACCTTTATACCTGTGCAAAACAATTAGCCAATTAGGCAGGACAAAAATGTATCGGCCCCTCTTAATCTCACCAGTGCAACATCCCTCCACCAAGTTTCATGAAAACTGGGCCAGTTGTTTTCCCATTATCTTGCTGACAACAAACCCGCCAACCGAATCGAGAACATGACCTCCTTGGTCGAGGTAATACGGGTTTACCTTTTCTACTGTTCTCTGTTTCAGTAACCTGAATTCTAATTTACAGATGACCGTTTTGTATTCTGCCAGTACTTAAGACAGTCGTTTGTTTCCTGTAGTAACAAGTGACACACATATGAAGCCATAACAGTCAATTAGTTGTATCAGCAGTGCCCACAGGCCACAACTTCAATCAGGGATGTGCTGGTCACTTATCTGCAGATTATTGTCTGAAGGTGTGTTTCATTTGTAGATGGAAAGACACTGATGTCATACCTAGATGATGTTTAACGATTGATTCGAGATTGATTCACTGTCATTCTACAATGGGGGTCTTTTAATGTCTTTTGGGCTCTCATGTCATCAATGTCACGGATATTTTGCTCTCATTCGTTCCTCTCTTCAGCTTCTACTCTATCAGCTGACTGTGGCCGTTCACTCCTAAGTTAACCAACCAGATTCTGCCACGATCTCCCGAAGCCAATCACATCATCGCTGTCAAAGTTTTAAACTGTTCTCTTCTCTGCTGCTGTCAGTTGTCATTTCAGGCTGGGGCATCCTCCAGTCTCCGTCACACCCAGGGCCCAGTCCTGCTCTTCATCACCACCACCACCAGTGTTTAGACTCCAGGCGGCACTTCCACTCCCTTCTTGAATAATAACATGTCATGATGGAGCCCCGTCGCCAAAGGCTTTATTAATCTCATCATGCACGTGTAATAAGTTGTTGTTTCACTCTAAATGAAGTCTCTCGATTGGAAGTAGTTCATCCTTAGGTGGCTGTAGCTGTTATTGGTGGTTCCATCCCCAGTGCCTACTGTCCGCATGTCAAGTGTCCTTTAATGAGACTGAACCCCAGATTACTCTCTGTTCCTGAATGCTTCGGATGAGTTAAATGCTGAGGTAAAATGTCATGTATGTACCTGTATGTATGTATGTATGTTCCTGTATGTATGTATGTATGTATGTATGTATGTATGTATGTATGTATGTATTGTCAAGAAAAGTTGAGCCCACAGAGCTGCCTCGAAAACATGCATACACGATCAGGGGAAGGTCAGGATATAAAAAGCATAAAGCATATACTCAGAAATCAATAGTTAGAGTGTAATCGAAAGATAAAGTGTATGATCATTATATAACAAAATGTTTAATCAATATGTAACGAATGTTTAATACATAGAGTGATTTAACAAATGTAAACCTGATAATAATATGTGTATCTGAGTATAGTGCAGTCTGAGTGTAGAAAGTACGGAGAAAGAGGAAGTAAGCAGGGTGTTGGCTTCAAGGGATGGGGAAATAATGATGGTTGAGAAGAAAAGACACAAAGCACAATAATGATGAAGGATGAGATCAATAATCATTTTATAAGCAAATGTGTACTAACCAAACCGATTTAACAAATGTAAAAACTGATTAACAAATGTTCTGTGTGACCGGAGCTGCGATGTAAGAAAAGTGCTTGTCAGGATGACTTGCAGAAATTAGGAGAAGACTGTTGCAAGAGATGAGTCAGAGGCAGGAAGCCTGGACTTATATGGACATGTTCGAACCCAACATCCTTTCCAGAGGGTGGGGGGGATGAGAGCATGTATTGAGCAGGAGGGGGGCTAACAGCCCAAATGATGAATAAAAGAAGTGGTTTGCTTGCTGCAAGCTGGGATTTCAACACGCGTGCTGTCCAAATGCACCAGATGAGAAGATACGGACGATTGCAACTGATGTATTGAGGACTTCGTCTCTGTTCACGGAAAGAACACCGCTGTTCGTGGACAAGAAGATTTAAAGACGGAGGTTTTCCTCTCCCCACTGCTCGACTCTTAACATCTGGACAACAGAGAAGATGCAGCAGCCCGAGAAAGACTTTGTACTGAGTTTTGTGGACTGTTGGACGAACTCCGTTGCAGAGCAGGAGGAGACCGAGGGTCTGGCCGGACCTTCGCTCCTAACAACTCCAAAAGAACCTTTTCATCGCACCATTGAACATCCAGCTCCAACCGAGCCGTCTCGGCATCTAAAACTAATGAGTATAATCGAAGAAGAAATTTAAAGTAACGAATCAAGTGTAGTGACATTTTATGTGAGCTGTAGCTGTAACCCCTGCAAACTAACTAAATATAACCTGCAATAAATATCTAATCTGCATTTAAAGTAAATTTCTCAAGTGCATTCATTTGCTCAAGTAGTAAAAAGTTCCTCGTGGCAGTAAAAAGTTAAAGCCATTGTATGTCTAACAACTGAGTTCTGTAAGGTTATCCTAGAGACTGAATCCACTTAACAACCCCTTACGGTTTTAGCAAGAAGTAATCCTAGCCGTTAAAACCTAACCTGGCATTTACCAAGAGCACGGATCCATAAGAGGGAAGCTGCCATAACCGACGCGACTGGTAGGAGCGCCCGGGGTCAGGGTGGCCCCTCGACCGAGTGCACTCAGACCGGAGGAAGCAGGGTAGACGTCGGGAGTAACGGCAGTTAGAAGAGCCAGGCGAGTTCCCTCGCAAGAACACCAGCTCGACAATCTTTTAATAGAGAGCTGAGTCAGTAAGTAGCCCCGTATCGGGCCAGAAGTACCCAGGATCTAACACGTGGCGCCCAACGTGGGGCTCGACGGAAAAGGAGTACGTTGAGTCCAAAAGAAGAACCCCGGCAGCCGAGAGAGGCTGTCGTTCGTGTACGAAAAGACCTGAGGTGAGGCGTTGGGTAGAAAGTAAGGCTGCCCAAGCCACGAAGAAGTCCGATGGCGAGACATCCACGCATCGAAGCTGTGTGTGGTATTTACAAGCCAGCACAGGAGAAGCCGCAGGCGACGGGGAGCATCGACCAGACTCGCCCGACCTGTAGAGGGGCCAGAGCCTGATCCCATCCCTTCCTCAACGCGCGACGAGAGGCTTTGGGAGGAAGGCGACTCGAGACAACAAAGACAAAGACAAAGTCCAAGATGCAAGTGCAGCAGAACGGACCAGATGTTCCAGGGACCGGCCGGCAGACGGAGGCGACCCAGCGGGACGAGCCAGCGGCCCAGATGAAGGAATCGCCACCGGACGGCAGAGAGGACCCGATGGCGACGAAGGCAGCCCGCAGACGACGACGACTCAGCAGGACGTGCCAGCGACATCGACCCAGGACCCGGCAGCAGACGGCAGCGCGGACCAGGAGGAGGACGGCGCTGGAGCTCGAAGTGGTGCACCAGAGGGCCCACACGCGAGAAGAAATTCACTGGCAAGGAAACGAAGAAGTGGATCGTTTCGTCCAGATGACACAAATTGTCTTTGTTGGGATCGAGAAGTGGGAAGAATTGCCCAAAGGAAGGGTAGTCCCAGAAGAGAGCGTGGAGGAGGTGGTGCAGGCAGTGCATGGCGCACTAGGATTTGCAGTCACCGTTCCAACGCAAAGGGAACTGGAAAAGCAGCGACTCTGGATTCCTGAAAAAGAAGTCCGCAGAATCCTAAAAAAACTGTGAGTTGTGTGGTCGATACAACGCAGGAAGGAGAGGACAAAGGGAGGGGAGGACTCACCATTAAGAAAAGAGGAATCCAAGGAGTGGGGCAGCTGAAGCCGGTTCCGCATTAGGAGAAAACCAGGAACTCAAGAATGGCCACCAACATACAAGATTTACCACCCTACGTCAGAGTGGCCAATGTCAAAGGGGTGGTTAACATGAGAAGGAGCACTACGGGGCTCTGGGCAGGAAGAGCCCTGAGGAAGTTGGGTTATGCAAGAAGTGATTTCTCTCCGGAGAAAAAAGAAGTGTTGCAATGGAGAGAAATTAAGAATGACTGTGTGGTCTGCCTGCTGCCGACCACCCTAGCCGTTGCATGGCAGGGACCCGGAGACCAGAAACCACTCCGGGTCACAGGAAAAAGAAAAGAGTTTAACCGCATGCGCCATAAACCGGTGAAGGTTATGGATGCATGCATATGCGGTACATGCCGTGTGGAGAAGTTAACAAGGTTAACCTTCATCACCGAGTGGTGATCGACAGCTGGGAGCAGGCATCAGGACCGTCTTCACCAGAGGACGACGTGCTCGTCATCACTGCCCTGGCCGACGAAAACTTCCTGTGAGATTCCTACTAGCTAAGGCGAGGCAGCCTGTGACCTCAAGAAGGGGATGTCAAGAAAAGTTGAGCCCACAGAGCTGCCTCGAAAACATGCATACACGATCAGGGGAAGGTCAGGATATAAAAAGCATAAAGCATATACTCAGAAATCAATAGTTAGAGTGTAATCGAAAGATAAAGTGTATGATCATTATATAACAAAATGTTTAATCAATATGTAACGAATGTTTAATACATAGAGTGATTTAACAAATGTAAACCTGATAATAATATGTGTATCTGAGTATAGTGCAGTCTGAGTGTAGAAAGTACGGAGAAAGAGGAAGTAAGCAGGGTGTTGGCTTCAAGGGATGGGGAAATAATGATGGTTGAGAAGAAAAGACACAAAGCACAATAATGATGAAGGATGAGATCAATAATCATTTTATAAGCAAATGTGTACTAACCAAACCGATTTAACAAATGTAAAAACTGATTAACAAATGTTCTGTGTGACCGGAGCTGCGATGTAAGAAAAGTGCTTGTCAGGATGACTTGCAGAAATTAGGAGAAGACTGTTGCAAGAGATGAGTCAGAGGCAGGAAGCCTGGACTTATATGGACATGTTCGAACCCAACATCCTTTCCAGAGGGTGGGGGGGATGAGAGCATGTATTGAGCAGGAGGGGGGCTAACAGCCCAAATGATGAATAAAAGAAGTGGTTTGCTTGCTGCAAGCTGGGATTTCAACACGCGTGCTGTCCAAATGCACCAGATGAGAAGATACGGACGATTGCAACTGATGTATTGAGGACTTCGTCTCTGTTCACGGAAAGAACACCGCTGTTCGTGGACAAGAAGATTTAAAGACGGAGGTTTTCCTCTCCCCACTGCTCGACTCTTAACATCTGGACAACAGAGAAGATGCAGCAGCCCGAGAAAGACTTTGTACTGAGTTTTGTGGACTGTTGGACGAACTCCGTTGCAGAGCAGGAGGAGACCGAGGGTCTGGCCGGACCTTCGCTCCTAACAACTCCAAAAGAACCTTTTCATCGCACCATTGAACATCCAGCTCCAACCGAGCCGTCTCGGCATCTAAAACTAATGAGTATAATCGAAGAAGAAATTTAAAGTAACGAATCAAGTGTAGTGACATTTTATGTGAGCTGTAGCTGTAACCCCTGCAAACTAACTAAATATAACCTGCAATAAATATCTAATCTGCATTTAAAGTAAATTTCTCAAGTGCATTCATTTGCTCAAGTAGTAAAAAGTTCCTCGTGGCAGTAAAAAGTTAAAGCCATTGTATGTCTAACAACTGAGTTCTGTAAGGTTATCCTAGAGACTGAATCCACTTAACAACCCCTTACGGTTTTAGCAAGAAGTAATCCTAGCCGTTAAAACCTAACCTGGCATTTACCAAGAGCACGGATCCATAAGAGGGAAGCTGCCATAACCGACGCGACTGGTAGGAGCGCCCGGGGTCAGGGTGGCCCCTCGACCGAGTGCACTCAGACCGGAGGAAGCAGGGTAGACGTCGGGAGTAACGGCAGTTAGAAGAGCCAGGCGAGTTCCCTCGCAAGAACACCAGCTCGACAATCTTTTAATAGAGAGCTGAGTCAGTAAGTAGCCCCGTATCGGGCCAGAAGTACCCAGGATCTAACAGTATGTATGTATGTATATGACGGTTGAAATCAAGTTAATGTTTGAGTCTAGGTGGATGTTTGTGCCTAATGTAAAGAAATTCCCTCCATGACAATGGGACGTAGGAACATACGTACAGGGACCCCAGAAACAGAAAACCTCTGGACACAGCATACAGATACAGACAATCAAAGCAAACCCTCACATTTGAGAGGCCGGAAGCTGAGGCCGCAGCATTTTTACTTGATTATTGAGCTCAGTGATTAACCATACATACAACTCTTATTCTTAAGGCCAGCAGTTGCTGCTGGTCCTCTTCCTCCTTCCCCTCTTTCCCCCTCCTCTCAGCCCCCGCTGAAGGCCCCGCTCCATCAGCATCTCAGATTGCAAATTAAATTGGAAATTTGAATTAGTTCAACAGAAAAACACCACAGGCTCTGCAAAATACAGGACGAGTGCTGCTGTTTGACCCTGAATACATTGAAAGAAAGGATATTTTTAGGATAAAAAGCATTGCCTGTGTTTTGGATGTTTGTATTGTATATACGCAAGCAGAATCGCTTTACTACACGATTCAAACTGAAGTCAGCGTTGCTAAGAAGCTCTCATCACTTAGATGTTAATGACAGTCCACTGTATGCCATTCACATGTGCAGCCTCTGCAACGTCACCTGATTGGCGCCATCGTCAGCGTCATTCACGTCACTCTAGCTGTGGGCTGTTGTGCAGAATCCTCCTTGCTTTCTCTGCAGTTATAGCACCCTATAACTAAGTAGCATAAAGCAATGTTTCATGTCAGAAGTTTATATGTCAACTAAAAATAAAACAGACAGCACCAGCACTCTGGCGTCAATATTCCAGCGTTGACGGCAAGTGGCTGGACTCATAATTCCTGCGCCCTGCTGGAGAGTGGCCTCAGGCTGTTGATATAGAGGAATCTCGTCACAGCTGGGTGCCGCTGATTGGTGGGGGACAGTGGCCGTCCCTTCAGGCTGCGGATCCTCATATCTCACATCCACCAACAGCTCGGTCACTAATTAAAGTACAACACTGTGAGCTCACAAAGTGTTGGCTTTTCGGTTGTTTTTAGTCAGGTTCAATTGACCTTCTCTTAAACTTACCCTTATTGGTCGTTTGAACACCTTAATGGTGAAATACGGTGACATAATCTAGCATCTTGTCATATTTTCGGTGATAAATACTGATTGAGAGACTGATGAAACTCAGTGTGTATCCTTAATTCCACATGTGTTAAAAGATGATATTTTTAATATGTTGTAACCATGGGGCCGGTTTTGGACAGTCTTAATGTTGCTCTTAGATTAGTTTCACAAAAAAATAAAAAGACTGACTTATTTGAAGCCACTCTACCCCCAGGCTATCTGTGAACTGAAGCCCCATTCGGCCGACATTAACATCACAGGCGGAGGTGGGGAATGAAATATTCATTGTGCTCCTCTGTAATTCAACCCATCGTTTTTGATGGCATTTTAACCATCGGGAAATTACAGGATATGGTCTATCATAGACATTCACACACATGGACATTCAGCAGGATAACGCCAAGAGAGAAGGCAAAGAGTCTCCCTAGGGTAGAGCCGGAGAGTTGAAGGTGACGCTAAAATACTGCGTGAGGTGAATTTGAGTCAAAGATGGCCCCCCTTTGAGTCATAACTCAGTCAGATCGGAACGCACAGACAAGAAACACATATTGAGATCATTCAGTCATGTGTACATGTACGCTGATATTTTTTTTAACTGATATTTTTCTCTGCGTTTTGGCCTCTCGTCCACACGCACACAGAGTTTTAGGTCACCAAAAAGAATATTTAAGTTTTTTAAGTAAATCCGGTTACTTTGTGTCGACATGTAAAACAGATCGTTTGGGAAGCGATGCCAATTCGCGCGTGCACATTGTTGCTTTTGAGCTTGTGCCAGAATCTACAACAACAATGGAGGACTCACGGACTGTTTATGTTTTGTTAGCACTGCTCATTCTAATGACCACTTTACATTCAACTTAACATTGCTGTACAACTTTACAGACGACCGGCGGCGTCTCATGAGCCCAATGTTATTTGGTCCACCTTAGCTCGTTTACTATTTGTTAACACCGCCAAAGGAAAATAAGCTCAATGCACATGCTCAGAATCTTCTTCTGTGGTATTTGACATAGCCTTTAGAGTCGTTTTTGTGTTCTAGTGTGGACGGAGATTTTTTGTTAAATGAAGGTCTTGTGGACAAAATTTAATTTTTAAACGTAGAGCATTTCATGGGTACTTCGCAAAATGGAACTTCCTATGGCTACTTTTAATAAAAGGTATTATTTTTTGTTAAACTTTTAATGCCACCAATTTTCCAAAATGTAAACAAATATAGGCAAGAAAAACAGGACTCCAGAATGAATACCAGTACCATAGACTATTGAAGAAGTGGAAGTAGTCAGTGTGACATCATCCATTGGTTTGTGAACTACGGTTTTGTAGCCTCAAGTTCAGCATTTTGGCCCTCACCATCTCCGTTTTTTTAATCCGAAGTCACACAAGAGGGTGGAGCTAAGTACAACCAAACAATGAATAAGACATTTTCGTGGACCAAAGTGTACATTTAGTAGTAGAGTAGAGAGAATGCAGGTTTCAGCATTGCCTTCCCTTTCCAGAACTGGAGGACTAGTACCAATCTCTAGCTGACACACAATCGATTGGTGGTGGTGGTGTTAACATGTTTCCATCTATCAGATCTATTTGACTTTTTCCATTCTACTGATGAAAAAGTAGGCTAAGCAGCTTTTTTCACTTTGAAATAGGAGGCCGTCGCCCTGGTTGTGGTTACATGCAATTGCTAGAAAACAGTAAGTAATTCTGGTTTTAATTATCACCAGGGTGGGGGTGTTGAAAAATCTCAGTGTCTCATCACAGGCCTGAATTTAGCCACTACAATCAACTTTACCAGCGGGAAACTTCACTCTTACAAATATTCATCATTTACAGAACCCAAAAGCACGAATTGAGAAGCAGCTGTCCAAAATCCTCTTAATCTGTCCGAGGAAAAAAGCAGCAGTCACATGGAGGGACAGGCAAAAACGTCAAACCAGTGATCAGGCAAGATATCAGGTGGGCAGAATTAAACAGGCCATAGAACGCCGGATAGCTGTTGGTGAATCTGGGCCTGTATAAGAACGATTGGCTGATGAGGATAATGAGGTACAGGTTTGGACATGCGGGAAACTCAGATGAGGGGAATGAGGGGATTACAAGGCAGAGGATGGAAACAAGAAGAGGCATGAAATAATACGCACTATCAAGCTGGACTCATGACAGTAGCAGCTTAGAGCAAAATAACAAAAAATAAATTCAATACATATCAAATAATGAGCAAAAAACAAACAAACAGTATATCGATATCAAAAAGATTTGTGAATTTTGCCCCAGGAGGTGAGCAAAAACCAGACCTTGCTGGTCATGAAATTTCATTTGACAACAGAAAACAGAAAGTGAGCAAATGAACAAATTGTGGAGAGTAGGACCACGCAGCACCAGCTCTACCTTCAAGTCTTGTGTGCAATGATACAACTCTGGATGGCCTGACAACAACACAAATACAGACATAAAGAGACGTGCTGGTCTGGTGCTGGCTGATGTTTTAATCAGCCAACATGCTCCTCCAGAGAGACAGAGAGCAGCCAGAATCTGAACTTGTGTTTGTTTATTCCACCAAGACAGAGATAACATTATTATGAGCAGTCAGGTAGGACCTCGGCACTGGTGTGCTTGTCTGCATGTGCATTATTTTGTAGTGATTGTGTAAGCAGCTCCTTGGCTGTTATTTTGCCTTTAAACAACCAAGCATTCCAAAGACTCATCTTGATGATACAGAGTGTTCAATTGTCAGATAAATCAATCTTCCATGACGCACCTACAGTCTCCTTGATACACGACTTATTTTTAGCCCTACAAGCAGCTGCTTCTAGCAGCCTAAAATACTTATTTTTAGCCCTACTAGCAGCTGTTTGTAGCACCCATAAACTGTTGCCGCAAACAGCCTCTGGGCACAAACAAGTGTTTCTGGCATCCTTCACTTATACGTCTCATAGATCAGATACGCTTCTATTTTATTAAATGTCAATCAAATAAATCCACACTGGCTCCATGAGACTCATGTCTGAAGGTGATCCCCCCCCCCCCCCCCTTACATTTTTTTGTGCTTCTAGTCTATTTTTGTTGCATTCAGTGAAGCATAGACTGCTGTTTAAATCACTCAAATATCCTGCTGTAGTTGCGTTTTGGACTGATCAAAGCTCCCAGTCTGTCAGTGAGCTTGTATGTTTCACGACTGAGTCCCCTCACTCGCTACAGTGGGCGGGGAAATAACATCAATGACACATTACATAGGCCTACAAACACTGTTGATTTCTTTCCATAGAGCCAAATTAAAACTACTCTGGCTCAGTAGATATCTGCTGTCAGTCAGCCTGGTGAAGGCAAGTTAGTGAGCCTCTTTTAGGATCAATCCCTTTTCTTAATACTTGACTGTTTTGGACTTTTATGTTATGAAGAAAAGGAGTCGGGGTGACCTGAAGGTAAGTCTCATTCCTGAAGTGCCCTTAAGCAAGGTACTTAATTCCAAATTATTAAAGTGAAGTTACTCAGTGGCCAACAGATTAGACTGTGGTTTAAGGGCAGCTGCCAAGTGTGAATGTGTAACATTGTGTGTGCGGAGCAGGGGGTTCTTTAAAAAAAAGACAACATTGGTCATGGCAAAAGTGATTTGGCAAAATAAAAGTTAAAATAGACCTAATGGCACCCACAAAAAATAATTTAATCATTCTATTATCATTTCTGCAGAATGAGCTTTGTGTATTACACCATACACCATAACGCTGCATACTGCAAACAACAATGAGGGAGTCCCCCCTCTGAAATGTGTGAAATGAGTGAAAAGAGATAAATCAGCATTAATCTGTAGCCACTCATGGGTTTTATTGACAGCTCCTGCTCTGTGTGGATTAGTGTGACGTAGGCCTTCTGAGAGACTGCTGAATATTCCCATGGATGACAATATGTTTTGAGTACAAAAGGCCTAATTATAAGACTGGATGTTGTCAACGCTCTGTGCTACCTCACCTGAATGGAAAAACAACTGACCATCTGGCAGGTCTGTCGAATGAAAGGCTGACCTACTTCTACGTGTTGCAAAGGTAACACAGCAGAACTACAAAAAGCATTTCCTGCTGAAAATGCGTTGGAATGCTGAAAACTGAAATTAATTGCAAAACATTGCTGAAAATAGATATCCAATTCAAAAACAAATTGCAAAAAGCTTAATAATTCAAAAAGTTTAAAGATTACAAATCTGAAAAGTAATATCACACCTCTCCTGAAAGAGCTGAACATTTTGATATTTGAACAGTTTCTGTGGCTTAAAAAAATTCATCAGTGGTATTTGTAGTAGTATAAGTTGTAGTAGAAGTATTATTAGTAGAAGTATTAGTAGCATTAGAATAACTACTAGTAGTAGTAGTAGTGATATTTGTAGTAGAAGTTGTAGTTGTAGTAGAAGTATTATTAGTAGTAGAAGTATTAGTAATTAGAAGAAGTAATAGAAGACGTATCAGTAGTCATAGTTATAGCTGTAGTATTAGTCGTAGTATTTAATATCACTGTAGTAATAGTAGTAGTAGTAATAGTAAACATAAACAGAGGTTATTAAATGCCTGGCTTCATCACAGGCATTTCAATTAGAATTCACTCTTTGGGGCTTTTATTTAGAAATGGGGGGTGTGTGTGTGTGGGGGGGTCCTCTAAAAGTCTCTAAGACCTGAATAACTATAAGAGAGACAGGGAGCAAGAGAGAGAGGAAAGAATTAGTGAGAGAGAGAGAGAAGAAAGAATTAGTGAGAGAGAGACTCTGATATCTCTGGCAAACTTTCTCATTTGGAGATTGTACTATGCAGTACTTTACTACTACTATGTACTTTATCTTTTACAGCTTACATGACTGTTGTCCTGCTCTGCCATGTCTTTCCTCGCCTCTCCCTCTTGTGTCGCGGTGTGTAAATGTCACTCGAATCAGGAAACTGATCAAAATACTCATATCTGATTGGCTGAGCTGCAACACATATATCCCTAAATCATGTGTGTGCGGCTTTTATTTTAAAATGGGGTGTGTAGGGGGACAGAGATAGAGAGAGAGGAGTGCATGTGTGTCTGTGACTCTGGGTGTTTACCAACATCCCTAATTAGCTTAATCAGAAACACCTGTGTCCTTGCAGCTTTTTCATGGAGATAACACAGGGAAACACCTCTCAAACAAATCCTCAAAACTCCCATAACCGTAGCTCCTATTGCTCCAATATTAATAATTGAGAGGAAGGATGAGTTGAAGAACAGATCCTGTAAAAATTGTGTCTGTAGTGTAAAAAATGTGGCTTAACTGGCGATCTAGAAATGGGGTACCGTGTTCTGTGGAAGATGTTTTTGAAGCAAAATTTAACATTGGTCTCTATGGAGCAGAAAGTTGGTTTTCCTCTCAATTAACAGCTTCTGTGTCAAATGTGGAAATCTGTGGGATTCCACAGTAATTTTTCTACGACAAGGACAATATTAGCTACTTCTACATCCAGAAATTATGCATGAAGAGTGAAGATTGTGGACACAGTGGCAAAACACAAATGTTTTTTTCACAAGAATCTCAAGCTGCTCGTCACTCTAGCGGTGACGTCACGCACTCTAAGCTGCGCAATACACACCCATTATAAAGTCAGAAAAGGGCTGAAAAATCATAAAAGTTAAATTGCTGCAGTTCAAAAAGTTTAAAAGATATCAAAAAGCTGAATCATGTGGCAATAGTTAAGGGTTTTCTCAACATTTGAAAGTTGAAATGGTGTCTGTAGCTGAAAGTATGAGGAAGTTTAAGGATTTGAAAGTTGAAGAAGTTTAAGAGGATTTGTAAATATTCTCCATAGAGATCCCATTGAAAATAAAAAGCTTAATAATTCAAAAGGTTTAAAGGTTAGAAATATGAAAAGTCATAGCACCCCTCTGGTGAAAGAGCTGAACATTTTGATAGTTGAATTGTTTCTGTAGCTTAAAAAATGAAGGAGAAGAAGAGGTGGGACGGAAGAAATAGAAGAAGTTGAACTAGAAAATGCATTTCCTGCTGAAAATACGTTGGAATGCTGAAAGCTGAAATGAATCTCAAAAACATTGCTGAAAATAGATATCCAATTTAAAAAAAATTGCAAAAAGCTGAATAATTCAAAAAGTTGAAAGATTACAAATATGAAGTTATATCACCCCTCTCCTGAAAGAGCTGAACATTTTGATATTCGAATAGTTTCTGTAGCTTAAAAGAATTCCAGCAGTAGTGATATTTGTTGTAGTAGTAGTAGAAGTATTATTCGCAGTATAAGTATGAGTAGCATTTGAATAAGTACTAGTTGTAGCAGTAGTGATATTTGTAGTAGCAGTAGTAGTAGAAGTTGTCATCGAAGTATTTGTAATTAGAAGAAGTAGTAGAAGTAGTCGTATCAGCAGTCGTACTAATAGCTGTAGTAGTATTAGTACTGGTTATTAGTACTGGTAGTAGCAGGAATAGCAGTATTAGCAGTTGTGGTATCAGTAATAATAGTAGTGGTAGTGGTAGTAATAGCAGTAGTGGTAGTAATAACATTTATGGTAGCAGTAATAGCGGTAGCAGTAGTAGTAATAGTAGCAACAGCAAAAGTTGTAGTGGTAATACTAGAAATATTAGCAGTAGTAGTAGTTGTCGCAGTATTAGTAAGAGCATTCATTATTTCAACAAAAAAGCCTAATTTTGAGCGAAACGTTGAAATACAGTTAATCCATGAGGCTTTTATTTTGAAAGGGTGGGACTGGGTGGGGGAGGGAGGGGGAGAGGAGACATAATCATCATGTTTGACACATAAACAGAGGTTATTAAATGACAGGCTTCATCACAAGCAGTTCAGTTAGAATTCACTCTCTGGGGCTTTTATTTTGAAATGGGGTGTGGGGTGTGGGGGAGAAGGGGAGAGGAGACAGAATCATAATGTTCGATAAACACAAACCGGTTATTAAATGACAGGCTCATCACAAGCATTTCAGTTAGGATTCATTCTGTGGGGCTTTTATTTTAAAATGGTGTGTGTGTATGGGGGGGGGGAGGAGGGGGGAAAGACCTCTAAAGATCCCTAAGACCTGAATAATGTGAGAGACACAGAGAGATAGAGGGAGAGGAGTGAAAAGTCATTTCAACAAAAAAGCCAAATTTTGAGCTTGTTTAAATACAGTTAATCCATGGGGCTTTTATTTTGAAAGGGCGGTGCTGGGTGGGGGGAGAGGAGACATAATCATCATGTTTGACACACAAACAGAGGTTATTAAATGCCTGGCTTCATCACAAGCATTTCAATTAGAATTCACTCTTTGGGGCTTTTATTTTGAAATGGGGTGTGTGTGTGTGTGTGTGGGGGGTCCTCTAAAAGTCTCTAAGACCTGAATGACTGCATGAGAGAGAGACATAGACAGGGCGAGAGAGAGAGAAGAAAGAATTAGTGAGGGAGAGAGAGAGAGAAGAAAGAATTTGTGAGAGAGAGAGAGGAAAGAATTTGTGAGAGAGAGAGAGAGAGAGAAGAAAGAATTTGTGAGAGAGAGAGAGAGAGAGAGAGAGAGAGCAAGAGCGAGAGAGGCAGAGAGAGAGAGCGAGAGAGAGGCTCTGATATCTCTGGCAAACTTTCTCATTTGGAGATTGTCCGATGTTTTATCTTTTACAGCTTACATGACTGTTGTCCTGCTCTGCCATGTCTTTCCTCACCTCTCACTCTTGTGTCGCGGTGTGTGTAAATGTCACTCGAATCAGGAAACTTATCAGAATACTCATGTCTGATTGGCCGAGATGCAACACGTAACAGCTGCAACAAATCATGTGTGTGCGGCTTTTATTTTAAAATGGGGTGGGTGTGTGTGTGTGTGTTGGGGTGGGGGAGGGGGGAAAGACCTCTAAAGATCCCTAAGACCTGAATGACTGTATGAGAGAGACACAGAGAGAGAGCGAGGGAGAGGAGCGTATGTGCGCGTGTGTCTGTGAGTCTGTGTGTTTATCAACATCACTAATTGGCTCAATCGCAAACACCTGTGTGCCTGAAGCCATTTCATGGAGATACAACAGGGAAACACCTCTCAAACAAATCATCAAAACTCCCATAACCGTAGCTCCTATTGCTCCGATATTAATAATTGAGGGGAAGGATGAGTTGAAGAACAGATCCTTGAAAAATTGTGTCTGTAGTGTAAAAAAATGTGGCTTAATTGGCGATCTAGAAATGGGGTACCGTGTTCTGTGAAAGATGTTTTTGAAGCAAAATTTAACATTGGTCTCTATGGAACAGAAAGTTGGTTTTCCTCTCAATTAACGGCTTCCGTGTCCAAATGTGGAAATCTGTGGGATTCCACAGTAATTTTTCTACGACAAGGACAATATTAGCTACTTCTACATCCAGAAATGATGCATGAAGAGTGAAGATTGTGGACACAGTGGCAAAATACAAATGTTTTTTTCACAAGAATCTCAAGCTACTCTTCACTCTAGCGGTGACATCACGCACTCTAAGCTGCGCAATACACACCCATTATAAAGTCAGAAAGGGCTGAAAAATCATAAAAGTTAAATTGCTGCAGTTCAAAAAGTTAAAAAGATATCAAAAAGCGGAATCATGTTGGCAATAGTTGAGGGTTTTCTCAACATTTGAAAGTTGAAATGGTGTCTGTAGCTGAAAGTATGAGGAAGTTGAAGGATTTGAAAGTTGAAGAAGTTTAAGAGGATTTGAAAATCTTCTCCATAGAGATCCCATTGAAAATAAAAAGCTTAACAATTCAAAAATTTTAAAGGTAAGAAATAGAAAAAGTCATAGCAGAGATGAGCTGAAGGAGCTGAACATTTTGATAGTTGAACGGTTTCTGTAGCTTAAAAAATGAAGAAGAAGAAGCGTTGCGACGAAACGGGGGACGGAAGAAATAGAGGAATAAAGAAACAGGATAACAATAGTTGGAATGCTTAACAGCATTCCAACAATAAAGATTCGAAGAACAATAGTTGGAATGCTTAACAGCATTCCAACAATAAGGTGCTAACAACTCCAGTATCCAGAGCTAGGAAGGAACAAAGCTGGAGCTTACTGCTGGTTCATGAATAGTTATGAATGAATGTCGAGTCTGCACGGTCCGAGACAGAACCTTGCTGGCATCAGCCAGACGACATGCTGAGGTGTGGACAGCATGTGGACACAGTCCTGTCAATTTATCAAACATAGGACTCTCCGTGATGCGTCAGTAGCTCCTCACAGGACACTGATTTTCTACGACGGACCTTTTCCACCTTTGACACGGCTTTGCGGCAAAACAGATGGACTATTAGGCATTTTATACGAAACTGTTCAGACTGGCACTATGTAGGACAGATAATACTGAGATAATTGCTGATGGTTACGTGACATTTGCTTCTCTAGATGATGACGCAGATAAACTGCACGTTATTATCTGGTTGGTTTTTCATAGAGGCGATGGAGCTGGGGCCGAGCAGACAGAGACTGCAGTCTGTAAGTGTGCCAGTAATTCCATGGATGGTGTGCTTCAAGCAATAACATACTTGACTTTTCTGCACAAGTACAACTTGTTTCAAATGGTGAGTATCTGTGTGCCATGTAAATGAATACCCCACAGGATACACAAGAATAATAAAGAGCATCTTGACATTTTCAAAATGGGAAAACACGAACCGTTTTCTTGCGGTGGCAGTGTGGATTTAATCATGGGTTTTATGGAGGTAGGGTATATTTTGATGCTGCTGGCTTTGTACTGCTCCTTCCTGGCCCAGCTGTAAAGATCTCACTGAAGTTTTGGGTTTGTGGGTTTGGCTTTGCAACCTGCACCAATGAAATGAATAGTGGCAACCTGATTTCCCAACAGGGGTCATTAACATTTCATATTCATTTTTCATGTTAACTTAAAAGATCTCTTATATAAAAATGATATTGTGTTTGCCAACAGTATATACTTTGATCTCTGTTCCAGTTTTCTTACTTGGGCTGGGATTAGGACTCCTCTGAGAATTCCTGAGCTCAACCACAGAGCGGTCCACGAATTAACTCTGAGCGAAAACAATTTCAATAAAGGTGGTAATTTACATTTAATAAACAGTGTGGATGACTGATGATTCAAGCTCTCAAATGACATCAGTTCAACCATATTCCGAATTCACCTCTGTCTCAAACTAATTTAAAATAGTTCTCAGAACTTGACAACTAATCTTTCACAAAGCAATGGACCTCATGCTAGAACCTTGTCGTATTCTTATCTTAACTTTTGTTCGTACGGTTGGCTCATACTAGTGAGCCACGTCAGATTCAGAAAATGCTCCTGACTTCAAACATCTGTATCAATGACCAGCATAAACATGACGAATGCCACCTGTGTGTAACTGAGCAGGCGTTCATCAGAACTTTAAATATGCGTAATAACTGTTACTGGCACTGCAAACCGCTGTCTAGTGGGCCGCAAACATCTGTTTCTATACCGCAAACATCTGTTTCTATACCGCAAACAGCTGTTTTATGCCGCAAACAGCTGTTTCTAGCATCGTAGTTCGATTTCTTGGCCTGTTGCATTTTTATCATTGTGAAAAGAGTGAGAGATTGCCGAAAGCCGCAAACTGCTGTCACAAACAGTTGTTTCCCGTGCTGCAAACAGCTGTTTCTACCACTGCAGTCAGCTGTTTCTAACAGGCTGCAAACAGCTGTTTCCAGTGGGCTGTGTGCAGCTGTTTTTAGCACTGCAAACTGCAAAAAATGTCTTAACACAGCAAGGTGATAGTTGACTGCACAGGGGGGGGGGGTCGAATTTTTGGAGTACCGTCAATGAAGTGACTTATTAACAGATTTTATTATGTTTTAATAGAACAGTGAACATGGTGTGAATACTCTGCTGGTAAAGTCATACTTATATAATATCTCAGATGCAGCTGAGGGACTAACATGTGCAGGTAGCCGGACCTGGCCTGGCAACAGTATTAGCAGGCTACATCCAGCATCAAGCAGCCAGCCTGAACTGCAGTCAGTGATCCAGCCGCTGTCTGCAGCTTGCAGACAGCGGTGTGTGTGTGCGTGTGTGTGTATGTGTGTGCGTGCGCATGAGGACTACTAGAGTTCCCAATGACACTGCAAGGTAAAATGGCCAAACACACAGCTACGCAGTCCTTAAAGCATCTCATGTCGTTTGTTTGTGATTATTGCGGCCCAAAATTAATCGCTCAATCAGGTCACCAAAGTGCTCTGCTGGGGCGGACTGGCCATCGGAAATGTTTGGAAAGACTCCCGAATGGCCGATCCATTCCAGGCTGAACCAAAAGTCATTTTCTCATAGACTTCTATACAACCTGACTGAATGTGTTGTAACTGTGTAATGTTGTTCATTCTGTACACATGTGACATCTATCATACTTCTGTTCATCCTGGTAGAGGGATTTTGTTCTCCCTAAGGTTTCTTCCTCTTTTCTCCCCGTTTTGTTGGGGGGAGTTTTTCCTGTTCTGATGTGAGGTCAAAGGTCAGAGCATGTGTATAGATGTTAATTAGTCACCAGGTTTTATTTATTGCCATATATTATATGGGAACTGACAATATAAGAAATATATCAACATTTCTCATGTTCCACTCGTTCTGAGCTTCATGAGTTCTAAAAAACAATTTACTGGATTTGTTTTGCACCCCCCCCCCCCCCAACACATCAATTGACAGTTTTCTGAGTTCTCTTATTGAGTTCCTTATGTTGGCGTCAAACATGACACAACGTGTGAGGAATGTTTTATATTCCTGTGAGCGAGCCCTTAAACAGCGCTGCCTTTGAATGCTGCCTTGATCTTGTGTTTACCCTGAGCTTGTCACTCAGCTGTTAATACGGAGGATTTCATCTCTGATCACAAATGCATTCTCTTTGATTCGGTTCTTCTATCCGCTGCCTCCCCTCAGAAACTTTTCATACGCGTTGGCTGATTTAAGGAACAATCAACTTCTGAACTCTCATGTTTAATGTAGCTTCTCCTTCGCGGTCGGGCCTTTTTAATGAAGCTCGTTTGTCCAGTTCGAGTTGTAGTTCACCTTTAAGACCATTCATGATGCAACCTGTTCCCCAACAGTGAAATGACGACATCCACTGCGTCGAATGAGAGATGGGCAGAGCGGAAACTGAAATTTTTTCGCACAAAGTTCACTGTCTAAATTGTAGTAATCAATTAAAACATTAAATGTCACTACAGTCAATTTTTCAACAATTTCCCCATTTTAACCTTTAAAAGAAAATGAAAAAGCAACCCACTAGACATTTATTGTGAAGGTGGAAACGCACATAATACATAATGCATAATTCGCATTCTTGTTACCGCAATTCTGCATTGTGATTGGACCTTAATGGGCCCATTGGGAAAGAGGAACTTGCCATCTGCCTCTTCAAGCTTTCACCATTTACACTAAAAACTGTGACACAGCATTTTTGTATTCATGTTTTGTCCACTCTGAAAAGCATTTCATGAAAAGGTGGAAGGTGGAAAATCTCAATTTGGTGTGGATGAAAGGCCAAAAAAGAGACGCCAAACATTTCACCGCTAACAGACCATGAAAGGATTGGACATCACTCAACATCTGGCAGTGATACGGTGCACGTTTTTCATCTCATTCCACAGAAAATTGCAATGTTAGAGGTTTCCTGTTGAGTTTTCTGGTAAACAAAGTGTCTGTATACACAGATTTTCTTACCACTGCGTTAAAAACCCCCACAATGACCTTCGGTGTTGAATGTATTTCTTTACTCATAAAACATTTGCAAAGTTCATTTTTTCCCAAAAGTTTTAACCCCTGTCAAGAAGAGTTGAGCCCTCAAAGCTGCCTCGGTAACATGTTGACACATTCGAGGGAGAGACAGGATATAGAGCACAAAACATATACTCAGTATAAAGTGTAATCAAAAGATAAAGTGTATGAATTATATAACGAAATGTTTAATCAGTATGTAACGAATGTGTAATGCATAGAGTGATTTAACAATTGTAATAAGTGTTTAACAAATGTCTTGTGTAACCGGAGCTGCGATAAAAGTGTTTGTCAGGATGACTTGGCAGAAAATAGGAAACAGATGTTATTGGGTGGGGTTAGGAAAAGACTGTTGCAAGAGATGAGTCATAGAGGCGTGATACAGGATGAAGCCTGGACATGTCCGGACATGTTTGAACCCAACGCCCTCTCCAGAGGGTGGGGGGATGAGATCATGTATTGAACAGGAGGGGGCTGACAGCCCAAAAGTGTTATAAAAGAAGTGATTTGCAAACGGCAAACTGGGATTTCAACACGGGTGCCGTCCAAGCGCACCGATGAGGAGATACGGACGATCGTAACTGATGTATTGAGGACTTCGTCTCTGTTCACGGAAAGAAGACCGCTGTTCGTGGACAATAAGATTTAAAGACGGAGGTTTCCTCTCCCCACTGCTCGATTCTTAACAACTGGACAACGGAGAAGACGCAGCAGCCCTAGAAAGACTTTGTACTGAGTTTTGAGGACTGTTGAACGGACTTCGCTGCGAGAGCAGGAGGACCGAGGGTCTGGCCAGACCCTCGCTCCTAACAACTCCAAAATAACCTTTTCATCGCACCTTTGAAAATCCAGCTCCAACCGAGCCATCTCGGCAACTAAAACTAATGAGTATAACCTGAGAAGAAAATTAAAGTAACGAATCAAGTGTAGTAACATTTTATGTGAGCTGTAGCTTTAACCCTTGCAAACTAACTAAAATATAACCTGCAATAAATATCTAATCTGCATTTAAAGTAAATTTCTCAAGTGCATTCATTTGCTCAAGTAGTAAAAAGTTCCTCGTGGCAGTAAAAGGTTAAAGCCATTGTATGTCTAACAACTGAGTTCTGAAAGGTTATCCTAGAGACCGAATCCACTTAACAACCCCTTACGGTTTTAGAAAGAAGTAATCCTAGCCGTTAAAACCTAACCTGGCATTTACCAAGAGCACGGATCCATAAGAGGGAAGCTGCCATAACCGACGCGACTGGTGGGAGCGCCCGGGGCCAGGACTGGTCTCTCGGCCGAGTGCGCTCTGACCGGAGGAAGCAGGGTAGACGTCGGGAGTAACGCCAGTTAGCGGAGCCAGGCGAGTTCCCTCGCCAGAACACCAGCTCGACAATCTTTTAATAGAGAGCTGAGTCAGTAAGTAGCCCCGTATCAGGCCAGAAGTATCCCAGGATCTAACACCCCACATTGTTTACATCCTTGTTTGTTGAGTTATTTGTGTTTTCCTTTCCTCAATGCCTAAACTCTGGAAGGCCACAGAGGAAGCATGGGACAGCTCAACTCCTTCCCTTCTTTATTGATTTTTTATTGATACATCTTCTTCTTCACTTCCCTTGCTAGCACACTGCTGGGTTTGTTGGCATGTCACTGCCACCTCTGGATCAGCAGAATAATGGGAAACTTTCAGGAATGTGTATCGTGTCTCCTGTGTCTCCTTGTGTGCATGCATGAGACAAACAAAATGACTTGTTTAGCTTCTAAATGCTGTTGAGAACGTAAAGGAGCGTATTTGGGTTATCAGCATCTAAGAAACTAAATTCTTGACATCAATAGAATTATTAATGTCAGTATCAATTATTAATGATTATTAATAACAACGGGGCACCACCCTGCGAACAGGGACCAATAACCAAACGATAAAACTAAGTCTCATAATTAGTGTTCACTCACAATGTCAATAGTCTGAGTACTATTACACATTCAGGGTGAAAGTGAAGGGTTAAGTTCGAGCACAGACCACATATACAGTTATTATCACAATACACATGCACAAAGTAATCACAGACAGCTGCTCTTTAAAATATAACAGAGTTTATTACGTTCTAACACGAATGATCTAGTCAACTAATATCTAAACTAACAACAACTATACATTCATGAGCACGCTATCTAAAATCAACAGACTATTGAAAAGAGGGGTGTGTGTGTGTATGTGTGAGCAAAGGGGGGGAGCGAGGGAACAGCTCAGTGACGTGTGACGTAGTTAGGACGTGGTGACGTCTCTCATGCGCGAGACCCAAAATGGCGGATAGCCAACAGGAGACCCGGCGTCTACACGTGCCGGTAGCTGTTTAGCACGTAGCTACATTAGCTCAAAGCTACGTATATGTGTGGATTAGTAAAAGAGAAGGGAAAGGAACAAAACAAAGTGAAATAAAACAAGCGATTACGATCCTCTGCGCCGCGCGGGAGTACGGAAGATTGCTCTCTCAGACAGGGAAGCAAGAACCGCGACTCTTTGTCTCAGCCGGCGGTCTTAACCTCCTGAACTGATGAGAAGCAACTTCGACCTCGCTAGGCGGCTAACGTTATCTCAACACAAACCTTACGGTATGATGGTGTTGATTGAGGGGGGTTCTTCGGAGCTTCGGTGGGCTCAGTCAGCGCGGCTGCGGGCCGCAGGAGGTGTGCTCTCGGTGGGAGAGAATCGCTGTCGTCTGGATAAGGGACTTTCACGTCCTTATGGCCGGAGCAAACGAGGCGCTTGGTGGAGAGTGGAAGTTCTCTCTCTCTCTCTTTCTGAAGAAGTCTTGCTTCTTCACTTGTGCAGGGTTCGCTTCATGGATACGAACAAAGACAAAATAGACAGTTTGGTGAATTCGGCCAGCGAATATAAACTGTTACCTAGGTTTTGTTTAAAAAGGGGAAACAACATTGGTGTGCCTCCTGTTACCCCGGAGGGATCGATGGAAAAAAGCATTGAGGTGGGGGTTGCTGGTAGTTTTGTAGAAAGGTTGCTTAACCACAGGGGTCCTGGGGTGTCTTGGACCTCGGCCAATGAGTTTGCAGCGGTGCTTTCAGGTAACTTCAGGAACGCATAGTTTTTGGGGGGAGGAAACTCACACCCCAATGTGAAATTTCTTCAGAGGAGGGGGTTTGGTGCTCATCAAACTACAATCAGGATGAAACCTTTGCTTGCAAAAGGGAAGGCCTGACTCTTTGTTCCACAGCACATGTCGAAGCCATACAGTCAGATTCCAACAATGCTCCACTATACTCCCCAGCTCTAATCAGCACGTTCTCACTCCCAACTCGTCACATATCATGGCTTGGTCAGAGGCCCTCGGCGCACCGAGGCAAACTGTATGAGACACACCAAGCTTCTAACTAACTCCAATGTAAACACATCCACATCCTTCGGTCAGAGCAGCTGGCGGGGTATAAAGAGTCAGAAGGTGGAGGAGGTTGGGTTGATAGTTGGGTAAAACAAACAGACTTTCACCCAGGAGGCCGTTGTTAGTGTCCAGTATGAAACCAAGTCAATGTTGACTTATTCTACTGGACCTTTGATCACATTACTTACATACTAAAAGTTACTGCAAGGAACTTTCATTTTGTGCTGATGTGTGTGGTCCCTGTGGATGAAAGTGGTTGACTATCTTCTCTCCAGCGGGCCCAGCAACATGGCCAGGGTCTCAAGTAGGGTGTTGTCGGTGTTTGCTCCCAGGGGCGACCGAAAGAGCAGCGAGGCGAAGCTCTGTCTGTTACGTAAGTTACTTAATAAACATACTTATTTTAACCCAAACCACAATCTTTTCCTAAACCGAACCAGTACTTTTGTTGCCGAATCCTAAACAAGTAGACCTAAAAACTAAGTAGACTTATATTGGAAGTTTATTTTGAAAAGACACTATGCACGTAACAAACGGATACTGACTTGCCGTCACTGATGCTAGAGGGGAACATAGAGCATCACAGTTTGCAGCATAGGGCCACTGACTCAGTGTGGGTGTGTTGGCTGGAGAGGTAGTGTAGAGTGGGTTTATCACAGCTTTTCCCACTAAACTAACAGGTGTTTAACATGTAACCTAGTTGTGTGGTCAGAATGCATGGACACACAAGTCTCTTCCTTTTAGCTAACACCTATAAAATTAATGTTCTGTGACTGCATGAGTACAATCTGTGTGTTTTCTGTTCACATTTAGGCAACTGCCGCTTGTATTTCATTGCTTTACATGCTGAACTGAATAGCAGTACTATTATCATCCTCCCGCTGGTTTCTGGTAGTGCGTGCGCTTTACTTCTATGGTCAGGTCACCACCTTTACTTCCCAGTGGAAATTGATATATTTAGAAGTCCATGCTTCATCCAGCAAAATAAAAAAATAAAAAAAGAGTGCTGCCATATTCCAAAATGAGTGATTCAGTCAATTTCCTGACAGAACAGGCCGAATGGACTCGACAAAACCTGAATTGCCCCTGTGAGGTGACATGATGAGCTGTGATTTAACTGAGTGGAAGTGGAAAATAATAACGAATGAAAGGGAACCAGAACCATAGTGCACGTACCTCATTACAAACACATAATTAGGAGAAATAAATCTTTTGACTCTGGAGGGGATCCAAAACTGGCAAATGAGGCAGGTTACGATGTTATTTGATCAAATCTAGCCACTATTCAACAAGGGATTTAAAAAACAGCATCAGGATTTATTGGTTAAATACTCTCTCACACATCTGTATCCAGTTGTCAACGACTGTGGGTGTGGATATACTGCAGCGTTCACAGGGGCAGAGCATAGAAACAGGTGTATTATTTCAATCAACCCACACACATGGAAACCTGTGAAGTTGCGGTTTGTTTGAGAAGCCCAGAAGCTGGACTGTTGACAAGAGGCTGTGGGTGTGGCAGATGGTTGAGCTCTTGCTTGTGCAGGGGAGGTCAAGTGCTGTTTGACATAAAGTACATTATTTCATGATTGTGATGTGTGAGCTCAAGTTGATATGAGATTATTGCAGAATTCATTTTTTCTTTACGTTATTGGCCTCGATCAAGACTCTGGCCATTTACGGCTCCCAGAAGAGCCGCAGTAAAACAGCTTTTAAGGATTCCACGTTTGGGTGGCATGAGTTCTGCAGAGCTGTAACAGCTGTAGCAACCCGTCTTGGAGGCAGATTCCCAGTCCTCTCTGTGAGGAGATGAAAAATACATCATGTGCTGTCCTGCTGGAGCAGATGGGAGCCTCTTTCAAAGGCACCTTTACATCAGATGTCCAGCCAGAGACGGACACATTGTCTCAGTATGTGCATGCCTGTAGGCCTTACACACCATGACATTTTGTGCTATTAATTTGCAATGTACTTTTTGAAACTGTTCGTCTGTTTGTCACAAATACTTTTACACAGAAAGCGAATACTAGTGAAAAAGTGCGGAAAAGGTCGTTATTTCCGAAACAAGGTTGATTTTTGAGAGCTTTCGCACCGGGAATAAAGGCATCAACCAATCATATTGAGCAGAGCGGGTGAAGTTGTGCTTTTAATTATGAACCTCCGGTTCTGACGAGTCAAACCTGCATTCTCTCTACTGACCAGCAGGGGGCGACTCCTCTGGTTGTGTAGAAGTCTATGAGAAAATTACTACTTCCCACTTGATTTATTACCTCAGTAAACATTGTAAATAGACCATAAAGCAGGGTATGCTTTAGTGCGGGCTTTACGGCATCTCTACGTCACTCCTCCACATTCCAAAAATGGTAACTTGGGTTCACTAGTTGCACAAAACCAAGATGGCGAAGACCAAATCGCCGCACTCGAGGCTTCAAAACGGCAGTCCACGACTATGATGACTATGTCCCCTTCTTATATACAGTATATGAGTCTGAACCAAACTCTTTTACTCCATTCAGCTTTGACAAAGGCTCTAAACACCAGATCCACCCTTCTTACTTTTCATAATAAAAGCCCATGACACAAACTATTCACAGGTGAGTATTTTGCCTTTTTGTGTAGTTTATCTGTCATGCCCTCTGTGTGTTACATTCTATATCTTCAATACATGATGTGTTGTAGATGCATGTTCACGCTTGGATCAAATGTGACTCTGTGACTGTAGTTTGTGTATTCATGCATGGAGTTGATTTTGTGCGTTGATTAAAGATCTGACTTTCACATTTCAACACAGTTGATCAGTGGTTTTTGGGATGGGAGCTCTAATCTGAATCGATTCTGGATTATGAGATTCTACACAAATCAAGTCTTCTTCCTCTAACAGCAGTTGACAACCTCATTCCAAAAATATCCACATCATACTTTGAAAAGCTGCATCCGTCAGACCAGAGTTGGTAGAGTGTGTACATTAAGACCACATTGCTCATTTCTCATTAGTGGTGGATGGCGGGGAAAGGTTGTCCTGTCACAAAACGATAGCAGCTGAATCAAGACACAAATGAGCATATTTCTCACCAAAGCCTCCTGCCTTCTTAGACGAACACAAGGTCTCAACTCTGACACAAACAGTGACATGGGTCTAATGCAGCAACATTCTCTGAAATGTCTTGTATATATTTTCTCTTTTGCTGAAGAGAAACAATAAGAGAATTCAACTCCAGATGTTCCCAACATTCTCAGTCATCCAAATGTGCTCTTACCCAAGTATTCTGAATGATTGATACCACGTGATCATTAATTGGATTGTATTTTATTGTATTTTATTGTTATTATTATAGGTAAACGCCTCCTAAACACTATATATGAGGAAGGTTTTGTGCTGTGTGCAGATACTCAAGAGTTGGAGAAATGCCACAAAAAAAAGGCTGAAATACAGGTGTATTTCTAGGATGGCAGTCCTCGTAAGGGCCCATTCTCCACCCAACACATCCCTGGAGAGCCTGCTCTCTACCCACCCACCCCACAGGCCCCATTGTAACTCCATTGCATGCACCGTCTATATCTACGCCCCTGCCGACCCTAGCTTTAACTGTTGAAGCCTTCCAAGAAAGCATCCCTGTTAGACAAGAGCAGCATCTCAGCCTGATGTGAATTTTATTTGATGGGTGGTGTGGACGGATTAAGGAGGCTGGAGCTGAAAACCTGAGGGATGTATGCGTATGCACACACACACACACACAGACCGGGTCAGCCAGTCTCTCTGCTGTCTTGGCAAGGTTGATTGAGTACATGCAGCCTCTCCCTGAAGGGATAATTTCACGCTCCCATATTAGAATAATTTGCTTGGTGTGGAAATGACATGGGTGGAGGGCACGTACCCACAATGCAACCTACTATATTACCACTGGAAGCGCACAAAGCTGCATAGAATGCACATGGCGGTGACTAACTGTGGGTGTGTGGGAGACTGTGTGTCTGTCACATTCAGATTGGTGTTTGACACAAATCTAACAAATGTCTGTCAGAGATGATTACCATAAAACAACGGTTACATTAGGATTTTATGCACTTCCCTTCTGTCGCTGTGGGATGTGGGCTGGATTTGTAGTCATTTTAAACGTGTGTCTATTTTAGGAGAAAACAGCTTCTTAAACATTTATTCATTGTTTAGCCGATATGCTTATGCTAAATGGATAATTACACACGGTGAGAATATTTGGGACCTGGCTCCTCATCATCTAACTGTGCTCTTACCCAGGTGTTATTATTATTATTATTATTATTATTATTATTATAGGTCATACACATGGTGCTTCATAAACAAAGACTCCTTTTCCACACTTGCTCTGCATGTCATCAGATTCATGATACATTAATAGGCCCAATGTGTGATCTAACAGGTGTGCTTGTGGATTTAAAGAGAGCTGCTGTTTTTTTTCTCCATATGGCTCAACTATACAGACCAATTTTTTAAACTTTGAAATTTGTTGCCATTTAGCTGTTGTTTTGCACCCGCACAGCTCAACTGCATCACCTAATAAAGCAACTTTATGTTCGCTCTCACATGCATTTGAATCTGGATCAGAACCGCTTAGGTTGCGGTGTGGTGTGATCTCTTGGGCATCATGAATCAACCTTGGAAAGAGAAACTGAGTCTCAAACTAATATCAAATCCTAGGTTTGCGCTTTGGGTTGGCCACTGTGATATTGCGTGTCGGAATGGGCTCCAATTTCAGATGATGTGACATTTGACTTAACAAACCTCATGTGAGAAACCTCAGACATGAAGAGAATAGTGGGGAAATGAGGTGCAGCGGATGAATACTCATGAGCAGATGACACTGATGACACAAGGTGGACAGGTATGGGATGGATGGATGGATGTGAAAAGAAATTTCTCAATGCAGCAAACTAACATCATGGTGTGTGGTAATGTATAAAAAGCATGCTGATGTATAAAAATACCCCAAAGCCCCAGAAGCCCATCTCTCACTGAGCGTCAGTTGGAGTTTGCAGATACATCAGAGCTTACCAAAATAGTAAAGTACAAATCAACTTAAGGCACGCCCTTCATAGTTACCTGATCTTGTGGTAGGCAGAGGGGTTCTGGGTCAAAATCCAGTTTTTGAGGGGCAGAACTGGTCTTTGACCTCTGGACAAAGGACGATAGTTTATACTTGATAGAAAATTAGAGGCGTTAAAACATAAATGACGTACAAAGAGTGGGAGATATGTGGGTTAGGGGACAACAGGAGGCCCCCTAACAGGCTGATTCGACCATGGTGCTGTGCATTAAATGGACCCTTTGACTTGTCACAGCACGAAAAACACAGGTAAGGACATTAACAATGGCTATGTTCTGTGGAAGTATCCCAGTGTTGGGGTCTGACCATGTGGCCTCGACATGTGCTCTGAAACAAAGAGAATCGGGCCTTCCCTTTTGCAAGGCAAGGGTTCATCCGGATTTGAGGTTGGAGGGACAGATAGAGGGCACTGTAGAGGCACCAGTCCAGAAGGTTGAGCAGCAGCTGGACCCCCCACCTAAAGTAACTGCATGCAACATGGTCACAACTAGGGCACAGAAAGGCAGGAATAATCTTTGAGGAGTTACCTTTTTACAATGCTGAGTTGGAGGCAGAGACAATTAAGCAGCCCAAGTCCAGAGCCCAGAGAAGGCGAGATAAGGTTTTGGCTATGGCCAAGAAGCAGTGTGAAGGTGTGACAAAGCCCAACCAGCCTTTCGATTTCCACATCCCTTCTGACATAGCAGCATTGCAGCTCGCGGATCCAGCACTGAAATCCTGGTTTGATAAGGTCACAGAGGTTGAGGGTGAGAGACGGGGCAGGATAGACTGTTTAGCAGAAGCTACCTATGTGGTTAAAAATGGCATCCTTTATCAGCGGCAGGGGAAGGATGAAGCCTTAGTTTTGCCACAGAGTCTTAGTCAGAAAGTCATGGAGCTGGGTCATTCTATCCCCTGGGCAGGCCATCTAGGATTTCAAAAGTCCCTCAACAGGATTGCCAGGAGATTTGTTTGGCCAGGTATGTATGTCCAGATTAAGAATTTTTGTGCTTCATGTCTTGAATGTCAATTAAAGGGGAGTAGCCCGGGGAGTAGCTTCAGCCGTTGCCTATCATTGCTACCCCATTTGATAGAATAGGCATGGATGTAGTAGGGCCCCTTGAGAAACGTTCATCAGGCAATAAGTACATCTTGGTCATTTGTGATTATGCCACCGGCTATAAGCCTTTCCCCTCAGGTCTGTTAAGGCCAGATAGGTTGCCAATTGTCTGTTAAAACTGTTTGCAAGAGTAGGCATACCAAAAGAAGTCCTTACAGACTGTGGCACCAACTTTATGTCCAAACTGCTACAACAAGTGTATCAGCTCTTAGGAGTAAAAGACATTAAGACCACCCCATATTATCCCCGGACGGACGGGCTGGTGGAAAGGTTTAATCAAACACTTAAAAGCATGCTGCGGAAGTTTGTCTCCCAAACAGGCTCGGATTGGGATCAATGGTTGCCGTACTTGCTGTTTCCATACCGGGAGGTGCCACAGGCCTCAACAGGATTCTCACCGTTCGAGCTTCTTTACGGACGCCAGGTGAGAGGGCCATTGGACCTCCTGACAGAACACTGGGAGAATCCAACTGGAGACCAGGAGGATGTGGTTTCCTATGTGGTTAAGATGCAAGAAAGATTGGAGAAAATGACAGTTCTTGCACAGGAACACATGAGAACTGCGCAGGCTAACCAGAAGACCTGGTACGACAAGAAGGCCAGGGAAAGGACATTTCATCCAGGACAGCAGGTCTTGCTTCTACTGCCCTCCAGTGACTGTAAGCTGTTGGCCAAATGGCAGGGGCCTTATGAAATCACCAAGCGCCAGGGTAAGGTCACATATGAACTTTACATGCCTGACAGAGTGAAATAGCATCAGTTTTTCATGTTAACCTGCTGAAGGAGTTTCAAGAGCCTGCACCACCAAACCAGCTGCCGGTCCAGCAGCAGCTCCTGATCCATGCCCTGGATGAGGAGGAAGAGAGAGAGCAGTCGTTTCCCAGCGATATCTCGGAAGCCAGTTCGTTTGAGCTGTCCCACCTCCATCCGGAACGGCAGGTGAAGATCAAAGCATTAATCGACCCAGAGCTTTTCCAACTAAAGCCTGGCTTCACAACTCACGTCCGGCATAAGGTCCACCTGAAGGAAAGTGCCATTCCTCGTCGGAAGTGGTATAGGATCCCTGAACGGCTGGTGCCAAAGCTCAAGGAGGAAATTGAGCTGATGCTACAGCTGGGGATAATTTAAACGTCGACCAGTGAGTGGTGCAGTCCGGTGGTGTTGGTCCGCAAAAAGGATGGTTCGCTGAGGTTCTGTATTGATTTCAGGTACGTGAATGCAGTTTCAAAGTTTGAATCCTACCCAATGCCCTGGATCAATGAGTTGCTTGAGAGAGTTGGGAGCTCCAAGTTCATCACCACGCTGGACCTGAGCAAGGGGTATTGGCAGCTTGCCCTTGCTCGGGAGACCAAGGAGCTGACAGCCTTCAAGACACCCTATGGGATGTTTCAATTCAAGGTCTCCAGGGGGCATTCGGTCTCCAGGGGGCACCGGCTACATTTCAACGGCTCATGGACCAGGTGTTGAGGGACATTCCACAGTTTGCGGCAGCCTACTTGGATGTCGTCATCTTCAGCCAGACATAAGAGGAACATGTTTCTCACCTGCGACAGGTCCTCCACCTGATCAAGACTGCTGGGCTAACCATCAACCCACTCGAGTGTGCCTTTGCCCAGAAGCAAGTGGAGTACTTGGGCCACGTGGTTGGACAAGGCGTGGTCAAGCCTCGAGTGGGAAAGGTGGATGCCATTCATTCATATCCTGTGCCCACCATCAAGAAGAAGGTTTGTTCCTTTATGGGGCTTGTGGGCTGGTACAGCAAATTCATCCCCCACTTTGCTGAGAAAGGAGCCATACTCACCGACCTCACCAAGGCCTCAGCCCCAAACAAAGTCAGATGGAATGAAGGATGTGACCAGGCCTTGAAAGACCTCAAGGGGGCAATTACAAGTGAGTCCGTTCTCCAGTCCTGACTTATCTCAACCATTCATTCTGCAGACAGATGCCTCAGGGGTTGGTCTTGGAGCAGTGCTCCTTCAGGAGACGGATGGAGAGAGACGTCCGCTGTTGTTCCTGAGTCGTAAGCTCCTGGACCGAGAGACAAGATGCTCTACGGTGGAGTGTTTGGCCATGTAGTGGGCCATTGAGTCATTGAGGTACTACTTGCTGGGATGTCACTTCATCCTTAAGACGGATCATCATGCTCTGCAATGGCTAAATCGGATGAGAGACTCCAACATGCATCTCACAGCGTGGTACCTGTCACTACAGCCCTATGACTTTACAGTCATGTACCGACCGGGGAAAGCCAACCTTGTGGCAGATTGTCTCTCCAGAGTACATGAAGACTGAGGTACTGTACTCTCGGGAGAGGGGGGAGGAAATGTAACGACGCACCGCCGTTACTTAGACCATGGATAGTGTGTGAGATAGGGTGTGATAGAGTCAAGGAGAACACATGTTTATTGTATGTATTTATTGTGGGACTGTGGATGCTGGGAGCCATGTGCACAGCGAGGACACAGAGCTGGTCCTTTTGTTCTCCCTGCCAACACACAGACAACTGCAGTCAGTGACAAAGTGAATAGACTTGACTGTGGTAAATGTCTATGTGGCAGAACATTATTGTGTATATATTGCAACAACTTACCTCTGCCTGTTTCCTCTTCCCAGGGTGTTCGGGCAAAATACTTCCCCGGGGGCTCGAGCACCCATTTATAGTTCCGGGAAATACCAACTACAGGAAGCGGGCAGGGGGAAGTGAAAATATGTGTTGCTGTGTTTATTTCGATAAATGATGGTGTTGATCATTTACTTTATTTATAGGCATTATAATTAGGTGATCATTATTATAGATACTTGTGGTGTGGGTGAAATCTGGTAAATATTTATCATACATATATGTTTAGCAATATACTTACCCGTAGATGGCAGGGCTGGTCCAATTAGCTGGACCAGGTGTATATAAGGGCCTCATTTTGTTTGTGTGGGAGAGTTAGTAGAAGCAACTAGACACTGGTGGCAATGTTGGTGTGATGGGTGGCCTTTTAAAATAAATGAAGCATCTTCTGAAACCTCTCTGGACTCCTGAACTGTTAATTTGCCTCCATGGCCACTCGGGCATGTTTACACTCCCACTTGGAAGAAGTTCACATCAAGGTGTGAACTCGTCACGCAATGCAACACTGTGTCTAATTGGACGAGACCAGGGATGCCAAGGCAGGACTTCCGGTTTCACAGCCGGAAGCAGCTCTCTTACAAAACTACCGAGCGCACTTGAACGCACCGCTATTTCCCGGACCCAGCGTCGGTGCACGAAAGCACACATGCAGCGTTTGCTGTTTTAAAAGAAATCCTAGGTTTAACAGTTTTAGATTCGCTGGACGTAGCTACTGGACTGTTTGTTTGTTTTTGTTTTGTTCGCATCTTGGATGAGGAAGCGAACCGTTTTCCTGCAGAAGTGAAGAGACTGACTCTTCAGAGAGAGAAGCACATTTCTCCTCTCCACCCAGGTCGACTTTGTGCTCACCGTAAGGACGGGAAATTCCGTTACAGAGGCGAAGACATTCTCTGACTCACAGAGAGTTTTATCACAGCGCCGCAGGGAGCCGCGCTGCCTGAGTTCCACCGACCCACTCAGAGGAACCACCTCTTCAACCAACTCATAGTAAGGCGAATAGAGTCTGGGCAGAGGTAGGTTAATGTGTTTATTATCTTGTTTGTGTTGCTAAGTTCCTGTCATTTTTATAACGTGGTGTATCGAGATAGTTAATGTTGTGTCTAATCAAAAAACACAGGACATGATGTTTGTCTGTCCTTTGTGCCAAGGTGGTGAGCACTTCCAGGAAATGAACCTTGTTTTGAGTGGTTGACGATCTACAAGTGGGGGTTTCCAGCTTGTGTGGGGTGTATAGTTATAGATAATGTCGCCCATCTTTTCTAGCTTTCTAGTTGTAGTGCCCACTTGCTGCTCCAAAATTTTGGATAGATCATTGTTGATGGTTTCCCACTCTCTTTTCAACAGCTTTGGGCCACTTCACACCAGGTTTGTGCCCTTTAATATTTTTCTCCATTGGAGGTCTCTGTGGTTGGGTGGACCACTCCACCGATATTTCTGTGCTTGTATTTCCCTCCTCAGTGACAGGGGTGCTGATGCTCTGCGAACTTTGGTTTGTGTCCCGTCTCTGTGCTTCATTCGACTGATTTGACTGGTTGCTTTGTAAGAAGTACTAGTCAATGCCAGGCCCATGCTGCTCTCTCAAACACTTTTTCCTCCCTTGATGGATCTTCAGGCCTAATGCTGATGTTACTGTCTCCCAACCACAAATGCACACATGAAGCTTGTGTCCTGCTGCTGTTGTGGTTGTTTCATGTGTCGCGCTCTCTTTGTGCGTAGTCGTTTCCGTTCCTAGGTCTGTTACCGTGTTGTCAGTATGTGAGCCATCTTGCGCCCCCGCTCTCGCAGGCTCTAGGGGTATGTTCCTTTGTTTACATTTAGCGGGTGTCTCCAACTAACTGAATCAGCGTTGGGGACTGCTGCCATGGGTAGCTAGCCCATGACGCCCCCATTGGGGTCTGTTCCCTCCAGTCAGCTGTCTCTCCAAGCTGTCACTCGGTCTTTCCCCATGTTGTCAGCTGTCCTTTCCTTAGAAGTTAGTGTATTTCATGCTACTATCGTGTTGCGATAATTCACCGCTAGTGGAGGCGGAAGTTGTTTCTCATTAGTCCAGAGGTCAGAACCGCGGCTGTGACAGAGTCGCCGGCTGTATTTCTGTAGAACAATCTTCCGTACTCAACCACTGCGGGGAGGATCTTTATCTGTTTTTGGAGGACCCCTTTTGTTTAGTTTGCTTTCTCTCTTCTTTTACTAACCCACACACACATATAGCTTTAAGCTAATGTAGCTCCTGGGTTGCACTACTAACGGCTTCAGACACGCCGTGGCGCTAACGAGGGCTCTTTTGCCTACCGCCATTGTAGAGCCTCGTGCTATCGTGTGGTCTCGCGAGAGACGTCACCACGTTTCAGATTATGTCATACGTTGTCTGAGCTGATCTCTCGCTCTTCCCCCCTATACACACACACTGCATACATACACCCCCCCCCCTTTTCCATAGTCTGTTGATTTTAGATATGAAGATGATATGCTGTCAAAAAGAGACTGCAATGACTTCCAGCACTTTGAATGTTTCATGTTCAAGATAACCATCCACCCATTTATGCTTAAGGCTACGTAAAAAATAAAAAACTGGACATAACTGGAGTTGGTCACAATATGTTCCTGTTGACTGTCGGAATTTTACCAACTAAGAGGACTGTGGATGGGGCTGTGGTTCTATTCTGTATAGCTTATTCACATATAACTATTATAAATAATGTTTAAGTAGCCAAACGTTACACTATGAAAACAAAATAAATGGAAATAGTTGATAATGATAATACATATTTTTGTTCATTAGGGACGAAATATTTTGATTTAATAACTGCAAAACCACCATATTTCCCCTGGCAACAATCGTGGTATCAAAATCTCATATCCTGACATCCGTAGTTAATTAGTTTATTTCCAAATCCAATTAAATCCAATTGGAAGAAACGTCTTGTCTCGTCTTCCCCTTACCAGGACCCTGCCTGGAGTAGAGCACGTGGCGGCTCCGGAGACGAAACACCAGCGGCCTCAAAAAATACGTGTCCAGCAAGCACAAAGTGCCGGGAGTCACAGCGGTGGAGGGCTGGGTCTCACCTGTGTAATGGCAGGAAAAGAACGATTGCCGGTCCAGCGAGTAGTCAGGGCAGTCGCCCAGGATCAGCTCCCCATCGCTGGGGTTTTTACATCGGGCTGAATGTGAGCTAGCTGCCAACTGAAAGTCAGTCCGTCTCTTTGGAGATGCAAGATTGATTGTATTGAATCTAATAAACAAACTGTACACATAGTACATTAAGTGTGGTTGACAAGCCCTCGGGGCGGCTCTAAAGCTTGGTCCTCTCATGCTGGACTGATGACTGACTGGATGTTACAGTGACTCACTATCGCTTCTTATGGTACAAGTGGTATTAGAAGACAGGACCGGGCTAGCTGGTTAGCATGCTCATTTCATATCCCTCATATCTCTGCAACACAATACAGACGTATTTGACGTAAGCTCTTCACATTATGTTGATTATGCAAGTTATTTCTTTGCATATCTGACACATTTCCCCTTGAAACATTGTTTTTTCACTTATGTTTTCTTTTCCCCTAATCTCCCATGGTGCACTGTGCAGAGGAAATCACGAAGCATTTTGGTTCCCTCCCTCTGCCCTTGAAGGCTTGATCTCACAGAAATTCACTGGGGCTTTCAGAGTAATGGAAAGGCACTTAAGATGGCAGCGGGGGTCCCCCGAGGAGGAGTGCCCAGGGCAAGTCAGAGAGGGCATGTTAAACAGCTACTGGGGTGCATTCCATTTGTCTTTGCTCTCTCTCTCTCTCTCCTCCCTCACTACCACTTTTGTCCCGGAATTAACTTGAAACAAGCAAGGAATGGAGGAGGGAGTGAATATTAGAAGGAGAGAGAGTGAAACAGAGAGAAAGCTCTGCTTTTATTACAGATAACGGTGTCACAAACCTGGGGTGCCATGGTTACAAACAAAATAGAGAACCATCGTTATACATTTTAAGGGTGTTAGCAAAAAGGCAGTAATGAAATGAATGTCCTGGTTGTTGATGAAAAGAGATAAGAGGAAAGGAAAGAGAAACAATTTAAAGTATGCTACATCATAGCAACAATGTCTCCCAAACACTACATTCCCATACAACTGAACTGCATTCTTTATAACATTTCAAGGGAAGTGTAATTTCTCCTGGAATATGGTCGCAGTTTTAAACACGTTAACATCGTGAGTTAATCTCGTTACTTTTGTTCTCAGCGACATGAAAGATTGCATTTCAAGACTTTTTCACAACCTGCCATGATACTGGGCTGGAATACAGTGAGGCTCAGTCCCTCACCACTCTGCCACTGTTTCTAGAATATCACAAGCCTTGCCTTTTGTATGGAGTGGCACTCTGCAGTAAAGGGTGAGGGAAGGGGGATAAGGTGCTGCGGTATTCACGAATTGGGAGTGGGGTGATTAGGGAGTGGGTCTTTGTCGGGGAAAGGGTCTGCCTGGAGCCTCGTGAGGCCCTTTCCTCGGGCTTCCCCCCTGACGATCAGAGCAGCTGCCCATTAGCAGAGAAGCTGCTGATGTGAAACAACACCTGATAAATTATAGGTGGAAAACGAGTGCTGAGTGAATTGTTAAGGTAGAGCTAATGGATTTTTAAGGAAAGAAACTGGGGAGATACGTTTCATTGGCACAAAGTAATTATAAAACATTGCGGGGAAAGTTAGAGGAACCCGTCTTTAAATAACCTTTTTTCGGATGCTCAATAGAACTTTTCTGCTTCGATAACAAACGCTGAAGTTAACAGATTTCATCAGAGTGGAGACAAGGTGAGCGTGTGCGCTCTCTCTTTCTCTCACACACACACACACGGCCGTGATAGGAGGCTATGGGGCAGACAGCTGCTGCCTTCCCGAGCAGCCGAGAAGAGCGAAGTCCTTAAAAGTCGTCCAACCCGAGAAAGCGATCTGCTCCTGATGAATCACCAGCAACGCCGCCTCCTCCTCTCGCTCCTCCATCCCTCCTCCTGCAGCTCTCGCTGCACTACTGTCCTCCCTCTGCTCCCGAGGCGTAGAGCTTTAACATTGATTCCGCTCGCTAACTGCTCTCCCTGCGTGCCCTGTTAGAGAGGCTGAAGTCTTCCTCTCGTCGATTGCAACTCCTCGCTCTACGAAAAAAATAACAAAACAACAACTTTCAAGACTTTTGTCATCCACCCTGTATTTGGCACAACTCCTCAAGAACCCTCCGATCGTATCAATTTTAATACCGCAGCGTTGAAATACTGTAGAAAGTATGGAATGTGACAGCTTATGGGAAGCAGAGGAAGCGATGGAAGCTGGTTTGCCTTTGCACTTTAGCCCGAGGCCTCGCCGTCGGCTTGAATAGGAAGTGTGTTTAGTCAACCTTCCCCATCTCCATAACATCCTCTATTCACTTTGTTTGGTAGAAGCCCAAAGATCAGCTCAGAGTACAGTGAACCGGAACAAGACTGACAGCCGGAGTGTGCGTTCTGTTAGGAGAAGATGGCAAAAAAATGAATCGAAATGACACACGTAAATTAAAAAGGATCAGTTTCAGACAAATACACTAGCTGACAATTGCTGCATTTTGTATTCTATGGAAGGAAGACGCACAACTTTGTAATTGGTGCTTACCGCTTCTATTTTGCACTTTACAGCGGCCGTGTTTGCAGCGTCGTTAAACAGCGAGTTGTAATTGAAAAGGTGTATTGCCGCCAACCGTGGCGTGAAACTGCTGTTATACATAAACTCACCTTGCAAGGGTCAAATAAAACCTTTACGGTGTGGTCAAGTGACGACGTGCTGCATTTTTATCAACCTATTTAGTAGAATGAAGCCTGCTGCCTCGGAGTCCAGTTACTGGGCTCTGTCATCTGCATATTCTACCGGGGGAGGAACAAAAAAAACAAGCAGAGAGGCGAGAGGTAAATGTCGTGTGAGTGTAAAAATCTGGGCCGGTTTATGAATCGCTAAGTGACCAACGGAGGAATCTTTCTGAAAGTTGACTAGAAAGCACTTCTATGGAGTCGGATTACACTCATCTCTGAAGCGTCCTACACCTACCTTCAGTGAGGTGAAGCCTACTCCTCTGAGTGTCAAGTCTGTTGTTCGTCGACACTCAGACAACAATATTAGAAATATTGTACTTTCAGTTGATGTTTGGAGTATATACAAATGTAAATGAAGAAAAGAACGCCACTTTATGTTTAGAGGCAAATAACTGGTTAACAAGATCATTTATGTGCACATACTTATATGATGTAAAAAGAATAAATGGCTTGTATGTCACAATGACATTTACCAATAGTATGGAAATACTTGCACTTATGTACATTGAAAGAGTAAGATTAGTCAATCCAGTTCTCATTTTGTGTAAAAAGGACTTTTTCAGCAGAAGCTAACCTGATGCTCCAACAGTGTGAGAAACTTTGGAAGATAACCACTTTGCCGGACTCAGACTGTTGGAGCCCTGTACACCTCCTGGTGACTCCTCACTCTCTACTTATAACCGGCCACTCGGGGCACTAGTGATATCACAGCCAAGTGAACAGCTGAGCCCCAGCAGCTACTCTGTGCCCAGAGACAGTCGTTTTTCCACTTATCTTTTTGCACGGTGTGTTCAGCTATCAGCTAATAACTAATGAAACTACACACAACTCAGCCGCTAATCTTCCGCCAGAGACACAGTTATTCCGTGCCTTTTTATTGGGCCTTTGAGGCAGTGGGCCTTTGAGGCAGTGGCCCCGAGGCTCTGGAATGCTCTGCCTGCAACTCTGCGCCTCGCAGATACTGTGGATACTTTTAAAAGCCAGCTCAAAACCCACCTGTTTAGGCTGCCGTTTGTGTAAAAGTAAACCCATGTCCTAGACCTGCTCTTAAAATATGTTTTACATTTTTATTTTATTTTCTATTTTTTATTTCATTTTTTAATTTTCTCTGTGTAGATAATTTATTGACCCTTGGGTCACATTGTGTTTTTTATGCTTTTAAATGTCTGCTCTGTTAAGCACTTTGTGATACTACTGTCTGTGAAAAGCGCTATATAAATAAAATTCATTCATCAATTTCAGCAAACATCCCAGTACGATTTAATGCAAAAAAAATGTAAGTATCAAACACGCATTATTACTTTGCAGTTAAATATTTAACATTTATTCTAACACGAAAAAAAGCAGTAAATAACACTTATGTAATATAATATAACATGTTTATTTATTGAGATGCCCCTATGGACCTTGTTATAGGTTGGAGGTAAAGATCAGGAGAAGTAATGTTGTGGAAAATGATGTGAAGAAAGTATGTTTGTAAGTCAATATCAAATAATAAGGCAAGGCAAGGCAAGTTTATTTGTATAGCACATTTCAACAACAAGGTAATTCAAAGTGCTTCACATAAAACAAAAGTTACGAATGTAACTACGGTTCTATGAATCCTGGATGACCGCCAGAGGCAGTGCTTAACACTGGATATCTTCCGTCGCACGCATGCGCAGGTCGAATATTTATATCAACAAAGTCACGTGTGACCTCGGATGACCCCCGTCGTCTATAAGTTCCGGTGTCATCCTGAGCTCAGTCCTATGGAATCTTCTCGCGAGTTCACGGGATTCCGAGTGACCAAGAACTCTGGCGGTCATCCAGGATTCATAGAACCGTAGTTACATTCGTAACTTTCGTTCTATTTCATCCTTACTGACCGCCAGAGGCAGTGCTTAACACTGGATGACTTATACCAAAAGAGTCACGAGGAAGCACAGTAACTACCTCTTATAGCTCCGGCAGAGAAAATTGGCGAGTCTGAACCAGGGTGGACATCATACATCCACGTTCCCTCGATATGAGCGCAAACGCCTGCAATGAAGCATCACTGAGCAGAAGCGTCGAAGTAGCCCGCTGCAGAGAATCTGCGAGGGAAAGCATGAGGTGGGAGAGGGAGTTGTCGATACGGTGCACAGCGCTGCTGTGTCATAAGCCCTGGATAGCAGGTCATCTTTGACCCGACATTGGGTCGAGGGCACCTGGCATCGGGCCTCAGAGTCTCCTCAGGGGAAACTGATGGACGCCATAGTCGTCTAACTGGCTGGCATACGTGCAAGGCCAGATTTGCCACCTCCTGCATGGTCTGATGTAAGGCGGGAGAGAGCCCTGGTGTCTCCACCATGCACGCAACTCCCTCAGATATTCCTCAGAGGGAGGAACAGAAAAGGTGGAGAGGGCGGGAAGGTGCCTGAAGAAGGCACTCACAGGTGGATGTTCCAGCTGCTGTGTATGCCCGGCGTGCAAGCGCCATACAAATGACCAGGGTAGGTTGGGCTGGATTCAGCTGCCCTGACAGGGGGAGGTAGACCTCCCGCATCAGGTGTTCCACTTCGGCCAGCCTAGCAGACCTTACTGCTCAAGGCGTGATGCCGCAGGTCCTGCCTGGGTTCTCCCTGCTAGGGCAAGAGGTCAGGGCCGTCCTCCGGCTGAAGAGGAGCTATACAGGTCCTACAGCCGGGAGAGTTTAACATGGCCGCGATTCTGGTGGAACCCTTGTCCCTGAGCGGGGACGCTCTGTTAACTGTGACAGCCGTAAGGATACAAAGTTGATGGCCACAGCCCCAGTATCAGCTCTGTTTAGCTAGCTTCCCACTGAGTTAACCTGAGCAGGAACACTCTGCTAACTGTGATAGCCGTAACACTGTGAAGGGCGGGCCGACAGCGTAATTCTACGCTCTCGTTAGCGCGCCACTCGATTAACTAGAGCGGAAGCGCTCTGCCAACCGTGGAACAAACAACTGTTATAGAAAACAATGTTAATCGATCTTACCGATTGCTGTCATCACGACTTAGCTGGCCCTTATCAGACTGGTGACGACCGATGATAGGGGCGTCCACCAGTCCGGGGCTCGATGTCCGAACGGCGAACACACCGTTCCCTCCGAAGAGGGACAGCTCGTCGCAGCCTTTGGAGGGCGAGAGAACCGCAACTCCGACCGGTAGTCACAAGGCTACAGCGACAAGCTCTAATATGTCTTGATCGTAGACACATCCTTGTTTATGCTACCATGGTAGCTAACCTGCGACGCGAGAAGAAAAAAAGGACTGAGCTCAGGATGACACCGGAACTTATAGACGACGGGGGTCATCCGAGGTCACACGTGACTTTGTTGATATAAATATTCGACCTGCGCATGCGCGCGACGGAAGATATCCAGTGTTAAGCACTGCCTCTGGCGGTCAGTAAGGATGAAATAGAACCATTAAAAGCATCAAAACACAAGGCAAAAGAAAAGGAGATTTCAAAAACAATTAAACAGTGTAAGAAATAAAATACAGTAGTAAAATGCAGAAATGCAGGAAATTGATTAATATATGAATTGAATGTGGTTCAATTAAAGGCAGCAGCAAACAGAAAGGTCTTCAATCGTGATTTAAATGAGCTGAGGGTCTCAGCAGACCTGCAGCTTTCTGGGACTTTGTTCCAGATATGTGGAGCAGACAAACTGAACGTTGCTTCTCCATGTTTAGTTCTGACCCTGGGAAACAGATAAGCGGTCTGCAATAATCTGTGGAACAACCATGGATTTATAAAGAGAACAACAAACAAATAAAAGTTTACTTTACCTGTCCAACGTTGGATTGCTGTTGATTTGGTCATATTTCCCTGTTTTTTGAGAATTGTTTAAGCTTATATTTAATCTTAAATGTTCAATGGTCAAAGCTAAAAATAAGAAGAAGAAGAGAAGTGTAGAAGAAGAGTAGCGGAACGACAAGCATAAACCTGACCCGTGGGCTCTCGCACACCCCCTTCATTGAGGCAGAGGTACTGTGTGCCTCCCCTCTGTGCTTTTCACTGCGGTTTCTGTCAGATCGGCTAGACTGAATAGGTTCTAGACATACGTGAAATACATGACTCATTCTATGGAAACAAAGGACATAATACAGGTGTCAACAAATAGTACACTGGTGACAAACAATGAGAAAGCAAAAGCCACACGCTCAACCCAGTTTGTTAGGGATTGCGCAATCTGAGGTGAGGCAGATCTCATCGCTGCCTCACCTCACGTGTCTCCTCTCTGTTTGAACAGGACATGCGCAAATTCAGCGATTTTTGACTCTAAAAATGCTTAATTATTGAAATCATACAGAAATTACATTTATAACACAGATCAGTAGATAAATATTATTATTTTTATTTTATCATTATTTGTTTTTTACTTTTCATGATGACAGGATGACTTTTCTGCCTCCCCAGACCACACGTCCCTGTCAGAGATGTGATCCCTCTGACTTTCAAATGTTGAAACAGATTAACAGAAATAAAAGTTGCATGTTTAAATATGTATGTGTAGCTATACAATCATTGTTGTGGAAATCATTCTTAATAATTATTGTGAGGAATAATTAACTGACATGTGATCAAACAGTCTCTTCACATATATTATTATTAAAAGGTGATCTGTGCAACTTTGTTATTCAGGAAGTTTGTATCAAACAAGTAGCCCTTCGTACTGCTCGGTACCCTTGAAGTAGCTCTCAGTTTACAAAAGGTTGGTGACCCCTGGTTTACACTGACTTCAGAGCAGTTGAAATGATGTGTTGTCAATAACCTCGTATACCAGCTGCTACAACAAAAAAAGAAAAGAAATCTGTAACAATATTAATAAACGATTGGGAGTTGGTTTCGGCAATCCGAACCGTGCCGCAGGGTACCATCAACTCATATTTTGTCGGCTCTTGTAAACTGTTTGCTTTCATTAAACAAGCATTCAATATTTCCCTCACAATTAATGACGAGGAAAACCTTGTGGAATCAATTCAGGGGAAGGTCATCTCATAAACAGCCTCCGTAGCATTGATCTATTATACACTAAATATGAAATGAATAAAACTGTGTTATGTCCATACATGATGTATGTGTAATCATTAAAGAAAGGTCAGTACCACTGTATCAGATATATCATCTGAACAGGCCAGTTATAATGTGGTGAGTCCAGGTTCACAGGCCCTTTCCTCATACTGAAATCACTCACTGATCACAGGAAGTTGGATTTTACCAGCCGCCAATGCCATCTACAGAGCTGAGGCCTCGTTTAAACAGTCCTTGAATGCCTTATTTCAGCAGCAGCTGCAATTCCTCTGCCTTTAAAGTAGCTTGTTGCTGCACACTCACAAATTCACAAAAGGATTGCGTTGCTTTCTGCGGCCGCTGAAGCTCAGCTATGAGGCGGTCTCAAACTCATTTGTTCTGGGACGCGGTGAAAAAAAAGGCATGAATAAAGCTTTCCTTTGTGTCATTTTTGAAAATACATGAGGGGAAAAAAACGAGATTTAAATTGTCAATGAAGTGACGCTGCTGTGCCTCGTCTGTGAATGGGCAGAGCGGGGAGACACACTTTAAGCGTTTCTGCTGTGGTGGGATCGCTGCTCTTATTGAATAAACTCAATAAAATGTCTCAAAAGACTCTTATAATGTAATTCATATTTTCTCATTAATGATGATTATTTCACCCACCCGCATGTGTGTGCTCTGCTGCAGAGAGGCGTTCATGGGCACAAAGAAACGAGGAGAATCAACTCACAACCAATGCATTTCTACTTTGCCACATGGATCATTGCAATCAGAAGCAAAAAAGGACAAATTCCACTCAGCTGCAAACTTAATGGGCATGTTTGTGCTGTGACATCATCAGAGTAATATCTTTAGAGAATCGGACCTTGAGACGGAGCAGATAGCGAGTGATGCACGATTCAGGGTCCGTTCTTTGTAAATGGGTCCATCAGACCTACAGTCCAGTACTCAAACCTCTGTGTGGGAAAATAATGACTTTAAATGTTTAAAACATTCTGAAAAATTAATAAAACTTGGGTCTAACTTGTACAGTTTTGGACATTATTTTTATAATTTCTGATAACATTACACTTACCAAAGTAGTTGCTAAGATCTGGAAACAGAGTGCCATGGAAACACGAGCAGTCAGACGATCAGACGGGTTATAAACAAGCTAACAGTTAATGCAGATTATATAATCCACTTCTTATGGAGGTCAACATAATAGTGAGTCCATCTGAAATGTTGAAAAATCACAGGCGGACAGAGAACTGAACCATCGAGTTGATCTGGAAGATGTTCTGTAGCTTTCAATCACACCACATGATCTCTATCGGCTCGATTGTCAATTTCCAATTATTTTCTGACTTCTCGTCCATGTTCACATTGCCATTCATTTGCATTATGAAGATCCTAATACAGAACAGCTACTGAATGTTAGGCAACGTGTACAAGAAGTCAGTAAAGTCCTTATATGGGATATGTGTTGAAGTAGACCTGGATTAATTAAGAATCCGTCAGACTAAGATCAGTGTTAGAGGTGAAAGCCATGAAAAACAGTGAAACTGCATTTTGTCTTTATATGTAATTTTCAGAGTAAAACACAATATGTGGTGGGTTTAGCTACGAGACGGATTTAAATCACATCCTTCAGATTTGATCGGATCACTAAACAGTGGCTGTGGGTTAATGAATACAGAGCTGTAGAGAGAGAGGGAGCTGGAGTGAGTTATGGAGCTGACTGTTGGCCTCCACCTACACCTCCCTCATCCACGTGGTTACACATTTTAATACCCATGGTGATAATCCCCAGGACAGAGAGTCGATAGAACTATGTGGTGTCCTTGATAACTATGATCTGACTCAGCATGTGACAGGGCCCACCCACAACAGGGGGTACACTCTGGACCTAATCATCACCAAAGGTGTAAACATTTCCAAGGTTGCTGTGACTGATATTGCACTCTCTGATCATTTCTGTGTTTTCTTTGAGAGTGCAATCTCCTTGCACACAAATGTCCAAACCAAGGTTGTGACAAAGCGTTACATCTCTGAAAACACCAGTGAACTATTTCTTCAGAATTTCTCCTCCACACCAGCCCTCTCTTGCCTCTCAGTCAATGAGCTTGTAGATGGCTTCAATTTTAAAGTTAAAAATATTATTGATGCCATTGCACCCACTAAAGTGAAGGTTGTCTCGGGTAAGCAAAGATCTCCTTGGAGAAATGCTACGCTGGTCAAAATAGAGAAACGAGAGTGTCGGAAAGATGAGCACAGGTGGCGAAAAACTAATCTCCAGGTTCACTGTGACATCTATAAAGAGAGACTTCGCAATTATAATTTGGAACTTAGAAATGCAAGGCAGTCATTCTTCTCTGACATCATAACCAAAAACAAGAACAATACACGCGCCTTATTTGCTACTGTCGACAGGCTAACAAACCCTCCAGTGTCGGTAGCTGCTGAGCTCCAATCCACCTGGGCATGCAATCAATTTGCCTCCTTTTTTACTGACAAAATTCAGAAAATTAGACAAGCAGTCAGTGCCTCCACACCAACCACAGGATATGTGTTGTCCCGATCTCTGAATAACATCCATTCAAATATCATGACACAATTTCATTCAATCGACCGTAGAAGCCTAGAAGACATTATACAACATCTGAAGTCATCCTCCTGCTGCTTGGATATTCTACCAACACACTTTTTCAAAAATATTTCAAACTGCATGACCACTGATCTCTTACATATTGTAAACACATCCCTTCTCTGAGGTGTCTTCCCACAAGCCCTAAAAACTGCAGTTATTAAACCACTCCTAAAGAAGGTTACGATGAAAAATTATAGGCCAATATCAAACCTCCCATTTTTAAGTAAAATAATTGAAAAAGCGGTTTTCCAACAGCTGACCAACTTCTTGGCCGTAAATAACTGCTTTGATGTTTTCCAGTCAGGCTTTAGACAGCACCACAGTACTGAAACTGCTCTTGTTAAGGTTTTCAACGACATCCACTTAAACATAGACAATGGCAGAAGTTCAGTCTTAGTGTTACTGGATCTCAGTGCTGCATTCAACACGGTCGACCATGCCATACTCCTAGAAAGACTAAACATCTGGGTGGGACTCTCTGGCACAGCACTTAACTGGTTTGAATCCTACTTGAAGGACCGAGAATACTTTGTGTCTGTGGCTGATTACACATCAGAGCTGACTAAAATGACATGTGGTGTTCCCCAAGGTTCAATACTGGGGCCTCTTCTGTTCAACATCTACATGCTTCCACTAGCTCAGATTATGGAAAGCAACAAAGTGTGTTATCATAACTATGCAGACGACACACAAATCTACATAACTATGTCACGAGGGGACTATAATCCCATACAAGGGCTGGGTAACTGCATTGAACAAACCAACAACTGGATGTGCCGGAATTTTCTTCAATTAAACAAAGATAAAACAGAAGTAATTGTTTTTGGTACCAAGGATGAACAATTGAAAATCACCACTCAGCTTCAGTCACTGATGTTAAAACCCACAAACCAAGCCAGAAATCTAGGTGTAGTTATGGATTCAGATCTCAACCTGAACAGCCATATCAAGACAATTACAAAATCAGCCTACTATCACCTGAAGAATATATCAAGGATTAGAGGACTTATGTCTCAACAGGATTTGGAAAAACTTGTCCACGCATTTATCTTCAGCAGACTGGACTACTGTAACGGTGTGTTTACAGGTCTCTGTAAAAAGTCCGTCAGAAAGCTGCAGCTGATTCAGAACGCTGCAGCTCGAGTCCTCACTAAGACCAGGAGGGTGGATCACATCACTCCAGTTCTGAGGTCTTTGCACTGGCTTCCTGTCCAACAAAGAATTGACTTTAAAATCCTGCTGTTGGTTTACAAAGCACTGAATGGTTTAGAGCCAAAATACATCTCTGATCTGCTGCTACCTTATGAACCATCCCGACCCCTCAGGTCGTCTGGCACCGGTCTACTTTCTGTTCCCAGAGTCAGAACTAAACATGGAGAAGCAGCGTTCAGTTTTTCTGCTCCACATATCTGGAACAAAGTCCCAGAAAGCTGCAGGTCTGCTGAGACCCTCAGCTCATTTAAATCAAGATTGAAGACTTTTCTGTTTGCTGCTGCCTTTAATTGAACCACATTCAATTAATATATTAATCAATTTCCTGCATTTCTGCATTTTACTACTGTATTTTATTTCTTACACTGTTCTTAATTGCTGTTAAATCTCCTTTTCTTTTGCCTTATGTTTTGATGCTTTTAATGGTTTTAAAAAGGACTGCACAATATATCGCCATTTCCTCCGGGACCGAGTTCGTGCAAGGCGTACACTATAAAACGCAGATCGGCAGAGATCTTTTCCAGGCGTGGTTTGTGTGCGAGTAATTGCAGAATTGCGGCAGTGTATGGTTGATTGCGAGCAGCGCAATGTCTCAGGGAGACATCGATTATTGTTTCAATGTATGTTTTAAATCTCCTTTACTTTACAATTTTATTTCTTACACTGTTTCTTTAATTGTTTTTAAATCTCCTTTTCTTTTGCCTTATGTTTTGGTGCTTTTAATGGTTTTATGTGAAGCACTTTGAATTACCTTGTTGTTGAAATGTGCTATACAAATAAACTTGCCTTGCCTTACACCAGGAGGCGGAGGATGGGGGTACTAATTCATAAATCAAAGAAAAACATTTTTTTTGGAAACGCAAAGTTTCTGCCAGGTAAAAATCAAAACACTGCAGCTCCTATTAAGATACAGCCTGTTCTCACTCCTAACTCCTCACATCAGCAGCACTAAGCATCAAACTATGACTCTCTACGTGGACGTGGTTACAGGAGTAAAGGAGGAAGAGGAAGAGGAAGGAGGAAGACAGGTGCCAAGAGAAATAAAGTCCATGTAGGACCGAGGTCGGGGGGACACCTATCTCCTACAGAATTACGTTCACATACAACTACTGCTTTCTCAATTACATTTTGAGGGAAAGCTCGAAACAGTTTCAAACACAAGGTTACCGTTGTAAAGTGAAACAAAACAAAAACGCTCCAAGACCACCTTATTTACTAAAAAACATCATGGGTCGGCTTAAAATGACTATGAAATTGAAACCAAACAAAAGTACTTTGTGATGTTCAGGCACTTGGTTCACATGTCAATTTCTTGAATTGATATACCACCATATACATAAAAATGCCCAATCAAAAGGGATTCATTAAATTAAATGAATCCGCTGTGTGTGCAGCATCTCACACTGTAATGTGGAGTGGGGTGCTGTAACCTCCTGGACTTCTCAGAGTATAAGTAATAAGTAAAATATCAAATAGTACAAGGAGATATTTCAAACACCTACCTGCTGCCACACTCTCCACCATGAGAGCTCAGACAGCTGCTCGTCAGCTCCACGCTCTCTTTTCACACTGGGAGACAACCAAGCCAAGGGTGGAGGGTCAGAACATCTGAACTTGTTTTCTTGTGTGCCCATGTTGAAATCATAAAAAAACGTACCTCCATGACCTCACTCAGGCTGGTGATCGTGCGCGGGGTGCAAACAACATGTTTGAGTCGCTCATTTGCTCCTAGTGACAGACTGAAGCAACGACACATATGAACACAGCGAATAACGTTACCATGAATCTCCACGACAATGGGTAGTTTGTACGAAAGTACTCGGTTGTGTACAGTCAGGAATTCAGCATATAGTCCGGTGGTTTTCCCACAGTGTAGAAGATATGCCTCATCGGGCAGTATGTGTGCATTTACACACACACTCTTTATGGATAAGTGTCTCTAGCTTTGAATGTGAGGGGTGTCCCATTAAACCATCCTTTTTCACAAGGGAATAAGTGACATTTTTTCCTGCTGTTGTCACTCAAATGTGGGCATTTAAATAATAGTAGTTTGTGGAGTTTTAAGCATAATACTGACCATATTATATCTATCACAGCCAGGGAACGGTGGTGCCCATAAGCATTTCGGCGGCGGTGCAGCCCGGAGACCCTATGGCCTCGGTGAAGGGAGCTCCCAGAAGGACCTCTGGAGATCTTAGACAAGCAGGAGGAACACAAACACATTACTGTGTTATGAAGACCCACTAAGTAAGTATCTACTTAGCAGTAGTGCTTACTGTTTATAGTCAGCTGCCAGTTTTTTAACTTCCTAAGCCTAAGTCCCTCACTGGATAACACAGAAAAATGCAGAGTGGCCAAGGGGCTGAGAGAAAAACCATGCAAACTTCTGTATGACAGCTTCAGTGGCTTGAAAAATAGCGATATAGCATTAATTTGATGGATTTTAGGTTTATCAGACCCAGAGGAGGCTGATTAGAGGGTGTTAACATTGTATTTCATGACAAAGCTTAGTCCCAAACGGTCCATTCTATCTCAGAATTATGGCTGATTTATAACCGTAGATAGCGTTTGGAGCCATTTTCATCCATGAAATGTCTATTTTTATAAATTTGGTAAGAAATGTTAATATTAACGCCAGCATTGATGTGACTCATAACAGTGAAGTCATATCATCTAGATTGTAACTTAAAAACTGTTTCTCTTTTGGTCAGACTGACTATAAACCTGAGTTGGTTTAACATCCCTTCTGGCCCCGCTGTCCCAGACACGCTGTCGGTTACTTACCTGTACCATCGGGTCTGAAGGTTCACACCCATCCACTCCTCAAGGTGGTTGAAGACTAAGCCAAAGTCCAGGACTATGACTCTCAATGGCTGCCGTAAACGGTCCACCATCGTGATGTTGTCGAGCTTTAGATCAGCATGAACGATCCCGGCCGAGATCTTTCCTCATTAGCAGTACGGAGGCCTGGAAAATAAACAAGATGTGAGAGATTAGATGTGAACGTGATGTGCTATTATAAGAGGGAAATGTGGATGAACTAAATTGATGTTGCAGCTCTTTATTTGCCTCCTTGATGCCTCCCGTACTTTTGATGATTTGATGATAAAGCCACCACTTCATCTGTGGCTACCTTCCTGCACTGGGGGACTGCTCCAAAGTAGCCACACTCCAGGAGATCCTGGACCTCGTAGTGGAAGAAGAGGAGGAGATCAGGTCTCCTGCACGGACCTGAAATAACTGGTTGCCAATCATGGTGCAAGATGAAATATGTAGTTGATTTCTCCTACCTGAGAGGAGAACAAATAATTTGTTGTATTCATGATCCCATCCCTGCTAATTAATAAGGACACAATAAGGGTGAGTTACAACAATGACAAACACTGGTTTACAGCGGAACTCAGAAAGCTAAGGCTGCAGAAAGATCAGGCATTTAGGAGTGGGGACAAGGACTTGTACAAAGAGGCAAAATACAGGTTTAGCAAGGCGGTGAGGAACACTAAACGTCTGTACTCTGAGAAACTGCTACACCAGCTCTCAGCCAGTGACTCTGCTTCTGTCTGGAGAGGTCTCAGACAGATTACCAATTACAAGCCAAAAACCCCCCACTCCATGAACGACCTCCGCCTGGCAGACGAGCTGAATGAGTTATACTGTCGCTTTGAAAGACAATGGGACAGTTGGACCACCCATCCCAGTGTCCTTTGAGCGCCTTGTCCTGTCCCATCTAAAAACCCTCACCGATCCACTCCTGGACCCCCTGCAGTTCGCCTATAGAGCCAACAGATCTGTAGACGACGCAGTCAACTTGGCCCATCACTTCATCCTCCAGCATCTGGACTCCTCAGGAACCTACGCCAGGATCCTGTTTGTGGACTTCAGCTCTGCCTTCAACACCATCATCCCGTCTTTGCTGCAGGACAAGCTCTCCCAGCTGCACGTGCCCGACTCCACCTGCAAGTGGATCACAGACTTCCTGTCTGACAGGAAGCAGCACGTGAAGCTAGGAAAACACGTCCCGGAAAGTAAGTGACTGTACATTTTGAGAGAAACTTGTATTTTCTTCAGCCATTATAAAACAATAAGGCAACAAAATTGTCAAGCCAGATTGAACTAATGTGTTCAGAGAATTATTCTGCCTCCACTTACAGAAATACTATTTGCACACAACCATTTGTCATGGTCAATAAATGAATTATTTTGTGGCCAACGACTATATTTAGTATCATAAGGAAAAATGGCACTATATTTGTTCTGGTAGATCTGAAGCCTTGAAATCTGGTACGACATACTGTAAGAAATTTGAGCATAGAACTGTGTTTAGTAGCTATAATAAAAGTGTTCAATAATTCATAATTAAGAATTCATAATTAGTCATAAACATAAGGGTTTTGGAAATGCATAATTAAGATAAGCATAAAGTGTTTTAGGATTAGTAGCTAGAAGGAGAATTTGAGACATGAAGCTTTTGCCAAAAGTTGCAAAGTCTTATCTATTATATGGAATGTTTATCATAGAGGGATTAAACCATAACTGACGGTCATTGAATGTGTTAGTAAACTCAGGGACAGAAAGGCAGACAGACCGAATACACTCCTGGAAGTTAGCCAATAGGAATCGGGATAAACGGAAGAGGTGTTTCGAACGGATGTGGGTGGTTTAATTTCAAGTCTTTTTCTCTCTCACGTGATGATCAATGACACACTGAAGATTTTGTATAAAGATCTTTTTTGGACTCTTTCTTGACAGAAGTGAGATAACCCTGAGAACAGAGTCTTGAATTTGATAACTGAGACAAATTTCTGCTATTGTGCAGGCTCACTGCAGTTAGAGCGAAAAAACGAGAATTTCCAAGACCTGGACATGGGATCGGGCTGAGACAAGAGGGAGGCTATTTCTCAGGCTTTAAGAAGTATAAGAAAACGGTCAAAGTCTCATATTAATGTTAAATTGAGCTCAGTTATGTCTGAGGGAAATAGGCTGGACAAATTAATTTTTTAATTTCTTCGGCTATTGTAATGCTTCCATTTTGATCGCTGGCAGTTGGTTTGGCGTTAACGATAGCAAAATCGAAAAAAATATTGAAAGATTTGTTAGTGCTCTACTGGAGAGTTCAATGATAAGCCTGGATATGAAAATATCAACAAAGCAGCATCAAAATGAAGACACACAATAAATACTAGAACTGACAGGGGGGCGTGTTTGAATCCAATGTAACATGACTCAGTGGTTATGATTGTGTCCTTAAGCGTGACTTGTCTGTGTTTGAAGGGTGAACGAGAGGTGCTGCACTCTCATATGAAAGCAGATCTCATCCCAGATTTCCGTGTTTGGAAAAAGCATCTTTGATCACAGCTGGTTTTAAAAGCTTAGTGCCTGTGAGATGATTCTGCTTTCATGTTCCTGTCTTGTTAAAGAGTAATTACACTCGTCTCCACGCACTACAGTAGACAATGTTGATAAAAACTAAATTTGTCGGGGTGACTGAGTAATAAAGGATGGGGTCGATGCATTGTTTTCTGATCAAATGTCTATTTCATGTCAGAGTCATACATACAGGGCCAGAGTGGGCAGCGGAGCCAACTTACAAATCTGATCCAAAGTTTAATTACCCTTTAAAATGTGTCTTGATCAAAACTAACAAATTGGAGGAGTGAAAAAACAAATTTCAAGAGGAAAGTTTGATGGTCTAATGATTTGTGCAATTATGGAAGGCCAAGCCATGATGATTTTAAATCCCTGCTGGTAGCTCAGTGATTGCTTTTTGTCAGAGACTAAACATGGAGACTAGAGCCTCATTTGGATGGGATCAACGTTACAGGGGGTGTTTGGAGTGAACTCTGTAATGTAATTCATCATTCTCGACGGCATTTTAACACGAGCACCACCAGCGTTCTAGCCTGCCCTACAACCACAGTCATATGTTATTTCATCCTTTGTGTTCAACAGTATTTGTTTGATGAAGTTACGAGAGATGTTGTTAGAAACCCAAAATATCATAGAGCAGGATCGGCCGCCTTTATATTTTTTATAATGCACATTCATTTATTTACTGCTGCTGCATGTTTCTCATCCAAACACACCAATTTGCTTTACAATGATGAAACACAACTACACTTATATATAACTTGTAGCCTACTTTATTGTAGGCTTGGAACACTTTCTGTGTGTTAGTGTCAATAGCAGGATTTGCTGTCATGGGGTCAGCTGCACGGTCATCAACCCGGGATCTGCAATGATCAGTTCTTGTGACCCTGTACATCCCCTGGTGGCTGAGCACCACACCCTTAAGCTGCCCTCCATGTTTGATGGACCCCAATTCTTGTCCTCCCTCCTCAGCCATAGCCAAAAGCTCCCCTGCTCTGCTTCCTCAGCGGCAGGCCAGAGCGCTATGTTTCAGGAGTGATCTGAAACGTCACCGAACTGCCCTAGAGAGAATGTGTGGGTGTAAAATGCCCTCTCAGCACAGGAACGTCGCAGTGATGTAACAGCCTCTGTTCTCCATTAATTATCACGGCTAATTAAGTGGAATACCTGCACATACACACACACACATACAGAACCATCTCATGATGGTGGTAACAACCACTGCATGGCTCACTTCTCTGCTTAATTTCCTCGATGGTGTTTCAGACATCCCTGTAACTCCTGGACGACTGTCAATTAAAGACACAAGAGAATTTAGTTTTACACCACAGCTGAGTGAAGTCATTGCCATCAGTGCCTTTAAGGCTCTCTTTATGATATTAAGAGCATTACTTTAGCAGCAAACAGCTGTTAGCTATAGTCTATCTGAGCAGGGAATTAAGACGCTCTCCCTCTGTGTGTTGCTGTCAGAGACTATCTGTCTTTATTTTCTATTGTTAAATCTGTGTGTAATAATAAACAGCACTGCAGCATAGTGGCTGTAAAGCGACGTCAGTCTGCATCATTGCAACAACCGACCACAAGACTGGCCGCTATCAGCCACACATAAAGCAGAGCACAGGAAAACATTGCAGGATTATCCGTGTTCATTTGAAGCTCCATTGACAGCCTGTTACAAACCATACCACAGAAACAGTAAAAACAGTGTCGGCACTGTCCTTGCTGCTGAAGACTTTCAGATCAACATTTTTTCACAAACAAAGCATGAACCAGTCCTGACTAGGGCTGTACTCTATTTTTTCCATTTGATGGTTCTCCACCTGCCTCCGGAGCTCCGACTGCAGGGCGAAGCCAGGCCGGTCGCTACTGGAGTCTGAGCTGAAGTAGTTTCTGGTGAACCTGCTTGATTTCCTCTGATTTCACCAGAATCCGACCCAGTGGCACCGCGGACAAGCATTAAGAATAACTATGCAGAAATAGATGATCTTCTCTCCGATGTTTTCCTTTACTGATGGGTTAGGGTTAGGGTTAGGGTTAGGAGGATCGTATGGAGGATCAGTATTAAATTGAGACTGTTTCATAACCAGTTAAAAGTTCCTCACAGTAACTTTAACTGAACACACTGATGTTATAAAAATCAAAAGAAATATAAAATGTTTCATTGTGCTGCAGTGACACAGCGACTACTTGGAGGCTGTGCAGTGGCCACCAGTGGTTTTTATAGTTTGTTCATGGGAAAATGGATACAAGGAAAGCTCCAATGGCATTAAAGCAGGCAATACTACACTAACTGAGTTTAACAATTCCCCCCACTTTAATTATGGGACTTCATATTTTTCAACTACATTCACAGCCATGAAGATTTGAATACATTTTTTATTCAGTTTGGCATTCCAGCCCAGATGCTTTCACTGCCAGACAAGAAGCCCAGAAAAAAAGAGTTTGTATTGAGTGAGCTCAGTGAACCTCCACTGTGTGCGAGAAGCTTTTCAGCCTTGCTGTATCTACTGATGTCTCCAAAAATCACAGAGCATTTGAGTATTCCTCAAGAGCCAGATGAGACGAGAGGGGGGTGTACAACTACTCACATGTTCCACTCAGTTGAACATGTGATTCTAAAACCATCGGCATTAAAGATAGATAGATACTTTATTAATCCCACAAGGGGACATGTTTTTGCTACAGCAGCATTAATAGGTACAGGTAAAGCAAAATAAAATAGCAGAGTAAAAATATAAAAAAATATAAAATGTAAAAATGCACAATATATACAATAAAATGGAATATTAAATTAGCTAAATAAACAATAGTGCAAAGATTTAACCAAATAAATGAATAAGAAGAAGAAACATTCCTTTATTGGTCCCACAGTGGGGAAATGATTCTCTGCATTTGACCCATCCCTGTATATATAGGGAGCAGTGGGCTGCCAATGACAGGCGCCCGGGGAGCAGTTCGGGGTTCAGTGTCTTGCTCAGGGACACTTCGACACAGGACACGGTGCAGCCGAGGATCAAACCGGTGACCTTTCGGTTGGCGGACAACCCTCTCTACCCAGTAAGCCACGGTCGCCCCCAAACAGTGTAACGGTGTTATAGTTGTGTGAATGATTTGGCCAGAGGGGATTTAAAGTGCTGCTATGACGGCCTCTGCTCCTCTGGTTTCAGGCTTCCCACCAGTTGTTGAACCTGGCTGCAGGGATTTGCTCCCATTCAGCCGCAGTGTCTTAGTGAGGTCCAACATTAATGTTGGGTGATAAGGTCTGGCTCATAGTCAGTGTTCCAGTTCATCCCAAGGGTGTTGGATATAGGTTTGAAGTCGGGGCTCTGCACAAGCCGGTCAAGTATTGTCCCGAAATGCATACACATGTACTGTTGTACCATGTAGCATATTGTTTTGGGGCTGCTACTGTATAAACAGGCTTTATCTAACTGTAGGGCAATAAATCTGTCTGTACACATGTCTCGAGAACTGTTGGCGGGTGTATTGCTGGAGACCCAAGGACATGCAGTGTCACGACACACTCAACATTAATAAACGTTACACGTTAACTCTTCTCCACTTCTGTGGAGTCAACGTCAGACATTCCGAAATGCCCCTCACTCCAAATGGGCATGCCCCCCTAACAACACTACGAGCGGCAATATCGGGAGCCAAGCAATCGGCCCATTCCGAATGTGCACTCCACGAGTTTAAATTCAGAATCCTGAACGTGGAAGTCCACGACACAGCCGAGCAGATCTTCCACCGTAATGTGGCACTGGGTGTCTGAAGCCAGGACTATTTCTTACACTGTTTCTTTAATTGTTTTTAAATCTCCTTTTCTTTTGCCTTATGTTTTGATGCTTTTAATGGTTTTATGTGAAGCACTTTGAATTACCTTGTTGTTGAAATGTGCTATACAAATAAACTTGCCTTGCCTTGCCTTGAGAAGAGAGGGAAATATGAGCACCCCCACCCACCATTTTTTTGAATTCAGTAAAAGCTAAGGTCTCAGAACATACACTATTTCTTTGTCACTTACCTGTATCATTCTGTCATGAGGTCGTTTACTGGGATGTGTGGTTATTTTAGTTCTGCTAAGCCCAACATTGTCAGCAGAGGGCGCTCATTGCATTATACTGAGCATCAGTAGCTAACGCCAGTCGAGCAGAAGAAAGCCGTCAGTACGTGATGAGCGAAGTGTAATCAGAACAGAGAGCGCTTCTGACCTGACTTGTATTTCACATATTTACAGGAAATGAAATGTGTTGCACCAGAGTGAGCTTCATGTCATTCTTGGTCCTGTAACAGTAACACACCTGGAAAGTTCAACAAATGATGCAAAACCCCTGGGTGTGGCCTGCTGTTCTCTCAGGGGCAGCCTGAGCCACCATCTTGTAGGTCTTCTGACGAACCCTTCCATTGTGGACCTACAACAGTAGAACTAGCTTCCTCACACTTGCTGTTTGAAGAGTGTGGGACCACCGTTTTTCCGTGTTGCTGTGTGCCGGTGGGGGGGAAGCATTACTCAAGTAATAACCTGAGTGAGGAGATAAAACACATGGTATGGTGGTAATGCGTCTCATGGATGGATGTATAATAAGAACGGGATACGGCGCTGGCGCTCAGCTTTGCTTCCAATTTTACCCAATGGCCCAAAAAAATGTCACTGCAGCCCAGAAAGCATTTTCCCTATTGGTCACCATTATAAAAGAGACTTCTGTAAAACTGTTGTGAGGACACCTTGTACTGCAAACTATTTCAATTATGATTCTTTCTATTAAGAATTTTTGATCCATGGAGGTTTTTATATTGGTAAAAAATGTTGGCATATGTGCCAGGTGAGCAATTTCCATTGGATTGAACAAGCGCCATCGTGGTGTCTGGTATCTGGTTCTTGTAAGACATCCATGGTCTCATGGCATGCTAAGTATAAAGTGAGGATAATGGGAGAACTCCCTGGTGTTTTTTAGGGCATGCTGACACTCGATTGGATGGAACGTGCCACTGCGTCACAAGGGTTGCAAACAGAAATAGATGGCATTTCTACTAGCTATAGTTGAAGCTTGGTTTTCTAGTCATGATGAACAATGTATCCCCGTCTTCATAATATTTGGACACAGTTTGCTAAAAAAATCAACTTTGAACAATGGCTAAGATAAATGAAAGATACTGAATATCTATTGACATGCTGAAAATAAGGAAAGGTCAACTTGCAGCAAGGAAGCGAGAGATTGTCCTTTGATTAAATATATTGGATGTAACAGTGATTAGAATTCAGGCACATCTATGTGACGGTGTCTGTTCTCATCATATTTTCCATTTACTGTCAAAACACCCCAAAAAATGTGCAGTGCGCATCTCTCTTTTCAGTGCCCCTCCATCGCCACAGTTGCTGCCATTGGGAGCAATTCAGTTCCTGATTGGAACTCATGCTGCTGAAGACAAAAAAGTAGTAAAATAGCTCATTTAGGGAGCCATTATTCGCTTCAACTTCCATTCCAAATGAAACACCTGGCTCAGAATGGCTTCATTCATCTGAACTCTCTTTAACTCTACAGCTGGCAGCATTTCACATAATACAGTTGATATAAAGAGCAGAATCTCGGAGGGCATCTGGAAAGTGGAAAATGGTCACACCACGCATGTTTAGACAACAAGTCTGCAAACACTCCAAAAGTAAAGCTTTTGAAAAACATCTGTTTTCTGCACTGTGAGTAAGGAAGTACTCTCATTTAACTGTTTACATGAAAATCTACTTATTATTTGGTTATCTGAAAGGATCTGTGGCCATTACAGTTGAAACATACAACCTTTTTCCATTTCCCAATACAATCAGATTTTCCACCCATCTTCTAAAACACCTATTCTCTTCAAGGTCACATTGAGCTTGAGAGGCAGCGTAAACCAGGCTACCAGAGACAGGTTACCAAATGCTGTTCACTTAAAGACAAACTCCATCCTCCTTTCTTTGTTGACAAAGAGTTTAATCCCACGGTTAAATCCCAACTCATAAATCCGTTTCTCCTCCTCCAGCCATTGAGTGTTAAAAAAACAAAGCTAGGTAAAAATAATAATAATTACACCAAGCAAAATGAAAAAAATGTCATCATTTCTTCCATATCTTTCAATTTGAACTCTTACTACTCTGACTAAGCCTCTGATGGCTACTTTAAGTTTAATTTCACAAGAGTCACTGACCAATCACAGCGCATGCTGCACCTCACTGCAGAGCTGCACCTTAAAACTGAGCTGCGCGTTAAAGCTGACGTACTTGTAGGCCAGCTAGCAGGCGCTGACACGGCAAAGAATACGCCCAACATGTCAAACTAAAGATCTGATTGGTTGAAGACGATGACAATCAACAATATCGTCCCCATTCACTTAAACTGCAAAGGGATTCACTTGTGATTCACTTTTCTGTTTGCTGCTGCCTTTAATTGAACCACATTCAATTAATATATTAATCAATTTCCTGCATTTCTGCATTTTACTACTGTATTTTATTTCTTACACTGTTTTTTTAATGTTTTAATGCAATGAGTGTTCTTAATTGTTTTTAAATCTCCTTTTCTTTTGCCTTGTGTTTTGATGCTTTTAATGGTTTTATGTGAAGCACTTTGAATTACCTTGTTGTTGAAATGTGCTATACAAATAAACTTGCCCTGCCTTGCCTTGTGAGTCTGCAGGCCTCTGGCTCTGTTCTTACCTGGAGACACAGAGGTGAGATCTGATTGGATAAAAGCTCTACTTAAAACAAGCTGCACTGGAAGCAGAGCAACTGAGGAAGACAGTAGCTGTGCAATGAGAAAATAAGATAATGGGAAAAATATTTTTAGAAATTATAATACATGTAGTGTATTTAAGAACAATTATTAAATTAAAAAATAGCTATAACTTTGTGATTCTGTTTAGGCCAGCAATGAAGGCCTTTCAGGCCCTGACGGCCCACCACTGGTATAAACACCCATTAACCTTGTCTGCCATTGTGGGAACAAAACAAGTTAGCGGTGCATTTAACAGAATTTTGAGCTCAGTGATTGGATGTTTCTGACAGAGTCAGATTAGCTATGAACTGCATTATAAATTAACCGAACTCAAAGACAAATCTCGCTCCTTCAGGACCCCAATATTTCTTTAATTTCCTCAGCCTCAGGTTTAAAACACAACCAAAGTTCACCCTGGAGGTCTTGGGGGGAAGAGACTCAGAGCTTCTCTCTCCGCATGTGGTTCCAGATAGACTTCTATGTCCTTTATTCTCCCCTGATGAGGAGATCAGCTCCAGGCGTGAGGCTTCCCAAGGCTGTAATATGGGAGAGCGTGCAGCCTGCTGGCAAGAATATGCCTCCAATCACCCCACCCCTCATCCCCTTACACGTATGTACACAGGCTTGTACCTTCAGTTGTTAATTCTTTGTACTGATGATTTAATCTCAAGAGTTCTCATGCTGATCCAAGCCGTAGAAGAGGTCCAACTGTGAGTTTCTTGGGTCATTTCTTTAAAAACATTCCCCTGCGTTTGCTGAGCATTTATTCCCTCCCCTACAACACTTGTTAATGCCTTCATGAGCTGGGAACATGTTGAAAAACACTGTTCTCTATGAAATGAAGCTCCAGCGTATGCTCAGTCAGGAAGACTATACTTTTTTTATGCATAGGCTTGTAGTTTATTTTGCCTATTCTTTCAAAAGGTGTCTCAATAATTGGCAATGGCTGTAGCTGCTTTTGTTTTTGGTCAAAAGATGAGAACAACGTGTTCATTCACAAGCATTATTCACAGCAACATTCTTTCAACTGTATAGTCAATCAATATTTCCAAACTCAAGAGGTTTTCTTAAGATTCAGCCTCCGGTCCAGTCTGTGTCATAGCATTGTCACTTAAAGGTCAAAGAAATAACAACTCCTCCAATTTAATACTCCTCAAAAAACACAGTGAACAAAGTCAACAAGCCGGCAGTTATGTCAATCTCCAGCTCTGCAGGATTTTCTGGATTCCTTTGGCTGAGGTAATTTGTTTTTGTGAATTCAGTGTCGTGTCGTGTTTCAGCTGAGATCCACTTTTTGAGCTGCACGAGGCTTCTGGTGCTGCCTCTAATACCTGTCAGACACCAGGCCGGGCTCTGAACTACCTCTCACCTGAGCGAGTGACGACCTGCTCCCCAGCTGAGCAGCACAGACGCCGCTTCATCTCGGCGTTAACGGCCGCGGTAATGGCGTGCCTCGCCGTGTCGCCCGAGGGGTCCGGCGGATGGGAGGGGGATGGGTGTGAAAGTAAGGCCGGTTAGCACTTCCCTCATCTGTCAGCTGGGGTCGGCATCTCACACCTAACATTTCATGGAGGTGGAGAAAGGCGAGGGCAGACATGGCAGGGAGGAGGAAAAGGATGACTATGCATTTGTGATGTTTATATTTGGGACGACTGTTTGGAAGCCAGGACTAATGGAGAAGAGATGGAAAATAGAAAAGTCAGCAACTTGTGGATTTAATATCTCTTGTAGAAAGTGTATCTACAGCTGAACACACAGCAAAAGAGTCTTGACCCCCATCAAACTGCTTTGACGCCTCGACTATTATTATTATTATTATTTTATTTTTACTTTTTAATTGGTGAACCAATGCGACGAAAATATAGTGACATAAACATGGACACACACCCACACACAATAACATAAAGCAGTTACAATGACGTAGGTAATTAAAGGATAAGAGTCCGGTAGTATAGATTACAATTAGATTGTGTGTGCGTGTGCGTGTCCATGTCTGTATAAGAGGCGACAGTATGTGTCCGAGAAGTCTGTGAGATGTGTGGCGGAAAGACAAAAGATGTCGTGGAATTGTTGCAGTGTTAATAAATAAATATATGCTTCAACAGCAATATCTTGATAATAATATAATGACATGGTATGATATAATGGTCATTTATTGGAAAATAATAATAATATAATGATATGTTGTCATATAATGATAATTTAATAAAAAAACATATTTATGATAATATTACAATAACCATCATAATAGTTATAATTACATTGTCAGAGCAGTTCAGTGCGAGGCCAGGCCGGGGCAGCGCAACCAGAACCAGCGCCAGCGGCCTCTACTCCAACCTTGTTGTGCTTTAGGAGCGTCCAAATGAGGACCCTGTGACCAAAGCAGTTTTTCCTGCAACCACAGTACCTCTTTGGAAAGAGCTGAAAGGAATAAGAAGAGAAGGATTCTTCCCCAGAGGACAATGTTTTATTCAAGAAATACATTTTGAATTAATATTGATAACAATTCTCTCGCTTTTCTGGTTGATGTGACATCACCGGTGGAAAAGTTGAATCAGCTGTCATAACTTAAATGCTCTTTGTAACTTGATGGCTGGTCTGTGTGCTCTCTGCAGGACGATATGTGATCTCAGCCAAAGATGGTTTATGAGGTAAGAGAACCGCACTCGTATTCTAAACATTTGAAGGCGTCACCTACACAAAACATTGCCTGAAGTCCCATGCTCAATAAATGTACTTTTTGTGAAGTAAAAGGGTAACACCACAGGACTCCCAACATGCTGTATCTCACTGCTGCTAGTAAAGTCTATATTTGTGTTTGCTGACCTGGGGCCTGTACCACAAAGCCAGTTTAACATAACCAGGGTATCTTTTGGTTATCTGGATTAACTAACCCGAACAACCGCCATCCGCGGTGCTATGAAGCTGGTTATCACCTCGGTACATGAACGCGTTCATATCACAAACATGTATAAGTCTGCCGTCAGCAGAGCACATAATATTACTAATAATATTTGAGAAATTTCAAGAAGTTAAACACATAATTTAGACGAAAGTAACACAGTTTAAACAGAGAAATGAAGGAAGGACAGCTGGCAAGAAATAACCTGTGTGAATACATAAATTATCCGATTTATAATGTCATCAAGATCTGACTATAATTACTCGCGTGTTGCATCAATGTAACCTTATGGCGTGTGTGAAAATATTTTAGCCGTGTTCTTTCAGCTGTAACTCCGGCAGCGTGAGACGGACTTGGGAGTGAATAACAAATAAATGTAAAAACATAATTCTAAGCAGTAATGTGTATGAATGTTCGATAGTCCTGATGGGCAGGGGGCACCTTGCATGGTAGCCCCTGTCATCAGTGTGTGAATGAGTGAATGATGACATGTAGTGTTGAAGCGCTTTGAGTGGTCGGAAGACTAGAAGCGCTATACAAGTACAGTCCATTTATCATTCACCATACTTTTACAAGTTACCACCGCTATCATGATGCACACAAAGAGGAATTGCTTGATTTCTGATGGGTCAATGGTAGGATTCCTTTTTGATTTCGTTCTAAATGACTCTTTTGTTTCTTCGTTCCCGGCTAATCTGAATCTGGAAGTTTGGGGAAATTTGCACACACACTGGATCACTGCTGTCAGATGAAGTAGTCCAGCACTGTCCTCTAATCGACAGTGACACATTTAGCACATTTCCTTCTCCTCCATTGAGCGAGCTGCGTTGATGCTCTGACGCTTTGTGACATCAGTTTGGTTCAGATTGTCCTGCTGACGCCCACAGCTGCTCTCCTCAGGTGGTTGAGCCTTTGTCTTTGTTGGTTGTTGCAGTCAAAACACTTAGTGCTGCTGTCGCTTCAGAGGTGTCGTTGTCACGGATGCACTTTGAAATAATGAATGCAATTTGTGACTTTTTTAAAACTATACATTTTTAAAGCAACGGTTGTAGACCTGTCCTTTATCCTCTCATATAAATGATGCATTAACCATTACACGTAGCTTGCAGATTGTCTAATAATGCCCAGCGCATTGATTGACCCTTCATTATGTGTAGCACAGAAAGGAGGACAGGTGTTATAATAATCATTTTTTCCCTCTGATTATTAGCTTACAAGTGTAAATAACAAACAACAATGACTACCGTACTCTATCTAACACACCACCCTGTTTGAGCTGAATATCAGATCCTGTTGGCATGAATCTAACTTGGGTGAATGCTGTTGGGGTCTGACCATATGGCTTCAACATGTGCTGTGGACAAAGAGAATCAGGCCTTCCCTTTTTCAAGCAAAGGTTTCATCCTGATTTGTAGTTTGATGAGAGCAAACCTCCTCTGAAGGAATTTCACACGAGGGTGTGAATTTCCCCCCCCAAAAAAAGTATGGTTCCTGAAGTCACCTGAATGCACCGCTGCAATCTCATTGGCCGAGGGCCAAGAGACCCCAGGACCCCTGTGGTTCAACCACTGTTCTACAAAACTGTCTGTAACTCACACCTCCTTGCTTTTCCCACCAATCCCTCCGGGGTAGAAGGAGGCACGCAAATGCTCTTCGCCCTGGGACCCGTCCTTGGACATATGAAGATCCAGCTTTCCCCGCCAGCGCGACGCTGGCCACGCAGGCCACGAGGAAGCAACGGCCTTCTCCCCTCCTCAAACCCTGACAGGTCACGAGCCATTTCGCTGGTCGAAACAGCCGTGTTTTCTTTTTCTGAGTTAAGGCCCCTTACTCCGCTGGGACGAATCCCTTCCACGATTCCTTCCCGCTTTTTCTTTTGTGCACACATACCGGCAGGAGAAAGACGACTAAGCCTCGCTCCTCTCATGACCGATGATTCCCGGTAAGACGCACGGACCACGCCGTCTTAGCCGAAGTTAAACTGTCCTCCCTGCAGCGAGGATAGATCACGTCTGCGTTTCGCTCCAGAGCGAGCTCACGCCACGACGGCCCGACGCCGGCTCAAACGCCGCGCCGACTTGCAAGCAACCCCCCCCCCTTTTCCTTCTGGAGGAAAAAGGACAGATCCTGCCACAACACTCTACCACGTTGCAACGACGCGTCTCACAGTAAGATTCATTGCATCTGAGCATAGCTTAGCTTAAATTAACTGAAGTTTAATTCAGGCCATTCATTTATATCTTGATATTCCCGTGTTTTTGTGTGTTTAAGTTACTGTCGCGCGATATCGAGGTATTGCGCAACACCTCGCAGATCACAAGACCCGCTCTGTGGTGCATTCCCGTATTCTGTTTGTGTTAAGACACTGTCGCTTTATACGGAGGTATTTACGCAATCATTACGGACCAGAGAAGCTCCGCTGTATTTGTGTATTAACTGCTATGACTGTTTATTTGGGATTATTTTCATTCATTGTCTTCCACTCCGTGTGGGAGTTCTCTCTTCATTAACTCGACTCTGTGAGTGAGCTGAGGTGCTTGGCTTATCACGGCATAAGTTACCGGCAGTTCAAAGACGACAGCGGTATACTTATGCGTGATAGAACCAGCAAACTCAGGCTCCCTACAACATCGCACGCCGAAGTGTGATTCACGTTGAGTTCTCGCTCCTTTTTCCTTTTCTTCCTCTCACGTAACACGCACACACAGCTCCTATCTCTGCCCCTGGGGGAAACCCCGTTCAAACGATCGCCTCACAACACACGTGTGCATCGGCACACGTGATTACATACAGCAGTCTCACCGCCATTTTGTCCGAGTCACTCGACTCCGCCATCTGGTGGTAGTTTAGCTGTAGTATCTTAAGGCCCCTCCCCGTTTGTCCGCGTCACTCGACGCCGCCATCTTTGTAGTCTTTAGCTGTAGCTGTAAGACCCCCCTTCCTTTTCACCCACAGACCCACACACATGCACACACACACTGATATACACCCTCACCCATTTTATTCTTTTCTTTAGGTATTAGGCATATAAAATTGTATGATAACGTTTGTTGGTTGCAATATTAATTGATTTGATCATTTACTATTTTGATTTAATAAACTCTGTTGTACTTTAAGGAGCAGTCGTCTGTGATTACTTGTATATATATATACTGTAATGAAATTGTATGTAGTAGCCTGTGTACGAACTTAACCCTTCACTGTCACTTCGAATGTGTAGTCGCACCCGACTGTTGACATTACGAGTGGCCACTAATTATGAGACTTAGTTTTATCGTTTGGTTATTGGTCCCTGTTCGCAGGGTAGTGCCCCGTTGTTATTAATAATCATTCATAATTGTTACTGACATTAATAATTCTATTGATGTCAAGAATTCAGTTTCTTAAATGCTGATAACCCAAACACGCTCCTTTACGTTCCCAACAATGCAATAACCTGTATTGGAGGAGATTGTTCGTCGATTTTTGTTATCATCATTATATATAATTAAATATAAATATATATATTTGTTTTTTTGGCAAATATATATGTATATATTTATATATACGTATATATACAAACCTGAGGCGAACGAGGCAGTGAAAGTAATTTTCTGTCTTTTGGTTTCTGGGCCTCTGAGTGATTTGAAATAGCCTTGAGTTAGAATAAGAAAATTAATTTCCTGTCTCCAGATCTATATCCGTTTGTCTCTTTATTTCTCTGTGCGTTTGTACGTTTGTTTTCTGTTTATATTTCTGCCATTTCACATTCGGAAGACCTGCAGGTTGGACTCTCACGCATCTCCTCAAGGTCAGAACAAATACAACATTCTTCCTGCCTCCTGTGAAGGACAGGAAGCATTATGTAGTTAGTGGGAACATGCATGTGTGCAAAACCAGGATTTAATTTGGCTGGCAGCAGCAATGAAAACCCACTCTAACATTAAGTCTCATCATTTTAAATAATCACTCTCTGATGTTTCTTTAGAATCAAACGAGTTCTTTCCAGAGCCGTTCTGCACCAGCAATCATACAACAAAAATGAAAAAAAAATCCACTGCAGAAGTCATCACCTTTTCATTGATGTGTTTGAACTTGTTGCTCCACAACTTTTTGGAGGTAGAAAAACACGTTACATACTTTGCTCTGACCATATATAACATCAGCTGATCATGGGCCCCCAGGCTTAACTGTATGTATGTATGTATGTATGTATGTATGTATGTATGTATGTATGTGTGTGTGTGTGTGTGTGTGTGTGAGACTAACTAAACTAAAGCACTGTAAATGCAACGTGATCTCATCCACACTTGTCATATTTTGCAGATTGGATGGCAGCGGTTTGAGTAACATTTTAATGCAGAAGGTTCTCGACGTGGTTAACATTGTAAAATGTAGATAACATTGTGAAGTAAAAGGACAATATTGTGAAGTAAAAGGACAATATTGTGAAGTAAAAGGACAATATTCATGAGAAGTCAACGTTGATATTTTTGTCCTGTAACTTGCGTACTTCAGTAACGGGACTTACATCGTTATATTAACCTAAACAACAGTCTTTTCCTAAAACTACCTCAGTAGTTTTGTTGCCAAAACCTAACTGAGTTTACTGTCAGGACCATAGACTGTATATAAGAAGAGGACGTAGTCATTGTGACGTCACCCATTGGTTTGTGGAGCCTTAAGTTCAGCGATTTCGCCGTCGCCATCTTGTTTTTCTGCAGCCAATGAACAGAAGTGACCATATTTGGAATGAGGAGTGATGACGTAGAGACGCCGGATACAGCTCTGATAGCGACCTGTCACTCACAATAAGCCCCGCCCTAAAGCATCCCCTGCTTTATGGTCTGTTTGACTCTAAATGGACCATAATGTACTAAATGAACATCATGCTGTATTGAAGAAGACTTGAAACTAGAGATTGAGACCATAAACTCATGTTTACAATGTTTACTGAGGTAATAAATCAAGAGAGAAGTAGTCATTTTCTATAGACTTCTATACAACCAGAGGAGTCGCCCCCTGATGGACACTAGAGAGAATGCAGCTTTAAGACTTCAGCATTGGCTTCACTCGCAGCACCAGAAGTTGCAATCTGGTGAAGACGGAAGTTGTTTTTGAAAAGACCGTATGCATATAGCGAGCGGAAATTGACACTTGTTGCCGACTTTCATAGGAAAACACACGAACCGTTAATAAGACCCGAGGTTGGGAGTATTTTTATTGCCTCTCAACATAAGACCCGAGGTTGGGAGTATTTTTATTGCCTCTCAACATGTCTCTCAACAGTGGAAACTACAGTAAAAGTGCTGACAGAGCTAACAGTGCATAGTGAGAAGGAACCGGAGGGTACATTACTCAACCATATCTTTACATAGATAATAGTTGTTTGCTGCTATATTAATGTTCAGAATGTTAAATTCAGCTCCCTTAAGGTTGTGGTAAGGTTTAGGAAAGCAACATACCTAACGTTGTGAAATGGAGATGGCGACCACGAAGGGACACCCTCACCGGGCTCGCGGCAGCTGGGGGCTGCGTTGGTCAATCAGGCGTCCTGGGCCCAAATCATTGGTTCGCAGAGCCTTTTCAGGAAGTCTGTAAGGTAGACCTAGGACACTTAGGGGAAGTCTGATTGACTAGCGCCGCCACGAGCTAGCTGTGCGATGCCGGTGTGGAACGATCCGCGAGGAGGCCACGTTCCACTGAGGTAAGCTACGATTTACAGTCTGAAGTATGGTGAACTAAAGGGACTAGTCCAGTGAATACAGAGGATCCTGAGAATAAAGAAATTAAAGACAGACAGCGCTGTAATTATATCATCACATTGGAATCTGAACAGTTATTTGCTGGGCGAACTGGCATTGCGCATACTGGGAGTCTCCTTGGCCTAGCGTGAGCATTGCTAGGCCTTGCAGATAACGTGTTCAAAAGCAGTTATGTAGCTTGGCGAACTGAAATATCGTGGCTTTGAGGGGCTTAGGGGTGCAATCCTTTGTGGGCTTTGTCCACGAATTTTGGGTCTCGCTGCTAAAACTGTTTAGAGAAGCTAATGCTAGCGGGAGTTAGCTTCTGTGACTGCGGGACACAAGGGGTGATACACCGGTCTGGAACACTCTCTCGCGTGCGTTTGGCTGTGCATTAAAATAAGAGATTGTGTGGTTGATACAAATAAGTAGAATAATGGGCTTTTGGGGGAACTAGACGGACTGGGGGAGTGTTTGTGTAACTGCTGGAAGTGAAAAACTCGCGTCACATTCATGATGAGCTTGGGTCTGGAGAAGCTAATAGCCTGTTAAACCAGAGGATTTAAGGTTAAATAAAACCGGACAATAAGTCCAATAATACGTGTGACTAGTCTGTGTTTTAGCAGCGTGGAAATACGTTTAAAATGATGAATAACATTGCATGATCTGTAGCCGCTGTGTGGGGAGCTAACGCTAGCTACGTGTAGCTCCGGTCTTTGCGGTACTATGTATGTAAAATAAAAGTGCTTACAAAGAAAATAACCAGTGGATTGTGAGAGGAGACAGAGGGCGTATGAGTGGAATTAAAGTGTGGGATTTTGGTGTAACGTGTGTGTGTGCGTATTCTTTGTTAAAAGTTCCGCTTCATCGTTAGCATAGCCGTTAGCATAGCTGCTGGCAAAGGCTAAAGGTCAACAGGAAGTTGGGTTGTGTAGAAAAACAAAAAAACGCCAGAAAGCAACTCCACCACCTAGCGGCCAGGAGGAGTAACTGCTAGATAATAACAAACCTAGTGTTTCGAATCTGTAATTACATTAGTACTAAAACAGTCTGACATCTGGTGGCTTAGAGAATCACAGCTAGTTTTATAATATTACAAGAGGTACGCCACCCAGTGGATTAATAGATAAATTACAATAATATAGTTTTTTTAGATATACACTTCTAATATTCATTGTCTTTGAGTTTATGATCTTTAAGCCTACATTCTGACTTTAGTTTTAATTAAGCATTTTAACTTTAGTTGTTGACTTTGGTTTGAATTCTGATGAAGCGTTTACATTTCCATCGTAATTGCAGTTCAACAGTTTGACTTGCACTGGTAATTCTGATTGAATATAGGTGTTGATTCATTTTGAATTTAATTTTGAATTTGATTATGAGTTAACTTAGATATTGAGTTTGATTTAAGAGTTCTAACTTCAATTTTGGTTCAAGATTTCTTAAGTGGAGGAGTGTGCTACGTATGTGGGAGAGAAGGTCATTGGGTGAGAGATTGCCCTCATAAAAGAGCAGGAGGACCGTTCAGTGCAGCACCACAACATGCCCCATTCCCACCACAACATCAGCAGTACCTACGACCAGGTCCAGCGGGACCATCTGGACCTCCTCCCATGAGACATCAACAGATGCACGGGCGTTTCCAAGATGGCCGCCAAAGAGGAGCTCTGTATGGCGAGTGTTTTAAATGCGGTGAAACAGGACATTGGTCCAGAGACTGCCCTTATCGCTACACACACAGCGAATCACGACAGCCACGTGGACGACAGCGCGGAGGAGACGAAGGGGGTGATCTACAATTTGGCACATCTGACTGACACGATGTGGGGAGGCGAGGCGATGCACGTGGACAGGAGGCAGCTGACTCCCTCTCGGCTCCGGAACAGATAAGCACACACACACACACTGACTCAGAATGCACAAACAACGCGCACATTTGCTGCAACGCACACACGCTTCCTCGCATGCACACTGCAGAACAACAATCCATTCTTCTTAGTGTCATTTCACACTTAGAGCAACAGCAAGTGAATGCATCTACATCACAACCACACACTTATTCAATGCTCTCATCAGAGTCATACAAAAATATGCCAACTACAAAGGTAGTTGTGGAAGGGAGAGAATTAACATTTTTAGTAGATTCTGGAGCTACTCACTCTGTGATTCAACAGAAATATTTTCCTCGTCAGAAGATGAGTGGGCGTTTTGTATACTCTCAAGGGGCCTCCGGCTTAACTGTAACTGAAAATTTTTCTGTTCCGATGACGTGTGTACACACTGACTTGACTGATGACGATCCTGACATTACAGTGAAACACTCCTTTCTACTTTCGACCCTCTGTCCCATTAACTTAATGGGCAGAGACTTAATGTTCGTGTATGGAATAGGAGTAAAACCATCCTCTGATGGGCTTAAAGTACTGAGGCGTAGAGTCATACACCAAATGCTACAAACTCCCTCTGAGTCACTTTTTTGCTATCAATGGTGGCTCCCTGTTGACAACGCAGAACGACTTTGTCACACAGTAGACGCACGGGTCTCACCACATGCCGGCCGCATGAACTACAAACATCTACACTGCACCTCACATATTTCTAAAGGACAAGATGTTTGCCATGAGGACAAATTTTTTGAAGGCCTCAATGATACAATTGCCTGTTCCACACTGTTTTGGTCTACTTATAAATCTGCTGTATCTGTTTCTCTGACTCCATCACAGAAAGAACTGTTTGATGTTCCAGATTCAGCTCCACACATCTCGCTGTCAAAAGGACGCGACGATCAGTGGAGAGATTTGGGTCCATTTGTTGCACAATGCGAGGCGCTGACCGATTGGGAACAGACGCTGGATCCATTTGTCCTGCGATCACAATCTACAGGCTTCCACAGAACGTGTTGTGTGCTCTCAACACCAGCCTGCAGATCAGTCTATGTGTTTCATGTTAACAAACAAATTCAAACATTTTTAACTAAACCTGCATCTATTTCTCCCGCTCTTACTTGTGTTCCACAGACACTCTGGGCGACGAGCAAGTACGACGTTGGCCTGATTCACAACTGTCAGCCTGTCGTTATCACTCCGCGTTCTGACTTCCGACCTCACAAGCGTCAGTACCCTCTGCGCCAAGAGGCCATTGACGGTATAACACCTGTGTTTGATTCACTCCTGAAAGCAGGTGTGATTATTCCATGTCCAGACTCTCCAGTCAGGATACCGATATTTCCTGTTAAACAGATCAGAGATGCAGGCAAGCCTGTTGAATGGCGTTTTGTGCAAGACCTGAAAGCAGTAAATGCTGCAGTTCATGCACGTGCACCAAATGTGCCTAATCCTTACACTATTCTAGCTCAGATTCCTCCTGCAGCTAAATGGTTTTCTGTGCTTGACCTGTCAAATGCTTTTTTCAGTGTCCCAGTCGACAAAAACAGCCAGCTGTGGTTCGCCTTTAATTTCAACGGTAAACCGTACACTTTCACTCGACTGTGTCAGGGTTATACCGAGTCTCCAACCATCTACAATGATGCACTCAGAGAAAGCTTAGAAAGTCTAACTCTCTCACCAGGCTCTGCACTCCTGCAGTATGTAGACGACTGCCTTATCGCAGCTCCAACTCAGGCACAGTGTCAGAAAGACACAATAAAACTGCTAAAACATCTAGCACAAGAGGGCCACAAGGCCAGCCTATCTAAATTACAGTTTGTAATGCAAAATGTACATTTCTTAGGTCATGACATTTCAGGGGAAGGGAAAACCCTCTCTCCTAAAAGGATCGCTTCAATCATGTCGATACCAAAACCTGACACTAAAAAACAGATGATGTCCCTTTTGGGCATGTGTTCATACTGTCGGTCGTTTATACCTAACTACTCACAGATGGAGAAGCCATTATCAAGTTTGATTCACGGTAAAAATCTCACTGCACATGGCAAAATAATTTGGACGAGTGAAGGTTTCTCTGCCTTCACACAAATGAAATGTGCTTTGCAAACACCGCCAACTCTAGGGTTGCCAGATCCGAACAAACCATTTACTCAGACTGTAGATGAAAGACAGGGCTGCATGACCTCGGTGTTGCTACAATCACATAGTGATGAACTTCGACCAGTTGCGTATTTCTCCGCAAAACTCGATCCAGTCGCAGCTGGTTTGCAACAATGTTTGCGTGCTGTGGCCGCTGCTGAAAGAGCACTCGCTGCATCACTGCTCGTACCTCACGCTGTGTCTTTGATTCTCCTCGAACAGAAATCGTCTCACCTCTCTGCAGCGCCATATTTGCGTTATCACTATGTCTCTAATGCTGCGTTCACACCGGTCGCGTTGATTTTTTGACGCACTGCAAAAAAGCGTCCAACGCACTGCACAATCGCGTCCAACGCGCCGCCAGTCGTGTTCACACCAGACGCCGCAAAATCGCGTAGCGCCGGAGAGGGGGCGTGGTTTATCGTCCTGGAAGCCTCAATCTGGCCGCCATTGTTTTCCGCCGTCAACCGGAGGAATAAGGACAATTTCTGCTCTGTACGTGTTGTGGAAGTCCCTCAAACGTCGGAATGCCAAACGCCGTCGTCTCTGGGTCCATAACAGCATCCGTAGGCGCACACAGCTCGGTGAATTTCACAGACTTCTCCAGGAACTACGTCTGGATGACATCCGCTTCCAGCGCTACATGAGGCTAACCATTAGCCAGTTTGATGACCTGTTGGCTCGGGTCGGTCCCAGGATTTGTCGACTGGACACCTACTACAGGCGTTCCATCTCAGCTGTCCGTCTGTCTCCGGTGAGTGGCAGTTCCATAAAATGAATTAATGAAAGAATGAAATAAGTTCAGGCTTTGTCGGTCCATAACAGGGCAAGGAAGCCACTTTAACATAGTTTTTCTGAATGGAGTTTGGATCCATGATGGATCCGAAGTCCGACAATACTCAAAATAACGTAATCTTACGAAAATCACCAGCATTTAAGATGTTTATTATTCATGACAGCAGCTGTGTAGTCATATCAATAAAAAACGACTTCTATTAGCAGCTACAGTATGTTCAATAACTCTGTTAAATTGAATGTTCTTCTGTGCTGCAGATATCTTGCTACTGGTGACTCCTTTAGGACCATCGCAAACAGCTTCCGTGTCGGGGTCTCCACTGTCTCCGGTATTGTCCCAGATGTTGCCACAGCTATTTGGGACTGCCTTGTGGAGGAGTTCATGGCTGTGCCCACCACAGAGGAGTGGAGATCAATTGCTGTGCAGTTTGAGGAGCGGTGGAATTTTCCTCTCTGCTGTGGAGCACTGGATGGAAAGCATGTTGTCCTCAAAGCCCCTGCTAATTCCAGATCTTCCCATGGCAAGACACCGTGTAATGCCCAAGCACATCCAAAACGGCTCTTTTAAGAGCCACCCACACATTACTACTGAGCAAACCTCCTGCAATGTTACTTAATATATGTTGTAGCAGTGTGTCCTTCACTATATATATATATATATATATATATATATATATATATATATATATATAGTTGTATCCTTAAGTTTTCTTGTAAAACTACAATAAAGAACATGGACAAAGTAACATGAAATGAAGTGCATTGATTTATTGAAAATGTATAGAAAAACATATACAAAAAACAAACTAATTGTTACAAAATACAAACTAATTGTTTTTTTTTAAATTCCTGGTTCGTTCCCTGGAAAGATTGTCCCCCAGATGTCTAATCCAAATGTTCCAAATTCAGCACCACAGTGCTGGCATCATAAATTAATTTGTGAAATTGCAATTTTATATATTCCTTTTGCTGGCGTGGCAATCTTTCCAGGGAAGGAACCAGGCTCCTCATGCAGAGTTCATCCTCAGATTGTGGTGGAGCTGGTGGAGCTGGTGGAGCAGGGGTGTCTCTCTCCAATGCCTGCAGAAGGCGCTTCTCTATCTCCTGCTGCTTCTCGATCCCTGTTGGCCTTTTTGGGGCCCTTCTTTTTCCTGTATGACATGGAAACAACATATTTCGTGAAACTATTGCATCCCATCACTACAATAGCTTGTAAAGTAAATATTTGTAATTGTGAAAAACATACCATGAATGCATAAATTGTATTCATACAAAAAAATGCAATCCAACTTTTGTGATGTACATACCCATGGGTGGAGCAGGAGCGGGAGGAGCAGCAAGAGGAGGAGGAGCAGCAGCACCTTGAGGTTCTTCCTCACCGTCCTCTGATGACCAATCTGTTTCATCTTTGAACATGAACAATAAAACAATTTTATGACTCAAAAGTGCTGCTTTAATTAAATAGTAATTTGCCTTCAAAGCTATGACAGTATAGTGGTTTAAGATCCGGAGCCCAGGGTTCAAAGCTCCTTTATTATAACTTATTTTTGCTCATGAAACATTTTTTTTAATAAGTATGAAGACTATACAGAACCAGGCTTTGCCAAATGGAAAAAACAAACCTCTTGCACTGCTTTGGCCTGTCGTTACTACTTCAGCTGTAGTAATATTTTCTGTATGACTTAACTATGCTGTGCTTTTGTGTCTTCACTTCAACTAACCTCTCCTGTCAATCTCAGATGGCCCTGTTGCTGCCTCTGACATGTCGTCCTGGTCTGGTCCTGCATCTGTGAAGTACTCTGCGGTACTGTCTCCCTCGACCCTCCCCATGTTACCGCTACTCTCCCTGGGAGTCACGAAGGGGTTGAGGAAAGACATAACCGCAGAGTATTTCCACTTCTTTGATGGCCCTGCTCCTGAGCCACTCTTTCTCTCTGTCTCCTCTCTCCCCTTTCTCAAATAGGTGTCCCTGAGAGTCTTCCACTTCCGTCGGCAAATCTCATCTGACAAGGAACGCACGTATTTAGTGTGAAAGCCGGTGGTTGGGCTAGCTTTCATGCTAACATGGTTCATATAGCGAGTTAGTAAATTACAACCGATAGCTAGAATCAAGTAACAAAGACATAATAATAACTTACCAGGTTGTCCGACGTCCTCACCTACATTCCTCCATGCCATATCCTTTTTAGTTCGGTCGCGGTAGAGATACGACGATGTATCGTAGAGCTCGGGGAAGCCACAAACCGCCACTATTAATTTGTCCTCCATTGTTGTTTGCGATTCAGCACCGGCAGGAGCTACGGCACTGATGACGGGGGCAGCAACTCAACGCTGATAGGCTATCGCGCCACAGCGTCACGCGATTATGTCGCTGAAGTTGAAAAATTTCAACTCGCGCGTTGGCGATTTTGCAGCGTCCAACGCGTCCACCGCGTCCGCACTGCAATAACGCGTCCAACGCGCCGCGCCATCGCAAAATCACGGCGCCCCAGTCTCATCGCGTCTGTGCATAGACTTTGTATGTAATCTCGACGCGCGTCAAAAAATCAACGCGACCGGTGTGAACACGGCATTAGACATGCCAAACGTAACGGTCAAACGCTGTACTAATCTTAACCCTGCATCATTACTTCCCATTCCTGGTGACGGAGAGGAGCACAACTGTTTAGCTGAGCTCCAAGCTCGGTGCACTTCTCGTCCTGACTTGATGGACACTCCGCTGCACAACAGCGACATGGTAATGTATGTTGATGGATCTGCCTCCCGCGATCACACTGGTACTAATCTTGTGGGTTTTGCTGTGGTTTCGGACTCAGAAGTGCTGTGTTCAGGTTCTCTGCCATGTCATCTTTCAGCCCAGGCAGCTGAGCTCATCGCGCTCACTGAAGCATGCAAACTAGCTGAAGGTAAAACTGTTACAGTTCACACTCTCGTTCATACTCTCGTTATGCATTCGGAGTAATTCACGATTTTGGGAGTCTGTGGAAACACAGAAAGTTCCTTAAGTCTGATGGGAAACCTGTTTTGCATCACACTCTCATTGCTGAACTGTTAGAAGCCATTTTGTTGCCAACAGCAATTGCTGTTTGCAAATGTGCTGCTCATACAGGGCGCACTGACGTCATTTCAATAGGGAATGCACGCGCAGACGCTGTGGCAAAAGCGGCTGCTCGACTTCCTGTCCCCACTTCCTCTGCTCTCATGTCCTCATCTGTCTCAGCTCCCTCTTCTCTTACAGCTGTGCAGACGTTGTCCACTCCGGAAGAGCGTAGGTTGTGGGCAGCGTCAACAACAACAAGATCTTTTCTGATGCGTTCTACTTCTCTTAATTCACATTTTAGTCTTCCTACCAGTTCTTCTACTTCCCTTCTCTGCCTCTTTAATGTAACATTATGCAGCCTAGGAGTATTCAAATGTGTGTATTAAATGTACACGCTTGTCATCTCATGAACCAAAGTCAACTCACCCTCTGTGCTGTATTGTGTGCGGTCGTTGACTCCAAAACTGGGATCCACTGCTCCACTTCCCAGATCTGGATCCACTCAACCACGCACCTTGACTAAAACAAACACAAACCTGCCCAAAGTTCAGCCGTAAATGTTAGCATACGTCTGTAGTGTATGAGAGGTCAACGATCTCTCAACTATTTTAGCACTGTCCGTGTCAAAATTGATTCTTCGGAACAATGTAAAATAGTAAATGTACCAAAATTAGTCAATACTGGATAGGTTAAGAAATCTTGAACCAAAATTGAAGTTAGAACTCTTAAATCAAACTCAATATCTAAATCGGAATTAAAATCCAATTCAAAAGTTAAATCATAATCAAATTCAAAATTAAATTCAAAATGAATCAACACCTATATTGAATCAGAATTACCAATGCAAGTCAAACTGTTGAACTGCAATTACAATGGAAATGTAAACGCTTCATCAGAATTAAAACCAAAGTCAACAACTAAAGTTAAAATGCTTAATTAAAACTAAAGTCAGAATGTAGGCTTCAAGATCATAAACTCAAAGACAATGAATATTAGAAGTGTATATCTAAAAAAACTATATTATTGTAATTTATCCATTCATCCACTGGGTGGCGAACCTCTTGTAATATTATAAAACTAGGCTGTGATTGCCTCTAAGCCACCAGATGTCAGACTGTTTTAGTACTAATGTAATTACAGATTCCAAACACTAGGTTTGTTATTATCTAGCAGTTACTCCTCCTGGTGGAGTTGCTTTCTGGCGGTTTTTGTTTTTCTACACAACCCAACTTCCTGTTGACCTTTAGCCTTTGCCAGCAGCTATGCTAACGGCTATGCTAACGACGAAGCGGAACTTTTAACAAAGAATACGCACACACACGTGACACCAAAATCCCACACTTTAATTCCACTCATACGCCCTCTTTCTCCTCTCACAATCCACCGGTTATTTTCTTTATAAGCACTTTTATTTTACATACATAGTACCGCAAAGACCGGAGCTACACGTAGCTAGCGTTAGCTCCCCACACAGCGGCTACAGATCATGCAATGTTATTCATCATTTTAAACGTATTTCCACGCTGCTAAAACACAGACTAGTCACACGTATTATTGGACTTATTGTCCGGTTTTATTTAACCTTAAATCCTCTGGTTTAACAGGCTATTAGCTTCTCCAGACCCAAGCTCATCATGAATGTGACGCGAGTTTTTCACTTCCAGCAGTTACACAAACACTCCCCCAGTCCGTCTAGTTCCCCCAAAAGCCCATTATTCTACTTATTTGTATCAACCACACAATCTCTTATTTTAATGCACAGCCAAACGCACGCGAGAGAGTGTTCCAGACCGGTGTATCACCCCTTGTGTCCCGCAGTCACAGAAGCTAACTCCCGCTAGCATTAGCTTCTCTAAACAGTTTTAGCAGCGAGACCCAAAATTCGTGGACAAAGCCCACAAAGGATTGCACCCCTAAGCCCCTCAAAGCCACGATATTTCAGTTCGCCAAGCTACATAACTGCTTTTGAACACGTTATCTGCAAGGCCTAGCAATGCTCACGCTAAGCCAAGGAGTCTCCCAGTATGCGCAAAGCCAGTTCGCCCAGCAAATAACTGTTCAGATTCCAATGTGATGATATAATTACAGCGATGTCTGTCTTTAATTTCTTTATTCCCAGGATCCTCTGTATTCACTGGACTAGTCCCTTTAGTTCACCATACTTCAGACTGTAAATCGTAGCTTACCTCAGTGGAACGTGGCCTCCTCGCGGATCGTTCCACACCGGCACCGCACAGCTAGCTCGTGGCGGCGCTAGTCAATCAGACTTCCCCTAAGCGTCCTAGGTCTACCTTACAGACTTCCTGAAAAGGCTCTGCGAACCAATGATTTGGGCCCAGGACGCCTGATTGACCAACGCAGCCCCCAGCTGCCGCGAGCCCGGTGAGGGGGTCCCTTCATGGTCGCCATCTTGTGGAAGTTTGCGAGGAGGCGAGGAGGCCAGAGCACGTGTCCGGCTGCTTTGTACAGTCGACACGCTGCAACAATAAATCTACCAAAACTGGTTTACAATTAAAAGGAATTTAATCCCACTGATGCAAGTACGATTACAGTTACACAATGGAGTAAATTACTCCTAAGAAATATTACAATATTAACCCACTTTGGAAAAAACTACCTCTGGTCCGAGGACACAGCCGTCCCAGGCAACCACACGCTAAAAAGAGGCAGAAAAACACTTTCTATCTCCCGCCCTCATATCCGTTCGCAACTCCTCCCCTTCCGTTTATCCCAATTCCTGTTAGCTAACTTCCCTGTGCACTTCTGTAAATGCCTGTCTTCATGACTCTCTTTCCCTGAGCTCCTAACACATTCAAAGACTGTCAGTTATTGCTTAATCCCTTCTATAATAATCCTTCAGTATAAATGTTAAACTTCTGCAACTTTGCAACTTTGGCAAAAGCTTCATGTCTCAAATTCTACTTCTAGCTGCTTATCCTAAAACACTTTATGCTTATCTTAATTATGCATTTCCAAAACACTTATGATTGTGACTAATTATGAATTCTTAATTATGAATTATTAAACACTTATTATATCTACTGAACACAGTTCTTTGCTCAAATTTCTTACAGTGTGAGACAACAGGAATACTTAACGTTGTGAAAGGTTTGTGTTAAGGTTTAGACAACCAAAAGAGATGAATGAAGAATGCACAACCTGCTGTGACGTTACATCAACCCAACCGCACTGATCTTGACTGACTGATGGTTCGTCAACACAGCCCACCTACATCTCTATAACCTCGGCAGCCACAGCGGAGAAGAAGGGTGCCCAAGCCAACTGAGCTGGGTATAGCGATGGCCTAACCCCGGAGGACTCAGACAGACAAGTGGTCGACACCCTACACTTCACATTACCTGGGTCATCAAGGAGCATGGGGACATGTAGTTGTATCAAGTCCGGAAGGGGAGAGGGGGTCAGGTGCAACACAACCGACACCCACCAATCCTTTTCACCAGTCCTGTCATTCCATTCAGAGTATGAAATGGAGCCGCCATGTTTAAGAGGTAGAACAGTATGAAAAACTAAGTGAACCTTCATTGGAAGTTTATTTTGACACTTTGTTCATGAGTGTCAGCTGACCCTGTCCCTGACACGTCCAAAACGGACACCAGAGGCGAACCTAGAGCATCATACTCTGAAGCGTTGGACCAAGCGATGATATCTGACGAGTTGTGAGTGAGTGTGTTTGACATTCATGATGATGAACCCTGTTGAATTGGGTGACCCCTTTGACCTTTCCTGTGTGACAACTTTTTCAGCCCACCACTATGAGGCTCTTAATCACCAGTGTTTGGTTTTGTCAACAGAAAGGTATTATTGTGAGTAGTAGTGAACATTCCAGCCTCAAAGGGCTTGAAACTTTAAGTCTGCCTTCCTCATAAGAGTTCATGACATTATTCCCATTTTCATTTTCACACTTTACCCGAAAATATGGTAAACCATTCTAAAATACCATAAACACACAGGACTATTCACATACACAGTATTGTCTTTGGTAAAGCTGGCCTGTGTTCGCCCACTCCCTCGTGGACGTGAGGTGGACAGTCCTTTTTTTGGTCTGCATGCTTCTAACCTTGTCTAATCTAATGCTTTTATGCAAATCAGGTTTAAAATGAAGTTCAGCCAAACTCATGGTTCAGCAGTAATATATCAGTAGAACACACACCACTGGATTTAGAGGTGAGCTGATGCAATTGTAGCTGATGTGATGACACAGAATGGCTGAACTTTTACAGTACAGAGATGAGTAATTAATGGAAAGCATTTAGAGTGCCTTTATGGACGATATGAAAAAGGACATTTTAAAAAGATGAGGAATGGAATGACAGCAATTATGAGAACATTAAGAACTTTATTGTATGAATATTCAAAAGAGGATTTTAGGTTTTTATTGCAAAAGCCAAATAAAAAATAACAATGGACAGTAATGTGCTGTCAGATTCAATTCTTTATAAAAAGCTTGTGAAAGGATTCAAGGATACTTTTTTGTCGTTGTGCAACGGGTGCACAACAAAAACAGTCGTACATTCCTGTTGTGCTTCTTTTACAGAAGGAATGTAAAAAGCAGCAACAAAAACAATTCTCTGTGCAGATAATGGAGCTGACATTCAAAAAATAAAAATTTTAGATCAGGAAAACATTGTAGATCAACTCTGACTGTGTCTGAGCACCAAGCATCATGAAGTAAACACAGAGTCCTCCTCCTCTGGTCCACCAGAGTCCTGCTCTCTGTCCTGATGTCCACCCGTCAGGTGCATCTTGATCCAGGTCTCTGTGACGATGTGGGCTCAACAGTCACCGACCTCCTGCTGCTTTCATCCATCTTATTTTTCCGCGACCGGGCATCAGACAGCCAGCAGCATGCAGGGTAGTGGAGTAGCCTTAATTCCTAGCTGGGTTAGCTTCGCTTTTACCCCGGCTGTCCTCTGTCTCCTCCCCGGGGCAGTTTGGTGGCGTTTGGTCCGCCAGGTCTGGCTGTGATCGTCTCAAAGTCAGCTGCACTTAATTCAATCCCCAGGCATCCTTTACCATTGTTGATGAATGTATTCTGTCAGTGCCATCAGTGCTCCCTAAAAGAACAAGTTAAAACAATACAATGCAGCAAAGTTTTGCATGAGGATCATCCAATGCCCGGTGTTTTTAGTGTTAGGCTTGTTATGCCCAGGTTTCATTTGTACCTGCTGCTGTGAATTGTTCAGCCATAATCTGTCACAAAGAAATGGTACATCTTCCCAACAACAGAGCATAGATCCAGAGTCTTTTTTAACCAGCAGCTGGAAAAGCAGCTTTATAGATGGAGGTATTTTAATCGTCACACTCCAACTGTGCTGCTGTGGCAACATGGATTACTGTATGTGAATATCGCTGCTGATTGCTGTTCATTCAAACTAGCCTCTTTACATTTCTGACTAACTGCTGATCACTGCAGTGTAATTAGTGGTTTTATAAATATATAGCAAGCACCAATAAACACAAGTGTCGATGTACATGTTGAGTAAAGCTATTACACCCTCATCAACATATGCCAACATGTGGAGCTGATTATACATGTGTTTTCCAGCACATGCAAATTGAACACATGCATGTTCAACACACGTATACGACTCATTTGCTGTGTGCAGGGCTTTTATTATGGTGGCAGCAGCAGCAGAAAGTTAAGGCAGAGGGTGCTGTCTTAATTTAGCCCCAATCTGATTTTATTAATATTTCTCAGTTCAGCTAACCATACCGTTTGCCACTTCGATGTGACAAAAATAATGACAGCATGAATTGCAGAACAAAAGCAAGAAGTCAGATAGGAAAGCAGAAATAATCATCAGCAGCAGCAGCAGCATCCCCGTCGGCCCCGCTCTTTGGTGTTTTGTTTTCCTTCAAAATCTGCCGCCTAAGAAAGTTGGGAGATGGAAGAAATTCCAAGCTCCCTATTAAAAAAGCCTCAGCGTGTGAGAGCAACATTCAAGGAAACGTTTTACATCGCCGACTGCACAGGTGAGCTTTTCACAATCTCAGCCGCATGTCATTGAGCGAGGCGGGTCTTGTCAAACGCTTTAAAAAAGCGGTGGCTTTCTGTGCATTTGCAAGCGAGTTTTAAACCTGGAAAGCGCATGAGAGACGGGGATGAGAGGCTGACTGAGAATAGGGAGGGGGAGGGGGGTGAATTGGAGAATGGAGCTCTCTTCAGGCTATATTTGGGGTCTCTGTGACAGCTGAATTCCCTTTGCTCCCTATTCTTCCAGGAATCATGTATCAGTCTCAACTGCCACTGTTAAGATAGAAAATATAGACATTTTTCAACACTGTGAGCACCAAAGACCAATTCCCTTCATCTCCACTGTGATTGAGTCGAGGCAAAAACAAGTGGTGAAGGACCAAGCAGCAATACGATTAATAGACACTTCATGTCTTCAAACTTTATTTCTTGTTTCAGTTTTGTGTGCGCTCACCAAACCTAATTCAGATTAACTATGTTAATATGGCTCGTCAATTAATGAATCTTTATTTACAGCTGTAATGAGAAAAGTAGGAAATAAATCAAAATGTAGAGAAGAGTTAGCAAGCAGCTAGCTTTAATTAGCGTAAAGACTGGAAGCAGGGGAATTGGCTAGTCTTAGTTAGCTAGCTAAATTCAAAAGTCTCAGCTGGTTTGTCAGCATATTATATTGGTTTGTACATTTCATTTGTGTACAGCTTATGCAAATGGCACACAACCAACCGGCAACTTCCGGACACGCAATTTGTCCACACAGACAGCGCTGCTGCTGCGATGCGAGACACCTGTCCTGTTGTAATGTGTGCACACCTGCAGACTACATCATTCTTTATTTTAAATTTGTAATCCTGCAAGTATTTCCCATTTTTCCCAGGTTTTCAGGTTATTTCATTCAACAAACCTAGTAACACAAAACCAGAAAACCTAGCTCAGTCCAGAGCTCTGACACAAAACATAAACTATTTATATCAAGAAAATATAAACTATTTCAGCCGGGCCGCTAGCCGACTTACCGGTCTCAACTTTCTCAAGCCTGGAGATCTTAGGGAGACGCCTCTCTCAAATGCAATCAACTGATAAAACATACGTGCATAAAAAGGAATTTCTGTTGGATTTTTGATGGATTTCTAAAATCTTCATACATCTTTATGGCAAGAGGTAAGTGAAGAATATTTCTTCTGTAATGAAGTGTGGAGTGACCTTTTAACGTCGTTCCCATGCCATGTCCGGCCCTTTCATGAAACATGCTTTGAAACCTGAACCAGTTATGAACCAGTTATGTTTTACTGTCATGTCAGATATGCAGTGTGACTGAATCTGTGCTGGATGGAAATTTTTCTGGAGCAGTTTGCATACTAAAAGCAATACACAAACAAACCAAAAAAAAACAGACTTGTAAAAGTACGCTGTCTCATAGAACCAACAGTTTCCTCACATTGACTGAAAAGAAGATGTCTCCTATTCTTAATAATCAACCAAATGAGCAGCAACTGTGTCCGCACCATCGACTGGTGCATCCATTCACTGACACCCAGTGCTGCTCTGTAAGTGCTACGTAGAACAAGGAAAGCAGACTGTTGCGTTTCGCATCACTATTCTAGGCAGGCTCTCATGGCTGCTTCACTCTCCCCTCTCCTCCCTCACTCTCCATCCAGCCGGCTGGATTTATCCTCGTTTCACCCAGTTGACTCTGTGTTACTCATACGATGCAATGCCAGGAGAACTTGTTGGGTTATGCAAATGGCTGCTGAGCGGCAAAGCTCTTTGGAAGCTGCTAAAACAAGTGGTTGTGTGCATTATGAGAACAAACTCTGCTGTGTGCAGAAACTGTATTCTATCCTGGAGAACCTTGAAAAGGATGTTAACAGCAGTTTGAGTTTGCCATCAACAAACAAAAACCCCAACAGAGACACTCTTGTATTCATATATTGTTCGTCTTTTACAAGAGTGACTCACCTGCTTGCCCCCCACCACACACACGTCTCTTCTTTGTTCCTTTCCCTACTCTTTTGATCATTGTACTTGAACTAATGCATACGCATATTCACATATTATTTCTCAAAGTTTCTGACTTCTAGTTATCCCTCTAAATTGATAAGTGTGGAAATGCGGTGTTTGAGCTCAGGCTAAGATGCAGAGAACTATACAATATTTAAATCAACTAGCAGATACATATGTTGACTCCTGGGAATTATTCAAATATGTTTCTCCTCAAATAACTCCAATAATGACAAATAAATATGTGCACTATTCAGAAAAGCATAGAAGGTGGATAGAGTGCACATCCAACTTACCAACTGTTTGGTATGTAAAGAAGAACTTCACAGCCCATGTGGTCTGATATGTCAAGGCTCATGTCAGTGAGGCATAAAAGAAGCTCAAACAGGATTTCTATACCATGAGGAAGTAAAATAAACAAATTCAGGGGTGGTGTTTTTTGCATAAAATATTTGGGAATTAGACATACAACCTTTCTACTTTTCTAACAATAAAGCAAATAAATGTCTGTCTCTGGCTAACTGACTGCAGTTCACTTTGGCTGCTGGATGCTGAATGTGCTAACGTCACAACTGACCTCCTCACCTCCATGGAGTCAACGAATGATGAGCGGTTCTTGACAACGTTAAGGACTTCCAGGGGCCCAGAAATCTGCCTGCTCAAAACGGGCACCCGTTCGAAACAAGTTATCAAATACAATAAAAGGAACGGGCACACAGTGAGCCGAGGGCTTTTAGGGCCCCTGGATGATGGGGTCCCTGGTCAGGTGCCTGCGTTTCCCGCTTTGCAGTTGGTAATCCAGCATCGACAACCAAGGTCAACGAATAGGCCTCAGTGTGCTCATGCCATCCAGATTGACGACCTGCTAACGGATCAGATACATGAAAATTATTTTGAAGAATACATATATTTTTTGGAACTATTTAATTATAAAATATTGCTATAAATATTAGCTGTGTCTGGAGAAATTGTTGAAATTAATAATAAATAATACTTAATACTTTGTGCAATATATATATATATATATATATATTAGCTATTAACAGCATTGTGTATCCGCTGAGGCTGATGGGAATGTTGTGGGTTTTGCAGGTATTTTGGTCATAAACAGAAACAAACCTGATGATGACTCTAGAGCAGCGGTTCCCAAACTTTTTAGGCCGCGCACCCCCTTCTACATCCCGACTGGGTTCGCGCACCCCCCCCCCCCCCCCCTTAATAATAATAAAAAAAAAAAAAGAAGCAACAGAGCCTTTTAAGCCTTCATAGCCGCATAAGAATCGGACCAATGAGAGAACAGTTTGCTCGCGCGTGGCATTTGTTTACAAGATTTAGTCCGCTGTTAAATGTTGCAGTGTTACACAAACCGAACAAAGGAGCAACTGCAACATTGTATCATATTAATCCCTGAATCGGAACAAAGCAAACGAACTGAAGGTGTGAAAACGCCCTGAAACACTGCAACAAAGTTTCAATATCTTTCAGTGACACAAGGCGTCACTTTTAAAGAGCAATACGGATGGCGAGGACACACGCACAGGCTCAGAGGCAGATTATCACATTTAATTTACAATTAATGAGCGACTAATGTAGCCAGGATGTCTTCGGACAAAGCATCGATGCGGCGCGACACAGTGTTGTTGGACACCGGGATCATGTCCAACTTTTTTGCTTCTTTCTCCCCAATCATACATTCCACCATCTCTCTGGCAGCTGGCAAGCTCACGTCTTCGGCGATTGTGTGCGGTAGCCCCTTTCTCGCTATTCTGTAACCAGATATGAAGCCCGTAGTGCGTCATTTATAGACCAACACATGAATGAGACTCCAGTTGTTTTGGGCTGTTTGTAACTCCTCCAATTTCGATATAAACGATGTAAGGGGCTTTTGACTTGCACTGGCATGCTTGGTGTTCAGGTGGCGACGTAAATAAGAGCTTCAGACTGTTAGCCAGAACCTCACTGCACACCACGCACTGTGGCTTTGGGGAATCTGCGTTGCCAATCCAAGTGAAGCCCAGACACAGATACTTTTCATCATATTTCCTCTTTTTTTCCCAGTCTGATGCTCTCTCTCGTTTCCTCTTTTTCACCTTGACTCCGCGATGGGCCGATGTGCTCCCGATTTGTCTGTGCTGCACCTCTCCGTTCCCCTCACCTCCGATTCCTCTCTCTCTCTCTGTCCCTCTCCTCTTTTACGACTGATAGCTTCAGATGTCCCACCTGACAGTTTTTAAATTAAAATTACATTTTTTTTTTATATTTAATATTGTTACACCATCAGACCGCCATTACACTTTTCCTCTCGCGCACCCCCTAGAGGCAGCTCGCGCACCCCCAGGGGTGCGCGCACCCCACTTTGGGAATCCCTGCTCTAGAGGAAAGCTCTGGATCACCTAGTTATTTTACGGTATATCCTGAGGGCGGACATGGATGACTCAATCCATCCGGACATATTTATCGCTGGATAAGTGAAACGTTTGACCTACGAGTGACACTCGAGGAAAAGTCAGAGCATCACCAAAGTGTTTTGCTGCTGTGCAGATGTTGAAAACTGATGCCGTCCGAGGCTGAATTATGAGTAACATTAAAGACTACATTACAGAAATACAAAGGGTATCGTATGGAGCCATGATGTTCCTGTTTTGATAAATCTCAGAGGAATGTACTTTTTTATTTTGAGTGTCTATTACTAGGACTGTAGTCAACCAATGAACATTTTGGTCGACTGAAATTCAACCTACTCTTTGATAATTGATTGGTCATTGGGGTAAAAAGATTCTGCACATTATGTCTGGATTAATTAAATTGGCCAGAGTGCAACAAAGTAAACTCTGGTACCTGTTAGTCGAAGTGAATTATAAATAAACATGAAAAGCTATTTGGACCATATTCAATTATTCTTCACCTAATTATTTTAAACTGAAATGATGACAATGCTGACCAGTCGAAACCGGCCCATATTCATATGAGTTCCAGAAACAAAACAAAACTGGCCATCAAGGGATGCACATACAGTTATATTATAAACAAAGTGCTTGACTAAACAGATTGAAAAGCTGCAAAACCAGCAACCCTTCATTAAAGAGCTCTCTCTCTCCCTCTCCCTCCCCCTCTCTCTCCCTCTCCCTTTTAACAGTTTGCTCTGGTCATTTAACTAGATCAAAGAAATGGTGATTGCTGTGAGTTGTAATGGTGACAACATAAGTCAATTGTGCCATAAAGTGTGTCACACTCTCTAGTTTGAGAACTCAGTTTTGGCCTACCGCACTATGGTAAATGGACTCGTGCTTGTATAGCACTTTTCTAGTCTTCCATAACGCTTCATGTTCATTCATACACTGGTAACAGGGGCTACCATGCAAGGTGCCACCTGCCCATCAGGACTAACTCACTCATTCACACACACCGTAGGGCACAGCCTTCAGTAGCCTCTGGGGTTAAGTGTCTTTCCTAAGGACACGTTGACATGGTCTGGAGGAGCCAAGAATCTTCTGATTGAAGGACGAAGCGCTCTACCTCTGAGCCACAGCCGGTAGCCTGGGCCTATCATCCCCTTCATAATCATTAACATCTGTGGGCCCACTCTGGGCCTCCAGAAGGCTCTGCTTTTATGGTATTGTTGTCCATATTGGGAACTTCAGTATCCTATACACGTAACTCACGTATTACATTACTTCCCCAGTTGTTTTAACCCAAACCACGTCATGTGCTTAACCTAAACGGTTTCCTGTAAAGACGGAGAATATGTTCTGTGAAAACATGCGTAGGTGTAACCCTGATAAATGTTATTGCTTGGAGAAATGCTATGCTGGTCAAAATAGAGAAACGAGAGTGTCGGAAAGCTGAGCGCAGGTGGCGAAAAACTAATCTCCAGGTTCACTTTGACATCTATAAAGAGAGACTTCGCAATTATAATTTGGAACTTAGAAATGCAAGGCAGTCATTCTTCTCTGACATCATAACCAAAAACAAGAACAACACATGCGCCTTATTTGCTACCGTCGACAGGCTAACAAACCCTCCAGTGTCGGTAGCTGCTGAGCTCCAATCCACCTGGGCATGCAATCAATTTGCCTCCTTTTTTACTGACAAAATTCAGAAAATTAGACAAGCAGTCAGTGCCTCCACACCAACCACAGGATATGTGTTGTCCCGATCTCTGAATAACATCCATTCAAATATCATGACACAATTTCATTCAATCGACCGTAGAAGCCTAGAAGACATTGTACTACATCTGAAGTCATCCTCCTGCTGCTTGGATATTCTACCAACACACTTTTTCAAAAATATTTCAAACTGCATGACCACTGATCTCTTACATATTGTAAACACATCCCTTCTCTCAGGTGTCTTCCCACAAGCCCTAAAAACTGCAGTTATTAAACCGCTCCTAAAGAAGGCTAGTTTAGACTCCGCAACGATGAAAAATTATAGGCCAATATCAAACCTCCCATTTTTAAGTAAAATAATAGAAAAAGCGGTTTTCCAACAGCTGACCAACTTCTTGGCCGTAAATAACTGCTTTGATGTTTTCCAGTCAGGCTTTCGACAGCACCACAGTACTGAAACTTCTCTTGTTAAGGTTTTCAACGACATCCATTTAAACATAGACAATGGCAGAAGTTCAGTCTTAGTGTTACTGGATCTCAGTGCTGCATTCGACACGGTCGACCATGCCATACTCCTAGAAAGACTAAACATCTGGGTGGGACTCTCTGGCCCAGCACTTAACTAGTTTGAATCCTACTTGAAGGACCGAGCATACTTTGTGTCTGTAGCTGATTACACATCATAGCTGACTAAAATGACATGTGGTGTTCCCCAAGGTTCAATACTGGGGCCTCTTCTGTTCAACATCTATATGCTTCCACTAGCTCAGATTATGGAAAACAACAAAGTGTGTTATTATAATTATGCAGACGACACACAAATCTACATAACTATGTCACCAGGGGACTATAATCCCATACAAGGGCTGGGTAACTGCATTGAACAAACCAACAACTGGATGTGCCAGAATTTTCTTCAATTAAACAAAGATAAAACAGAAGTAATTGTTTTTGGTACCAATGACGAACAATTGAAAATCAGCTTCAATCACTGATGTTAAAACCCACAAACCAAGCCAGAAATCTAGGTGTAGTTATGGATTCAGACCTCAACCTGAACAGCCATATCAAGACAATTACAAAATCAGCCTACTATCACCTGAAGAATATATCAAGGATTAGAGGACTTATGTCTCAACAGGATTTTGAAAAACTTGTCCATGCATTTATCTTCAGCAGACTGGACTACTGTAACGGTGTGTTTACAGGTCTCTGTAAAAAGTCTGTCAGAAAGCTGCAGCTGATTCAGAACGCTGCAGCTTGAGTCCTCACTAAGACCAGGAGGGTGGATCACATCACTCCAGTTCTGAGGTCTTTGCACTGGCTTCCTGTCCATCAAAGAATTGACTTTAAAATCCTGCTGTTGGTTTACAAAGCACTGAATGGTTTAGGGCCAAAATACATCTCTGATCTGCTGCTACCTTATGAACCATCCCGACCCCTTAGGTCGTCTGGGACCGGTCTACTTTCTGTTCCCAGAGTCAGAACTAAACATGGAGAAGCAGCATTCAGTTTTTCTGCTCTACATATCTGGAACAAAGTCCCAGAAAGCTGCAGGTCTGCTGAGACCCTCAGCTCATTTAAATCAAGATTCAAGACTTTTCTGTTTGCTGCTGCCTTTAATTGAACCACATTCAATTAATATATTAATCAATTTCCTGCATTTCTGCATTTTACTACTGTATTTGATTTATTACACTGTTCTTAATTGCTGTTAAATCTCCTTTTCTTTTGCCTTATGTTTTGATGCTTTTAATGGTTTTAAAAGGACTGCACAATATATCGCCATTTCCTCTGGGACCAAGTTTGTGCAAGGCGTACACTATAAAACGCAGATCGGCAGAGATCTTTTCCAGACGTGGTTTGTGTGCGAGTAATTGCAGAATTGCGGCAGTGTATGGTTGATTGCGTGCAGCGTAATGTCTCAGGGAGACATCGATTATTGTTTCAATGTATGTTTTAAATCTCCTTTACTTTTGCCTTCATGCTTTTAATGGTTTCATGTGAAGCACTTTGAATTACCTTGTTGTTGAAATGTGCTATACAAATAAACTTGCCTTGCTTATCAATTGTGTGTACAGTGTTTTAATCACGCAAATGGTCGAACATTAGAGCCAATCCACTCCAGTTCCCCCATCAGACATCTTCAGCAGGCAAAGAAATCTGTGTACTCAATCTCATTTCTCTCAATCTCATGCCAATTAACACATAATTGAAATGTGTAATGTCTCTTTATATAACAGACTGTTAAACTGACTCCTGTATTAGACGATAAAATAACTGCTTTGGGAAATGAACAAGTGGTTACATCAAAAATATTAATAAAAATAAAAATATTAATTTCTAGACATTGACCAAATGAAACGTATGCAACAATGTACGGTAGTAATAGACAGAATGATATTATTTCTGTAAGACGTATATTCAAAACTAAGCACATTTTTTCAAAAGCCATTTCATTTCCCCTAGTAATCACGAGTCGCTGACAGCCAGTTATTTTATTTCTAAGTCCCTCCGCGGTGGTCCATAACGTCGTCACGGGGGCATCTGTCAGTCCAACACATTCTTGTGAACAAAACTCAACAACATGACAGAAGCACGAAACCCTCCTATGGAGAGGATTATTTAATTACATTTAAGAGCCCTGGCTGCATAAATCTGCATACTAATGAAGAGATTTTTGATGAAACCGCTACTCCATTCCTCAATGCGTTCCATGTTGCCATAATATTTTCATAGGTTTTGAATTGTATCATTATTATTCAGTTCGTTGCTGTGATTAAGTGGGCTGCTCGAGTGCCTCTCGTCTTGGTTGCTTTCCTTTAGCTCCTATGGCAACCAGTGTGGGAACGAACACTACAGCTAGGAGCTGAAGGACACAGACTCAACATCATTCCATATTTTCTGTATTGAAATGTCTCTGGCACCACACCTCTTCAATGGAAGGGCTGTGATCGGAGAGGAAGCTGTCTGGATGAAAATGGACACCATGACTAACTGTGGATGGACAACCACACAGCTCAGCCAGCTGGCAGTGCTCACCGGGCTTCAATAAGTCAGAAACATAAAGTACATAGAGTAGCAGCAATAAAATCATGACAAAAGTCTTATTGTAGAGCAACTGTTAACAGTGCATCAGCTTAATCTAGAGATCAATGGGTGACCATTACACAAGCATCAGAGGTGACGTGCTTTGGTTTAATGCTGGATTTATGTGAAAAGATTGGAGAATTGTTATAGAAATTGTTCCCTACATTTTGATTGATCAGAAACAGCTCACTAGTGCATTGCTGTGAAGATTTAGCACTCAGTGATCTTTCCACAATTAGGTGATTGTGTAACCTGCTGTAACCAAACCTCTTACGATGATATACAATGGAGCCATAAAATAACTTTGGACAGGAAGCCAATACTGTATTGGCCTCATTTATCAGTTGAATCCCCAAAGCTGCTGTGACTGCAGGGCTTCGCATTGTGTTGTGCTTCCCCATGTAGAGGAGGATCCCGAGAGAAGAGCAGTCCCAGACATGCCCGCATCAACACAATGTAACACAGTAGCTTAGTTCAATCAGGAGAAGAGACAAGTGAATTATTAGTAGTATTATGACAGATGATGAGTTAGTGAGTTAGACACCAGACACTGGTGGTGGTGGCTGAGGGTTCCACTGGAGTTGGCTGGAGATGCTGATGGAGTGATGAATCTGCGAAGACGGTGGGGATGGGGAGGAGAAGGGTCACACGAAACAGCAGCTGGACAACTAGAGGCAGGGATACAGCACATTTAAAAAGAGATGGCAGCCAGCTGATAGGCTAACGATGAGGGAGGGACTCTGAGCTATTGGCTGGGAGAGCCCAGCTCTTTAACCCCTGTTAAAGTGGCTCAGTGGAGAGCAGAGTCATCCTTCAATCAGAAGATCGGCGGTTCGATCGGCTCCACTGGTCGCATGTCGATGTGTCCTTGGGCAAGACACTTAACCCCAAATCGCTCCCGTAGCTGTGCCTACGGTGTCCAAGTGTGTGTGAATGTTAGTTAGGTTAGGTGGTGCCATCAGTGTATGAATGGGTGTGAATGGGTGAATGATGACATGCTTTGAGTGGTCGGAATGACTAGAAAAACGCCATACAAGTACAGTCCATTTACCATTTAAACAGATGATTGCGTGTGTGACGCTTCTGACGGTGACAGCCGGAATAGAGAATGTGCAGCTAGAGTGCAGAAAGCATTATTAGAGAGAAAGGGCTACAAGCCTAAGCGTGTCTGAGCCTGTCTGAACTTACGCAAGTGCTTTATTAGAGACCGAAACACTGGCGAAGAACTGATGAGAATCTTTTGATAAATATTTGTGGCAACAAACAGAATACATCTCCGCTCACGCCTCCCTTTTCAAGACTGAGGTGAAAAAAACATGTAATGGTCGGTGTGTCTACGGTGGCCTTCAGGTGTTCGTAAAAGCATAAACAGCTTTCTTTAGAGTCATTGTTGGGTTTGTCCATTCCGGGCTACTGTAGAAACAGTGACGGTGCAACACAGTGGACTCCATGAAGAGCCACTCTCTATGAACGGTACTTTCTAAGTTAATGAAAACACAATGATTATTATTTTCAGCTACACATTGGCCCTTTAAGGGTTGAACATCTGAAGATGATTGATCTCTCTTTCTGAGATATAAGCTGTACATGTAATGTTACGTGAGCTCTGATGATGGTTGAGAACACCTTTCTGTAAGATCAGACAGTCAGCAAGGTGGGCCAGTTTCATGTTCTCTCACAGCCCTGGTTTCAGGAAGTCTGTTGAATATCAAGCATCTCTTTGGCACCCCAGCCCTGTGTGACCTCGAGGCTCCTATCGATCATCACATGGTCCCTACGGAGCAGCCGAGCACAGGTTGACACCAGCGAGTTGGAATAATAAATCAGCACCAGGCTCAGTCAGATGGAGAGACCTGGAGAAATGGGCCATGATGGGACGGTGGACATGTTTGGGACCCCCGGTCGAACTGGAAGGAGCTAAATCTCTGCAGCGAGGAGGATTTTAGAGACCAAGAGGGCCGTGTATGCGCTCTGTGGAGGCTTTTTCATTACTCATCTGGACAGCGATCTCCCTGAGAGCCGATGTGACACAGACCTGACTTTGCCCTACTTTGTCTTAAAAGGCTTGTATTTAAATGGTTTATAGATATACTTACAAATATTCTATGTCTTGTGAAATATACATCTCTTTAATGTCATTTTCAAATAAATGACAGCTAATGGGGCGATTTGTGAATGCGTTTGAAGAATGAAATGCAGACAGGAGCAGACTGCTATATTCAGATGATGAAATGATGAACTTCACTGTCTGGAGGCATTTTCAGACAGTGTGTCAATTTGTATTCTGCAGACGTGCCTGATGGAAGCACTTGCCTATCTTAGAAAATGCTGCCAATCAAGAGTTCACTTTGAAATATCAACGAATAGAAATTTGAATTAGAAAAACTAACTATTAAATGAGGAAGACTGACCATCTTCACGTGACATTAATCAAGTATTTATTTGAAATAGTCTGCCTTTCAATTGATTTCTTATAACACGTATTTCCCGTATTTCTGACATATCTGCTGTCTTCATAAACCACACGTCTGTTTACAGTCAGCATGGTTTCATCACTTTGTGCAAGCATATCCATTGTAGTGATCTTGTTTTATGTTCTTATATTTGCCTACGCTGCATTCATATAGGCACATCTTTTATTCACAATATCTTGATATGCACATTTACATACATATAGATATACATCAGACATTAACATATATATTGTGTATACATAAAGGGGGGGGGACAACTCCATAAACAGTTGACCTGGCCAATCAAAAGACTAGAAAAAACACAATGGAAGAAACCTTGGAAGAGCAAATTCAAAGGGGAAAATGGCAATCACAACAACATCAACAGGACTTTGTAACAATGTGTGGACATGCAACTGCAACAACATAATTCTAATCCAACAATAGGATCATATCAGGTCCAATGATAATGCGGTGAATGAAATAATAAGAACTCCAGTGAAACAATTCATGTTTTAAAATAAGAAAAATGGGAAGGCTGAGCTCTGCTGAACAGCCAAGTAAGTAACTAAGTAAAGAGCAACACAGTCCTGGTAACCCAATTTGCCTCAAAGGTATGCGCCAGTTGAGATTGTGTCCGACAAGTCAAAACACGATTGCGGAGCAACATATATTTCTGAAAAGCAAAGATTAAAATTTGGGTAGTGTCAAGAAGAGTTGAGCCCACAGAGCTGCCTCGAAAACATGCATACACGATCAGGGGAAGGTCAGGATATAAAAAGCATATAATCAGAAATCAATAGTTAAAGTGTAATCTAAAGATAAAGTGTATGATCGTTACATAACAAATGTTTAATACATAGAGTGATTTAACAAATGTAAACCTGATAATAATAATATGTGTATCTGAGTATAGTGCAGTCTGAGTGTAGAAAGTACGGAGAAAGAGGAAGTAAGCAGGGTGTTGGCTTCAAGGGATGGGGAAATAATGATGGTTGAGAAGAAAAGACACAAAGCACAATAATGATAAAGGATGAGATCAATAATCATTTTATAAGCAAATGTGTACTAACCAAACCGATTTAACAAATGTAAAAACTGATTAACAAATGTTCTGTGTGACCGGAGCTGCGATGTAAGAAAAGTGTTTTGTCAGGATGAGTTGGCAAAAAGAGAAAGGGGAAGTGCAACAGATGTTGGACACCCAGACAGGGAAGTTGGGGTGATTTCCTCATGCACACACACACAAAAGTTAGGTCATTTTCGAAGCACAGGCACCAGATCAATGATGTCATGTTAATCACGGGCTGAGGGACCCCGTGTTGAGGAAGAGGGGGGAGAGACGCGAGAGGCAGCCCAAAAGTGTTATAAAAGAAGTAACTTGCAAACAGCAAGACGGGAATTCACGATGGGACGCCGACCGAGCCATCCATGGAGAAACACTGGACCTCGTTCGACAGCCGCGTCCGAGGACTTCGTCTCTGTTCACGGAAAGAAGACCGCCGTTCGTGGACAAAAATTGAAAGACGGAGAATCACCTCTCCCCCCTGCTCGCCTTTACCAACTGGACAACGGAGAAGACGCAGCAGCCCGAGAAAGACTTTGTACTGAGTTTTGAGGACTGTTGAACGGACTCTGCTGCAGAGCAGGAGGACCGAGGGTCTGGCCGGACCTTCGCTCCTAACAACTCCAAAAGAACCTTTTCATCGCACCATTGGACATCCAGCTCCAACCGAGCCGTCTCGGCATCTAAAACTAATGAGTATAATCGAAGAAGAAAATTAAAGTAACGAATCAAGTGTAGTAACGTTTTATGTGAGCTGTAGCTTAACCCTTGCAAACTAACTAAATATAACCTGCAATAAATATCTAATCTGCATTTAAAGTAAATTTCTCAAGTGCATTCATTTGCTCAAGTAGTAAAAAGTTCCTCGTGGCAGTAAAAAGTTAAAGCCATTGTATGTCTAACAACTGAGTTCTGAAAGGTTATCCTAGAGACCGAATCCACTTAACAACCCCTTACGGTTTTAGAAAGAAGTAATCCTAGCCGTTAAAACCTAACCTGGCATTTACCAAGAGCACGGATCCATAAGAGGGAAGCTGCCATAACCGACGCGACTGGTGAGAGCGCCCGGGGCCAGGACTGGTCTCTCGGCCGAGCGCGCTCTGACCGGAGGAAGCAGGGTAGACGTTGGGAGTAACGGCAGTTAGCGGAGCCAGGCGAGTTCCCTTGCAAGAACACCAGCTCGACAATCTTTTAATAGAGAGCTGAGTCAGTAACTAGCCCCGTATCGGGCCAGAAGTACCCCAGGATCTAACAGTAGGAAAGTTCGGGAAATAAATGTGAACTTTGGTCACCCTCTGACTTTTCATCTGGCAGCATCATCAAGTCAAAAGTCATCAACACTTCAAATGTCAGCATGCTAAACTAGGAGGGTGAACATGGTTTTCCACTCGAGGCTACTGTTCTGTGCGCTCGTATCACGGCCATGTACCCGGTACTATGTGTGCAGGTTCTGAGACTAATTAACCGCCATAGATTAACTGCTACTTTTTATTCTCTGCTGCTACTTGTTAATCCTTTATCCAGGCCCTTATGTTCTTAACTTTTTTTTTTCTATTTTATTCTATTATATGTTATATGTTCATGTCTATATTACACTGTGGGACTGCGAGAAACGGCATTTCGAATTTTCTGTATGCATAAACACATGTGGAAAATTTGACAATAAAGTGAACTTTGAACTTTGAACTTGAACTTGAACTATTTATAAGCAAGTCAAGTCGCATGGCGAGGTGTCCTCGAGCATGATTCTAAACCCCTAATTACTTCCGGAGGCTGTGCCGTCGGTGTGTGAATGAATATTTAGATTTGATCCTGATGGGCAGGTTGGCACCTTAAAGGGTTGAATGTAATGTAAAACCCTTTGAGTGGTCAGAAGACCAGTGAGGCGCTATACAAATGCAAGTCCATGTACCAGATAGATTTAGAGGGCACCTTCACTGATTTTACACATCAAAGTGTGTTTTCAGGAGTTGGGGAGTTCTATGTGAAAAAGGTAGTATAACTGTGGGGCACAAAGGAGGTCTGCACCCTGTTGGGCTCCAAATAAATACTTTATTTCTCTTTTCTTTTAATATCAAGGTAACGTTTCAATCTACAAGATTTTCCTCTTGCCCTGCAGTATTTTATTTCGCATTTTTTTTCTCTTGCACCCGAGTATCTTTGCCTGGATGTGCACACACACTCGCTGCTCATGTTGGTGCTCACCTCTAAAAAATAGTCATGTACAACATTTTGTGACTGTAAATGTCCTCATGATGCCACTTCAGTCCGCGTTGGGTGGTTCTGAAGACAAGCTCGATAATGAAACTATTCTACTGAGGGCTATATTAGCGGTTACAAGCATTACCCATCGTAAGCTCTGACCGAACTGTCGGCGGTCGAGTTGCATTGTGGGTGATGTCGGTGCCAGGTTTTGACAAAGAAGAAAAAGATGACATCTCCGGATCCGCTGCATCAATTTTGATTATTTTTTGACTGTCCATTATGGGTCAGACAATGTCATAAGGAATGCAATCTGGAGAGGACTCTTGTAAAGCTGACTGAGTGTGTGTGCTTAGACTGAAGAGAAATGCACAAGAGTCTGTGGCAGGAATGGATTGATTAGCACTTAAGAGCTGTGAACTCAAAGGTTAAAAGAAGGTTAAAAGAAGGTTATGCAACAATTGATTGCTACTATACATTGTCCAATGAAATATTTTAAAGAGGAACAAATAGATGTGAAATTCTGTGAAGTTATAAATGCAGTTTTAAACACGTCACAACCCTTGTGGAATGTGTTGATCAAAATTCTTTTCAAAGATTAGCTGAGAGGTTTGGCTCTTTCGCATACTTTCCCCTTGATTGTTAATGTGTTGACCTGCCAGACACATGTTACTGTTCCCAGTCTCCTCTCAAGGTCTGTAATACTTCACCTTGTCTCATTTTTACAGTTATTTATAACCCTGACACTTGGCTTGGATTTTCAGTAACAAACGCACAACAGCATCAGTATCGCCGTGTCATTGTCACAGTCCAAACATTGAACCATCATTTGTCCCTCGCGAGGCTGTCAACTGAAATTATTTACAAAGCCTTTTTCCCAGGGCTGTTGTTGCCTCCCGCCTCGCCTCTGCGACACTTGACAACGCCGACCCCCCTTTTTCCTTTCCATTTGGATCCAAACACGCTGGATCAGAAGAGGCTGAGGGCTTTGGGCTATGATCACCCTTGAACTACAGAGGTGGTGGCTCTCATATTCTCTTTGAAAACTAAATCCCGTCTCCGGCCCTTGACATCAAAAAAGGCAAGAGATCGAGAGGAGGAGGAGGCGGTGGAGGTGGTAGGGGTGCTAATTAGAGTCATGGATTATTCATTTGCTTCGCGGTGGCATTTTGCTAGCTTGCCAAACAGCTGCTGTGGGCTGAGCGCTGCCTTAGCTTGGCCGGCTGCCTTACACTGGCTGTATTGTGGACACATATGGTCATACACACAAATTTGTCCCACTCACAGATGCACTCCCTGCTACACACAACAGTATTTGCCCAATAACTTTATTCCTGTCAGGGTGTAAAAACCTCTGAAAAAGTGTTATGATGGTATTCGCACTGAATGTTAAATTGCCTACAGTGTGAAGACAGGTATTGAATTTGGCGAAGCACAACTTGTATTCCATATTCTACATTCGTCATGTTTTTAAAGAGCTTATATTGGATTTTCTTTTTTTCACTGATTTGTCTCCTTAAAGCCAGCGCAGCGAGCCACCAAAGTAAGTCAGGTGTCTCAAGTGAGCAATGTAAGATGACTTATTGTCATGGTAACACTGACACATTATAATTGGGAGTGTTCAGATGCAAGTTGCATGTAGGTCACTTGCCTCAGGGATCAGATTTGGCACCGTGTGTAACAAAATCCATGTGGTCCAGATGGAATAAAAAAATTGAAATACAACTCCGTGAAGCTTTTTGCTGCTCACACTGATTAAACAGCGTCAGATCTGCATCACATGTAAGGGAGCTGAGAACTGGGACACGTTCAGCTGCAGTGTAGCCTACAAGTCTGAGGAGCCAACACTAATGAAATTCTTGTAGGTGGGTTACCAGCTTGTTTAGGACAGGGAAGGTTAGGACAGTTAGGACGGAGCTGTATTCATTATTTTAGGAGGCATCACTGCTGGAACATTTGTAGCACATGTGAAAAAACCAGAGCACTGAAAAAATATATGAAAGTAGGACATTTCAGTCAACCAACTCACAAGGAATATGTACAGTGTTGATATTCAGTGTTTAGGTTGTGACCTTGTCACTCCCGGAATATGAAACACCAAGCGTAGTACCGCAGGGCAGCGTGGATGACAATAACACTATAAGACTCAAGGCCTGCAGGTGGATGGTGGGGTGAAGGTTCACCAAGATTTTATCATCACAGCTCGTCTACGTTGACGCCTTGTTCACTTCCTCAAGCAAATCGGACACAATTTCACTCTTGACATAAAAGTTGTTACATGGTCAAGCGTGGCTGGACCACTGACCTAAGTGCGAAGCCCTTATGGTAAGGGTGTGTTGGATCAACACGGTTGAAAAAATTTGCAACTGTAATTTTAGAAATTAAAGTACTTGAAGCAGTAGATTGAAGTGGACGTAGTCATTGTGACATCTAACAGTACCATGAATTACATTTCTACAACCACAATTACACCGATTTTTCAGGGTGATGATGTCATACGATATAATGACAGGCATGCAAAGCTTCATTCAAAATCTTCAATCAAAGTTTAAAATGTAATAAAATAATGACATTCGGTACAGCCCTATGATAAAAGCCTGTCTTTCTCTTGGGTTCACAGTGAATGCGGTGGGAGATGAGGAGAGAGTGAGTATTTTCTCTACCACTGACTTAGAGCAATTGTTTTTTTTACATAAAACTGAAGCAGACCAAGTTTCAGTTAAACTGCAGGCACTGAATCGAGTGGAGGTGGAAGTCAGGAAAAGAGATGGTCAGTTGTAGTGGCAGTTGAAGTGTAGGTAATGAAAGAAGATGAAGGGCTACTTCGAGTGAAAATGCTAAAAGTGCTGACAGAATTGCCAATTGATGCATATGCACAGATGTGAGATGAAGTGAAAGGTGTAAACTTGTTTAAATTTCACAGTAAGGTTTTCGTAAAAATACTTTTCCAAACGTAATATTTTTTTTGCCTTGACCACAAACATGCATTCCATTCACCTCCTTGGAATTGTAGGAGGCGGCACAAATCACCCAGACTGATATCTCAAACCTGGGCAAAAGAAACAACTATGTGCATGGTCATATACAACTTTGAGGGAGAATTAATTCTTTCACTTTGGTGATTTGGGTGAATTAGCCCTTTGATGGTGTGATTATGGTTGCTATTGTATTAACGGAGGAGTAACTCTTCATAGCAAATAATACCGTATTGCTGAACTGTACAGCCTTGTTTAAACTTTGACACAAACACACACACATATGCTGAAACACATGGCGATGGCATTGGCAACGGCAGCATGACATCGAGTCAGGAACCGCTGGATGTCACACATGGAGGGATGGGTGGATGGGTTTAGCTCCGTGTGGGCGAGGTGAGGATGTATCTGGGGTTCTGGGTTTGCAATTAATAAGCAGCCACTGTCTGACTGTCCCAAAGCCATGCTCTGATCATTAATGATTTGACACTGACCGCTCTCTCTCTCGTTCTCATCTACGTTCATTAATCACGTGCTTTGCTGTAGCAATTAGTCTGTGATTTGTCCAAAGAGAGAGTCCTGCTGCACAGAAGGCAGCAAAATCCCCGACATGAAGGGCTCTCTGCAGCTCTGATTAGTGCTCAGTGACTGAGGCTGTGACTTTGAGAGGGACGCTTTTAATTGTCAACTCTTCAGACCCCTGTCTCCTGTGATATCGGTTTCAGATAAAACATTTCTGGAATACAAGCCTCTCATGAGCCAGCATCCACTCCTCACAGTGTCTTCATTTTACCACCCCATGGAGCATGCCATAAGAGTGTTGCTCTGCTGTCAGACGGTGACAAGATGTCACTTGTCAGTGCATTCACAAACAATTACAAATCTCTGTTGAAAGAATAAAACTACTCTCTGACAGTTCAACTTTTAAAAGATAGCCTGTCACCTATACTTCAAAGAAAGCCACTTTCTAGTACCGTACTTTTCGGGCTATAGAGCTCACCGGCATATAGGCCGCACCAGCCGATCCCCAAAAGGAAAAGAAGGTGTACATAGATAAGCCGCACTGGTCTATAAGCCGCAGGTGTCCCCGTTGAACAGCAAGATGCTTTTAACAGTACTAAAGTTGTCTTCTTCTATGAACATCATAACATGTCGCTAGCTTCTAAACTAATTTTAACATTACGGCCAATGGGGAAATGCTAACCGCGATTAGCATTCGCGAATATAGTGAATATAATATATATTCGTACATCTTTTCATGCAGACATACTTATAGACTAAGGTCTCTCAAGGCTACCAAACTGAAGAAGTAAAACGAAGCAGCGTGTCTTCTCATTAGAATCTAAAAGCAACGAGGCAATAACTTGTTGCTCGTAGCTCATCTTGGTTTGCAATATAACTCTGCTGTCCGGAGTCTGCATTTGGGTCCTTGAACACACCACATCATGTACCGGTACCTTCATGGCTGAATGACAACGAATGGCTGAGATATAGCAGACTATCATCATACCAGCCATTATAAACACAATTATACATGAACTAAGATCATATCTGGAAGATTTGCCACAATTGTGAAAAAGCTGATCTTCTCATGCAGCGTGTCGACGTTGCTCATAGCTCTGAATAGCATTTATGGCTAACTGGCTTGGCCAGTTGCTGCTAGCACAACAGCTATTCAGAGCTATGAGCAACAACAGTTACCGGTATTGCCTCATTGCTTTTCGTTTGGTAGCCGTGAGAGACCTTAGTCTGTAATGCAAGTATGTCTGCATGAAAAGATGTACAAAGATATATTATATATTCGCTAATGCTAATCGCGGTTAGCATTTCCCCATTGGCCGTAATGTTAAAATGAGCTTAGAAGCTAGCGAATCGGACATGTACTGTTAATTAAAAGCATCTTGCTGTTCAACCTTTTTTGTTCACAGTCCTAGTGAGAGGTAGGACAAAGGTACTTCATCCATATTGTAGCGACCCTGTCAGTAACAGCTGGTAGCAGAGGGGTTGCTGGTAGCAACTGTTCTGTGTCAGGAGCTAGTAAATGTTGTGTTAGACCGGAACCAGAAGTTGCGGTTGTTGTGGTGGAGAAAAGCTACGGAAAAATCCGTATATAAAGCGCACCGGACTATAAGCCGATGCCTCAAAGCGTGGGGTAAAAAGTAGCGGCTTATAGTCCGAAAAGTATGGTAGTAGTGGCGGAGTCCACCATTCCCGGACTGGATTCAAATAGCCTTCACAAGGGATTTGGGTCACTGGGTGGTGTGACCCAAACGCAGGTAAAACGGTTCAAATAAAGTGAAAAGGTTTATTTTTTGGAGATAAATCTTAGCTGAATTTCAGGAGCAGGACCACGCCTCAGCCACTCCCGGCCACACTCCTATAAATACCTACCCATTCTAAGCCTCTGCTTGCTCGCGCTTTCCGCATGCCACCCACCCTCCCTCTTGTTAAACCATTTTACTTATGGTTATCATTTTTCATAGTCATTATCCTTCTGTCCCACATGGAGACCGGGGGATCTGCACGGCCCGGGAGCCGCAGTGGATCCTCAACTAAGCCTTCTCCAAACCGCAAAACTTTCATCCTGGCTAATCTCCATCAACCATTCCTCAATGCTCCAAATAATTGACCAAGGTTCGCCCTCGGCTGAGGTGGGGTGCTAGTGAAACAAGGAATAAGGGTAGTAATCCTGGGCAGAGCAAGGCAGGGCAGGCAGACCAGGGTGGAAGCGTGGCAGGGAATGGATTGCGTTATCGAGGCAGGGAGGCTGGGGAACCGGAGAGGATGATCCACTGTGGGCACAGGAAGACAGGGTAAAGTCAGGCAGACAAAAATACAACGATACTGCGTGGCCAAGAACAAGCAAACTAACACTGTGAATGCAACAATGATCTGGCAGAGAGTGGATGTGGAACCGGGGTAGATATACTGTTGGGTGATGAGTAGAATGAAGGCAGTTGGATGGACTGGGGAGGTGAGGTGAATGAATGTAATCAGGAGGGAGCCGGCAAGAGACCAGGGCAGAGCCACACACAGACACACAGGAGGTAAAGCCTAATCGTGACAGGATTCAAAGGAAAACGATACATTTGTGGAATCCAGCACAATTTGATGTCATTGAAAACACAACTGTCTCCAGTTAACAGTTGGTTCTCTTGACACCATGTCAGAGCTGCACAGCAAATTTTCACCACTTTAACTTGCCCTCAGACACCTCTTTCCTGTCGAGGAACTTAAGCTTGTATATTCTTCCAAGACTCCATTGACAAACTCAGGGGCGTTTCTAGGATTCAAAGAAAGGGGGGGCTTAGCCTGAAGGGGAGTGTCATGTTTGCCTTCAACGTGCGCAGCAATTGTTTTTGGGGCCCATTTGGGGCCGCGGATATCCATTGTGTCAGACAGTTATAGCATTATGAGGGACACTGTGACATTTAGTTTTCACTAGCATTAACTGATTATAAACAACAACATTCTATAGGGACTGATATTATTGTTTCGAAATACCAGAGCGATATATTAATGCAAAGAATAGAGCGATGTCTACAGTTATTTGTTGCATTTCGAATTCGCTCGTTCACACTCTTGCTCACTGGAGACAGATTCTAACAACAGCTAGCTAGCTTACTGTTAACATTGTCACGGGAGTTCACAGATAGGACCCAAACGCAAGACCACAGGAGACAGAAGTGAATGTTAAACAGGTTTTATTTATAGACAGGTGGGTGCAGGTGTGGAGCCCGTGGTCCGACACCCGAGTGGCAGATCGACAGTGTGATGTCCCGTGGCTCGACACTGGAGAGTTGACAGATCGACGGTGTGAGTCCCGTGGCTCGACACTGGAGGGCTGGTGAGTTGACGGCGTGAAGTCCCGTGGCTCGATACTGGAGTCGACAGAGTGTAATCCGTAGACCACAACGAGAGCAGAGCGGCGGAGCGCATCCACAAAACACAAGGAGGGCAGAGCGGCGGAGTGTAATCCACAGACACAAGGAGGGCAGAGGAGCGGAGTGTAATCCACAGACACAAGGCGGGCAGAGGAACCACGGGGTTTCAGCGGGAGAAGACGGTACGACCTGACACTCCCAGACTGCAGGGCCAGAGCTTATATAGTGGCAGGATACTCATTAAGGGGCCCTGAGTCTGGTGTGTCAGGCTGCAGGAGGTGATCAGCTTGAGTGTCCTCAGCCGTGCACGATTAAGGGTGCGGCCATGGGAGGTGTCTGGAGGCAGAGGACAAACACAGAGCACATGGCACACAATAACAGACAGGGGAATCCTGGATCCTGACAGTACCCCCCCCTTAAGGCACGGATTCCAGACGTAACACAAGACCCAACACAGGGCGGGCGGAGGGGGTCCGGAGGAGGGATGTCCCCACAGCTATAAGGCCGACTAGGGTGGGCGGCGGGGGTCCGGAGGAGGGGTGACAGGATCTGACCCGCCACGGGGCCGCCGAAGAGCGTCGGCCCCCGGTGCTCCGGCGGACGGCCGGGAGGGCAGAAGGGCTCCGGACACGGGTGCTCCGGCGGACGGCCGGGAGGGCAGAAGGGCTCCGGCCACGGGTGCTCCGGCGGACGGCCGGGCGGGCGGAAGGGCTCCGGACACTGGTGCTCCGGCGGACGGCCGGGCGGGCGGAAGGGCTCCGGACACGGGTGCTCCGGCGGACGGCCGGGCGGGCGGAAGGGCTCCGGACACGGGTGCTCCGGCGGACGGCCGGGCGGGCGGAAGGGCTCTGGAGAGTAGGATGCTGGTGCCGCAGTGGCAGGTACTGGAGGTCTCTGCTGCTCCGCGACGGCAGCGGGCACTGGAGGTCGCTGCTGCTCAGAGACGGCAGCGGGCACTGGAGGTCGCTGCTGCTCAGAGACGGCAGCGGGCACTGGAGGTCGCTGCCGCTCAGAGACGGCAACTGGAGGTCGTTGCGCCTCTGGGACGGCGGCCGGGTGTGGGAGAGGCTGCGGCACGGAGGCGGCGACAGGAACTGGAGCGGACTGCGGCGCTGAGGCGGCAGGAACTGGAGCGGGCTGCGGCGCTGAGGCGGCAGGAACTGAAGCGGGCTGCGGCGTAGAGGCGGCAGCGGCAGGAACTGGCGTAGAGGTGGCAGCGGCAGGAACTGGAGCTGGCGCTGCGGCGGCAGGAACTGGAGCGGGCTGCGGCGTAGAGGCGGCCGCAACTGGAGCTGGCGCTGCGGCGGCAGGAACTGGCGTAGAGGCGGCCGCGGCAGGAACTGGAGCTGGCGCTGCGGCGGGAACTGGGACTGCGGCGGCAGGAACTGGAGCTGCGGCGGTAGGAACTGGAGCTGCGGCGGCAGGAACTGGCGCTGCGGCGGCAGGAACTGGCGCTGCGGCGGCAGGAACTGGAGCTGCGGCGGCAGGAACTGGAGCTGCGGCGGCAGGAACTGGAGCTGCGGCTGCAGGAACTGGAGCTGCGGCGGCAGGAACTGGCGCTGGCCCTGTGGCGGCAGGAACTGGAGCTGCGGCGGCAGGTACTGGAGCTGGCCCTGCGGCGGCAGGAACTGGAGCTGCGGTGGCAGGAACTGGAGCTGGCCCTGCGGCGGCAGGAACTGGAGCTGGCCCTGCGGCGGCAGGAACTGGAGCTGGCCCTGCGGCGGCAGGACCAGAGAGCGGCTCTGGCTCCGCGGCCGCGAGGTCCGGGGATAGCTGCGGCTCCGAGACCACAGCTGGGACTGGAGGTCGCTGCTGCTCCGGGACGGCAGCGGCAGGACCTGGAGGTCGCTGCTGCTCCGGGATGACAGCGGCGGGAACTGGAGGTCGCTGCTGCTCCGGGATGACAGCGGCGGGAACTGGAGGTCGCTGCTGCTCCGGGACGGCAGCGGCGGGAACTGGCGGTCGCTGCTCTGGGACGGCAGCGGCGGGAGCTGGAGGTCGCTGCTGATCTGGGACGGCAGCGGCGGGAACTGGAGGTCGCCACGGTATGGAGACAGCGGCGGCCGGGACTGGAGGTCGCCGCGGTACGGAGACGGCGGCGGCCGGGACTGGCGAAAGCTGTGCCGCAGAGGCGGTAGGAACCGGAGCTAGCTGCGGCGAAGAGGTGACAGGAACAGGAGCCGGCTGCAATGCAGTCTGACTACGGGGAGCCGGAGTCGACCGGGCCACTGAGTGTTCCGCTACCCTTGCATGGCTCAGTCTCCGGCTGAGAAGGCGCTTGACCATACACTCAGAGTTCCCCAGAGGGTCAAAAACTCTCATCAGAGCAGTCACAAAGTCCACATACCCCACAGTATTAGGCTGGTCGCTGCTCACCGTGTACATGGCCCAGTCCAAAGCCCTTCCCCGCAGTAAGCAGACCACGTAAGACACCTTGGACCTGTCTGAGGCGAAAGTCAGGGGCTGTCGGTCAAACACCCGTTGGCATAGCAACAGGAAGCCTTGACACTTCCCCAGTGTTCCATCATAGGGACTCGGAGCCGGCACGGGGGATTCCCAGACCGGCGGAGCGAGGACAGGCGGGAATAGTGCGGGTACTGGAACTGGTGGAGACTTGACTGTCCCGGCTAGTTCCTGCCCGCACCAGCCAACCCGAGAAACCTCCGCAGCGAAACGTCTCATCTTCGCCAGGGAACGTCTCGTCTCCTCCAGCAGCCTGGTAGTGCTGTACAGCGCAGCTGCTCCTGTGGTTGCTGGGTCCCCCTCAGAGACCTCAGCTTCCATGGATTGCAGGGCTTGACGCATCTCCATGAGCCTCTGCTGGTGTGCCTCCAGCTGCGTGCTATATCCGGCCAGCGTAGCTGCTCCTGTGGTTGCTGGGTCCATTATGGTCAGGTCGTTCTGTCACAGGAGTTCACAGATAGGACCCAAACGCAAGACCACAGGAGACAGAAGTGAATGTTAAACAGGTTTTATTTATAGACAGGTGGGTGCAGGTGTGGAGCCCGTGGTCCGACACCCGAGTGGCAGATCGACAGTGTGATGTCCCGTGGCTCGACACTGGAGAGTTGACAGATCGACGGTGTGAGTCCCGTGGCTCGACACTGGAGGGCTGGTGAGTTGACGGCGTGAAGTCCCGTGGCTCGATACTGGAGTCGACAGAGTGTAATCCGTAGACCACAACGAGAGCAGAGCGGCGGAGCGCATCCACAAAACACAAGGAGGGCAGAGCGGCGGAGTGTAATCCACAGACACAAGGAGGGCAGAGGAGCGGAGTGTAATCCACAGACACAAGGCGGGCAGAGGAACCACGGGGTTTCAGCGGGAGAAGACGGTACGACCTGACACTCCCAGACTGCAGGGCCAGAGCTTATATAGTGGCAGGATACTCATTAAGGGGCCCTGAGTCTGGTGTGTCAGGCTGCAGGAGGTGATCAGCTTGAGTGTCCTCAGCCGTGCACGATTAAGGGTGCGGCCATGGGAGGTGTCTGGAGGCAGAGGACAAACACAGAGCACATGGCACACAATAACAGACAGGGGAATCCTGGATCCTGACAAACATAGCCCACTGCAATATTCCCTTTCATTTTCCTCAAGTAAACCTAAATTTAAGCAGGTAACAATCGTTAACAACTACAGATAGCCACATTCTGTAACTACCTGTACTTACAATTTCACTCCGTGCATCATTTACTTTGAGCTAAACTCCTTGTCTATAATCCTGGCTGTCATTGACGAGAGACGTTACTTGGCAGAGTGAGAAAGCCAGCGCAGCAGCCTCCCCAAGGTCCTAATGCCTGGGGTTTATATCGTTAAGTGTGATGATAGGCGATTGGATTGTAATTTGAAGGGGGAGAAAACATACAAACCAGAGCACACGCACATATGTAGCATGTTAGAGTTATAAATAACATGTCCATGTGAGAAACAATAGTTTAATTTAATGACATCACCAAAATATATATATAATTAAAGCTGCGAGCAGCGATGGGCGGGCCCTCGCAATATGCACGTCGGGGTGCATGCACGTCGGGGTGGCGGCGGGACTCCGGCCTGCGCGGCCGAGAACGTCCGCGACCGTCGGACGGCGCGAGGACTCTGGTTGATGCTGTCATTCAGTTCCGTGACCGTCAGACACTGCATGCAGGTTCAGAGCATGGCCCCAAGAGACTTTTACTGAAGTCCATATGTGATACATGTTCCTACCAAATTTCATACATCTAGGTGAAACGTACTGCGAGGGCTGCTTCGTTGAAATTTTGTAGGGGGCGCTATTGAGCCGATTTGCCACTCTGAACCAATAAAATCATATTCCCTAACTACATTTCGGCCTTGTAATCTACTTGCCAAGTTTGCTTATGTTTCGAGCATGTTTAGCCTGTCAAAATGACCTTCGTTGTTAACGGCGAAGACTGCATCGCCACGGCAACGGCGTTCGACGAAACATCAAAAACTTCATGATCTGGCATTATGAACTTCTTGTATTTGTGTGGAACAAATTTGATATTGATTTGATTTACCTACTGAGAGAAACAAGCCAAAGTATCAAGACTTTAACTTCCTGTTACCAGTAGGTGGCGCTATGACTATGATTCAAAATTGGCCTGCAGATGTCTTCAGGCCTGGAGTCTAATCAAACACGTGAAATCTGGGAAAGATCTGATGATGTGGAGTCGAGATACATCAGTTTATTCGTTCATGGCGAAGGATCGAAATTCGCCGAGCCGCCACGTCGCCGCCCTTCAGTAACTTCTTACAATCTTCACAACGAAGCATTATCAAGGTCCTAAGGCTTGTTTGACAACATTTGAGAGGGATCTGATTAATCTGTGAGGAGCAGGATGTCAAAGTACGCAGCCTACAACTTCCGGTTGCCACTAGGTGGCGCTATCACTATGATTCTAAATTATCATATAGATGTGTTCCGGGTCAGGATGTTATGACATATGAGAGATTTGGAGCAGATTCGACAATGTACGGCCAAGTTACAACAACTTCCTGTTTCGTGGCGAATGGTGTTTCTTTGACGCCACGCCACGGCCACATAGTTCGATAACTTTTTGATCTTTGAGTAACTTTTCACTGCCAAGGTCTCAAGAGCAGACTCGCCGAATCTGAAGTCAATCGGGTCAAATCTCTGGGAGGAGTTCGTTAAAGTATGACGCCTTGAAACGGTCAAAAAACGTCATAAAAGCAAAAATGGCCGACTTCCTGTTTGGTTTAGAGAAAACGGCCAAGAGGATTTTTGGTGCGTCTCATCACGTTCCACATAACTACCAACTTTCATACAGCTGGGTGAATCCTGATGTTGGGGCTACTCAATAGGGGGCGCTAGCGAGCCAATATTTCATACTGCAGCTGGACACCCCAATCAGACTGCAATTTTCGCAAATTCTGGCTTGCGTGCCAAATTTCACAACATTCCCAATATCCCAAGCACCTCCTTTTTGCGACGAAACACTAAAAATAAGAATAATAAGAAGAATTAAAGCTGCGAGCAGCGATGGGCGGGCCCTCGCAATATGCACGTCGGGGTACCGGCGGGACTCCGGCCTGCGCGGCCGAGAACGTCCGCGACCGTCGGACGCCGCGAGGACTCTGGCCGATGCTGCCATTCAGTTCTGTGACCGTCAGACACTGCATGCAGGTTTAGAGCATGGCCCCAATATACTTTTATTTAAGTCCATATGTGATACATGTTCCTACCAAATTTCATACATCTAGGTGAAATGTACTGCGAGGGCTGCTTCGTTGAAATTTTGTAGGGGGCGCTATTGAGCCGATTTGCCACTCTGAACCAATAAAATCATATTCCATGACTCCATTTCGGCCTTGTAATCTACTTGCCAAGTTTGCTTATGTTTCGAGCATTTTTAGCCTCTCAAAATGACCTTCGTTGTTAACGGCGAAGAATGGGTCGCCACGGCAACAGCTTTTCACGAAACAACAAGCTTTGAGTAACTTTTCATCACATAGGTCTTTAGACTGTACCGACCAAATTTGAAGTTGATCTGATTAATTCCCTAGGAGGAGTTCGTTAAAGTGCAGTGCCTGGAAATGACAAAAACAACACTAGAAATTCATAAGAAATGCAAAATGGCTGACTTCCGGTTGGGTTTAGAGCATGGCCCCAAGAGACTTTTATTGAAGTCCATATGTGATACATGTTCCTACCACATTTCATACATCTAGGTCAAACGTACTGCGAGGGCTGCTTCGTCGAAATTTTGTAGGGGGCGCTATTGAGCCGATTTGCCACTCTGAACCAATAAAATCATATTCTGTAACTACATTTCGGCCTTGTAATCTACTTGCCAAGTTTGCTTATGTTTCGAGCATTTTTAGCCTCTCAAAATGACCTTCGTTGTTAACGGCGAAGACTGCATCGCCACGGCAACGGCGTTGGACGAAACATCAAAAGCTTCATGATCTGGCATTATGAACTTCTTGTATTTGTGTGGAACAAATTTGATATTGATTTGAGTTACCTACTAAGAGAAACAAGCCAAAGTATAAAGACTTTAACTTCCTGTTACCAGTAGGTGGCGCTATGACTATGATTCAAAATTGGCCTGCAGATGTCTTCAGGCCTGGAGTCTAATCAAACACATGACATCTGGTAAAGATCTGATGATGTGGAGTCGAGTTACATCAGTTTATTCGTTCATGGCGAAGGATCGAAATTCGCCGAGCCGCCACGTCGCCGCCCTTCAGTAACTTCTTACAATCTTCACAACGAAGCATTATCAAGGTCTTAAGGCTTGTTTGACAAGATTTGAGAGGGATCTGATTAATCTGTGAGGAGCAGGATGTCAAAGTACGCAGCGTACAACTTCCGGTTGCCACTAGGTGGCGCTATCAGTTTGATTCAAAATTATCATATAGATGTGTTCGGGGTCAGGATTTTATGACATATGAGAGATTTTGAGCAGATTCGACAATGTACGGCCGAGTTACAACAACTTCCTGTTTCGTGGCGAATGGTATTTCTTTGACGCCACGACACGGCCACATAGTTCGATAACTTTTTGATCTTTGAGTAACTTTTCACTGCCAAGGTCTCAAGAGCAGATTAGCCGAATCTGAAGTCAATCGGGTCAAATCTCTGGGAGGAGTTCGTTAAAGTATGACGCCTTGAAACGGTCAAAAAACGTCATAAAAGTAAAAATGGCCGACTTCCTGTTTGGTTTAGAGAAAACGTCCAAGAGGATTTTTTGTGCGTCTCATCACGTTCCACATACCTACCAACTTTCATACAGCTGGGTGAATCCTGATGTTGGGGCTAGTCAATAGGGGGCGCTAGCGAGCCAATATTTCATACCGCAGCTGGACACCCCAATCAGACTGCAATTTTCGCAAATTCTGGCTTGCGTGCCAAATTTCACAACATTCCCAATATCCCAAGCACCTCCTTTTTGCGACGAAACACATAAAATAATAAGAATAATAATAATAAACATTCGAAATTCAATAGGTCCTCCGCTCCGACTACGTCGGTGCTCGGGCCCTAATTAAAGCTGCGAGCAGCGATGGGCGGGCCCTCGCAATATGCACGTCGGGGTGCATGCACGTCGGGGTGCCGGCGGGACTCCGGCCTGCGCGGCCGAGAACGTCCGCGACCGTCGGACGTCGCGAGGACTCTGGTTGATGCTGCCATTCAGTTCTGTGACCGTCAGACACTGCATGCAGGTTCAGAGCATGGCCCCAACATACTTTTATTTCAGTCCATATGTGATACATGTTCCTACCACATTTCATACATCTAGGTCAAACATACTGCGAGGGCTGCTTCGTTGAAATTTTGTAGGGGGCGCTATTGAGCCGATTTGCCATTCTGAACCAATACAATCATATTCCCTAACTACATTTCGGCCTTGTAATCTACTTGCCAAGTTTGCTTATGTTTCGAGCATTTTTAGCCTCTCAAAATTACCTTCGTTGTTAACGGCGAAGAATGCGTCGCCACGGCAACAGCTTTTCACGAAACAACAAGCTTTGAGTAACTTTTCATCACAAAGGTCTTTAGACTGTACCGACCAAATTTGAAGTTGATCTGATGAATTCCCTAGGAGGAGTTCGTTAAAGTGTAGCGCCTGGAAATGACAAAAACGACATGAGAAATTCATAAAAAATGCAAAATGGCTGACTTCCGGTTGGGTTTAGAGCATAGCCCCAAGAGACTTTTATTGAAGTCCATATGCGATACATGTTCCTACCACATTTCATACATCTAGGTCAAACGTACTGCGAGGGCTGCTTCGTTGAAATTTTGTAGGGGGCGCTATTGAGCCGATTTGCCACTCTGAAGCAATAAAATCATATTATACAACTACATTTTGGGCTTTAAATGTGTATGCCAAGTTTGCTGATGTTTCGAGCATTTGTAGCCTCTCAAAATGACCTTCTTTGTTAACGGCGAAGACTGCATCGCCACGGCAACGGCGTTCGACGAAACATCAAAAGCTTCATGATCTGGCATTATGAACTTCTTGTATTTGTGTGGAACAAATTTGATATTGATTTGATTTACCTACTAAGAGAAACAAGCCAAAGTATAAAGACTTTAACTTCCTGTTACCAGTAGGTGGCGCTATGACTATGATTCGAAATTGGCCTGCAGATGTCTTCAGGCCTGGAGTCTAATCAAGCATGTGAAATTTGGTAAAGATCTGATGATGTGGAGTCGAGATACATCAGTTTATTCGTTCATGGCGAAGGATCGAAATTCGCCGAGCCGCCACGTCGCCGCCCTTCAGTAACTTCTTACAATTTTCACAATGAAGCATTATCAAGGTCTTAAGGCTTGTATGACAACATTTGAGAGGGATCTGATTAATCTGTTAGGAGCAGGATGTCAAAGTACGCAGCGTACAACTTCCGGTTGCCACTAGGTGGCGCTATCAGTTTGATTCAAAATTATCATATCGATGTGTTCCGGGTCAGTATGTTATGACATATGAGAGATTTGGAGCAGATTCGACAATGTACGGCCGAGTTACAACAACTTCCTGTTTCGTGGCGAATGGTGTTTCTTTGACGCCACGCCACGGCCACATAGTTCGATAACTTTTTGATCTTTGAGTAACTTTTCACTGCCAAGGTCTCAAGAGCAGACTCGCCGAATCTGAAGTCAATCGGGTCAAATCTCTGGGAGGAGTTCGTTAAAGTATGACGCCTTGAAACGGTCAAAAACCGTCATAAAAGTAAAAATGGCCGACTTCCTGTTTGGTTTTGAGAAAACTTCCAAGAGGATTTTTGGTGCGTCTCATCACGTTCCACATAACTACCAACTTTCATACAGCTGGGTGAAACCTGATGTTGGGGCTACTCAATAGGGGGCGCTAGCGAGCCAATATTTCATACCGCAGCTGGACACCCCAATCAGACTGCAATTTTCGCAAATTCTGGCTTGCGTGCCAAATTTCACAAACGTCCCAATATCCCAAGCACCTCCTTTTTGCGACGAAACACTAAAAATAATAATAATTAAAGCTGCGAGCAGCGATGGGCGGGCCCTCGCAATATGCACGTCGGGGTGCCGGCGGGACTCCGGCCTGCGCGGCCGAGAACGTCCGCGACCGTCGGACGGCGCGAGGACTCTGGCTGATGCTGCCATTTAGTTCTGTGACCGTCAGACACTGCATGCAGGTTTAGAGCATGGCCCCAATATACTTTTATTTAAGTCCATATGTGATACATGTTCCCACCAAATTTCATACATCTAGGTCAAACGTACTGCGAGGGCTGCTTCGTTGAAATTTTGTAGGGGGCGCTATTGAGCCGATTTGCCACTCTGAACCAATAAAATCATATTCCATAACTACATTTCGGCCTTGTAATCTACTTGCCAAGTTTGCTTATGTTTCGAGCATTTTTAGCCTCTCAAAATGACCTTCGTTGTTAACGGCGAAGACTGCATCGCCACGGCAACGGCGTTCGACGTAACATCAAAAGCTTCGTGATCTGGCATTATGAACTTCTTGTATTTGTGTGGAAGAAATTTGATATTGATTTGATTTACCTACTAAGAGAAACAAGCCAAAGTATAAAGACTTTAACTTCCTGTTACCAGTAGGTGGCGCTATGACTATGATTCAAAATTGGCCTGCAGATGTCTTCAGGCCTGGAGTCTAATCAAACACGTGAAATCTGGTAAAGATCTGATGATGTGGAGTCGAGTTACATCAGTTTATTCGTTCATGGCGAAGGATCGAAATTCGCCGAGCCGCCACGTCGCCGCCCTTCAGTAACTTCTTACAATCTTCACAACGAAGCATTATCAACGTCTTAAGGCTTGTTTGACAACATTTGAGAGGGATCTGATTAATCTGTGAGGAGCAGGATGTCAAAGTACACAGCGTACAACTTCCGGTTGCCACTAGGTGGCGCTATCACTATGATTCTAAATTATCATATAGATGTGTTCCGGGTCAGGATGTTATGACATATGAGAGATTTTGAGCAGATTCGACAATGTACGGCCGAGTTACAACAACTTCCTGTTTCGTGGCGAATGGTGTTTCTTTGACGCCACGCCACGGCCACATCGTTCGATAACTTTTTGATCTTTGAGTAACTTTTCACTGCCAAGGTCTCAAGAGCAGACAAGCCGAATCTGAAGTCAATCGGGTCAAATCTCTGGGAGGAGTTCGTTAAAGTATGACGCCTTGAAACGGTCAAAAAACGTCATAAAAGCAAAAATGGCCGACTTCCTGTTTGGTTTAGACAAAACGGCCAAGAGGATTTTTTGTGCGTCTCATCACGTTCCACATACCGACCAAATTTCATACAGCTGGGTGAATCCTGATGTTGGGGCTACTCAATAGGGGGCGCTAGCGAGCCAATATTTCATACCGTAGCTGGACACCCCAATCAGACTGCAATTTTCGCAAATTCTGGCTTGCGTGAAAAATTTCACAGACTTCCCAATATCCCAAGCACCTCCTTTTTGCGACGAAACACTAAAAATAAGAAGAATAATAATAAACATTCGAAATTCAATAGGTCCTCCGCTCCGACTACGTCGGTGCTCGGGCCCTAATAATAATAAGAAGAATAATAAACATTCGAAATTCAATAGGTCCTCCGCTCCGACTACGTCGGTGCTCGGGCCCTAATAAACATTACGGTTTCAATAGGTCCTCCGCTCCGACTACGTCGGTGCTCGGGCCCTAAATATATAGATATTATATATATATATAAATATATATATTATATCTATATATATATATATTTTTTTTTAAAGCCAATAATGCCAAATTATTTGGGGGGGCTGAACAAAATTTTAGGGGGGCTTCAGCTTTACTGAAGAGAGCGCTCTTCAGAGGTTTTTAGGTTTGGCTTCAGCCCCCCTGAAATAGGCCTAACGACGCCACTGAACAAACCTAATTTTAACTTTTCAGGTATAACACGGGACTTTGTTGGTCACTGCATACCTCATACAACCTCTCTTCAAAACATCCAAGCTATCTCTTTCAGTGTCCAAACAAAAGCAAATCTGTTAAATATAAACACCCTTGTCCAGCTCAGATGTCCAGTGTGACCCCTGAGCTGATAGTCAAACAGGAAGGACTGGCAGAGTGTGTTCTAACTGTACTTTAGCTGATTAATGCAACAAGATACAGAATGGAGAAGCTGTTTGCCGTGTCAGGTATAAGTCAGGAGATCAATTATTAAAGGAGGCTTAATGATGTGCTTTTTAGAGCGCTCTCTTCAGTAGGGCTCATCACTGCCTGGGCCAGCCAATTTTGCTGCATTAAATTAGAATATATTGCTTCTCTATCTACTGTAATTTGATCAGATATAAAAATGAATCATCACAACTAACCATAAAAACTTTATATTTTACACCATTAGCACATATATGCCTTCCAAACAATGAAAATGTTCCCTGTAAAAAACTATAATTATTTTGGTTTTCTATCCCATCTTTCCTTCATCTTCCACCCAAGAAAGGTCTTCATATTTGATCCCTGAGATATTCTTTCAAATCAGTTCAAAAGTGTTTTGTTGGTTCATCTCCTATGCCTCAATGTCAGCAGCATGTGGTTTCATATCTGGGAAAATAGATAGGAAATGATGGAGACGGGATAATAGAAATTTGGGATTGTTGATGTAGTGCATCATTTATTTTTTCACATTCAGCACCACATGAAGAGAACGCAGCATGACACACCAGCAGTGTTGGCCCACCACATTGTTTTCCTGCAACGTGGAGATTAACAAAAGTGATTTTGGGTTAGGGTTCTAGCAGCAGATTTATATTAATTCTCTTCATTGTTTTTTTTCTTTAGATACAATAGAAGCAGTGGACGGTTTCATTGTGCTATCATAGACAAACACTGTTGCAGAGGCTTTTAGACCCCGCCAAGAATAAATGTTAACACTTTTCACATTCAAGGATTTTGAGAAAAATAATTTTCCACTTGCTTCAAATAATTCAAAACTTCTTGGGCAATATATAGTAAAGTATCCAGAGTGAACTGTGCAGAACCTGAACTATAGATCCAAACACTCATTTTGCCTTATCATCCGAACATGTTCAATAACCATGGCAGAAAAGCTTGACTCACATTTATATGGCAGTCACGTGAGTTGGAAACACTGGGCTGGGTTTTTAGGTTGGATATATTTTTATACCTAGCGTACTCTTGTTAGTTTGTCAAGATTACCAACCCTAGCTTTAATTAAATTTCCGTATTTCTAATGTGGGTACAACATGTATATGAATGTGGTTAAACTTCCCAGTGTGCTCCCTGTCTTGGAATCTCGGAACTGCAGTGATCCGCCAGATGACGCTAAGTGCAACGCAACACTGCATGTCCTTTTTTAGAATCGATAACTCAATCTAGGGTGTTGTTTTTTGATCTTTACACATTGGTGTGACACAACAGGTCGGCAAGCCTCTTTAACTCATTGGAATCTGTCATTCTCCCAAACTCCTTAAATGTTTCTCTGTCAACCAATCAAATATCAACGTACTCTTTGTTCCCTCAATCAGCTGTTGCTCTGTATTCATCCTGGTTGCTGATATGCATCACATCACCTCTGACCTCTCCCCTCGCATCAAAGCTGTGTCTGCAGACACAGAGGTGATTAGTGTTACGGGCCGATCATAGCGTTCTCTTTCATAACTGGGCATCTGTCTCCAGTGGAGAGTCCGTCAGAGTTTGATGTACGTTTGATCAATAAAGCCTTGAATTCAGAGACAGATTTTGAACCGCTCATTACAGGTTATAAGTTCATATTTGGCAGTTCGTTCAAGACAGAGTGAATTCTTTTCACCTCAAAAACAACCCTGTCAGATCTCAGGTCTTGGGGATGAGATTGTTCACTGGTGTCAGTTCTGTCTCTATCAGTAGGAATTCTGAATTATTTCTCTCTGAAGGTGAAGCAGCTGTCATGTCACCTCCGTGCCGAGTTGACAACGTGACATCCGTGACTTAATTGTTTGAACTTCCCTTCCCCTCCTGCTTCCCATCTGCATCGCCCACTTGTGTCTCTTTCAGCTGCACCTCATCTATAGATCAACCTCACCGGAGCCCTCAAGTCTCCGACACATATCACTTTTGACTGGCGAATCAATAACTGAATTACTTTTATGAAACCACACCACTAGAAGTGATGAAGGCTCTGCGGTTGCCTCAAGCCAACCACTTAACATTTGTAATCTTGCAGGAGTTCAGTATGGATCAGCCAGTTGGGGAAGAAGTGGAGGGAAATCAAACCGAATGTTTTTTAATTAAGAGGCAGGAGCCAAACAAGCAAAGTCAGCTGGGCCTCTTATCAACATGAGTCAGCAAATGTGAATGTGTTTGGAGGATGGGGGTCAGAATATGTGACCGTACAGGTCACTTAAATAGACAAAAAGAAACATTAGCATTTAAGGCATTTAGCTGAAGCGGTTATCCACAGCAATTTGCAGGAAGTTGACTGACAGACAGGGTGAGTGGGCAAACACAGACAGACTGGCTGGCGGATGAGTGAGTCATTCAGACTGTATGTGCAGGAATTTGACCGCCCAGTAAAGTTTTTAAAGATTTGCAGGTCAAAAGGCATTTAGATTGAAACCAGGGTGAATTTGTTGAAAAAGTTTCGACTGTTCTTGTTATTTCACCAGCATTTCCAATGACTGTATTTACGTGGCCGCTCCAGTAGTTATTGATTTTTAGGTATTTTATTATTATAGTAATAATAATAATAATAATAACTTTAATTTATATAGCGCCTTTCAGGGGACCCAAGGCCGCTTTACAAGAGTAACAAAAACAGTTTAGACAAATAGTCAGAAAAACAGAACAAGTAAACTAGGGGCCGAAAGCCTTGGCGAACAGATGGGACTTGAGGGCCCTTTTGAAGGCGTCCAGAGTGGAGATGTTGCGGATCACCGCAGGGAGAGAGTTCCAGAGGGTGGGGGCTGCCACACTGAAAGCTCTGTCCCCGAAGGTTCGCAGTTTGGTGCGGGTGGTGGCAAGCAGGCCAGAGTCTGAAGACCGCAGGTTCCGGGGAGGGGCATGTGGGCGGAGGAGGTCCGATAGGTACTGGGGGGCATGGGCATGGAGGGACTTGTAGGTGAGGAGGAGGATCTTGTATGAGATGCGGGACTTGACCGGGAGCCAGTGGAGGTTGATGAGGGTGGGGGTGATGTGCTGCCAGGGCTTTGTGTGCGTGAGAATAGTGTCATTCTGTAGCTTCCCAGTGGTGACCCTTATGTATTCAGATCCCAACATTCAATTTTTTACATAGGTGATTTCATGATGCATTACCTAAAATAACGTAACATGGTGGACAGCACACTCCCAGTTTGTGGAAGCAGACAAGTACAACCGGTAACGGAAGCTAAGACACGTACGGCTGTGTGGACGCAGCGTTACTTCAGATCTGAAAGTCCCTCAATAACACAGGCAAACAGACAGAGGTAAAATTACAGTTTTTGTTGAAGGAGTCTTTGAAGAGAGCAAAAAAGCAGCTTCAGTTCCCCATCAGAAAAGGCTGACTGACAGCTAGTGAAGATATTAAATATAGTGTCCACTTAAACTGATATTGGTGTTATTTTTAGATGGGCCTTTATTAGGAGGCTTGATTCTGCAGCCCCCATCCACATTGCACTCTCCAAAGCTACAAGACTACATTGATAAAAGCAGTCATTTTACCTCGCAGAACATCGGAGTATATATACAACCCTACTTCAAGAAGATCTGAATTACTTCTTTCACTTATTTCCAAACTGAGCACAGCTGACATTGACTCAGCTACTGCTAGCATTCACATTACTCATAACATCATTGATCAATTTACTGGAGGGACCTAAGTCAATGCTTTTTGCCAACGGCTATGTTTCCATTTGAAAAACCTAGAGAATAACTCAGATGGAGTCAGTTATTGATATTCTTTTAAAACAAAATATGTACATTAAACTAGATGTTTAAAAAACTAAAATGAAAGAAATCTTACAAATGTTTGACTTGATTACAATAACGGCATTTGGAAACTGTCCTAATAAGAACGACAGGATCAGTCATTTCAGGAAGTCCTCTAACGGCCGAAGTAATTATAACTGAAGCAAAGGAGGAAGTCAGGTGACGTTGTCACAAAGCAACAAAACATTGGGTTCCAAGTCCTTGAGCGTGACGGATTAATGGCGCAAAGTTTTTTCCCCGCTGATATCCAAACACACATCTCTTCCTGTTGTGATAGGCGGACCGATTATTTTCATAAAATCAGTGTTTTTGTGTTAATTGACAGAGTTTTGATTATTTTTGCAAAGTTATCACCAGTTTCTCTATGACACTCCATCATTGCTCATGCACATTGGACAGCTAGTGATATCCACCCCACAGAACTTCTCTTCAATGCATCACCAGTCACCATGGATACATTTACATTACTAAAGATAACATATTCATTTTAATGATTCAGCATTCCCATCAGGTAGACTATGTAAGCGCAATATGATGTGACAGAAATATCTTACTGACCAACAATCTACATTAGAACTTAAAGCTCATGAACACACCAAAGTCAGACGATCGCCTTCTGAACTGACCAAACAGAACCATCCAAGGAGCATGTGAATGCACCATTAACCTTCCGTGCCGACCTGTCTCGACTCCAGTCAGTCATTGGTTGTCCTGCTTCCTATGTTTTTGAGTAAGACTGCTCCCCAAATAAAGAAGGAGGGTGCACTTGGACCCTTATTTTGTTTATTGGCCACACATTCCTGCTGTAAACCTCTCATTCTGTCTCATGTTTCTTCTTCTTCTTCTTCTTCTTCCTCCTCTATCATCTGATTTGGGGCGTTCACTCACACAGTTAACCAACCAGATTCTGCCACAATCCCCCAAAGCCAATCACATTGTTGCAGTCAAATTTTAAAATAGATTTTCCTCTCTGCTGCTGTCAGTTGTCATTTCAGTGCAAACCGATGCAACCCTCCTCCACCCCATTCATCTCCAGTCTCCATCACACCCAGGGCCCACTCCTGCTCCTCATCCCATCATCAGATCTTCAGCAACTCCCTTCATCACCACCACCAGGGTCTAAACTCCAGGGTAAATATTCCTGATCTAACCACAGCATCATTACGCCCTTTAATATAATACGTCAAAATGGAGTCCAATCGCCAATGACTCTTCACTGTTTATCTCATCATGCATGTATGATAAATTATTCTTTTCTTTCCTGATTGAACTGGACCCACCATGTTACTTATAAACATTCACTGTCTATTGTATATGAGCACAAACTATGTACACAAATGTGTGTACACATGATAATAAAATCCAAAAGATTAAGTATTTACTACATATAAAATTTGCATTGGACAGTTCCAGTTTATTTTCAATGGGTCAGCATTTGTCAATACAATACATCTCAACAATCAGACATGTGTCTTGAACATATGGTGACACATAGATCTTGGGTGACACAGAGAATTGACGATGTCCGCTCCAGTGATCCAGCTCTGTCTGTTACGAACAGGCGCTCATTCATCAAACTCTGATGAGGAAATAAGGAGAGTGAGCCTGTCTTGTGAAACTGTCACACAGCATCAACATGTGCAGTGACTGGGATCCAGACTGACAAATTTTATTCAGCTGAGTAAAATGAATGCATTACACCAGTTGCTTATTTACATATGATTTACATATGACACGGCCTAATGCCTATCTGGCTACTCTTGGCCTACTAAAAGGATGGCTTGCCACAGCAGAATTAGCATTAAACTAGATGCAAACAGAACAAAGCTAGACATCTATCATGGATAGATGCAGGGCTTCAGGATAGGAACTGGCCCACTCATTAGTTATGCTTCAAACTTGCATGATGTTTTTTTTCTTTACAATGGTTTCCCATGTGAAATGCAAATACAGTGTTTTAAAATATGCATACACATTTTCTAAGCAAACATGGGCTATTCTATTCAATTTTCTTTTTTTCTCCGATCCACACACTATTAACTAGGGCTGTCCTCAACCAAAGAAACTCTTAGTTCACGAACACTCAAGTTTGTTGGCTAATCTGTAAAACACATTTTCACAAAGAATGATGCAAAAGCACCACTTTAAATCATGTTTGTCAGAGATGTGCTCACACGTTAGAATTAAGTCAGTCAGCATGACAAAAAAAAGACAAATTACCCAAAAATGAATTTAGCCAACCAAGACAATAAGTGATTAGATGACTAAGAAGGGGCAGCCCTAGTATCAATACTACTGTCCTTGGAGTCTTTAGTACATAGATTAACAATACTGCCTCCATGTGTAGAATGCAAACGTTTGAGATGTGTTTTTCACTCGCACGTCTAACTCAACAGATATACTCTCATTGTAATCTATGCAGCTGTCTGAGCAGGCTCTGTGCGTCTCACTGGCGGAACTGTGACCTGAAGTTTTTATTTGTTCTGATATTTAACTAAAATCCAAACATGTGAACCTGCTTGTGGCACTAGTAAGAGGATCACCAACATTAGTATCCTCTTGGCACCATGAATGTCTGTACAAAATTCCTCGGCTATCCATCCAGTAGTTGTGCCGAAAGATCCTGTTACTTTACACAACGGTAGTTTTGGGAGTCACTCCATTCCACAGTAATCCGAGTAAGTAAGGAGAGCATTGTACATAGTGATAATGACTTTCCTGTTAATAAATACCTTTGTTCTGTTTTTTAACCTAAAAAACCCACACATTTTGTGATTACCTTATGCAGTTTCTCCAGTGTCAACAGTAGGATGTAGAGTTGATTTTTATGTAAGCGAGTATGCAAGAGAATAAAAAGAAGACGATTTGCACGTATACTGTATATTAGCCCCATCACTAATTATAATGTTATGAAGTTTTTGAGGCAGCCCAAAGAAATGTATTAAATCGAAACCACAAAGGAACAAATTCAACACTGAGCTTTTTTAACACAACACAAGATGTCGAACATCTATTTTTTTGTGCCATAAACAAAGCAGCAGTACCTTTCTGTCTATTTGAGGTTAATATCTTCAAGGAGATTGCATCAATAATTTTACACATAAAAGTCTGCTCCAGGTGTTGGGAGTCCTACTGCTGCTGTTAGGGTTTAAACAAAAGGATGAGAGGCTGCAGGCCGCAGGTAGATTTCTGCTGCAAGCTTCTTACTGCGCACGCGCATCAGAAAAACGGACTGGATCCGGTTCAAAATTAAAATCAATATTTAATGTACTACACAAAGTTCACTTACAAACTGAATTAACTATCAATAGTAATGTTCTCGAGAACAGAGACCACATGCACGCGTCCTCACAGGTCTAAATTCAGGTACTGAAAAAGAGGTGGAGGTGGTCTGAGGAATGCTCTCTAGAACGCTGTCTTTTATATCCCCTGACTGTCGGAAAGTGTCCGAAACTGTCATAAAACATCTGAATGATCCTCCGTGGCGATTAGTGATTGGCTCCATTTGAATTCTGTCCCCTCCCATTATCGATCCTTTAGCAAAACATCTTGGCTCCTTGCAAAACATCTTGGCTCCACCTCTCCGTCGTGGTTAGCTTTGGCATTTGACCCATCCCACTGGCCCCATCCTCCATCGATGAGGTCGCCTCCATTTGCTGCTGCATGTCTCACTCAGAATCCCTATGGTTGAGTCAAATTAAATGGTGATCTCTGAGGGCATTTTGTCCATCTTCTCTCAAAATCTTCCAAGCAAGACCTCTTTTGCATCTATCAGTGGCAGAGACTCTTGTTCACAAAGCACTCTAGGATTGTTACAGCCTGCTTTAGCTGTGTCAGGTTTTGCTTGGCCAGCCAACCTGAAAGTTGCACTTGGCTACTAAAACCAGCATCTTTAAAATATTACTTAACCCTGACATACTGTTCATATTTAATGCCTTCACAGTATGGTCTGGGTCAATTTTGACCCAGACCAAGACCTATTCATTTAGAATGTCTAAATAGCCTATGCCTCATTAATAAATGTATGATTAATCCTTAATAAATATTTCAGAGAGCAAGGAGAGTATTTTTTAAGTTTTACAACATTCGTTTTTGAAGAAAAACATCTACTATTACACATTACCATGTCCTGGTTTACATAACACATAAAAACATCAAAGCCATAATGATTTAAATGTATTGTATTGAATTTGAAAATGGCATGAACATTCTGGATCTGTTGGAATTTAGAATATAACCACGCTTAATCATTGCAACCATCAAACGCTGTCCTCACTGCTGTATCATAAGAAATCATAATTATCAATATTAATTCAACATGTATCACTTAGAACACAAAAGATTACATAATAAAATGTTTATCATAAACTAGTCAATAGTCAGTGATCAGAGCTTTCTTCCACGTTGTCTTCCTGCTCCGACACATCCACCAAAATCACTATCAACCTCATGTTGGAAGAACAGATCGATGGCCTGTTGCACACTAAATCTTGCTGCCATGATGTCAGTCACTGAAATGGCAGCTCAGGTACCTTTATAATGTTATGACCTCCGTCACCACTGGCCTGTACAGTTTCAGTTTCAAGATTCGGGTCAAATGTGACCCGAAACAGCCTCATTGTACAGAAATGTGTAGCACCTGTACAAAAGTATAACATTTTACAATATTTAAATTTTTGTGTATTTTGGGTCACTTTAGGAAAAAGTCATCAAATTTCAGGCTAAAAGAATGACGTTTAGGGTATTTTTACTGCTGTCAGATGTCAAAACGGGTCAAATTTGACCCGAACAGTATGTACAGTTTTCTTTTCTTTTTTTTTACAGTTCTACAAAACTTGTTCTACAAAACTTGTTCAAGAGTTTTTTTGTGTGCGTGTTTTTGAGTGAGAGAAATAAATGTTTTGTCGAACAAGTTTTGTAGAAGTGGAAAAAAAAACTGGAAAAATGAGTCTGCATTTGGGTCCTTGAACACACCACATCATGAACCGGGGCAAATCCGCCCTTGAGCTTGCGTTGTCGTCCTCATTGCGCTGTCCCCTTAATCTCATAGTATCCCAGCCTTTCAGAACCCATTGGTGATGATGGATTCTTTCACACTGTTAGGATCCACTGGCAGACTTGAGAAAAAGCTGATCTTCTCGGCTCATAGCTCTGAATAGCATTTACAGCTAACTAGCTTGGCCAGTTGCTGGTAGCACAACAGCTATTCAGAGCTATGAGCAACAACAGTTATTGCCTCATTGCTTTTCGTTTGGTAGCCGTGAGAGACCTTAGTCTGGAATGCAAGTATGTCTGCATGAAAAGATGTACAAAGATATATTATATTTTCGCTAATGCTAATCGCGGTTAGCATTTCCCCATTGGCTGTAATGTTAAAATTAGCTTAGAAGCTAGCAACATGTTATGATGTTCATAGAAGAAGACAACTTTAGTACTGTTGAAAGCATCTTGCTGTTCAACGGGGACACCTGCGGCTTATAGACCAGTGCGGCTTATCTATGTACACATTCTTTTAAAAATCCGCTCTATAGTCCGGAAAGTACGGTATAGAAAATGACAAAAACACATATTGACATATCTTAAACACCATGAAAGCTGACTGGGGTTTAAGCATTTGAAACATTCAATGGTGGAGGATAATCGAACATGTAGAAGGAGGCAATTCCAGAGTTTGGGCCCAGCCACGGAATAAGCACAGTCACCAAACAACTGTTTATGAGATGACCTCAATTTATTTTATGTCTTATGTTGATAAGTTTCTTCAAACAAGCCCACATCAGAGCATCAAGAGTGGTATCCTCCACTTTCTATTGAGAAGAAATAGTCTTTCATAAGTTGGTAGTGCTATGCAAGGGTTGGATATGTTAATATACGTTGTCATAACTGATAATAAACTAAATTCATCAAAATAATACATATTTCAGCAACAGATTTATTAACAAAATGAAAGTAAATCATAATTTATTCCCAGTTGTCTTGTATGCATTGTATTCAGTTGGTCAATCTGAAACATGTCCCTTTGGGTCAACAGTTGGAGTCCATGTTCTAGCCTGGCAGTAACCTCCTTGTTATGTGGGAGTTCACAGATAGGACCCAAACGCAAGACCACAGGAGACAGAAGTTACTAGTAACAGGTTTTATTGAGACTGTGTGAAGGTGTGGAGCCCGTGGTCCGACACCCGAGTGGCAGATCGACGGTGTGAGGCCCGTGGCTCGACACCGGAGGGCTGGCAGCTTGACGGCGAGAGTAGTCCGTGTCACACAAGGAGGGCAGAGCGGCGGAGTGTAATCCGTACGCACAAGGAGGGCAGAGGACGCCACGGGGTTGACGCGGGTGAAAGACGGTACGACCTGACAACCCCAGACTGCAGGGCCAGAGCTTATGTAGTGCCAGCAGTCTCATTAGTGGGCCCTGAGTCTGGTGTGTCAGGCAGCAGGAGGTGATCAGCTGGAGTGTCCTCAGCTGTGCACACTCAAGGGTGTGGCCATGGGAGGCGTCAGGTCAGACAGGGATCCTGGATCCTGACACTCCTAGTCTGAAAAGTGAAGCCAATGTAGAAGTGCCTTGCATTTGCATTCTCTCTAGTGTCCATCAGGGGGTGACTCCTCTGGTTGTATAGAAATCTATGAGAAAATTACTTTACTTCTCTCTTGATTTATTACCTCAGTAAACATGAGTTTATGGTCTCAATCTCTAGTTTCAAGTCTTCTTCAATACAGCATTGTTGGGAACGAAAGGGAGTGTTTGGTTATCAGCAAATATGAAAACGAAACTATCAACATCAATGGAGTTATTAACATCAATAAGTTCATTACTCATAATAACGGGGCACCACCCTGCGAACAGGGACCGATAACCAAACTATACATTGAGTCTTAGTGTTCACTCAGAATGTCCACAGTCAAAGTACTGTTCTACATTCAGAGTGAACAGTGAAGGTTGAATTCGAGCACAAGCCACAATATGTTCTGCACAAGCTGTTTTCTCACACATATGCACAAGTAATCACAGAAGACTGTTATTTGAAATATAACAGAGTTTATTAAATCCAAATAAAATCAAAAGCCAACAAACACTATCATACAACTAGAAAATGCATTTCCTGCTGAAAATGCGTTTGAATGCTGAAAGCTGAAATGAATCGCAAAAAACATACACATGTGCACAAAAATATGTATATTTTTGTTTAAAGGGAACTGAGCTGTCAGAACAATAAATAATTTATAAAAAATAAAGAAAAATACAAATCAGAACTCTTAACAGGATTTGTTTGAACGTCAAAACGTGTTCTCTACACTACACGCACAAACTGAATCATCACGTGGTGCTCCCGTACCATATCATGTCGCTTTTGCATGTCTTGCAATGAACACACTTTTTCAATTCATTAAGTGTGAAATGCTCCCACACCTTGGACGACTTAGGTCGTACTGATTCCTCTGCCTCCGCCATGTTTCAGAACAACTTTACGAGTCTCTCCGATAGTCTTTCCTCTGTTGTAAATTGTTTGAGTGCATGTTTGCTTTTATTGTGAAGGGCATGAAAACGGAAGTGATGTTACTGTGAAGAGACAGGATGATATGTGCTTATTCACGACAACAATGATAACGATAAGTGAAAACCTAACGTATATGTCGGGTGCAAGAGCGCGGTCTGTTCACTGTAACAGTTGTTAAACTGCAGTTTTCAGGAAGTAAAATGTTCCGTTCAAAACCAGACGTGTCTTGGTCGTCATTAGAAGCTCCACTTCACAACACCCTGCGCTGTGCTCCGCTCTTTTTTTCTTCTCAAACATCTCCGCGACTCATTGAGTGGCGTAATAATCGCACGACACAACAAATCGATAATGAAATTTGATAATCGATAATGAAAACTATTTTAATAAAATCGATTCGTTGTTGCAGCCCTAGATTGAACTGCACTGCTGAAAACCCTTAGAAGAAAGATGCTAAGAGCTGAATTACCATGCAGGAAAAGCTCAAAGTAATAGCAGTAAAAGTAGTAGTAGTATTGGTTACATTCACTTCCTATATAGAGCCTGTGGTTACAGCTCATTACATGTTATAAAGACACAAAGCATGGTTGCTAAGTTTTCATTTACAGTAAATTTCGTGCAAATTTTTCACCAAATTTCCAAATCAAATGAATCTGTGTCTCCATCCTCTGTTGGTACACCCAATGTTGTTATCTTTCAACAGAGAGTTTTTGTTCCATGAGTGATGGCTTTATTAATCACATCACAAGGGTATCATACCACATGATTGTGACCAAATATATTAAAGAGCCCCTATTATGCTTTTCCTCTTTTTCCCTTTCCTTTAGTGCAGGGATTCCCAAAGTGGGGTGCGCGCACCCCTGGGGGTGCGCGAGCTGCCTCTAGGGGGTGAGCGAGAGGAAAAGTGTAATGGCGGTCTGATGGTGTAATAATATTAAATATTAAAAAAAAATGTAATTTTAATTTAAAAACTGTCTGGTGGTACATCTGAAGCTATCAGTCGTAAAAGAGGAGAGGGACAGAGAGAGAGAGAGGAATCGGAGGCGAGGGGAATGGAGAGGTGCGTTATTGGGGAGAGACCGGGAGAAGAAATCGAGCCAGAGTCAGAGGAAGATGAGACGGAGGAGACCGAAAAGGAGGAAGGGATAGCACAGACAAATCGGGAGCACATCGGCCATCGCGGAGTCAAGGTGAAAAAGAGGAGCATCAGACTGGGAAAAAAAGAGGAAATATGATGAAAAGTATCTGTGTCTGGGCTTCACTTGGATTGGCAACGCAGATTGCCCAAAGCCACAGTGCGTGGTGTGCAGTGAGGTTCTGGCTAACAGTCTGAAGCTCTTATTTACGTCGCCACCTGAACACCAAGCATGCCAGTGCAAGTCAAAAGCCCCTTACATTGTTTATATCGAAATTGGAGGAGTTACAAAACAGCCCAAAACAACTGGAGTCTCATTCATGTGTTGGGTCTATAAATGACGCACTACGGGCTTCATATCTGGTTACAGAACAGCGAGAAAGGGGCTACCGCACACAATCACTGAAGACGTGAGCTTGCCAGCTGCCAGAGAGATGGTGGAATGTATGATTGGGGGGAAAGAAGCAAAAAAGTTGGACATGATCCCGGTGTCCAACAACACTGTCGCGCCGCATCGATGCTTTGTCCGAAGACATCCTGGCTACATTAGTCGGTCATTAATTGTAAATTAAATGTGATAATCTGCCTCTGAGCCTGTGCGTGTGTGCTCGCATCCGTATTTCTCTTTAAAAGTGACTCCTTGTGTAACTGAAAGTTATTGAAACTTTGTTGCAGTGTTTCAGGGCGTTTTCACACCTTCAGTTCGTTTGCTTTGTTCTGATTCAGGGATTAATATGATACAATGTTGCAGTTGCCCCTTTGTTCGGTTTGTGTTCACACTGCAACATTTAACAGCGGACTAAATCTTGTAAACTAACGCCACGCACGAGCAAACTGTTCTCTCATTGGTCCGATTCTTGTGCGGCTATGAAGGCTTAAAAGGCTCTGTTGGTTCTTTATTTTTTTTTTTATTAAGGGGGGGGGGGGGGGGGGTGCGCGAACCCGGTCGGGATGTAGAAGGGGGTGCGCGGCCTAAAAAGTTTGGGAACCGCTGCTTTAGTGTGTACATATATTTTTGGACATATAAAAGGTCTGTCGAGTTACTCCCCCTCAGAAACACTGCTCATTAGCTGCCTGAAACGGCTCGATTGAATTTTCTCTTTACTTTCGTGACATTGTGAGATCACAATGCACATTTACATAATACCTCCTACCGGCTAGTTTGGAACGCCCTCAATACAATTCTGTATATAGTAAGGAACGGGACATTTCCGACGTATGGGATACGTGGTTGACCAATCACAACAGAGTGGGCTAGATGACCAATCAGGGCAGACTGGCCTTTCAAGAGGGAGGAGCAAGCGCTCAAACTGAGCGTTTCACAGAGAGGGTGAGAAGAGGTGCAGCAGGACAGCCAGGATGAGAAAAACATGGCAGTTTTTGAGCATTAAAGCATGTAAACATGCTGTAATTGTAAATTGAGATAAAAATATGCACCCAAAAAACAGCATAATAGGGGCTCTTTAACTCTTTAAGGGTGGATTTTGGAATATCTATTGGCTTGTAAACACCATTGCACCGCCCATGCAGGCAGGCATAATATTAATAGCTCTAAATTAAGAAAATTTATGAAATTTGGTCAGTTGATCAGCATGATAGAAAATTCTAAAAGCATAAAGAGTGCAGGTTGTAAATTGACATGTCTGGGAGCCTCTCGTGTAGCTGTAAAACTGAAACACTTGGCCCATATTTTACCACATGAACACATGCTATGTACTACATTAACAAATGAATTCCCCGCAGAAAAAAAGATACTGGTCCTCTAAAGTCAAGCCGGACTAATTTAGTCGTGGAAGATGAATTGCATCGGTTATGACTAAACATACAACCTACATATCATTTGTGCAGCGCCTGCAAATGTTATATCACTTTTTACAGCTAATTCAAGCAGAGTGGAGTACACCAAATAAATCATGGCAAGTTGTAGCCGTTTGCATGAATTATTGAATTTTATTTTTCAGGCTCATGTTGTGACACAGTGGTGTTTGGCTTGTGTTTAAAATTAATTCACAATAGAGGACTGCTTACTTCCTCCACTGGCTTTTCTCTTCATCTTACTTACGTCTCTGTTGCTCCCAACTTAACCTTTATCATGTCTTCTGTTGTAAACAACTATTCATATCTGTTCTATCAAGTAACCTATTTACAAACATATATATATATAAAAGACTGGCTGCTCTTCAGATTTGATTGATTAGACTCTCAAAACACCAGTGAAGTAAGTAAAATAGGCGATACAATTTGTAAAAAACAATTCAGACAACAGATGTTGCTCTTGTGCCTTAGCCTCACCTAAACTGTAACCATCAGAGCAACAGCACCAAAATGAGTTTTGAAGTTGGGGCATCCAGATTTGGATGATGTAATAAAGTGTTTATGTACATATCAGAGTTAAACGGGGAGAGGTCCCACAAGGGGGTCCTCCCACACCAGCCAGCAGCCTTCCCTTCCCCACCGAGTTGAATCCCCGGGCAGATTGCGTGGAACCCACCTGTTGAGTGTGTATCGTGAAAATATTTTTATTTGATTATGGAACTGTGGCGGGCTGAATGTCAGTATCACTTTGAGTTCATATGAGTTAGGCTACACAATGGGCAATTGGTTTATAAGTGCAACAGGCTTCTTCTTCTATGAACTTAACTGGCTTAGACATTACCACTTCATTACTATAACACCTGAAAGTGCAATGTAGTGTCACATGAGACAACAATTTGCCTCTGTTATACTCCCAGGCAGACACGTACATGGACGCGTAGCAGTTTTGGTTGTACTACTTCCTGAAGTCTGCGTTCCACACAAGCGCAGTAGCTCACTAGCTACCACTTGTAGCAGATGTCCACACAGAGCCTACACTCTGATGAGGAAGTTTATTTTCCTGTACCTGCAGATGCAGAAAGTATAACATAAGCTCAAGGGGTCTGGGTAACTGGACAGTTGCCCACTTGAATAAGATACCAACCCAAAGCAAGAAAAACAGACCCAGACGAAAGTACACTAATATGTGGGCAGTGTGTCCATATATATTTGTAAAAAAACAATAGATATTGCATTTTAAAGTTATCCCATTAACACTGTATATATTTGTAAAAAAAAAGAAAGAAAGTAAAATACAGCAATGCAAACATTTCTAATCTGTAAACACATTCAAAGCCAAATATGTGTCGCTGTGTTTCTCTTTAATTGTAAACCACTGAGAACCACTGAGAATATGCCACATTCTGTTTCCTATGGAATGTGCTTGCAGTCTCTTAATGCAGAGCACTGGGCAAAGCTGAGATCTCTGAAGTCAGTCCATCTATTTTTAATAACTATTAGCTCATGAATAATAGCTATACTGAATTGAAAATATGTGAAAATGTTATTTCAAATTGATACGAAATAAGCATTGTTTTTCTTACCTGGCTGCCAGAGCCTTGTGCAGTCAAAGACCTTTTAGTTAATGGAAATTATGGTAATTGCTCTTCCTCTCTATCACCACCTGTCTTTGCGATGGTAACCAGTGCTTGAGCCCGGCACTCCAGTGAGTGAGCCGTGCTGAGAGCCCATTTGACTCTCAGAAAGAAGGGGATTATGGCTCATAATTGACAGAGGGCAAAAGGATTTGGTGGGATTTATTGCCATCTGAGCACATCCTTGCTCAGATGGCAATAATGTCACATCCTTGCACAATGCCCGTCTGCTCTCAAATCCATTGGCTGTCCAACGACATCGTCTCCTCCAGAGTACTGAGGCCTAATATCGCAATCATGGCTGTGTTAGACAAAATGCGTTTAATTCCTCACTGCCTGTGCACGTTGGACCCTCAAATAAATGGGAGGATTCAGCGATTAAATACACATATGAGAATGAAGTCTGTAATTATTCACAAGGAGGACGGATAGGAAGGCACGGAAACATTGACTTGAGAATTGTAGGTCAAACTGAAAACAGCGGGGCATTTTAAGAAGCTGCTGGGATGAGCGAGTGGCTGTCAAAGTGCACACATTAGTGGCCTTTTGCGCCTGGTAATTACGCACTTCAGCAACACACACACACACGGCAACACACAAGATGAACGTTGTGCAGTCGCAGGCACAGAGCGAGAGAGAGCCGTGATGCATTCGGGGGGCCAAGCGGCGTCATCCAGCCACTCTGGGGTCCTGAAGTGGCCAAGAGAACAATCCAGAGCCAGGAGGGGGGCCCAACAAGCCAGATTGACCTTGTCTGCACCAACAGGTCGAGTAGAATAAATGGCAGGAAGGTGAACATCAGTCTTTAGGACCGTGGCAAATTTCAGGAGTGATGATTTCCAGCCCTCCTCCCAAGCTTACAGTGTGCAGCGAGAGGCCTAGCATCTCCTGTTCTGAGGCCTATAATCTGTTAGATTCTCATTCAGCAAAGTCAGAGTTTTCTTGGCTGTACTCTCACCTGCAGGATCGTACATCAGATTGAGCTCATTTGTCTTCCTAAGCCATGGACCCGGAGGGAATGAGGTGGACGGACCACAAAAACACTTTAAATGGGAGAAATGGACAAAGAGGGAGATGGAGGATGGGAAAAGCTGCAACACTAAACCTAAAGATTAAAAAAGCCAACGTTTAAAGGGGTGATTTGTACTTTTCCTCAGTACAAAAAGTTGGCTTTTATTTAGTAAAATAGTACTTTCAGTGCTACCAGAGATCTAGTGTACCAATGATCTCGCCATTTCTCACGTTTGAAAATGTAGCATGATAACATAGATAATAAAAGTTCTGTGGTTTTGAGTTTCAAATATCACGGTATCATTTTTGCAGTAGTGGCTTTTTTTGTATCAGCAGAACAACATTGTTATTTGTGTTTCCTTATGTGTGCATTTACTGTCATAAGGAAGTAAAACCTACACATTAAATGACAATTATGTAGCTTTTCAGAACACTTTTATGAATTGTTTTTCATTGAGACAATAATTTTCCATGTCATATTCGAATCAAATCACAACACATGACACAAAGCTGTGTATTACATTTCAGTGTCGACACATTGTCACTCCCAACTTGTCAAATACATTGTAAACATGAGTTTATGGTCTCAATCTCTCGTTTCAAGTCTTCTTCAATACAGCATGATGTTCATTTAGAGTCAAACAGACCATAAAGCAGGGTATGCTTTAGGGCGGGGCTACCTGTGATTGACAGGTCTCTACCAGTCCAGTCTGGGCGTTGTCTGTGTTTTTGTCTTACAACTTTAACCCTTTCACTGTGTTCACTTCATGAGTTATTTTTTCTTTTTTGAAATGGAAATGCATCGTCAATGACAAAATGAAATCAAACAAAAAACAACCAACTGTCCAATCATAACTTGACATACGCTGATTGCTGCTATGACAGACAGCCTTTCACATTCGAACAGTTTGCTGTTGGAGAGCCGGCTGTTGGGACACAACTATTTCCTGTACATTTAGTTACTTTTGTGATTTGACTGTCTGTAGTTTTAAGGGATGGATTGAGCTGCAGGAAGTTGTACAGACAGCGGGATCTTCTTGGCAGAATTCTCAATAAGTGCTGACAGCTAATTAGTGTTAGTTAGCGGGCGTATGGAGGAGGATAAGCTAGTGCTGTTTTAATTTTGCCATTTTAAAATCTTCCGGCCAGTAACCCAATTTATATAAACTAAAGACCAGAGTGGGCCTTAACATCCCTGGTCAGAATACACAGAATGGCTCAAGTTAAAAAGAGGTTGTTCTCATTAAAACAAGGGTGCTGCTGACAGAACAAGACAGGGGCGCAGTGCTGACAATAGCAGCGTCAGACCCTGTAGGCGACAGCGCAGCAGGGTAGATGAACCCAGCAGGCCAAAGCCGTTAGTCGAACATGGCCCGTAGGCAAAACACCGGTAAACAAAACAGCAGCGTCCTTGAACATAAGCAGTTAGCTGTAGCCGCTTTCTGCCAGCGTTCCACTCGAACCCAACCAAAAGTCCCCTGTGATACGGGATGACATAGAATAATAATTAACACCAAAGTATATGAACTAACAGAATAAAATCACCTTACCGATCAGTTAATATTCGTCGGCTCCGGAAGGGGGGAGGAGGGCATGTAGCGTTGCTACCGGCAGCTATATAAGCAAGACACGGTCACTAACAGGACACCATAGTACGATCACATCAGGACCTAATTGAGACTCACCGACAGATCCGCAGGTGAATCACCTGTACAGGACGAGGGGAGCCCCAGAGATAGTCTACAAAACAATGAAAGGCAATATAACACCAGAACAGTATGACCGGGAGAAACAATGCTGCTGCATTCTTGCGTACCTGCGCAGCGGCGGATGTCCGACAAACCGGAAGTGGGACACGCGCTTGACGTCAGGAGGGAGCAAAGGGGATCCCCGTCGCATTTATATGATGCCCGCCCACCGTGATTGGCTAGTGTTGGTCTTCACCTCCTCCACCCCAACCCTATTTTGGAGCAAAACCGCCTAAAATGACATACCCAAATTAAAATGGCTAGTGTAATGATAAAAAATGTTTTAACCTCCTCATGATATTTTCTGTGAGACATATTGCTGTTTAGAAAGTCCATTTGTATGGGCGTCTGGATGTCTGAACACATTGACCTATTTGGTCTAGGACAGGGATTCCCAAAGTGGGGTGCGTGCACCCCTGTGGGTGCGCGAGCTGCCTCTAGGGGGTACGCGAAAGGAAAAATGTAATGGCGGTGCAGTCCTGTCTCCTAAAAATTACGTTCCCCCAAAACTAAAATGCATTCTCAATTACGTTTTACCACGAACGTATTTTCTCCCTGATTACGTTTGTGTTTGACGTACAAATACGCTTCTCATCAACATATCTTTGCCATACTCTAGTCTTTATGTTTCTGTGATCTGCCTCGCCTCTGCCCCGCCACCCACAAGTTATTGACCCGCGGCCTGTTCCGAGGGCTGACAGACCTGACGATCGGGTGCCTCACGGCGGGGGCGGCTGGAGACCTCGCGTCCCAGCGCCAACGAGTGAGCGCCGCCACTCGGAACCATAAAACCAAGTCCCGGATTTCACCCGGGGGACATTCTGGAGGTATTGTGACCGGGTGATGTGCCTCGTTGCTGGGGAGGTATGAGCCGAGAGTGGCGGGGTGTTATGGAGGTATATATTACAACTCGGTGTTGTTCCCGTGCGTGGATGAGCGCATTTCAGCCGGAGACAGGCGGCGTGTTGTGGTAGTATTCTGACCGCGTAATAGGGAGAAGGAGAGGCGGTGGTGTAGAGGGAAAAATGTTAAAGAGATGGTGGAATGTATGATTGGAGAGAGAGAAGCGAAAAAGTTGGACGTGATCCCGGTGTCCAACAACACTGTGTCGCTCGCATCGATGCTTTGTCCGAAGACATCCTGGCTACATTAGTCGGTCGCGTGAAGAAGAGTGAGTTTTACTCTCTGCAAGTAGACGAGCCTACAGATGTGGCCAATCTGGCCAATCGTCCGTTACCTTCGTAACGTTACGTCCGTTACCTTTTCGAAGGCACGGTGCAGGAAGAGTTTTTGTGTTTTTTATCTTGTAAACAAACGCCACGCGCGAGCAAACTGTTCTCTCATTGGTCCGATTTTTATGCGGCTCTGTTGCTTTTTTTTTTCAAGGTGTGTGTGTGGGGGGGGGGGGGGGGGTTGGGGGTGCGTGAACCCGGTCGGGATGTAGAAGGGGGTGCGTGGCCTAAAAAGTTTGGGAACCGCTGGTCTAGGACATAGGTCACTTTTCTATCTTAGTCGGGACAAACAGCCGACGTGTTCTTTCTCTATATCAGCTGCTTCTGGTTAGACTAAACATGTCTGCCTTAGTCTCCTGTGTTTTATCTGTTCCTCTCTGCCGGCCGGTATAAATATCTTGTTTTGATTTTGTGTCTTTAGAGCATATTCACAGGTCACTGCAATACGTGGTTGTGTTTTGTGTTCTCTGTTTGCAAACATTAAATAATAATGAAACTTTGATCATTCATCAAGACTCTGTTTTTATGGTAAACACTTTGGATAAAACCAACTTCACTCCTGAACTTGTAAAGGAAATATTCCACAACAATTTGGCGTCACGAACAGGATCCGCTGACCGTTGCTCAGGCTCCAGAGGACCGTCCGGAGGAAAGCGCTTTCCCAGGAATATACAAGTTTCCTCCTTAGACAAGAGAGAGGGAACCGGCGGAAACCGGGGAGACCTGATTGACGGCACGCGTATCCCACGGAAAGAATTAATTTCTACAAATCGGGTAAGAAGTTGAAATTCCAATTGTAAACAGTAAATGGTAAATTGTAAAGATGTAAAACGTAGCAGACACAGATGAGTGATTAGGTAGTTGTCATTATTATTTGGGGAATACAGCTGGTTTTGACATTTGTGTGATTGGTTTATGAATTCTTCATGTGACTCCACCTAGGTTTCTGACGTATTATTTCATGTGATTTTATAAAGAGAACGAAGTGATATTTTACGATAACGATTGTAACTCAAAATAAAGGAGCTTTTTGAGATTGTAACATTGATCGTGTCTCTACTCAATTAAGTTGAACTAAGATTCGTTGTTATTTACCTTTATACGTGAATTCTACTAATGAACTTGATAGAATAAGATTCGTCGGTAATAATGTAATACGTGAATTTCAGACAAGGTTTTTGTGAAGTTTTTTCCTAAGGATAAAATAAACTCAAAAAGGTTTTTCTAGAGTTTTTCGCCTAAGGATAAAAACAAAGGTTTTACAGTTTTCACCTAAGGATAAAAGAAACGAGGGTATTGTGAGTGTTCTCCTAAGAATAAAGAAACTCACCTTTGCAGTGACGATTGCGTTGTGATAAGTAGCGTCGACGTCCACACCAGAGGAACATGGGTGGCAAAACTTCACATTCACCGGAGCCAGAAGGTCCGATGGTTGATTTAATGCGACAGAAACACGGGGAGTCATGTCTGGAATGCCTTCCATACTGGTCAAGGGAATTTGGGTTTCCAGAAAATGGATCATTAAGTTCCGCTAAACTTAAAATGTTACGAGGGGATTTAGAAACTAAAGTAAAAGGGATGAAGAGTGGCAAAAAGATTTGAGTTAAAGATGATTGTGAAAAATTGGAAATATTCCACAACACTATAGCTTCTGAACCAGTCTGACTATATGCATCAATGAGGTCTTTCTAGAAAGAAAACCCCCTAAGGTTCCTTGTGGAAGTGTCTGAGACCTGTAGGTCATATAGATCAGGCCTTTGTAGGCCTTTGAAGTCAGTACAAATTGAAGATTTTTGTCCGCCTAAAATAAAAAGTATCTTTCAGTATAAATAACTGCCTAAATAACTTACCTACAGGTAAAGGACATTATATGGATGTAACTACACTATCAGTGAACAACTGCCTCAAATTTGAAGAAAATTGGAAAAAGTACGACCATTCTACAGTATATGTGGTCGAAGACGTGGTGTGTGAGTAGCGGACTTGCTGTGTGTAATGGCTGCGACAGAGCACACGATCGAGTATGCCGGTAGCTCATTTATACGTTGGTTTACGGCAGGGGGGTGCCCGATACGCCGATCGCGATCGACCAGTCGATCGCAAAGGCAGTGCGGGTAGATCGCATGCCAATCAAAAATAATTTCCATCCTTCCTATGGCATTTGCCACTTGATTGACGTACAGGGCAGCCAGTCTGAGATCACGTCTTTTCTAACACACGGGTCACCACGTATGCGCGGTCAACCGCGCGAGCTACTGCAAAACTCAGGCGAGCTAATTAGTTAATTTTCCAATTTATTTCTACGAAAGAAGCTAAAGCTGCAGCGCCATGATTTGGGGAACTTCCAAAACCTCGCGTCAGAGCTGGAGACGCAACGGAAGGCTTACTCACAGAGGAAAAGTACCCAAACTTGAGGAAATGTGCTACCTTCTTGACTGCATTATTCAGCTCTACTTATTTATGTGGGTCAGCCTTTTCCCACACAATGAATATTAAGTCCAAACACCGTTCCACCATGACTGATGATCATCTGAAGTCTGATTGAGGCTGGCTACCAGCAGCTACTATGCAACCCTGGCTGATTCCATTCAGTGCAAGTCATCAGAGTAAGGTAATGACCAAAAATGTACAGAATTGTATTGTGCCATAAGGTTATGCAAGGTACAACAACATATATTGTAAATATAAAGTCTACTCAGTATATATATATAAATAAATAGATATTTAGCATTTTTAATGTAGGTAGATCATTTTGACTTGGTCATTTTAAAAGTAGCTCGCAAGGCAAAAAAGTGTGGGCACCCCTGGTTTATGGCTTACGTAAGAAACAGTGAAGGTTTGTACTATAAGTACCAGCGTTTTCTGAAGGCACTAGTTCCATGATAACATCCGCTAGCACATTGTCGGGTCTGTAATGTGTCGAAATGCTGCAAGATCCGATTTGCAGCGGTTATGGCGACTTTAGACAGTGTGTGTTCGGGCTCTGTTTGTGACAAAATCCATAAGAAATGAAAGAAAATAGATGTTTTCTTTGCAAAGATGAGGATTTTGGGGCATGCTGGGATACCAAACACGGCCATGTTTTGTGACGTATTTTGCGGAAGCAAGCCGTACGAACGGAAAGGGAGGGGATAGCGGACGCCGGCGTCCATGGTTGAGAAAAGGTTAATTAAAAGGGACACCGAGTCCCTACGGAAGGTAAAAGCTCCCTTCTGCTACACTGGCATTGTTAAATTGATTCTAAAAAACATTAAACCACTTCTTGCTAGTCAGCTCAGGGGTCGAGTTGACACTGATGAAGATTTAGTTCGCCTTGGCCATCAACTAGAAAAATACCATGAACAAGAGATTGAATACAACCAAAAAATGGTTATTAAAAATGTAAACCCCTTTCCCAAAAATAACCCCTCAGGTCCACCTTTTGATAGACCCAGGTCCTCTGTTTTGTGCTGGAGATGTACAGGTAACCATCCTCCTGGTTCCTGCCCACAGTATAGTTCACCTAGCACTTCCCCTAATCCTTACCGACAGCGGGTTCCAAAACCAAAAGGGCTGCCTGGCAATGGCTCTGTCTGTTGTCAATGCTAAAAAATCTATCCGACACCAACAACCTCAGGAGTTATCAAATTCAGATACATACAATCCAATTGCAACCTCCATTAGTCCCACACAACTACTTGTACCAGTTTCCATGGGTACATGGCGTGGAAAAACTACAGTTGACACAGGAGCAAGTTACACTCTCATTCATGAATATCTATGGATGGAATTAAAAGGATCAAAGGTGGAACTATAACCATGGGTAGAAGGTCCTTTGTATCTGGCTAATGGAGAAGCAGCTCGGTCCCATTGGATGGGGAAACTTTTCTGTGGATCTTCAAGGAAACATGGCCACTCTCCCTGTTGCTGTACTAAGGCCGAATACTCTAGCCCAGGGATTCCCAAAGTGTGGTGGGGGTGCGCGAGCTGCCTCTAGGGGATCTTGGAAGGAGTTGGTACAAAGGAACTGGCCATACAGCCCAGCTCAGGCCGAGGTTACCTACCCGCCCCTTGCTTCCGTACAGATCCCAGCGGCCTTCAGGGTCTACCGCGACCCTGATGCACCAGGGTACGCCGCCACCGCAGCAAACTTACCCAATTGCCGCTTAGAAATGGCAACGTGCCAGGGGTGGCTGGGGCCCTGGGAACTTACGACCTGGCACCTGTTAATCGAAGACGTGTTTTGTGATCCAGACGTGCCAATTCATGAGCTTGCCCCGGTGCCCACAGAGGCTGATGCTCGAGGCACGAATCTCCTGTATAACATCACGGATCTGTACGCCTTCTACCATACCGGCGCCAGGACAAAGGAGAAAAGTAAGATTTTCACGGTCACCCCCGAGGGGTGGCGAAGAGACGGTGTTATGTAACTACCGGGCTCTTGGGCGGCCAGAGCGGCAACGCCTACATGGGAGGCCCACACAATGCGCGTCATGGTGACGCTGAGGACCGTGATGGTCCCATTCGACGGTGTATACTCCGTTGGGGTGGAGCTGACCAGAGCGGATGAGGCGGTGCCTCCTCCGGACCCACGCGCAGATGCAAGGGGTTTAACCGCTTGGGCACGGAAGTCATTCCGCAAACTGAAGCGGGGTGGAAAGGCTCGCAGTAGCAGCGCTTAAGAAGAATCGTTGCTAGAAAACGGAACTTGATTGTCGACATGTCGCTGCCAAACCAACCAAATAAAGAAGGGCGGAAAATAAAAAGAGTCTTTCCGTCTCTCCGACCACGAAAAGGCCTATTTAGACAAACCCCTAAGAGATTTTGCATACCAAAAAGGATTCTGTGGATCCGGCGCTTATTTCTGCAGCAATGGCGAATATAAGCGCTCCCCAGACCTAAGTGTACCAGGGAAGTTGGATTTACAGAGAACTTTTCGCACAGGATGGGATCTCCAGTACGACAGAGCCATGGTCCGGTGGACCTCTCCATGGCTGATGCAGCCGGTGCTCTGTTGTCCTGACCTGTCCCCCTGGATCCTAAATACCGCTTTCATCAACGTGAAAGGCAAGACGCTGAAGTTGCGGTGGGGTCCTAACTATGCTGATTATTTGCAAGACGAATATGTTGATCTTTGGCTGGGTGAGAATATGATCTGGACCAACAGCCCGATCATGCAGCGCTGCACAGCACTCCACGTGAAAAACAGAGAGCGCTGTGTCATTGAGAATCAACACATGCAGTTGCCTACAGTGAGTTACCGCCTGCCGAGCCGAGGCCCACCAAACCCGAACCCGGGCTTGCGCATGCGGGATTTGCCCCCTACCAAATCGCGGAATTGGATGCACGCGCAGGTGAATCGCTCAGATTTGTGGGCTAAAGTGACGGAGCTCCAGATGGAAGACGGGCAGCCATTATACGCAGCTCTCGCTCAAGTCCGGAACCTCGCCCACCCGCAGGACAGGGAGGCGTACGTATGGCTTGGGTTGAGTGCTGACGAAGACGGGGATTGCATTGGACCCCTCCCACGCCCCTTTTCGTGAGTAGTCACCTATTACAAGTGGGTGTGGAGGGGGCTGGACTTCTGCATTGGCCGACACCCATCGGTACTATATCACCAGTTCCTGAAGGGTAAGATTGTTCAGTACGACCCTGACTCTCCCCCGAGCCACAGCTCCGGCTGTACCGCTCTGCCTCCGGACCCCGAGCTACCGGTCACCACACTGTGCAGCGTCGCGCACCATGGATCTCCCACTTCTACATGGGAGGGTTCAAGAATTTAGGCACTCCTCAACCTTAACCCCCGCATCATTAAAACGAAAAGGCAAGCGACTGGAACAATCAAGTAAACGACTACGGACTGGAAAACGACTATGGATTTGCTTAATGGCTAAAGTAGTAGCAGTACTAACAGGACTGAGCATCGTCCTGGCTATACTGTACTACTATGGTAGTGTCCCATGGGCCCTCACTCATGTAAGGGTGTCCCACACTACCACAAAGAGGTTCGACCAGACATGCTGGACGGTTGAATCTGGGACGATCATTCTCTCCCAACTCACTGGATGGAGGAGCACCTCGCCCCAGTTGGACCTTGAGGTTGGGTCTAACGCAACCAGTCAAGTCCAAGAAGGGGGTGGGATGGCACCGAAGCTGACAGCTACCATCATCGCGTGGATGACTATCTGGGAACAGAAAATCAACGAGACGGGTGAAGAAGCAGACTGGGCAGGTGAATTCCAGAGAGTAATAGAGAATTCGACATGGAGAATAGATGACGTATCTATGCTGGGAGCGGAGATGAAGATTACTATTATGATGAAGAAAGCAGAAGAAGAAAAAAGGGCACAGTGTAATTGGATCTACCCCGAAAACGGTGTCCCAGGCTGGTACTGTTCATGGGCATGTGTCTCATGGGCAGAGCAAGGGAACGAGGGATACTGGAAACCCGAGGTAACATATGCAGCGAGCCACCGCAATGATACGTGTTTGACAATTTTACCGGCAGAAGGAATGTTCTGGGGACACTACAATCTCACCTGCGAGGCCACACCACCGCAACGTAAACCCCGACGGTTTAAAGTTAAAGTGAAGCCACTCGGTAACACCACCAACCACCAGCAGCACAACACCACCAGCCGAGCCGACAACGTCACGCAGGAGGAAGAAGAGGAAGTACTACCTACGGCTCAAGAGGACAAAGAATGGCAGCCGCAGCCACAAATCAAGTCGCGTGACAGTCTTCGGAGAAATAGGAGCAGGATATGGACGAGGCATTGTAAAATGAACAAGCTCCCTCTCCTAGATAAGTGCTTCTGGAATGTGTTCTTTTATTGCGAAGGTCAGAATTACTTCGTAATAACTCCGGTTAACAAACCACAGTATCAGGCTCATAAGAACATCTATCTACCCCTACCTAATGCCCAGCACGAGGAGTGGCTCAACAACACCCTGCCATGGATATGGATAACCCCGCTAACGCATTTCAAGGGGGACTTCACGCAGGGATACTCCAGAGCCAGCCATGGCCTTTTGGGACAGAGGACAACCGACATGTATGTACAAAAGCTGCCGAAACCCGAGGATTTAATGACAGCCCCAAGAGGGGATTTCCAAAAAATTTACACTTGTGTGACCGCCAAAATGTTCAACGCTCTGAATGGAACAGAGTATCTAGCCGACGGAGCCTCCCCGCGATGCACACTCTGGCAAGAGTGGTACCGGGCTTGGGGAACGTGGCTATATGACTGCACGGGCCTGCCAACGAATCAGACGATCAAAGGAACCCTGCAGGCGTGGAAAGAGGCCCACACCAGGGACAACAGCTCAACCTGGTGGGGCCTACAGAAGGAAGAAGTGTTGGAATGGGTGGTGCCATGTCTAACTAACCTCCTATATGGGAACGGAACGTGCTACGAACCAGAAGAACACTGGCTAAGTTGCGGGAGCGGCCGCCGAGAACACGAGTGCAGTTGGATCGAACTAACAGGAGCCTCCATGGTAGGGACCGCAACAATCGTAGTGGAAGAATTGGCAGGGAAGATTGGAGAAGGATTCACGGTCATAAGGGGCTGGATGGGGAGTTTGTTCTCCTGGCTTTGGCCTTATTTGATGATGATCGTTGGAATTGTGATCGTGGGCCTAATAATCTGTGCCGCCATTAAGGGCGGGGTAGCAGCCACTGTTGCCTCGTGCTTTAAGGGGAAGTTGAAGGAAAAAGGAGAAGTAAAGGAGAGACTCCTCCCACGGACAAGGGAGGAGTCTACCCACCTATAAAGGGTGAACCACTGGAGCGCCATAGCCATTGCAGACCCGGAACCTCAACCAAGAGCCTCATACTGAAATAAGAACAAATTATCTTAAATAGCCAAGATGACCAACGCCACCAAGGCCACAACCATTGAACCTTCAGAAATGACCACCTTCGGAGTGAGTATTACTGAAGCATTCCAGAACTCCTCTGACAGAACGCATCTGCAGGCCAGTGATCCGATTAACCGAACTGGACTTTTGGGTCCTTGAGATCATATGGTTCTTCTACTGTTGCATGGGCAAATGGTCCATAGATCAGCGCTAAGAATACTAACCCTAGCTGTAGGGTGTCTGAAAACAGTGATTGAAAACATCTATCGAGGATCAATGTGGCTCACCCTGTCCTGGTTCGCTACTTACCTCCTGGGGAGAGTCCACATCGACTCCACCCGCTTCGGTCTAGTAAAGGTCTGGTTGTGCTGAGGCAGTGAGACCCCAAACATGCGGGGGCCGTAAGACCTGCAACCATGCTGTTCTACATTCTCCCTTGAACCCCCCTATTCTGCTCTGCAGTCTAAACGTGACCCCCTCCTATCCTACGCTACGGTCAAATAGGACCCAACCTGTCCTTGTCTGCGGTCTAGCTTGACCCTCACCTATCCCGTCCTGCGCTCGGACCCGCCGCAGGGCCGACCCTGCCATATGTTTCGGGATCTGTTGAAATCCTACCATACACTGTGGGCTATCTAGCCCCGCACTATCCTGTCTCTGCGGTCTTCCAGACCCCCCGTATCCTAGTCTGCAGTCCGTCTTCACATTCTTCTATCCTTTGCTTTGACTCAACCGGTCCTCTTACCTCTGGTCTAACATCTACTCCTTCACGTGCTACCCTTAGATTTCTCTCATGACAAATTGTCTATTTTCTTAGGAAATTCACCACAGCAGTAGGTAAGGCATTTATTTATTCATATAAATACATTTCTTTTGGGGGATTAGGCCTATTGGACCTCTGTATCCCGACCCTCGGTGATAGTACTTCCGGATGGAGTCCAATCGCCAAAGACTTTGCACTTTGCATATTTGAAGCTTGTATAATAAATCATTGTTAAATTATAAAACAAGTCTCTCCTGATTGAAATGTAGCTCATGCGCAAGTTCAGTCAGGAAGACATTCGCTTGTGATCGCTTCCTCTCCTTGTAATTACTCTATCAGCTGATTGGGGGCGTGGACGGTTAAGCAACCAACCAGATTCGGCACACAGTTTCCTTAAGCCAATCAGCTCGTTGCTGTCAAACTTTAAAGTGTTCTCCTCTCTGCTGCTGTCAGTTGTCATTTCAGCGTTAAGCAGATGCGACCCACCTCCACCCCAGTCGCCTCCAGTCAGCAGCACAGTCAGGCTCCTGATTCATCATCAGATGACAACAACTCCTTTCACCATCACCACCAGTGTCTGGACTCCAGGGGGGATTAGGCCTATTGGACCTCTGTATCCCTACCCTCGGTGATAGTACTTCCGGATGGAGTCCAATCGCCAAAGACTTTGCACTTTGCATATTTGAAGCTTGTACAATACATCATTGTTGAATTATAAAACAAGTCTCTCCTGATTTAACTTCTATAGATATTGTTGTGAGTGTCCAATTACTTTTGATCCAGTTAACATAGCAGTTTCACGCAAGCTGAAGAATTATAAAGGGAAATTTAGGATTCTTACCCATATTGTAGTATTTGCTGCTCCATGTGTGGAATACATCCACCACGTGTGGTTCATTAACTCCTTCTCTGTCATGGATGGGGGAACCTAACAGGCAGTGTACTGCTCAAAAATGTATATTCAGACTGGAAAACATGATTTTGAGCTGAAAATGTTCACTTTCAACGTTCTTTTCAGCCAACTAGCAAAACATTTGTTTGCTGTAGCACTACCACTGTATCACCCCATAGGTTCAATATTGGACTGGACACTGCTGCGTAAAATTGCATTGCTACAGCAACAAATAGTCCTGCCAAGGGGCTAAAAAGGATGTTCAAAGTCATTCTCACGGCAGTGAACGAGTTAATTGACCAAACATGGTGGATGCATTTCACTCGCATCGAGCAGCAAATACCATTTAAGGTATTTGTGTTTGAAGAATGGTTTTCAAAAATGTCCACAATGGTCCAAGCAATGCATATTTCGGTGCTTCCTTTCGGTGCCTGAGCCGATTGAAATACTTTTTTTACACTACTCTAATGACTCCGTCCTGGCAGCAGGTAACGATAGCATCGGTCCTCCGCTCCTCACTCATAGTATTATTACAACCGGCCGAGCTGTGCGCGTTTAGAAACAAACCCCCATCATTCTAGCGAAGCTTCGGCCATGATTTATTTTAAAAACCGAGAACGAGATCTGTCAAACGGCTGGCACTGACTTCCTCCATCGACATCCGGGTACTTAGCGCTGCTGCTCATAAGCAAAACAACACAGGTATGCGAAACTTTCTTCTTCTTTGAGGTGTAGTGGCGGTTGGCAAACGATGAATTGGCGCATTAGCGCAACCAACTGGTAAAATAAAATAAGTCAGGAGATGGGTTGTATTTTGCCAAATATGCTCATATTTCTGCAAAATAATTTCTGAAGTTTGAAGCTGTAGTGTGTGTACAGAGTGTGTGTTTTGTATTTATTTATATTTATTTAAGTATACTGTAAACTGTTAACAGTTAATAAGCTGTAGTTTGAAGCCAAGTGGTTTGTATTTATTTATAGTATACTTTAAACAGTGAATATATTGTTCAATTTGAAGAAATCGGTTCAGGCACAGTTTAGGCACCGGTATCGGAAAAACCCAAACGATACCCATCCCTATTTGTAAGTTTGCATAGTTACATCTTATCCTCGAAACTTGTGTGAAATTGTCATATTTAGCATATGAATTCTTAAATTATGGCCAGAAACGTGTTTTGTGAGGTCACGGTGCCTTGAGTCCAACTGGACCTAATAAAGAAGGTCTGAGATTCAAATGCAAAGGCTATCACAGCAAGGCTGAGTCCCAACCACAGTGGCCGGAGGTTGATTTGGAGGGAGCCCTTTGCTGCATGTCACGCCTCGCTCACTCTTGCCTTTTCTGTCTCTACTGTCACTGTCGAATAATGGAGAAAAGGCACCCAAAAAACAGTTTTTAGACAGATATGGAGATGGTGTATTTTCCTGGTGAAGCAGCCATATATTGAACTAACTCTGTTCGCGGTCACCGGGTTGCACTGCTGAGCTCAGCTCAACGGTGCTAAGCCTGCTTGTCATCTCCGGTTGTGTATAATGCACAAGAGGTAGATCATATCTCTCCCTTGAATACACTAGCTTGTACAATCTAATGAGGATGGCAAATAAAATTGAGTGTGAGGAAGACTTCAACACTTAATTTCTTTCATCTTCTTTACTGGACATCTGTAAACTGGTCAAAACTGTTTTAGGCCCACTAATGTGGATAGAACTGCCAAATGCAGGTGTGTGTGTGAAAAGAAAACTTTACTGGCAAGGCAGTGTAGGCAGGAATGATAACCCGGTGACACTTTATTTGTCCTTGTTATAATGTTGTTTCTGTTTGGTCTTACACAGGATTCTGACAATGATGATGCCTGGGCACAAACATCTGTTGGGGTGCTGACTGTCATCAGTGAAGATGTGCCTCTCTCAAAATCAACTCCACTTTGACCCAGTGTCAACCGCCATCATTGTTGAGGGAGGTATTGTAATGGGTAATCTCCTGAACCTACCTCAAGCACTTTGCATCTTGTTTGGGTTGTCCTATGCCTTACACTTGGCATACCCTCAAGCCATAAAGAACACTTTGAACTTCATTCAAAGAGTGATGCTTGGCTTGGGACAGGACAACCTCCCAGCAAAACTTCAAACTCTGAAAAATCTGCTGTTGAGTTAGAACGTGAATAACCGTTTAAGAGTGTTGACGTTTGGCATTAGAACTCACCTGTTGAACACAGTGGATTCAGTTGCTTTTCATGTATGTTACCTAAATTAAGGCACTCCTTTTAAATTGTTAGCCCATGGGTTTATAGGCAAGTTACGTCTGGAGGCTGCATGTTCGAAATACAAGTGTGAGATCCAGAGTAATTTTTCATATTGTTATGTTATTTTGTTATTCAAAAGTGCTACGTTTCACCAATGTATGAAACTTGGTAGGCACATGTATGCCATATAGACTTAAAAAAAAGGCTCTTGTTATGAGATATTTTTTAGTTCTAATCATATATTGGCCGAAAAAATTCAGTAATCCTTGGGCTTATTGAAATGGTGTATAGATGGTGGTAAAATTGTTTTAAACCAGCACAATATGATTTTAAACACCAAAGTGTGCTTTGAGACCTTTTGAGATGTAATGATCCAAACAAATGCCAACTTTTGAAGACCAACCCTGTTTTTAGCACTTTGTGCCTGTTCTTAAAAATGTGTTACCATATCAGCTCCACACTGAAGCCCCTCCTACTGATACCTCCACTGTTTAAAAGAACAATAACTAAATTTGTCCATTTTATCTTGGTTCACTTTCAGGTCTGATACAGGAAGTTCATGCTAATACTGTTTTGTTGGTGCAATCACTATTTCAATGCTGCAATTTCAGTTGTTATGGAAGGAAGCAAAATAAAAACAAATCATGTAATTGAACTTGTCTATACCTTGATTTATTATGTGTAACTGTAAAAGTGATTGTTTGAAGAGAATATAACTTGTGTTTCATTATTGTATTAAGGATGTTTGTAGCACTTAAGTTACACGAGTACCATGTACTTGATTCTTTTAAGGCAATCAGTTTGCATGGTTTTACCAAGTAAATTAGTTTTCTGTTCAAGTAAATACAACTTAGAAATTCTAAGTTGCAGGAAATGTCACATTAGTTAGCCCGATTATTTAGTTGTTTAACCTTCCTGGTCCTAGCCCTATTTTTAGGCCTCAGCTCGAAAATTGCATACCCATACTCAATAGAGTCCAGAACTCTAACTACAAGGTCTATTTTAATAATTTTGATGGTGTAATACAGGTAACACTTGTGAGATGTGTTCAATTGTGTAAATATTGTGTATATGTTACTGGTTAATAACTGATACACTTATGGCACAGCTCAAATTGAAAAGTTTCAGGTTCGCCTCAAAAAAAGCACTTGTATTGACAATTTGTTTTTTTTAATAATGCAAGCTTAAAAATACACCAGAGACACAGAACACATTTTACATGTCCCCACAACATATTTTGTCAGGATCCAGGATCCCTGTCTGACCTGTTCAGTGTTACCTCTGTTTCCCCTGATCTCCTCTCCTCATGTGTTCTGTCATTGTTATTGTGTGCCATGTGTTCTCTGTTTGTCCTCTGCCTCCAGACGCCTCCCATGGCCACACCCGTGAGTGTGCACAGCTGAGGACACTCCAGCCGATCACCTCCTGCTGCCTGACACACCAGACTCAGGGCCCACTACTGAGTCCCCTGTCACTACATAAGCTCTGGCCCTGCAGTCTGGGGTTGTCAGGTCGTACCGTTTGTCACCTGCGGCAACCGCGTGGCGTCCTCTGCCCTCCTTGTGTGTATGGATTACACTCCGCCGCTCTGCCCTCCTTGTGTGACACGGACTACTCTCGCCGTCAAGCTGCCAGCCCTCCGGTGTCGAGCCACGGGCCTCACACCATCGATCTGCCACTCGGGTGTCGGACCACGGGCTCCACACCTTCACACAGTCTCAATAAAACCTGTTAATAGTAACTTCTGTCTCCTGTGGTCTTGCGTTTGGGTCCTACCTGTGAACTCCCACATAACAGAACGACCTGACCATAATGGACCCAGCAACCACAGGAGCAGCTACAATGTACGGCCCTAACAGTCTGCTGGAGGAGGTGATAAAGCAGATTAATAATGTTTTTGAGCTTTACGTTTTCATTTCTTAATAAATGCTGTTTCTTTCTTAACTTTATCTTTGATCGTTGTTTATTTAGTGTTGAATATTCAGCTTTAGAAAAAAATATTTTTAGCATGTGGACATAAACGTAACAATAATATAATACTAATAATATTTGTACAGCACCTTTCAAACAAGAAATACAGCACAAAGTGCTTTTTACAATGAAACAACTTCAACGGAGGTAATTTGACGTCTTTATATGAGAAGTTTATATTCGGTACTTGGTCACCACCGTACACCGAGATAATGAAACGAGAATGAAGAGTGAGTGCATCATTCCTGGATCACATTTTTTATCAATTATGTTTCCTCGAAAGCACATGTGTCAAACTCAAGGCCCGTGGGCCGAATTCGGCCCGCCACGTCATTTTATGTGGCCCGCGAAGGCATATTTCCATCAGCAAAAAAAGTCATTATGATATATATTTTTATTTATGAAGTCTAACTTTAAATTTTTTTTTTTCTGAAATGGACTTCTGAATGGACTTCCATATAAAAGGCATACGATTGTCTTAAAATTTAACTCTATGCTGCTTCATAATGTACACTACAGTGACCATAAACTACATCTCCCACAATGCATGGACTCTGGCCGCTAGTAGCGTTAATATTAACTAAATCGGTTTTCCAACAAGTTATTCAGTTGAAAATGTTCGACCAATCATCCCAACATGTCTAAGAAAAGGGAAATTGATACAGAGGGAAGGACATTTAATGAAAGACGGGAAGGCGAATATATGTTTGTTCTTCAAGGAGAGAAACCGGTATGTCTTCTGTGATGTGAGGCAGTGTCAGTGATGAAAGAATACAATTTACGTCGGCATATGCTACATTTAGCTTCCAAGAAAAACAACTTGTCAAAATTAAAAGGCAGACTCCAATCGCAGCAGAACATATTCATGAAAGCTAGCTTTATTGTGGCTGCAAAAAATCGCCCGAGCTTCCGAGTCCTTTTCAGAGGGTGCATTTTTGAAGGAGTGTATGCTCAAGGTTTGTGAGCAGGTGTGCCCCGACCAGGTACAGGCTTTTAAAAATGTCAGTTTGTCAAGGAACACCATCGCAGACCGAGTTCAGGAACTAGCAGACAATCTGACAACATAGCTAGCCGAAGAGTCGAGCAGTAAGTAAAACTAAATTACCCTGGGAAAAGTTGGTGGGGCTAACTACCGATGGCGCGCCTGCAATGTGTGGACAAAAAACTGGCTTGGTTGGACGAGTGAAGGAGAAAATGCAAAAAAAGTAACTGCCACACACCTCTGATAACTTATTGCATTATCCATCAAGAAGCTCTGTGTGGAAAGGTTCTGGAACTGGATGATATCGTGACCACGGTCACGAAAACAGTGAACTTCATTCGGGCGCGTGGCCTGAACCACCGCCGGTTCCAGCTGTTTTTGAAGGAGTCTGGCTCGGAGCATAGAGATGTGCCGTACCATACAGAAGTAAGGTGGCTGAGTAGGAACGCGTCCTCAAACGATTTTTTGAGCTTAGGGAAGAAATTGCTGTTTTCATGCAAAGTAAAGGAAAACCCTTGCCTGAACTGTCAGATCTAAACTGGCTGTGTGATTTTGCTATGTTGTGTGACATAACAGAGCATCTTGCCCAACTGAATCAGAGGCTGCCGGGACGCAAACAAGTCATCACGAAGATGTCCGACATAATCACAGCTTTCCAGCGTAAACTGGAGCTATGGAAGACCCAACTGGAACAGGAAAAGCACCAGTCCCTGGTGCTTTTTCATGTGCTCGATTGGCTACCAAAGTGAACCGGTTAATGACTGAATTTGATCGGCGCTTCTCTGACTTCAAAACACAGCACATTGACTTTGGCATCTTTGCCAATCCTTTCACCGCCGATGTAGACAGTGCGCCCCATCTCCTTCAGATGGAGTTAATTGAGCTTCAAAGCGATAGTGACCTGAGAGCAAAATTCCAGGATGCTGCAGTCGAGGATTTTTACAGTCTCCTGCCTCCTGCTTTGACGCCACAGCTCCGACTTCAAGCTGCCCGTGTTTTGTCCATGTTTGGGAGCACCTATCTGTGCGAACAGATGTTTTCAATAATAAACAAGACAAATCACAGATCACGCATCACCGACGACAACCTCCACACTGTTTTACGGATTGCTACATCACAAGACCTAAAGCCAGACATTGACGGACTGACCACGGGAAAACGGTGTCAGCCATCCGGTCAGAAAACAAATGGGTAAGCATTTTTAAAAATCTGAATTGTATTAAAAATATAATAAAATGTATTTCAACCAAGAATAAGTATGAATAAGTGTGAAATGTAATGGCTGTGTTTTGTTTGTTGTTATTTTCAGAACATGATCAATGGATGAGGATGGTGTGTGATATGGCGTCCTAGGGTGAGAACGTATTTACTTGGTGTGTTCAAGGCCATGCAGCATCACCTCATCAACCTCACCCGGAACTTGAACAATATAATTGTGAACTGAGACCGTTATGTGGTGGTGTAGTAGATGGACCCAAACGGCCTCCGGAGTCGGGAGGGAAACTCAACCTTACTCACGGCTGGAAACGGTCCGGGATGAAAACAAGGGATGCCGACCGGTGAACTCCGTGGTACTACTCGGATCGGCCTCTGCGCACAGGTGAATTCCCGGGGATCGACTCTGCGCGGCAGGAGTGCTGCAGACAGCCAGAAAGGTCAGAAATAACTAGTCATGAAAACACTGCTCAAACTCACGGAGACTAGAACCAGACTGGGAACCGTACGGACTGACAACGCGCCGGAGGACAGCTGGGGGTATTTAAGTCTGTCGGCGCTGATCACCGGAATTCCCCACAGCTGAGCCTGGGGAGAGGGGCGTGGTTGGAGATGGAACTCGGGGGTGGAAACTATAGGCTGACACAAAAACAAAACATAAGCACATGGCCTTCAAACAACAACACTGACAGGGGGAAAAACAGAGGAGCACACACTAGGTCAGACCGAGATCCTAACAGAGACAAATCTTATTGTTATTTTGAGTTATTAAATATACTACTTTGTATGTATAGCAATGTATTCAGTGTGTTTAGGTGTATGTGTTCATACAGCCAAATGTTTACTGTAATCAAAACCATGTCTCATTGTTGGTTGTATGCCGTCTACAAGGCTGTCTGTATAAGTTAGATGCCACATCTGTCACACGTTCTTAGCAGCTCACAATCATTTGTTGTACCATAGTTATGTCCCTCACAACTGTGACAAAAATGCTTTGAACAGAGTTAATAACTAAAATAACTAACTTGTGTTTGATGATATTTGTTTTTTATATTTTCTTTAAAAGTTTGATCTTTGATTTACATTATAATAACAGAGAAATGTGCATATAATTTTACATTTATATAAATGCATTTACAATATGTTTATTCACTTGAATAAACAATAATCAAATGCAGAGAGAGTTGTTTCAGAATATGTTCGGGAGTAGTTACAGTTATAAAGTCTTACAGTTACATCCGGCCCTTTGAGGGCGACCATAATGCTGATGTGGCCCGGGGTGAAAATGAGTTTGACACCCCTGCTCTAAAGGGTTGTACAATAAACGGATAATTAAAAAAATCAAGGTTAAGATTGTATGTATATTGACGCAAAACAAAACTTAAGGTGCATTAGAGGTAGCTTTTGCAGAACTGTAAACCATATCACACAGCCTTCATTAGATCAGTGGTTCTCAACCTTTTTTCAGTGATGTACCCCCTAGCCAGCGCAAGCATTTTTGGTTGAATTCTCCACTGAGGAAGAAGACATGACATATGATTATATCAACAACATCTCATGACTTCCCACCCTCTGTCTGCTCAACGTATCCTCATACAACGCTTCTGATGATATCTTGTGAAAAGTCTCCTGGGTCAAAGGCAAGGCAAGGCAAGTTTATTTGTATAGCACAGCGGTTCCCAAACTTTTTAGGCCGCGCACCCCCTTCTACATCCCGACCGGGTTCGCGCACCCCCCCCCCCCCCCCCTTAATAATAATTTTTTTTAAAAGCAACCGAGCCTATTTACAGCCGCATAGAAATCGGACCAATGAGAGAACAGTTTGCTCGCGCGTGGCGTTAGTTTACACGATTTAGTCCGCTGTTAAATGTTGCAGTGTGAACACAAACCGAACAAAGGGGCAACTGCAACATTGTATCATATTAATCCCTGAATCAGAACAAAGCAAACAAACTGAAGGTGTGAAAACGCCCTGAAACACTGCAACAACGTTTCAATAACTTTCAGTTACACGATGCGTCACTTTTAAAGAGCAATACGGATGCGAGGACACACGCACAGGCTCAGAGGCAGATTATCACATTTAATTTACAATTAATGACCGACTAATGTAGCCAGGATGTCTTCGGACAAAGCATCGATGCGACGCGACACACTGTTGTTGGACACCGGGATCATGTCCAACTTTTTTGCTTCTTTCTCCCCAATCATACATTCCACCATCTCTCTGGCAGCTGGCAAGCACACGTCTTCGGCGACTGTGTGCGGTAGCCCCTTTCTCGCTACTCTGTAACTGACCAGATATGAAGCCCGTAGTGCGTCGTTTCCTCTTTTTTCACCTTGACTCCGCGATGGGGTTAGGGTTAGGGTGCTCCCCATTTGTCTGTGCTATCCCTTCCTCCTTTTCGGTCTCCTCCGTCTCATCTTCCTCTGACTCCCGTTCGATTTCTTCTCCCGGTCTCTCCCCAACGCACCTCTCCGTTCCCCTCGCCTCCGATTCCTCTCTCTCTCTCTCTCACTCTCTGTCTCTCTCTCTCTCTCTCTCTCTCTGTCCCTCTCCTCTTTTAAGACTGATGGCTTCAGATGTCCCACCTGACAGTTTCCCCGATTTCAGCCAGTTTAGCATATTTAAATTAATGTTGCTGAATGCATGAAGTTCGCTGTTAGCTGACGTTAGCTGCACAAGCTAGGCTCGCTAGTGTGTACGACTGGCGGCAGGCGGCAAGACTGCCGGAAGGAGCTCAAGTGCATTTATTAAATTGTACGTTTTTAATTTTAAATGTTACAAAGGGGATTTTTATAATTCATGTTTTTATTTTATGAAAAACCCCACTTTTTAAATTATTATTATTATTTTTTTAAATATTTAATATTATTAGACCATCAGACGCCATTACACTTTTCCTCTCGCGCACCCCCTAGAGGCAGCTCGCGCTAACCCTAACCCTAACCCTGGGGGTGCGCGAGCTGCCCCACACTTTGGGAATCCCTGGTATAGCACATTTCAACAACAAGGTAATTCAAAGTGCTTCACATAAAACCATTTCAAGCATCAAAACATAAGGCAAAAGAAAAGGAGATTTAAAAACAATTAAGAACATTCATTAAAACATTAAAAAACAGTGCAAGAAGTAAAATGCAGAAATGCAGGAAATTGATTAATATATGAATTGAATGTGGTTCAATTAAAGGCAGCAGCAAACAGAAAAGTCTTCAATCTTGATTTAAATGAGCTGAGGGTCTCAGCAGACCTGCAGCTTTCTGGGACTTTGTTCCAGATATGTGGAGCAGAAAAACTGAACGCTGCTTCTCCATGTTTAGTTCTGACTCTGGGAACAGATAGTAGACCGGTCCCAGACGACCTGAGGGGTCGGGATGGTTCATAAGGTAGCAGCAGATCAGAGATGTATTTTGGCCCTAAACCATTCAGTGCTTTGTAAACCAACAGCAGGATTTTAAAGTCAATTCTTTGTTGGACAGGAAGCCAGTGCAAAGACATCAGAACTGGGGTGATATGATCCACCCTCCTGGTCTTAGTGAGGACTCGAGCTGCAGCGTTCTGAATCAGCTGCAGCTTTCTGACGGACTTTTTACAGAGACCTGTAAACACACCGTTACAGTAGTCCAGTCTGCTGAAGATAAATGTGTGGACAAGTTTTTCCAAATCCTGTTGAGACATAAGTCCTCTAATCCTTGATATATTCTTCAGGTGATAGTAGGCTGATTTTGTAATTGTCTTGATATGGCTGTTCAGGTTGAGATCTGAATCCATAACTACACCTAGATTTCTGGCTTGGTTTGTGGGTTTTAACATCAGTGACTGAAGCTGAGTGGTGATTTTCAATTGTTCATCCTTGGTACCAAAAACAATTACTTCTGTTTTATCTTTGTTTAATTGAAGAAAATTCTGGCACATCCAGTTGTTGGTTTGTTCAATGCAGTTACCCAGCCCTTGTATGGGATTATAGTCCCCTGGTGACATAGTTATGTCGATTTGTGTGTCGTCTGCATAATTATAATAACACACTTTGTTGTTTTCCATAATCTGAGCTAGTGGAAGCATGTAGATGTTGAACAGAAGAGGCCCCAGTATTGAACCTTGGGGAACACCACATGTCATTTTAGTCAGCTATGATGTGTAATCAGCTACAGACACAAAGTATTCTCGGTCCTTCAAGTAGGATTCAAACCAGTTAAGTGCTGGGCCAGAGAGTCCCACCCAGATGTTTAGTCTTTCTAGGAGTATGGCATGGTCGACCGTGTAGAATGCAGCACTGAGATCTAGTAAGACTAAGACTGAACTTCTGCCATTGTCTATGTTTAAGTGGATGTCGTTGAAAACCTTAACAAGAGCAGTTTCAGTGCTGTGGTGCTGTCGAAAGCCTGACTGGAAAACATCAAAGCAGTTATTTACGGTCAAGAAGTTGGTCAGCTGTTGGAAAACCGCTTTTTCAATTATTTTACTCAAAAATGGGAGGTTTGATATTGGCCTATAATTTTTAATCGTTGCGGAGTCTAAACTAACCGGCCTTAGGTCACTCCGGGACAGTCTGAGTACAATTGCATTAGAGAGAAGGATAAAAGTTGCCCCTTTTGGCCCGGACCTAACGGTCAGAAGGAGTGCCGCTAAAAATCGGGAGGGGTGCTAGTCCCGTAGGGCAGGGTGGCAGGTCTCAGCTGTGGGTGTCGGTTTATTTGTCTGTCAATTTCTTCCGTTAGCCCAGGTCAAGGCCGACAATTGGACATGCTTGTCCCGTCCGTGCGTTCTATTTCCGGGGAGATATGGCCCCGTAAAACCCCGAAATTCCGGCCCTTTGCCGACCTCGTACGGCCGAACGCAGGCTTGCATCTCCGATCAACCTGCACAGGCGTGTAGAGGGCAACGAGACCTACAATTAGGTGTGACGGGCGAGGCTGTGCGTGCTTGTTTCGCGGAGATATCGCGAAGAGGCTAAACAAAAAATAAGTCAGAGTGTCGCCACCTCGTGCAGCACGAAGCGCTGAACCCGTCAGCGCTTCGCCACTGTCCCGATTTTGCCCAGAGTATGGAGGGTGCACACGCCGACTTTGAACACGTCTAACTTCGGCTGTGGGTGTCGGTTTATTTGTCTGTCAATTTCTTCCGTTAGCCCAGGTCAAGGCCGACAATTGGACATGCTTGTCCCGTCTGTGTGTTCTTTTTCCGCGGAGATATGGCCCCGTAAAACCCCGAAATTCTGGCCCTTTGCCGACCTCGTACGGCCGAACGCAGGCTCGCATCTCCGATCAACCTCCACAGCTGTGTAGAGGGCAACGAGACCTACAATTAGGTGTGACGGGCGAGGCTGTGCGTGCTTGTTCCGCGGAGATATCGCGAAGAGGCAAAACAAAAATAAGTCAGAGTGTCGCCACCTCGAGCAGCACGAAGCGCTGAACCCGTCAGCGCTTCGCCACTCTCCCGATTTTGGGCATTCAGTATGGAGGGTGCACACGCCGACTTTGAACACGTCTAACTTCGGCTGTGGGTGTCGGTTTATTTGTCTGTCAATTTCTTCCGTTAGCCCAGGTCAAGGCCGACAATTGGACATGCTTGTCCCGTCTGTGTGTTCTTTTTCCGCGGAGATATGGCCCCGTAAAACCCCGAAATTCCGGCCCTTTGCCGACCTCGTACGGCCGAACGCAGGCTCGCATCTCCGATCAACCTCCAGAGCTGTGTAGAGGGCAACGAGACCTACAATTAGGTGTGACGGGCGAGAATGTGCGTGCTTGTTTCGCGGAGATATCGCGAAGAGGCAAAACAAAAATAAGTCAGAGTGTCGCCACCTCGAGCAGCACGAAGCGCTGAACCCGTCAGCGCTTCGCCACTCCCCCGATTTTGGTCATTTTCATAAGTGGTAACCAAGGGACCTCTCTTGGAAAAATCAAAGTCATCCGATTTGCTTGAAACTTTGCACACCTGTTTGGCTGTTCCCACGTATGCCCCCTCATAAGTTTCAACCTCCTATCCCAAAGCCTACTCTAAATACCCTCATATCTGGAAAAGTGTCATTCCAACTACATTTGATAGGGCTGCCGTTTATGCCAAAAATCCCAACCCGAATGGCACTAATGGTCCCGGGGTTCCCCAAAGCCTGTAGGGACACTTTATGCCATTCAGGCTTGGATTTGAGGGACATGCAGCCTACATGAGAGCCCTATCATATGTAGTCGGGACGGCCCTTTTTCGTCACCATATATGGTGCAATTGGATCTAAATGTCCTACAGCCACCAGATTTGGTACACAGGGTCTGTGGCTTCATATGAACACACACACCAAGTTTGGTGGGGCTAGCCCCTCAAATTGTGAAATTTTGGTATCTCAGGCAAAGTGAGGCAATGTCATTGAATTTGCCCAAAAATCAAAGTCATCCGATTTGGTTGAAACTTTGCAGACCTGTTTGGCTGTTCCCACGTATGCCCCCTCATAAGTTTCAGCCTCCTAGCCCAGAACCTACTTTAGATATTGTTTGGGAGGACTGGGAACAGAAGGGCCGATCGGGTTGGGATTTTTGGACTAAACGAGACCCCAGTCAATTGTAGTGAAATGTCCCTTTCTGAGACATAAGGATAAGCTCCCAAATGGCACTAATTGTGGGACATGCGGCCTACATGAGAGCCCCATCAAATGTAGTCGGAACGGCCCTTTTACAAAGACAAATACCCTTATATCTGGAAAAGTGTCATTCCGACTACATTTGATGGGGCTCTCGTTTATGCCAAAAATCCCAACCCAATTGGCACTTATCGTCCCGGGTGTCCCCAAAGCCTGTAGGGACACTTTATGCCATTCGGGCTTGGATTTGTGGGACATGCGGCCTACATGAGAGCCCCATCAAATGTAGTCGGAATGGCCCTTTTACAAAGACAAATACCCTTATAACTGGAAAAGTGTCATTCCAACTACATTTGATGGGGCTGCCGTTTATGCCAAAAATCCCAACCCGAATGGCACTAATGGTCCCGGGGTTCCCCAAAGCCTGTAGGGACACTTTATGCCATTCAGGCTTGGATTTGTGGGACATGCAGCCTACATGAGAGCCCTATCATATGTAGTCGGGACGGCCCTTTTACAAAGACAAATACCCTTATAACTGGAAAAGTGTCATTCCAACTACATTTGATGGGGCTCTTGTTTATGCCAAAAATCCCAACCCAAGTGGCACTTATCGTCCCGGGTGTCCCCAAAGCCTGTAGGGACACTTTATGCCATTCGGGCTTGGATTTGTGGGACATGCGGCCTACATGAGAGCCCGATCAAATGTAGTCGGAATGGCCCTTTTACAAAGACAAATACCCTTATAACTGGAAAAGTGTCATTCCAACTACATTTGATGGGGCTCTCGTTTATGCCAAAAATCCCAACCCGAATGGCACTAATGGTCCCGGGGTTCCCCAAAGCCTGTAGGGACACTTTATGCCATTCAGGCTTGGATTTGTGGGACATGCAGCCTACATGAGAGCCCTATCATATGTAGTCGGGACGGCCCTTTTTCGTCACCATATATGGTGCAATTGGATCTAAATGGGCTACAGCCACCAGATTTGGTACATAGGGTCTGTGGCTTCATATGAACACACACACCAAGTTTGGTGGGGCTAGCCCCTCAAATTTTGAAATGTTGGTGTCTCAGGCAAAGTGAGGCAATGTCATTGAATTTGCCCAAAAATTAAAGTCATCCGATTTACTTGAAAGTTTGCACACCTGTTTGGCTGTTCCCAGGTATGCCCCCTCATACGTGTCAACCTCCTAGCCCAGAGCCTACTCTAGATATTGTTTGGGACGTCTGGGAACAGAAGGGCCGATCGGGTTGGGATTTTTGCACTAAACGAGACCCCAGTCAAATGTAGGTGGAACGTCCCTTTCTGAGTTCTAAGGATAAGCTACCAAATGGCACTAATTGTGGGACATGCGGCCTACATGAGAGCCCCATCAAATGTTGTCGGAACGGCCCTTTTACAAAGACAAATACCCTTATAACTGGAAAAGTGTCATTCCGACTACATTTGATGGGGCTCTCGTTTATTCCAAAAATCCCAACCCAAGTGGCACTTATCGTCCCGGGTGTCCCCAAAGCCTGTAGGGACACTTTATGCCATTCGGGCTTGGATTTGTGGGACATGCGGCCTACATGAGAGCCCCATCAAATGTAGTCAGAATGGCCCTTTTACAAAGACAAATACCCTTATAACTGGAAAAGTGTCATTCCAACTACATTTGATGGGGCTGCCGTTTATGCCAAAAATCCCAACCCGAATGGCACTAATGGTCCCGGGGTTCCCCAAAGCCTGTAGGGACACTTTATGCCATTCAGGCTTGGATTTGTGGGACATGCAGCCTACATGAGAGCCCTATCATATGTAGTCGGGACGGCCCTTTTACAAAGACAAATACCCTTATAACTGGAAAAGTGTCATTCCAACTACATTTGATGGGGCTCTCGTTTATGCCAAAAATCCCAACCCAAGTGGCACTTATCGTCCCGGGTGTCCCCAAAGCCTGTAGGGACACTTTCTGCCATTCGGGCTTGGATTTGTGGGACATGCGGCCTACATGAGAGCCCCATCAAATGTAGTCGGAATGGCCCTTTTACAAAGACAAATACCCTTATAACTGGAAAAGTGTCATTCCAACTACATTTGATGGGGCTGCCGTTTATGCCAAAAATCCCAACCCGAATGGCACTAATGGTCCCGGGGTTCCCCAAAGCCTGTAGGGACACTTTATGCCATTCAGGCTTGGATTTGTGGGACATGCAGCCTACATGAGAGCCCTATCATATGTAGTCGGGACGGCCCTTTTACAAAGACAAATACCCTTATAACTGGAAAAGTGTCATTCCAACTACATTTGATGGGGCTCACGTTTATGCCAAAAATCCCAACCCAAGTGGCACTTACCGTCCCGGGTGTCCCGAAAGCCTGTAGGGACACTTTATGCCATTCGGGCTTGGATTTGTGGGACATGCAGCCTACATGAGAGCCCTATCATATGTAGTCGGGACGGCCCTTTTTCGTCACCATATATGGTGCAATTAGATCTAAATGTGCTACAGCCACCAGATTTGGTACACAGGGTCTGTGGCTTCATATGAACACACACACCAAGTTTGGTGGGGCTAGCCCCTCAAATTGTGAAATTTTGGTATCTCAGGCAAAGTGAGGCAATGTCATTGAATTTGCCCAAAAATCAAAGTCATCCGATTTGGTTGAAACTTTGCACACCTGTTTGGCTGTTCCCACGTATGCCCCCTCATACGTTTCAGCCTCCTAGCCCAGAGCCTACTCTAGATATTGTTTGGGAGGACTGGGAACAGAAGGGCCGATCGGGTTGGGATTTTTGGACTAAACGAGACCCCAGTCAATTGTAGGTGAAATGTCCCTTTCTGAGACATAAGGATAAGCTCCCAAATGGCACTAATTGTGGGACATGCGGCCTACATGAGAGCCCCATCAAATGTAGTCGGAACGGCCCTTTTACAAAGACAAATACCCTTATAACTGGAAAAGTGTCATTCCGACTACATTTGATGGGGCTCTCGTTTATGCCAAAAATCCCAACCCGAATGGCACTGATGGTCCCGGGTGTCCCCAAAGCCTGTAGGGACACTTTATGCCATTCGGGCTTGGATTTGTGGGCCATTTGGCCTACAAAGGGACATTACGGGAAATGTCCCCAGAATGGCAGAATAGGCCCCATGTCACCGGGGACACAAAGGGACATTTGGGGGGCCGAATGGGTCAAATTGGGCCATTTGGGGGGACGAATCGGACCGACAGGGACATTCGAGGGCCACCTCCGCAGACTTCAGGATTGACATTTTAAACTGTCATATCTCTTCAACCGTTCAATATCTCGCCCTCAAACGTAGATATCTTGGATCAGCGTTAAATTGTACCGGAACATTATTTCTGGGACAAAAGTTGCCATTCGGGCAGTATGGTGTTGGATGACATGAAATGCACTTGTGCAATTTGATCTAAATGTTCTACAGCCACTACATTTGGTAGACAGTGTCTGGGGCTTCATATGAACACACACACCAAGTTTGGTGGGGCTAGCCCCTCAAATTGTGAAATGTTGGTGTCTCAGGCAAAGTGAGGCAATGTCATTGAATTTGCCCAAAAATTAAAGTCATCCGATTTACTTGAAAGTTTGCACACCTGTTTGGCTGTTCCCAGGTATGCCCCCTCATAAGTGTCAACCTCCTAGCCCAGAGCCTACTCTAGATATTGTTTGGGACGTCTGGGAACAGAAGGGCCGATCGGGTTGGGAGTTTTGGACTAAACGAGACCCCAGTCAAATGTAGGTGGAACGTCCCTTTCTGAGTTCTAAGGATAAGCTCCCAAATGGCACTAATTGTGGGACATGCAGCCTACATGAGAGCTCCATCAAATGTAGTCGGAATGGCCCTTTTACAAAGACAAATACCCTTATATCTGGAAAAGTGTCATTCCGACTACATTTGATGGGGCTCTCGTTTATGCCAAAAATCCCAACCCAATTGGCACTTATCGTCCCGGGTGTCCCCAAAGCCTGTAGGGACACTTTATGCCATTCGGGCTTGGATTTGTGGGACATGCAGCCTACATGAGAGCCCTATCATATGTAGTCGGGACGGCCCTTTTTCGTCACCATATATGGTGCAATTGGATCTAAATGTGCTACAGCCACCAGATTTGGTACACAGGATCTGTGGCTTCATATGAACACACACACCAAGGTTGGTGGGGCTAGCCCCTCAAATTGTGAAATGTTGGTGTCTCAGGCAAAGTGAGGCAATGTCATTGAATTTGCCCAAAATTAAAGTCATCCGATTTGGTTGAAACTTTGCACACCTGTTTGGCTGTTCCCACGTATGCCCCCTCATACGTTTCGGCCTCCTAGCCCAGAGCCTACTCCAGATATTGTTTGGGACGTCTGGGAACAGAAGGGCCGATCGGGTTGGGATTTTTGGACTAAACGAGACCCCAGTCAAATGTAGGTGGAACGTCCCTTTCTGAGTTCTAAGGATAAGCTCCCAAATGGCACTAATTGTGGGACATGCGGCCTACATGAGAGCTCCATCAAATGTAGTCGGAACGGCCCTTTTACAAAGACAAATACCCTTATATCTGGAAAAGTGTCATTCCGACTACATTTGATGGGGCTCTCGTTTATGCCAAAAATCCCAACCCTATTGGCACCTATCGTCCCGGGTGTCCCCAAAGCCTGTAGGGACACTTTATGCCATTCGGGCTTGGATTTGTGGGCCATTTGGCCTACAAAGGGACATTACGGGAAATGTTCCCGGAATGGCAGAATAGGCCCCATGTCACCGGGGACACAAAGGGACATTTGGGGGGCCGAATGGGTCAAATTGGGCCATTTGGGGGGACGAATCGGACCGAAAGGGACATTCGAGGGCCACCTCCGCAGACTTCAGGGTTGACATTTTAAACTGCCATATCTCTTCAACCGTTCAATATCTCGCCCTCAAACGTAGATATCTTGGATCAGCGTTAAATTGTACCGGAACAATATTTCTGGGACAAAAGTTGCCATTCGGGCAGTATGGTGTTGGATGACATGAAATGCACTTGTGCAATTTGATCTAAATGTTCTACAGCCACTACATTTGGTAGACAGTGTCTGGGTCTTCATATGAACACACACACCAAGTTTGGTGGGGCTAGCCCCTCAAATTGTGAAATGTTGGTGTCTCAGGGAAAGTGAGGCAATGTCATTGAATTTGCCCAAAAATTAAAGTCATCCGATTTGCTTGAAAGTTTGCACACCTGTTTGGCTGTTCCCAGGTATGCCCCCTCATAAGTGTCAACCTCCTAGCCCAGAGCCTACTCTAGATATTGTTTGGGACGTCTGGGAACAGAAGGGCCGATCTGGTTGGGATTTTTGGACTAAACGAGACCCCAGTCAAATGTAGGTGAAATGTCCCTTTCTGAGTCATAAGGATGATATGGCCTTCAAGAGTCTTTTCTCTGAAAATGTACAATTTAATTCAAAGTAGAGATTTGATTCCTTTTCCCCTTTAAAGATGGGCTTGTGAATATGAATTCCCCCAAATTTAGCTGTCATAGCTGCAAGATAAGGTCCCCAAACACAAAGGTCAAAATTGAGGCATATGACCTCATCTTTCGGCCTGTTTTGGCAAGTGAGAAACGGGCCATTAAATCGTAGTAAAAGGTTGGAACTGCCTGATTTTTGCATAAATCAGTCGCCTGTTATAAGGTGATGGAGGATCTAAAGCGAGATATCTGTAGACCCTTGGGAAAGCTAACTTCCGGTAGCAGCATGCTAACGACTTGAGTCCAATTGCACCTTGAAGAGGGTCCACTTGTGTCCATCATATGTCAATTATGGAATGATAAGCCAGTTACAAGTGTTTTTATTGCACCCAACAGAAACATCAACATGTACACATCATTAAGAGTCTTTTAATTCATTAAAAATACTTTAAAGCAAGATAGAGGACTACATTGTTTTTGTGAATTAAGAGAGGGTCGTGTAGGTTAAATGATCCAAATCTAGAGGTCGTAGCTGCAAGTTAAGGTTCCCAAAAACAGCCCCAAAGGTCAAAATTGAGGCATATGACCTGATCTTTCGGCCTGTTTTGGCAAGTGAGAAACGGGCCATTAAATCGTAGTAAAAGGTTGGAACTGCCTGATTTTTGCATAAATCAGTCGCGTGTGATAAGGTGATGCAGGATCTAAAGCGAGATATCTGTAGACCCTTGGGAAAGCTAACTTCCGGTAGCAGCATGCTAACGACTTGAATCTAATTGCACCTTGAAGAGGGTCCACTTGTGTCCATCATATGTCAATTCTGGAATGATAAGCCAGTTACAAGTGTTTTTATTGCACCCAACAGAAACAGCAACATGTACACATCATTAAGAGTCTTTTAATTCATTAAAAATACTTTAAAGCAAGATAGAGGAATACATTGTTTTTGTAACTTAAGAGAGGGTCGTGTAGGTTAAATGATCCAAATCTAGAGGTCGTAGCTGCAAGGTAAGGTTCCCAAAAACAGCCCCAAAGGTCAAAATTGAGGCATATGACCTCATCTTTCGGCCTGTTTTGGCAAGTGAGAAACGGGCCATTAAATCGTAGTGAAAGGTTGGAACTGCCTGATTTTTGCATAAATCAGTCGTCTGTGATAAGGTGATGCAGGATCTAAAGCAAGATATCTGTAGACCCTTGGGAAAGCTAACTTCCGGTAGCAGCATGCTAACGACTTGAATCCAATTGAACCTTGAAGAGGGTCCTGTACTGTCCATCATATGTGAATTTCATCAAAGAAGGCCATTTACAAGTGTTTGAAAATTGACCAATATTAAAAAGTGGTCAAAATCCAGATTTTACCAGTCTTTTCTCAAAATTTGTATACTTTAAAAAGGGGTAGGGTTTTAAATCCTTTTCTGCTTCAAAGAGGGGCTCGTCACCATTACACACCTATAATCTGGGCCTCATAGCTGCAAGTTAAGGTCCCCAAAAACACCCACAAAGGGCTTAATTGGGCTTAATTGGGGCCTTATTCGCTTATTTTTTGCCATATGCAAGAATGGCCATAACTTATCAAATATGGGTCCTAGAACCCCCAGATTGTGCACACACATTGAGGACAAGGCCTACAATAAGACCACGTGAAAAAAATCCCTCTAGATTATCTAGAACTGATTTTGCCTGTATCAAACTCAGACTTCAGCATGGGGTACACGTCCATAAGCTGTACACCCTGTCGTACTCTTGATGAGAGTCAGACCAATTTTTACTTCTGAATATGTCAGAGCCCTGCTTTTTTAATATGTTGTAGACAGGCCCCAATGAGGCACATTCAAGTTGGATGGGACTCCCTAGCACTTAGCATGCCTGCGCGGGAAGAGGGGCAGTTGGCCTACATTTGAATGGGGCATTTTGAAGGATAAAATGAATGGAAAGTGATTACCCAAACGGCCCATCCTTCAACTTGTCATAACTTCTCACAACATGGTTGAATTTGATGGGAGATTATTAACTGGGTGAACTGGGTGAACTGGGTGAGATGGGTGAACTGGGTGAACTGGGTGAACTGGATGAGATGGGTGAACTATGGATTTGTCACCGAACTCTGCCAAAATTCCCATAGAAAGCAATGGGCTAGGACCCTGAAAATTGAACGGTCAGTCGACCTTTGATCAATGACCATGTGGTGTGAAAATCAAGGGGAAATTCCAAACACTTTTCCCATAGTGAATTATGGATTTCTCACCAAACTCTGCCCAAATTCCCATAGAAAGCAATGGGCTAGGACCCTGAAAATTGAACGGTCAGTCGGCCTTTGGCCATTGACCATGTGGTATGAAAATCAAGGTGAAATTCCAAACACCTTTCCCATAGTGAATTATGGATGTCTCACCGAACTCGGCCCAAATTCCCATAGAAAGCAATGGGCTAGGACCCTGAAAGTTTATCAGTCAGTCGACCTTTGGCCAATGACCATGTGGTATGACAATCAAGGGGAAATTCCAAACACTTTTCCCATAGTGAATTATGGATTTCTCACCGAACTCGGCCCAAATTCCCATAGAAAGCAATGGGCTAGGACCCTGAAAGTTTATCAGTCAGTCGGCCTTTGGCCAATGACCATGTGGTATGAAAATCAAGGGGAAATTCCATACACTTTCTGCGATGGTACACTTTCTGCTATGGTAAACTCCGTACACGTAGAAATTACGGCCTTTTGACTCAATTCTGCCTAAAGACACCTAGAAAACAATGGGCTAGGAGGCTGACATTTTCAGATTAAGTCAACCTCTGCCCCAAGATGAAATGGTGTGAATATCAATGGGAAATTGTGTACAGTTTTCCCATAGTGATTCATGGCATTTTGCATTTATTTGGCTTAAATAGACGTTCAGTTAATACACCTAGAAAGCAATGGGCTAGCACGCTGAAATTTTCACAGTCAGTCGGCCCTTGGCCACAAACCACGTGGTATGAAAATGAATAGGAAATTCGGTACACTTTTCCCGTAGTAATGTATGGCATTTTTCTTAATTTTAAAGTTATTTGGCCTAATTACCCCATAAAACAATGGGCTAGGACCCTGAAATTTTCACAGTCATTCCATCTTTGCCCCATCGTTAAATGGTATGAAACTCAATGGGACATTCCAAACACTTTTCCCATAGTGAACTATGGATGTCTCTACCCAGATGACACTTATGTTCCGACATGGCCTTCAACAGTCTTTTCTCTCAAAATGTCCACTTTAATTCAAAGTAGAGATTTGATTCCTTTTCTCCTTCAAAGAGGGGCTCGTCACCATTACACACCTATAATCTGGGCCTCGTAGCTGCAAGTTAAGGTCCCCAAAAACAGCCCCAAAGGTCAAAATTGAGGCATATGACCTCATCTTTCGGCCTGTTTTGGCAAGTGAGAAACGGGCCATTAAATCGTAGTGAAAGGTTGGAACTGCCTGATTTTTGCATAGGTCAGTCGCCTGTGATACGGTGATGCAGGATCTAAAGCGAGATATCTGTAGACCCTTGGGAAAGCTAACTTCCGGTAGCAGCATGCTAACGACTTGAATCCAATTGAACCTTGAAGGGGGTCCTGTTTTGTCCATCATATGTGAATTTCATCAAAGAAGCCCATTTACAAGTGTTTGAAAATTGACCAATATTAAAAAGTGGTCAAAATCCAGATTTTACCAGTCTTTTCTCAAAATTTTTATACTTTAAAAAGGGGTAGGGTTTTAAATCCTTTTCTGCTTCAAAGAGGGGCTCGTCACCATTACACACCTATAATCTGGGCCTCATAGCTGCAAGTTAAGGTCCCCAAAAACACCCACAAAGGGCTTAATTGGGCTTAATTGGGGCCTTATTCGCTTATTTTTTGCCATATGCAAGAATGGCCATAACTTCTCAAATATGGGTCCTAGAACCCCCAGATTATGCACACACATTGTGGACAAGGCCTACAATAAGACCACGTGAAAAAAACCCCTCTAGATTATCTAGAACTGATTTTTGCCTGTATCAAACTCAGACTTCAGCATGGGGTACACGTCCATAAGCTGTACACCCTGTCGTACTCTTGATGAGATCAGACCAATTTTTACTTCTGAATATGTCAGAGCCCTGCTTTTTTAATATGTTGTAGACAGGCCCCAATGAGGCACATTCAAGTTGGATGGGACTCCCTAGCACTTAGCATGCCTGCGCGGGAAGAGGGTCAGTTGGCCTACATTTGAATGGGGCATTTTGAAGGATAAAATGAATGGAAAGTGATTACCCAAACGGCCATCCTTCAACTTGTCATAACTTCTCACAACATGGTTGAATTTGATGGGCGATTGCATGACAACATTCCCCTTGATGACGTGAATGTGAAAATGGTGCAATAGAACCTGCAGACCCTCTGGAAAGCTATCTTCTGTTAGCAACGTGCTAATGCTACAAAACCAATCAATTCCAGTAGAGTGTTCAATTTTGTCCAAGAATTGTCAATTACATGTCAAAAATGTCATTTATTTGTGTTTTTAGGGGCCGGAATAAATCTCCCGCCGAAACGAAAGAGTGAAAACTGACCTTTGTTCTAAATCCGAAATGGCCCATTTTCCAAAAAGGGACATTCCGACTACATTTGAATGGAAAGTATTGAATGTCATAACTTCTCAGAAAAGGGTTGGAACTGTGTTGTAATTGAACGAGACACTCCCCTTGATGACTTGAATGAGCACATGGAGCAGCAAATCTGCAGATCCTCTGGAAAGCTATCTCCTGTTGGCAGCATGCTAATGACTTGAATCCAATTGGACCTTGAAGAGGGTCCTCTTGTGTCCATCATATGTCAATTATGGAATGATAAGCCAGTTACAAGTGTTTTTATTGCACCCAACAGAAACAGCAACATGTACACATCATTAAGAGTCTTTTAATTCATTAAAAATACTTTAAAGCAAGATAGAGGAATACATTGTTTTTTTAAATTAAGAGAGGGTCGTGTAGGTTAAATGATCCAAATCTAGAGGTCGTAGGTCCAAGTTAAGGTGCCCAAAAACAGGATCAGGGGCCGAAATTGGTGCAATTTGTGCAATGTGTAAAAATTGACCATAATTCGGGTAAAGAAGGTTGAAACTGTCTGGATTTTGCACCACACACTCCCTCCGATGACCCGAGTCAGCATGCCAAAGGAGAAGTCTGTAGCCCTTTGGGAAGTTTTTTGTTTTTTTTCAGGAACATTCCGACATGTTTGTGGCATCATATGGTGATACGTGATCCGTTTCCATGTTTTCCAAGGCTTTGGACCCGAAAGGCAGAAAACGCCCCATTTGGCCATGCCCCGCCCATTTGGAAGCTTGACCGGTCCATTCCCCATCCATTTCCATGGTTTCCACCCGAAAGGCACAAATCGCCCCATTTGGCCATGCCCCGCCCATTTCCATGTTTGGCAGCTTGACCGGTCCATTCCCCATCCATTTCCATGGTTTCCACCCGAAAGGCACAAATCGCCCCATTTGGCCATGCCCCGCCCATTTCCATGTTTGGGACCTTGACCGGTCCATTCCCCATCCATTTCCATGGTTTCCACCCGAAAGGCACAAATCGCCCCATTTGGCCATGCCCCGCCCATTACCATGTTTGGGAGCCTGACCGGTCCATTCCCCATCCATTTCCATGGTTTCCACCCGAAAGGCACAAATCGCCCCATTTGGCCATGCCCCGCCCATTACCATGTTTGGGAGCCTGACCGGTCCATCCCCCATCCATTTCCATGGTTTGGGATCTTGACCGGTCCATTCCCCCTCCATTTCCATGGTTTCCACCCGAAAGGCCCAAAACACCCCTTTGGGCCTGGCCCCTCCCACTTTTTCAGCCACTGGTCAAGGGCGCCCTCTATAGGATTTGACCACACATGCTGCCCTCAACGGCCCAAGTGTTCCCAAAAGTTTGCATGGGATGTAGGCCGTTCGTCCGGCACATTGTCACCGTCCAGACAAAGTGCCGGCGGCCCACTAAGCCCCATGTTAAATTTTGCCATAAAGCCCAAATTCCCTTGCCTTCTTTAGGAGTGGTTTAATAACTGCAGTTTTTATGGCTTGTGGGAAGACACCTGAGAGAAGGGATGTGTTTACAATTTGTAAAAGATCAGTGGTCATGCAGTTTGAAATATTTTTGAAAAAGTGTGTTGGTAGAATATCCAAGCAGCAGGAGGATGACTTCAGATGTTGTATAATGTCTTCTAGGCTTCTACGGTCGATTGAATGAAATTGTGTCATGATATTTGAATGGATGTTATTCAGAGATTGTTGAAGAAAATCAGCATTATAACTGAACTGAACTGGACTTGAACTAAAAACAAGTTACGTAACGTGTTATTGTGAATTCGAAGGAGATATCGGGAAATGATTCTGTCTCTGTTAGTTATCGGGAAATGATCCCCTCGGACAGTTAAAGTGTGATTAATCTCTCAAAAGGACCAAAACAACCCCTTACATAGAGTTGTTTTCTGCGAGAACGAAATAGAACCCACCCAGATTAGAAGTCCAGATGTGTCCTGTTTGGATTGAACAGACAGGTTTGACTGATGAACCACAGCTGAAAGAAGGCGTGTATTTGGTCTATAAAAGTGTTCCTCGGACAGTTAGATGTTGAATCTGTTTCCATATGCCACGTCGTATGTTCGAATGTGCATTAAACAAATTCCCGCTGGATTGCAAACTCCGATTCGTCCTGTCTCCATCCTCATTTACGCTTCAACAAGATCGGGACAACACATATTCTGTGGTTGATGTGGAGGCACTGACTGCTTGTCTAATTTTCTGAATTTTGTCAGTAAAAAAGGAGGCAAATTGATTGCATGCCCAGGTGGACCCTGGAGGGTTTGTTAGCCTGTCGACAGTAGCAAATAAGGCGCGTGTGTTGTTCTTGTTTTTGGTTATGATGTCAGAGAAGAATGACTGCCTTTGTTGGGCTGAAACTCAACCCCACAAAGAGAAGGCTGGAGCACGTGTGTCCGGCTGCTTTGTGCAGTCGACACGCTCCAATAAGAAATCTACCAAGACTGGTTTACAATTATAAGGAATTTAATTCCACTGATGCAAGTACGATTACAGTTAAACATTGGAGTACATACTCCTATGAAATATTAAATCAATAAAACCCCATTTGCAAAAAAACTCAACTCAGCTCCTCAGGTATAAAAACACGTCCGTCGTCTGAGAGCCATCACGCGAGAGAGAGAAAAAAGACTTAATTCAAACCTCCCACACATTCGTTCGCGACTCCTCCCCTTCCGTCTATCTCAATTGCTATTGGCTAACTTCTCTATGCACTTCAGTAAACGCCTGTCTCCATGACTCTCTTTCCCTGAGTTTCTAACACATTCAATGATTGTCAGTTATTGTTTAATCCCTTCTATAATAATCCTTCAGTATGAAAGTTAAACTTCTGCAACTTGGCAGAAGCTTCATGTCTTTTAGCTACTAATCCTACATCATTTTATGTTTATCTTAATGATGCATTCCCAAAACCCTTATGTTTATGACTAATTATGAATTCTTAATTATGAATTATTAAACACTTTTATTATATCTACTAACTACAGTTTTTTGCTCAAATTTCTTACAATTCCCCCCTAACTCACAGTTCACTGTGAGTTAGCTACTCAAATGTAGTTAGTTACTCAAATGTCCCTGGAGACCTCCCCCTACTCAATCCAGGGAGAGGCTCCCTATCTATCTAAACAGTAGCAAACAATTCATGCATACAGATATCATTTCAAGTATTCCTGTTCAGTCCGTTTCCCCCTACGCTTGCCTCGCTTACGCAAAAGAGGAAAAAATCGAATGCGTAAAAAAGGAAAAAATCGAATGCGTTGAAGTTCACTGCCTTCCATGTCTTGGGGCTGGCAGGATCAGGAGACAGCCTGTAGGCTAGAGAACACATACTGAGAAGCCTTGACTGTTCTTTTACACTTGACAAAATTACATTTCTTAATCTTTACACCCTAAAATCCCCTTATAACCCAATTAAACAAAAAATAAAATCTCAAAATACTCATCCAAAACAATCCGTCTATTTCCCAAATTTCCAATATCTCACCGGATGTTTTAGAAGTCCATCTGGGCCTTTATCAGGTCCTTCAGGATCTCCGAGAGGATGGTCAGGAACCGCTCGTGAAGTTCCTCTGGTGGCCGCATCTAGACTGTGGACATCAGAAGCTCCAATTCTCCCTCATCCTTGACACATAACTGGTTGCCTTGGACTGGTGTCTGGCTCGTCGTTGAAGCAATAAACCCCTGTAGAAGTCCACGGATGCAAGGGAACCCCCATCCACAGACGACTAGGAGGCCTACGACGACAGCACACAGAGTAATTACGATTGACAAAAATGTATGTTTCCACTTGCCAAACATACTTTCCAACCAGTCGGTGAATGGATTCGTGACACCAGAGTTCTCCGCTAGCTCTTGGCTGAGTGCTGTCAGTCCCTCCAGAGCCCTGGTCACCGATCCATCAGGAGCTGTGTTATTTGGAATGAAAGTACAGCAAGCAGTCCCAAACATCTGGCAAACACCACCTTTCTCTGCTAAATCATATCTAATGCCATTCTGTTCTGCAAGGTCATAAACTAGTCTTCGCCAGCTGTGCATGCAGTCCTGATATGGCGTCACTGGTGAAGTTTACAAAACGCTGTTGGTTATAGTAAATGTAGTTGATCCAATCGACATTTTTATTAATCGTCACCCTCTGAGAGAAAACAGATTCTAAATCTGCTGCTATTTGACTTCTGGCTTGAAAGTTGCTAGACACCCCCCTTGGCACTCTTATGACATCTTATGTACACTTGGTCATCAAAAGCTCCCTTCGGGCTACCGGCATCTCTTTTGGATCTTCTGTTAGCATGTGGGCGTGGAGAGATGAGTTCTCTATAAGTTGCATCATTGACAGGCAAGATATAGCATGACAATATAAGTTGCACCAACGCACATCTACCTGTCCAATCTTTAGGCAGGATTGGATATATGGTTCTTCCTCCACACCACCACCATAAATCAGCTCTAGGTGCTGTCTGTCTTAACACACTGTTATATAGATAGTCGCTAGCATTGTGACTGTTGCTACAATTTGCTATACTTTGCAATAATACTACCTACATTGGGCCCCTTAGCTGTATCTGAGACTATACAATCAAATGGACCCTCTGAAACCTTGAACAGAGGTGGGGTATTATATTCTACAGATGGGTAATCCCAGTGTAGCCCCTGACAAGTATGATGAAGGGGCAAAGTGTCATCAGTAAACAGAGTTAAAATACAACTAAATTCAGGATTTAGGATTCTAAATCTTGAAGGAACTGGTGTTGCTAGGGGTCTAGGTCCTGAACACACAATACAATCTGTACTTCTGACTTGAAGCCGTATATTGTACCCACCATAAATTCCCATCTGCCATTCCAGTTTCCACCCCTGGTACCTCATTCTCTGCGTCAGTCGTATGTCGAACCTGGTCTTCCATGATCTTTTTGGCAGATCTTAACAATAATCCTAATGAGCCCTTGTGGGGCAGGACTATCAGTAGTTGCCTTTCCCTGTACTACGTAAAGTCCTCCGTCAGTCAATTTTGGGTCTGTTAAGGTAAGTTAAAGGATTACACCTACCCCCCCCCCCTTTCTACACATCACAGTCATAATATGATAACAGCTTCCCATACTTATTTGTGGCGGGCCCACACTGGTCAGTTATGATGCACAAGGTTAGGAAACTACTTCTCAGAAGTCGAACTGGACCGTTGATGTTGTACCTTCTTTGAACATAAGAGTGAGAGTTACATTTTCATAGGTGAGTGTCGTCAGAGAAGCCTCTCTACGTGGTCTGAGATCGGTTTGATTAGCTACTGAGGCTAGATTTCGAATCTTGATGTAGTCATGCATGTGTTCTGGTTCCTGTCTGTGGTTAATTCCCCATACTAAGAGGGAAACTACTGAATCAGGAAGCAAATAATTACAGACTTCCATAACCCACTGAACCTAGAGTCTCCTACTGGACGCCCTCGCTTAAACTGTGGGGGAAACGTCATCTTCAGTACTGTCTAACCCCTCCCAAAGATCATCGGTGCCCCACTCCCCTCGTTACAGGAAACATACACCACCCGCCTCACCCGGAAAGCCACCCAAATCGCAAGCGACACCAGTCACCCTTGTTGGGCTCTGAGCAGATGGCTTCAACATGTGCTGTGGACAAAGAGAATCAGGCCTTCACTGTTTCAAGCAAAGGTTTCATCCTGATTTGTAGTTGAGGAGAGCAAAGGAATTTCACACTCAGGTGTGAATTCCCCCCCCCCCCAAATAACCATGGTAACCACGGCAATCTCATTGGCCGAAGGCCAAGAGAACCCAGGACCCCTGTGGTTCAACCCCTGTTCTACAAAACTGTCTGCAGTTTCACACCTCATTGCTTTTTCCCTTCGACCTCGGTTGAGACAGGGAGCACACAACTCTCTCTTCACCCGGACCTTCGTCCTGGACGCAGGAAGATACATCGGCCTCTCCTCCCCCCTCCAGCACGACGGAGACCACGAGGAAGCAACGGCCCTTCTCCCCTCATCAAACCCTGACAAGCCATTTCGCTGGATGAAACAGCCCGCGATAACGAATCTGCTTCAGCGATCCGTTCAGTGCTTCCTGCTCCTTTTCCTTTTTGCGCACACCCCGGCAGGAAGACGTCTAGACCTCTCCTGACCGATGATTACCGGGAGACCTACGGACCACGTCGTCTCAGCCGAAGTTAAATCATCCTCCCTGAAGCGAGGATAGTTCACGTCTGCGTTTCGCTCCAGAACGAGCTCACGCCACGACGGACCGAAACAGCGCCAGCTCAAACGCCGCGCTGAGAAGCCGCCCCCCCCCCCCCTCCTCTCGAAGAAAAAGGACAGCTTTGCCACGAACACTTCCACGTTGCAACGAAGCATCTACAAGTAAGGTTCTTGGCATTTGGGCATAGCTTAGCTTAAATTAACTTAAGTTTAATTCAGGCCATTCATTTATATGTTGATATTCCCGTGTTTTTGTGTGTTTAAGTTACTGTCGCGTGATATCGAGATATTGCGCAATCATTACGGACCAGAGAAGTTCCGTTGTATTGGTGTAACTGCTATGACTGTTTCTTTGGGATTATTTTCATTCATTGTCTTCCACTCCGTGTGGAAGTTCTCTTTTCATTAACTCGACTCGGTGAGTGAGCTGAGGTGCGTGGTTTATCACGGCATAAGTTACCGGCAGTTCAAAGACGACAGCGGTATATTTATGCATGATAGAACCAGCAAGCAGGCTCCCTACCACATCGCACGCCGATGCGTGATTTACTTCGAGTTCTCGCTCCTTTTTTCTCTTTCCTCCTCTCACGTAACACACACAGCTCCTAGCTCTACCCCGGGGAAAACCCCGTTGAAACGATCGCCTCACAACACACGTGCTGCCCAGGCACACGTGATTACATACAGCAGCCTAACTGCCATTTTGTCCGGGTCACTCGACGCCGCCATCTTTGTAGTCTCTAGCTGTAGTTGTAAGACTCCCCCTCCTTTTCACCCACAGACCCACACACATACACACACACACACACACACAGACATACACTCTCATCCATTTTATTCATTCTTTAGTTTAGGCATATAAAATTGTATGATAACGTTTGTTGGTTGCAATATTAATTGATCTGATCATTTATTATTTTGATTTAATAAACTCTGTTATACTTTAAGGAGCAGTCGTCTGTGATTACTTGTGCATATGTATTTGATAAGACTGTATGTAGTAGCCTGTGCTCGAACTTAAAAACCTTCACTGTCACTGAATGTATAGTCATACGCAGACTATTGACATTATGAGTGACTACTAATTATGAGACTTAGTTTTATCGTTTGGTTATTGGTCCCTGTTCGCAGGGTGGTGCCCCGTTTTTATTAATAATCATTAATAATTGTTACATACATCAATAATTCTATTGATGTCAAGAATTCAGTTTCTTAAATGCTGATAACCCAAACACGCTCCTTTAGTTCCCAACATAATGGTGCCCCGTGTGAGGCTACATTATTCCAGTTTTGTTACAGTATATATGCACATTAATCCATAATTATTTTTGAATAATTAATTTTCCAAAAAAATATTTCTTTCGAAAATTATTATTTTTTCTTCTTTTGAATGATCCAAATTCCTGAAACTTATTTCCCAAAATAGGTAGGCTTTGATCTTCAAAATCTTGTCTTATTGTAATTAAATTTTTGATTTAAAATTTTGATTTTTAATCTTAATCTTTAATTCCCTTCTCGAAATTTTATTTCGTTTCCTTTCCAGGTTTAATTATTCGTTTCATTTCTTAAACTAACAGCCAGCTGTGTAGTAGATTTGATCGTTTTATTTGTAATACCTTGCTTGTTTTCTTAAATCCCTCCAAAGAAGTTACACACAGCTGTCACAGGCCCAAAGTGCTAAACTACATTAGCATTTTCGCACCTCTGGCTGCAAAGCAGTAGTGATACCTCAGAGCAGCAACAGTAGAAACGTAAGTCACAGAGCTAGACATTTCACTGTGCGCCTGCATGAACCGTAACACTAACAGTAATTAACATCTAACAGTAGAAATCCTAAGTTACAGAACTAGACATTTCACTGAGAACCGTAAACACTAACAGTTTCCGTTCTAACACTAGGGAATTAACAACCACTGGGAGTCACACTCATTAGAGAGAATGAGCAACGAGAAATCCCCCATTCCTGGAGCTGTAGCTCCAGAAGACACCGCATTACGAGATGCGGTGGCTGATGTCCTCGGACTCACAGCAAAGGAAAGAGAGTACTTTGCAAAATACACTGCTGTCCTATGCGACGAGCAATTAGAGCAGCTGGTGGCTTATGTAAATAACCCAGCAGGTAACAGAGAGCGCCTGATTCAGAACGTAATCGGCGAAATACTGCTCATCTACCATCAGAAAATGCAGCTGCAAGCTGCCCGAACCCGGGCACAGAGCGACGAGCAGCAACGCGAGATCTGGGCACTCCGAACAGAGGTTCAGGAGTTGTCACGTGACTGTAGAGCCCTACCGTCAGAAAATAGTAGCCTGCGCAGTGACCTCAGAGAGGTCAACCTAGAACTCTCTAAAGCATCAGAGAGTGATGACAAACTGAAAGCGCTTCAAGGTGTTCCAGCAACCCCGGTAGGTACTGCTACCCCCTATCGAGCCTTTCAGCCCAGTCATTTCTTGGTCTCGGCTCCCTCATTCCCCGAGACCCGAACCACCTTGCATTTCTTGAAAGCGACATCCCCAACCAGGAGGAGAGAGGACCAACACCAGGTCCTAGTCGGCCCAGGTGGCTTCAAAACCACCTCAGGCGACCGCAATCCTCCACGCAGTTCACGCGCGCGACAAGAACTGACCCCATCCCCCTCAGGGAGGGAGGATGATAGTCGTTACCACCATCGCGAGTATGGAGACTCGGACGGCTCAGGCCCCATCAACCTTGGAGGCCTGCGAACTCGACAGATTGAGTCTCTGGTGAAAGACGTAGAGCGCTTCAATCCCGATAATCGCAACTCGAGCATCGATGACTACCTAAGGGAGATCGATCGCTGCCTCCTCGACCTATCGCGCCCCTCATCGCGCGAAAAGCTAAAGCTAGTGTGGAAAACCACAGCGCGAAGCATCCACGCTTTCATTGAAACGCTCCAGCCGAGCATCCACGACCGCTATTCATCCCTTTGTCACGCCCTTAGGGAGGGGTACTCCCTGTACACCGACCCAGCTTCTGCCACCCTCGGCGCCTTTGCTATTTCCCAGGAAAGGCTAGAGTCTCCGAGAGACTACTTCAGGCGCTTGAGATCTGCGTACTTCCAAGGACGTAACGCCCCAGGTCTAGAAGAAGACCATGCCTTCAAGTCGCTATTCTTGCACAATCTCCACGACAACGTGAGATACGATGTTACTATGCACTGCAGAACGAGTAACCTCACCATGCCAGAGATTAGGAAATACGCGCAACTTGCATGGGAGACACGCGGACGGCCGACAAATCGGTACGAAGACACCGCCATAGTCTTAGGCATCCAACAGTCGAGCGACTCCGACCTAGCGTCGGAAGACGACGAGAGGCCTTGGCCTAGCGAGCCCTGGTCACCCCCGAGGAACAAACAACCCTGGCGGTCGAAAGACCAACGGAACCAGGGGGGTGAAAGACGCCCTCAAGGGCAACACATCAGGTAACGCTGACTCGCAGCCCACCTGACTCAGCCAAGTGACCTTTCCCCCTGCTGCCAAGTCGACGTGGTAGGGGGGGGGAAGAGAACTCAGCACACTTCCGGAAACGACCACTCCCAATTTCGCACCTCGTTCTTCAACCTTCTTGGGCGACCTTGTTCGCAAAGGCAATGCCCGTTATGTATAAATCTATACATATTCTTCAGTCCTACTGGGGGGTCATAACACTCTTGCTCTACCCGACCATCAATACATCAATAATTCTATTGATGTCAAGAATTCAGTTTCTTAAATGCTGATAACCCAAACACGCTCCTTTAGTTCCCAACACCCTGCACATAGTCTGTTCAGCCTCCTACCCTCTGGAAGAAGGTACAGGAGCCTCCGCTGCCGCACCAACTGAATAAAGAACAGCTTCACCCACCAAGCTGTCAGGACACTGAACTCTCTCCCCTCAATCATATCCTCCAGCCTGACGGGAAGCTGAAGCTGACCCCCCCCCCCCCCCACACCCAGGAATACTCTCAGCACTAACCCCCCCCCCCCACACACACACCTAAAAAACAAAAATAAAAAAAAAACTCTCAGGACTTTGAATTGAATGAACTGTCTTAGCACCAGCTCACTTTATTATCTTATATTAATTGCCCCTACAATATTAATTATTATATTAATTGCCCACTTTTCACACACACACACACACACACACACATTATTATATTAATTGCCCACTTTTCACATTATTATATTAATTGCCCACTTGCCCCTACAATATTAATTATTATATTAATTGCCCACTTTTCCAGTTTTTATGTGTATTGAACGTTCTTATGTGTATTGAATGTTTAATCGTAGTACAGTATATGTTTTAACTAGGATATCTGTCTTTACCTAGCCTAGGAAGTGTTTTATGTGTCGTGCTTGCACTTTTATGTTCCACCGTGGGAGAGTGGGAAACGTAATTTCGATTCCTTATATGTCCTGACATGCAAGAAATTGACAATAAAAGCTACTTTGACTTTGACTTTGACTCTTTTGAGGTGTCTTTAGCTTCAAATTTTGCCTGTTTGATATTCAATCCTGTCTCTGCGAGTGTCTCACTCGTTACCTTCGCTGCTGCACAGTGAGTGAGGTGGTGCCAAGTCGCTCCCATTTTACCTTTTCTGCATGTGAGGTTGCCAATACTACCTCCCATGGACCTGTCCACCTTGGTTCACTCCACCTGCGCTTGTGGACTCTTATCCACACCAGACTGCCTGGTGACACGTCAGCCTGCTTCCTTTCGTCAGCTGCTGCTTCTGCGTTTGTCACCTGAGAAAACAACACTCAGCTCATGTTAGTTAGAGCTCCCGTATATTTCTCAATTTATAGAGCTAGCAAGTCTAGGCTAAGACCTATCACTGAGTTAGACTTGGATTTTGCTGTATTTAAATTCAAAAGTTGTGGTTTATCATGACGTTATTAATCTCAAATTGTGAGTAGTACCTTTACTGAAAACTATTCTAAATGTGGATCTACAAAAAATGTTTGACACCTTACCATAAATGTTTGACACCTTACCATATCCCCCCTTCACCACGATATCTCTGCTGTAAGAGATCACGTGGTAATCATCTATGTATCTTGGCTATACACTGAACCTCCCCATGGTCCTGGTGACAGCATGGGCATCTGTTGTCTCATGGGAGGAGGTCCAGATGGACCTGGTCGTAGGTGCTGCTGATGTTGTGGTGGGACCGGAGCATGTTGTGGTGGTGCATTGGGCTGTCTTCCTCTTCTTTTATGTGGGCAATATCTCACCCAATGACCTTCTCTCCCACATACGTAGCACACTCCTTTACTTACAAGACCTTCATGCCCCCCTTTATCGTTACCTCTCCCTCTGTTGGATGCACCACTTCTGCATCGTGGTGGGGGCTGATGGTACACCACTGTGGGGGCTGGTACTGCTGGATTTTGTTGCTGCTGGGCTTCTGCTGCTATCATCTGTTTCTTGGCCTGAAATTTTCGACTGATTTCTCTGTCGGCCTCTGCTACTTGAAGTTTCAGCAGCCGCCGCTGCATTGTCTTTATCTCCTCATCTTCTTTACTTTCTGCTCGTCTTTCCTCTATCTGCTGTTGCAAATCTTTTCTGATGCGTTCTACTTCTCTTACTTCACATTTTAGTCTTCCCACCAGTTGTCCTACTTCCTTCCTCTGCTTCTTTAATGTAAACATTATGCAGCCTAGGAGTATTCAAATGTGTGTATTAAATGTGCACGCTTGTCATCACATGAATCAAAGTCAACTCACCCTCTGTGCTGTATTGTGTGCGGTCGTTGACTCCAAAACTGGGATCCACTGCTCCACTTCCCAGATCTGGATCCACTCAACCACGCACTTTGACTAAAACAAACACAAAACTGCCCAAAGTTCAGCAGTAAATGTTAGCATACGTCTGTAGTGTAAGAGAGGTCAACGATCTCTCAAATGTTAGCGCCGTCCGTGTCAAAATTGATTCTTAGGAACGATGTAAAATAGTAAATGTACCAAAATTAGTCAATACTGGATATGTGAAGGAATCTCGAATCCAAAATTGAAGTTAGAATTCCGAAATCAAACTCAACATCTAAATCAGAATCAAAATCAAGATCACAATCCAGTTCCAAATCAAATTAAAAAACAATGAATAATTAATCAATTAAATATTAAATTCAACTTCAAAAAATCAATAACTGTATTCAAAGATATCCAATCAGAAATACCAATGCAAGTCAAACTGTTGAACTTCACTTACACTCTGGTCTGCACAATAATGAATCTCATTTACTAACGAATCACAATTAAGTTCAAGAATTGAAGAAGCACAACTGAAACCATTAATCTTTGTTAAAATGCTGTATTAGAACCAAGTCAACAACTAAAGTTGTAATGCTTAATTAACACTAAAGTCAGGATGTAAGCTTACAGTTCTTAGACAATGAAGCTCTAAAAAATTCACAGATTCTAAACACTAGGTTTGTTATTATCTAGCAGTTACTCCTCCTGGCCGCTAGTTGGTTTTCTGGCGTTTTATCCTTCTTCTACGCTTTTCTGTCAACAGGAAGTTCTCCTGATGTCATGCTAACGGATATGCTAACAGCTATGCTAACGACAAAAACGGAGCTTCTAATAAAGCATACGCACACAGAAGTTTCACCAAAATCCCACACTTTAATTCCACTGGTACGCCCTCTGTCTCCTCTCACAATCCACTGGTTATTTTATTTTATAAGCACTTTTATTTTACATACAGAGTACCGCAAAACCGGAGCTACACGTAGCTAGCGTTAGCTCCTCACAGCGCGGCTACAGATCATGCAATGTTATTCATCATTTTAAACGTATTTCCACGGTGCTAAAACACAGACTGGTCACACGTATTATTGGACTTATTGTCCGGTTTTATTTAACCTCAAATCCTCCGTTTTAACAGGCTATTAGCTCCTCCAGACCTGAGTTCATTGTTACGTTATGAGCGAGTTATACACTACCAGCGACACAACCACTCCCCCAGTCAGTCTAGTTCCCCCAAAAGCCCATTATTCTACTTCTTCCGAATCACCCACACGATCGCTACTTTTAATGCACGGCCAAAGCAAGCAAGATAGTCTTCCAGGATCGGTGTTTCATCACCCGTGAACAGCAGCCTTAGAAGCTGACTCCCGCTAGCCTAGCTTCTCTAAACAGCTTATGCGACAAGACCCAAAATTCGTGGACTAAGCCTGCAAAGGATTGCACCCCTAAGCCCCTCAAAGCCACGATTTTTCAGTTCGCCAAGCTACATAACTGCTTTTAAACTAGTTATCTGCAGACCTAGCAATACTCACGCTGAGCCGAGGAGACTCCCAGAATAAGTAAAGCAGTTCGCCCTATAGACAACTGTTTGATTCCAATGTGGTAATTTAATTACAGCGCTGTTCTGCCTTTAATTTCTTTATTCTCAGGATCCTTATACACTGGACTAGTCCCTTAGTTCACCATACTTCAGACAGTAAAACGTAGCTTACCTCAGCGGAATTCAGCCTTCTCCGTGGAACGTCCTCGCTGGCACCGCAGAGCTAGCTGTTAGCAACGCTTAGCCAAGCAGACCTCCCCTAAGATCCTAGAAAGCTAACTCACAGATTTCATGAAACGGCTCTGCTTACCGATATTATGGGCCCAGGATGTCTGCTTGACCAACGCTGCCTCCAGCACACACAGCGAGGCCGGTAAGGGTGTCCCTTCGTGGTCGCCAAATTTGTTGGGCTGAAACTCAACCCCACAAAGAGAAGGCTGGAGCACGTGTGTCCGGCTGCTTTGTGCAGTCGACACGCTCCAATAAGAAATCTACCAAGACTGGTTTACAATTATAAGGAATTTAATTCCACTGATGCAAGTATGATTACAGTCAAACATTGGAGTACATACTCCTATGAAATATTAAATCAATAAAACCCCATTTGCAAAAAAACTCAACTCAGCTCCTCAGGTATAAAAACACGTCCGTTGTCTGAGAGCCATCACGCGAGAGAGAGAAAAAAGACTTAATTCAAACCTCCCACACATTCGTTCGCGACTCCTCCCCTTCCGTCTATCTCAATTGCTATTGGCTAACTTCTCTATGCACTTCAGTAAACGCCTGTCTCCATGACTCTCTTTCCCTGAGTTTCTAACACATTCAATGATTGTCAGTTATTGTTTAATCCCTTCTATAATAATCCTTCAGTATGAAAGTTAAACTTCTGCAACTTGGCAGAAGCTTCATGTATTTTAGCTACTAATCCTACATCATTTTATGTTTATCTTAATGATGCATTCCCAAAACCCTTATGTTTATGACTAATTATGAATTCTTAATTATGAATTATTAAACACTTTTATTATATCTACTAACTACAGTTTTTTGCTCAAATTTCTTACACCTTGCATTTCTAAGTTCCAAATTATATTTGCGAAGTCTCTCTTTATAGATGTCACAGTGAACCTGGAGATTAGTTTTTCGCCACCTGCGCTCAGCTTTCCGACACTCTCGTTTCTCCATTTTGACCAAAGTAGCATTTCTCCAAGGAGATCTTTGCTTACCCGAGACAACCTTCACTTTAGTGGGTGCAATGGCATCAATAATATTTTTAACTTTAAAATTGAAGCCATCTACAAGTTCATTGACTGAGAGGCAAGAGAGGGTGGAGGAGAACTTCTGAATAAATAGTTCACTGGTGTTTTCAGAGATGTAACGCTTTGTCACAACCTTGGTTTGGACATTTGTGTGCAAGGAGATTGCACTCTCAAAGAAAACACAGAAATGGTCAGAGAGTGCAACATCAGTCACAGCAACCTTGGAAATGTTTACACCTTTGGTGATGATTAGGTCCAGAGTGTGTCCCCTGTTGTGGGTGGGTCCTGTCACATGCTGAGTCAGATCATAGTTATCAAGGACACCAGATAGTTCTATAGACTCTCTGGCCCGTGGATTATCAACATGGATATTAAAATCACCAACAATAACAACACAGTCAAAATCAATACAGATTACAGACAGCAGTTCAGTAAACTCATCAAAGAAGGTTGCACAGTATTTAGGCGGTCTGTAAATGTTTAGGAATAAAGCTTGAGAGGAATTAAGAGCCACATATTCAAAAGAACTAAAATGACCAAAGGGCATCTGCTTGCATTGAAGAGAATCATTAAATAAAACAGCAACTCCACCTCCTTTCTTATGCGCTCTTGTTTCGCTCATGAAACTGAAGTTGTGAGGTGTTGATTCAATAAGAACAGCGGCACTGTTATCTTGATTTAACCAAGTTTCAGTTAAAAACAAAATGTCCAGTTTGTGCCAAACAATAAAATCATTGATTAAAAATGTTTTTCCTGGCAGAGACCTGACATTTAATAAAGCTAAGTTTAATGTGGTTAAAGCTTTCTTTGCCCAATTTATTTGGACAGGCTGACGAGGAATGTATGCTAAGTTTGATAAGTTAGCATGTTTACTGTTGTTTCTTCGCAGCCTCACCTTTCTTTTTCTATAAACTTGCAGGACAGGAATTGAAACGGCTAGCTGCATACAGGGCCCCGACTTTTCCTGGAGAGAGTCATTGGTGTCATTAGCCTTGTAGCCTGGACCCAGAAGATATCAATTGTGGTACCGTTGAGGAGTGGGGAGAGGAGTGTGTTTGGTTCCAGCAATGACCAGCTTTTCCATGTGGTCAGTGAACTCCAGGTGGGGGGAGGATGGGGAGAGTGTGAGAGAGGATTGCGATCCAAAGTATGGACCCGAAATAGAAGTAGGTGCTGGGGAGGGAGGTAAAGACTCCTCGTCTAGGAAGTCCATACTTTGCAGTCCAAAGTATGGACTTTTAGTAGGTGCTGGGGAGGGAGGTAAAGACTCCGCGTCTGGGAAGGGTGTGGAAAGTGGGAGATCGGAGGCGGTCTCTGATGATGAGGTTGGAGACTCCTCCTTTTGGCTGTCGTTAGGCGGGGGTATCCATGGCGATGCTGTGTGGTTATCTTGTGTTTAGACTCCTCTTGTATCTTGTCCTTGACAGTAGGGACAGACGGGTGACGCAGGAAGAAAAACAGGTTCGAGGTAAACAGTTTTACCCCTGACTTGTTCAGGCAAATTCCATGCGCTGCAAAAAGATGTCTGCGCTCCCAGAAAAGGTAGAAATTGTTGATAAAATGTACTGAATGGTCAGCACATGCAGTTGACAGCCATCTGTTCAGTGCAAACAGCCTGCTGAATCCTTCATCTCCTCCTCTGACTGGTGGACGAGGGCCACTGATGAACACCTCAGCCTTGACAGAGCTGACTGTGTTTAACAGATCAATAAAGTCTCGCTTTAGAACTTCAGACTGTTGTTTCACAATATCACAGCTTCCTGTATGCACGATGATGTTTTTCGCTGTGGGATAGTCAGCCACGATGTCCAGGAATTTGTCTCTCATGTCAGAGACCATATCTTTCAGAAAGCAGAGTATTTTGGTGTTCTTGCTGCACAGTTTTCTGACATATTTTACAGCATAGTCACCAACAATCAGAGTCTCAGGCCCAGTCACTACCCAGGTAGCCAGCGGACTCGGCCGTATTGCGGCTGAGTGTCTGCTGACTCGGCTGTGTTCCGGCTCGATGCGAGCCAGCTTTGGCCCATTTCATTTTTGCCAAATCTGGGCCCAATCTGGCATTATGAACGCGGGTCTATTCTGGCTGAGACATGGCCGCCGGCTTAATCGGCAGCCAGCACTGAAACAGGTTCTGGCCCGTTGATGGCTGCCAAATCTGGGCCCAAATCTGGCATTATGAACGCGGGTCTATTCTGGCTGAGACATGGCAGCCGGGTTCATCAGAATCAGCTTTATTGGCCATGTGTGCTTACGCATACATGGAATTTGTCTCCGGTTTCCACTCCGCTCTCAATGTACAAACACAATGTACAAACACAATGTACAAACACAAATTTACAATAAACAAGAAAAATATATGTATAAAGAATCAAAAAGGGCAGCGAAAAAAGTAGAACGGATGTAGGTATAAACATTTAGCTATAATACAAGTATAAATATATATCCAAGAGAAAAAAGTGTGTATATATATATAGCTCGTATGGCCGATCCAAACACACAGCTGAAGTCCACGAACAGAACCCTTGCATATGTCCCTGGGGAGTCGAGGTGTTGCAGCATGTCATGCAGTCCCATGTTGACTCCATCATCCACCGACCTGTTTGCATGGTAGGCAAACTGCAGGGGGTCCAGCAGGGGTCCTGTGATGTTCTTCAGATGGGTCAACACCAGTCTTTCAAAGGATTTCATGACCACAGACGTCAGGGCGACAAGCCTGTAGTCATTTAATCCTGTGATGGAGGATTTCTTGGGGACCGGGATGATCGTGGAGCGTTTGAAGCAGGAGGGGACTTCACACAGCTCCAGTGATCGGTTGAAGATCTTTGCTGGCCAGCTGGTCAGCACAGACTTTCAGGCAGGAGGGTGACACACCGTCTGGGCCTGGTGCCTTCCTGATCTTCTGTCTGTGAAAGAGCTGACTCACATCCTCTTCGCAGATCCTCAGTGCCGGTGGGGGGACGGTTGGGAGAGATGAGGAGGCAGGGGGTGTAGATGGTTGTTTGATGGGGCAGGTGGGGGTAGGCTTATCGAAACTGCAGGAGAAGGCATTCAGGTCGTCAGCCAGTTGGTGGTTGGCCTCAGTGGGGGGGATGGTCTCCTGTAGTTGGTGAGTACTTCCAGGCCTCTCCAAACTGATGAGGGGTCGTTGGCCGAAAACCTGTTCTTCAGCTTTTCAGTGTAGCTCCTCTTAGGGTATAAAAGGATCTGGACCACGTTCCCGCAATTTCTCTTTTTTCCTCCACCGACATCCGCATTTGTGGTAAGTGCAAGCATTATCAAATTGTTCTAATATGGTGGGAGATATTTAACACATTTAGATTTCAAATACTCATTTTTGAAAGAAGCTCAATTCGTCCACCTGCCCCGTGTATATTCAACAGGGAACGTTAACCGCGCTTGTAGCAAGCTATCTAACCGTGTCATGAGAATACTATGCATAGTATTCAATGAATGCTTGTTTTAATTACACTAAGGTTATGTCATTTTGAGTTGAAACCAGCTAGTACAGTGATTTCCACAAACTACAGGGTTAACTTTTTCGATTCATCCGGGGATCGGCAACGGCTCGGGAGCTGCAACGTTGCTCTGCAGCCCCTCTGTTGCGGCTCTCGAGTCGACATCCAAACGAATACGTTATTGTTTTAAACGTTTTCTAAATAAGTGGTCCCCAAACGGGCCGCGGACCGCTACCGGGCCGTGGATCATTTGGTACCGGGCCGCACAGAAAGAATAAATATTATATTATTTCTGTTTTATTGATTATCAGAGTCTGAAAGAAGTTTTATTTTGAAAATTGACCGGATTCTCTCGCAATTTCATCCGCCCGACACATGTCTCGCTCACGTGATAGGTTACCTTTTCCAAGAAAAGCTTCATTTAACAGACAATATCAGGAGTCTGATTAAATACCAGGAGTAACTCTGATGCGCCAAACCCGCTCAAAACAAACATACACATACAGTGGGCATGAGGGTGGGTGCCGCTGTAAACAGGAAGTAGATTAGTTGCTCAAAGCCGCTAACGTGACTTCAGACGGCCGCTCCGTAGGTCTGATTACGCCGCTGGACACGCTGCTCGCTCCAATAACAGCTGCTTCCTCCGTAATAATGCAGACTTTACAGCTGATGGTAAAGACAACATGGTCAGTAATGCCTGACCTTAAATAAAAATGTTTTAATATACTAAAGATAGCACAGTATTATTGATGCATGCATGCAGTGTTCCACCTCAATGGCTTGTAAATAAAAAACATGTATGTATATATAAAAATGAAGTACCTTTGTACAAGAGCTCAGAGACGTATTGTGAATTGTATGAACTGTATAATATCAATGTCGAATGAGAATACTTAATTTAGAAATTTAAATCACAAACTGTTTTTCCAGGGCACATACATCACAACAAGATTTTTGTTGTTGACCTAACACTTTGTCATTTGTGTCTTTCCAGACTCTACAGTTTTGCAGCCATCTTTATAGAGTTCCCAGTGACTACCTTCAATCACTTAGCTGGTCCTCTTACGGTTTGAATTATTTTTGTACTTTCATCTGTTCACAATGACTGGGCGTTACTCTGACTACATTAAGTCCTCTAATCTGCGTAGAAAGTCAGCATCCACCGTCAATAAGTGTCTGGAAACACTCTATAACTTTCAAAGCTGCGTTACTGAGGCATTTGATCCCATTGACAGTTCAGAGAAAAATGTTGTTGACAGTGATCAGGAATTTGAAAATATGATTGAGTGTGGAGCAGAGACTGTGACGGAAACTAATTGCAGAGGCGAAACTTTGATGGAAACTGAGTCTGAGACTATGATCGAAAAGGAATGTGGAGCCCATTTTCAGGAAGAACCAGAGTGCAGAAATGAGGCTGAGGCTGATGGTGATAATAGTCAACAGCCAAGCCTCAGTGCTAGCTTGGTTAATTGGGCCTTGGAGTATGGCATCACTTTGGTTGCATTAACTGCCTTGCTGTCTATTTTGAGGTGTCACCATCCATCACTGCCTAAAGATGCCAAGACACTCCTCGGTACTAGAAGGGACTACGAGATAAAACAAATTGCAGGAGGTTCATACTTTTACTTTGGAATCGTGAATGCAATTTCCAGTTTCTTGAAGCAAAATTGGACAAACATTCCAGATCTGCACACAATTAAACTCCAACTTAATTTTGATGGTCTTCCTCTGTTTAAAAGTGCAAGTGTCCAGTTATGGCCAATTTTGGGGTTGGTGCAGGAGTTTAGATTCAGGAAACTTTGCTTGATTGGATTGTTTGGGGGCAATTCAAAATCATACCCTCCGGGACAACACCTTGGAGTGAGGGAGATTAAATTCCTGTCATCTGGTTTTGCTTTGAATGGAAAAACTTTGTTCATAAAAGTAACATCAATTATGTGTGATGCCCCTGCACGAGCATACATTAAAGCCACCAAATCTCACACTGGCTATGCAGGTTGTGATAAGTGCACATCATATGGGCTTCGTATAGGTAGCAGAATGACTTTTCCTGACACTAAAAGCACCTTAAGAACCGATGAGAGCTTTAGGCTTCAAACAGATGAGGAACATCACAAAGACAACTCCCTACTCACAGAGACAGGCATAGGGATGGTGTCTATGTTTCCCCATGATTACATGCACCTGGTCTGTTTAGGTGTGATGAGAAAGCTCCTAGAGCTTTGGGCAGGGAGCAAAGGTCCACTAAGTTGCCGCTTGCTATCCAAGAGAGTAAATCAATTATCGAGCACTCTGTTGGCTTTAAAATGCCACATTCCTTCTGAGTTTGCCAGAAAGCCAAGGTCTGTGGAAGAGAGACACAGGTGGAAGGCTACTGAATTTAGGCAATTACTCCTGTATACTGGGCCAGTTGCACTGCTAGATGTCCTTAGTTCACCAGTTTACAATAACTTTGTTACTTCATGTTGCCATATCAATTTTGATGTGCCCAACACTTTGTCCAGTTCTCTGTGATTTTGCAAAAACACTCCTAGTCTCTTTTGTCCATAAAGCTTTGGTCAGCTTTATGGGAGGGAACATCTTGTGTACAATGTTCATGGTCTTATTCATCTCAGTGATGATGCAAAAGAACATGGTTTCTCCCTAGAAAACATTTCTGGCTTTCCTTTTGAAAATTTCCTTGGCCAAATTAAGAAGACGATTCGAAGCCCGCAGTTCCCAGTTGCACAGGTTGTGAGACGTATCTCAGAGTTTGAAAATGTAACTTGCTGCAGAGATACAAGAGATGGTTTAAAACTGAAAACCTCTCACAGTGAAGGCCCAGTGCCATCACATATATATCCAGTCACGCAGTACAGAGAAATAAGTCTACTGGTGACAACTGCATCAGGAGTAATGGCAAAATAGGCATAGTCAGAAATATAATTGTTGTTGAGGGGGATCCGTGTTTGGTGTATAATGAGTTCACAGTCTTCCGACTTCTTTGACTATCCAATAAAGTCCAGCCAGATAGGGGTGCTCCTTCTTGATGACTTGTCTCAGGATCTAAAATGTGTAAAGGTGGATGATAGTGTTTCAAAATATGTACTTCTTCCGTTCAAGAACAAATATGTAGGAATGCCATTACATCATTTGTTGTAACTGGTTGTAACTCACCTGTTAAGGATATTGAGTTTCATGGTACAGTGGAAACCTCTAGTGATTCTGTTTGTCTGGGTCTAATTGATCACTAGGCGTATGATTATTAAAACCAATTATTTGTCATGCAGATTACTATCTAATTTTTCCTTGTTTCTCACAGTATTTTTGAGATGGGCAGTTAGAAAGAGTCCTGAACATTGATTCCTGCATGGCGTGACGAGTTGTAGAATACAATTATTTTTTTTATTAACAGAAAATGTACCACATAGTGGAGTTCACTGTCACTGGGGACACAGAAGTTGTTCCTGACCAGTGAGTTAAAGATGAGAGAGCTGTTTGGCCTCCTTACAAGGAGAGACAAAGATGCGACAAGGCCATAATGAAAGCTCATCCCCCTGGTGCTTCATGGGAAAGCTTCGCCATAAGAATCAGGGCAACTAAAGGTAAGAATCTGACATAACATTTTGTGTAGCAAAATGACATGAACTCAGAAAAATATGCCTTTTCTGGTTGAAGTATTTGTATTTCCATTTGCTCCTCCCAAAGGCCCTGCAGACATCAGACCTCCAAACTGAGGATGAAGTGGACCAGCGTCCAGCTTATTTAAAAAGGAGGAAAACGTAAATATATATAATGTGCATCTTTTGCAAGTAATGATGTTTTTTTTGTCTTACTATTTGTTAATGTAGCAGTGAACACAATTTTATTTTGCGAAGTTAGTTTAGTTTTGATTTAATCATTTTTTGTTTTACAACATAGTCACCCTGGTTAGATAAACACTAAACACTCATATAAAGCTTCTTGTTATTCATGATATTCCTTATACAAGTTATTTTGTTCAACAGAACCCCAAAACGCTGGATCTCTGACAGTGAAAGTGACGAGGAGCAGCCAGAAATCTCAAAAGGAAAGAAAAAACGCCCAACCGCACTGCCCCAAACATTAGTCTTCCACTTTCCTTGTCCGTACCTTCAAGTCCTATGGGAGAGACTCCAACCTACCGGTCTCATCAGCCTGCTTTCAGTCGTAAGTATTAAAGATGAGCAAATTAGTTAAAACACTATATAGTACAACAATTTCCACAATCATTCTCTCTATGAGCATTATTTCTGCCTAAACCCTCCTTCTGACCTTGTACCAGCACAAATGACAGCCAGGAGACAGAGTGTGCCACATTCCCTGTCGGCCCCAAGTCTGATGACATCTTTCCAGCCTTCATGTGAACGTAAGTGTTATCATCATTTAGCTGCATCTTCAGTGACACCAGAAACTTATTTGACATAAAAGATTCAAGTAAATAAATGATAAATCAAATGATTCTGTCCTCCATGTTGGTTTCTATGATGCATGAATTGACTATCACTATTTGGCTAGCTTGAGGACCCAAGGTGTAGGATTAAAGATGACTTGCTTTACGAGGTTTTCTTGACTACGGTGATCATTTTCTTTCCATTCCAAAAAAGTTACATGAAAATGAAATAACTACATCCTTTGACTGCAACAACAACTGGTTTGGGACACAGTAATTGCTGTCTTTTCTGTTGTGCCGCATCTCTAAATAATCAAGGCATATCGGTTTGTGTTGCAATCTATTTTTTAGCAATCCTTCATGAGATCCTGACACAGCTGGAAATCATCAAGGAGCAGCAAAAAGTTATACTGCTGCAGCTTCAGAGCCAGAGCCGCGTAGCCGAACTACCAGATGTGTCAGGATTTCCACTGTGTACTCTGGAAGACCTTCGTCAGGTGGAGACGAAGATATCTGTGGATACAGATTTCAAAGAGAAATTGGTAGACTAACATTTTGCATGTTGATATCTTATGAGACAATGAAGTATGTCTTCTTTCATGACTACTACTATTGAGGCTTGTGTAAATAAAATATATTCATTCACTGTTAAATAATATGCGCTATACTTGTAAAGCTTATATTGCGGAGTTGTGAGGTCACTGTAAGTAGGTCAAAAACGCCGAATGGGGCATTCCGTCACCCGTTCGTACGATAGGAACAGATACAGTGGCCCTGAAAGTAACGCTTGCTTAAACCACCAGATTAGGGCAGAAACTGCCATCTTAGAGTAGGAAAAGAGCTCTTTTTATCTATTCACACAGAGACTTCGAAATAGTTTAGAACTGCACTCCTTTCATTTTCTTCACCTTAAGTGTTAACAATATGCTGTAGATCAACATTTCACACACACTGACGTTCCAGAGAAGGCAGGTTTCGGACGTGAGCCAGTGTGGATGAAGCTGTCCAGAGCTCCATCAGGCCATTTGAATGCTAGAAACAAATCCGCCTCTGCTTTGATTTTGACCAATGGCTCCACAAGGAGAACCAGATGGACACGCCTGCTTACTCTATAAGCGCTCTTTGGTTTCACTTTTGGACTCTTTGCTTTTGCTAGAGTCCGTGCACGTTTAACTGCTGGACATAATACTTCTGTCACAAATAAATCTTATTGCTTGAATTGAGCTAAACGCCTCGATCTCAGTCTGTTAACTCGATCTTCATTCTTAACACTTGCCATTGACCCTTAAATTTATATTTGACCCTTTAGTTTGTGACTTATTTTATTTTAGTATTCCAACATGACGATACTGACCTTTACAAAAACTACATATGTGTGGAGATAAATTATAAGCCAATATTGCTCTACTTTTGTCAAGTCTTACCAAATTTATGTGACAGATGTGGAATTTTTGGATGTTATATATATATATATATATATACTGGAGTTCCTCTGTGTTAACATTACCAAAAAAAACACTTATTTACTGTTGGTTTAGGAAAAGAGAGTCTGAGTTTTGTGACTTATGATAACGACTCACTTGACTAACAATACCTTAGTTACGCATTTGTACAACAGTGTTCTCCTTGACAAAAGTCCTGTTTGTTTGACCCACTCTCCGGCTTGTGTGGACTATCTCACACTCTGCACTCCGTCAGTTCTGAGCTTGTATTAAGAACGCAGGTGTGTTTGTGTTGGAAGCCTGGTGCTTCACATACAGTGTGTCGCACAGGCGTTGCCGGTGTCAGACATTTTATTATATTATATACAGACACGATATTTGATGCCTAAGGAGTGAGAACGATTTGCAATATTATTGATAGATTTACCATTTGTGTTTTGTAAGTTGTGAGATCTCACAACTTTCTTTCTTGTCTCTGTTTCTACCAGGCTGCAACCTCCGGGTTTGAAGATTGGCATTTGAAGCGAATGCCGGAGTGACAACTAGTTCTCTACCACGGTGTGGTGTTGTTTGGCAGTTGTTTGTGTTTTCATTGTAATTAAATGTTACCCTTTTAATACTGTTTATGTTATAAATGCTTAAAACAGTGTGAACAAAAAAGTAAATAAACGGTTTTGAATTTCATCAAGTTTCTCTTTGTAAATTGTACATGAACATGACTTTTGAGATTTACATCTTCTCAAACTGTTTTGTTTGCCTAGAGAGCTTTCAGTGTCCATGCTACAGGCTGTTATATTTGTCCATGTCGAGGCGTTTTTTAGCTCCAGGGTAGTCCCTGAAGCAGTTCCTTTCCAGCTGAAGACAGAGCCCAACCTTGCACTCCTCACACATCCAGTCATTCGGTCTCCTCCTGTCCATCCTCCTCCAAAAATCTCGCTGGACTTTCCTCTCCCTGGTAGATATCCTCGACATTGCTTCCACTATTTACAAAATGACTACGACGATTGTGGGGCGTCATTAATGCCGGGCCAGAGCCGAGTTCGGGCCGATGCTGGCTCCGGTTATTTCCGATTACGGCCCAGTGACGGCAGTGTCGGCATCCGGAATCGGGCTGGTGTATTCGGCCCGATTCTGGGGCGTCATTCATGCAGAGTCTCAGCCGAGTCGCAACCGGACCCGGCCCGACGCGTTTCTTCCGGCGTGCCGGGCTTATGCTGGATCTGGGCCAGGTCATTTTGGCTACCTGGGTATCTTTGCCTGCGGCCTTTTCTCACATTTACTCTCAGTTCTTACCCTGCTTTGAGGAGACAGCTGCTTATCCAGGTCATCAGATGGAGATTTATGATCCTGCGACAATGGAGCAAATCTGTTTTGAAGTTGTAGGCTTGGTTGTTGTGGAGGTATTTTGCAGGTTTTACTTTCCTTGGCTTTGTCTGTCTGGGTGCAGGGGTTGAGGAGGAGTTCTGCCCGTGTGCTAGTGCAGGCCAGTCAGTCGCATAAGATTCATTATCTGCTCTTTCTTGGTAGGCCTGGTTATGCTAGTTAGCTGTGTCTTAGCTTGCGTTTGTCCAGTGTTTTGTGTCCATGGTAGAGTGGTATCATTCCCACACAGTCCATTTACTTTCGCGTTTACTTCTAGTCGGTAGATTTCTGTTTCCAAGACTGCAATCTTCTGTAGGAGTTTGTAGTCGTCATCCGTGGAGAAGGGAGGCATCTTGCTTAGCTTTAACTTAGCTGCTAGTTAGCATTAGCCAACAATCCAAATAGCTCGACGACTTTCTGGATTTGTCTTCACTCAAACGTTGAAGAGTGATATATGTGATATATCTGGCAAGATATATGTGATATATCTGGCAAATTGAAGCAAGAAAATGCAAGAAAATGCAAGCAGAGGCAAGAGCAAGCAGCAAAGCGACTGCACTCTCTCATCAAGGTCGAAGCAGAGATCGGTGTTTGTTGGACACAACCACCGCTGCTCCCACCTGTGTGGGCATTGCTCTCTTTTGTACTTCCTTGTTGGTGATTACATGGATGACATAAAATTATTTTGTGGGATGTGTCTGAACTAGTGATGTGTCGGTCGCGAACAAAACGGCTCTGAGAGCCGGCTCTTTGACGTGAATGACGGGAGCCGGCTCCTGATTGGGAGCCGCTTTGTTTTTGTTTCTCTCTCTCTCTCAATCTCTCTCTCTCTCAAGCCGCATTTGATTGGTCAATATGTGTGGTGTCGTCTCTGTGCCTGCGCTGAGCAGAGGAGGGAGGGGCGGGAGACCCACTGAGCTGGTGGGAGACCAAGGCTTCAGTGTACCCACGCCTTACTCATGTGATGGCACGGAGACTGTGCATTGTAGCAACTTCAGTCCCCTCAGAGAGAATCTTCTCCAAAACAGGGCAGATAATTACGGAGAGAAGAAACAGGATCAGCCCCTCAAAGCTGAGGCACTTGGTCTTTCTCAATGTAAATCTTCACTGAAGGACAACACTCTGGATGCTGATTTTTTTCTTTTTGTTTTACAAATTTTAATTAATATTTTGTTGTGTGATTCTGTAAGCTTCTGTATGTTGTTTCACTTTAAATTTGTTAAGTATTAAAAAGCTAAAAGTTTAAAATAGTTAAAAGTTAGTTAAGTTCATTTGTAAATAGTTAAACGTTTATTTTTGCACTTTCTAATACATTTTTTTTATCACTCTGTAGAGTGTATAAATAAAAGTGTATTTATATAATAAACATTTGATATAGTGCATGTTTTTTTAACATCAGTAATTCATATTGCGCATAATTTTACATTTTACAAAATCTGAAGAGCCATTTGGGAGCCGAAAGAGCCGGCTCTTTTTAGTGAGCCGAGCCAAAAGAGCCGGAATTCCCATCACTGGTATGAACTACGGCGCATTATCTTTTGTAGGTTTTACTATGAAAAGAATAAAAAACTAAATTCTAATCTGGAAACTCCTTCAGAATCTCGAAACTGGTGCCTGAACAGCTGAAGGGGAACAGTGAGGAGGCGATTTCATCTGACTTCGTCTGAGGCAGTGTTCCTCACAGTTTCATACCCTGGAGATTTCACTGGGCGGGTCAGAGGCCGTTCGCTGTGGGACGATCTGTTCATGAGGCCCTTGCCCGGCAATGAGTGGCCCACTATCAGGGGCCGTGACCGCCGGCTGTAGGGCCACTTGGAAATGAAGGTGACTTGCTGCTCCCACCGTGAGCTTTACAGCACCCCTCTGATATAGCATTGGGATTATACATGGAAGTGTTTGCTTGATTTCAGCTTGATTTTGCTAATATATTATTAATATGACACATGCAAGTATCTGACCATATATAAAGCCACAATACTTTGACGACGCAGTGTTTGATTATTGTAAAAACCTTTAAAAAAGAATAATCTGAAAAGTAACGGTTTTGGATGTATGAGGTTTCCACTGGACACTGACAATATGTTGCTTTGTACCTGGTGAAGGCAGTATTATCATTTGGAAAGTGTAAAAACACAGTACACAAACTTTCATATAACTTCAACAATTAAACTGTGACAATGAACAAAAGACTACTCGTCTAATTTACTCTCTTGGGGGTCCTAAGCAGCTTACTTTTTAATGCCTCAGGCTGCCTTCAAAAATATTCTCTCATATTTTTACCAAAGTATTTAAAATGCAACAGAACGGTCAGATCTGTATCACAAAATTGAATTTGCGAACGACTGAGATGGAATACGTTTTGAAAGCAGTGGAGCTGCAGTCTGTTGGAAGCGGGCATTTCCTGAGGCAGCAGAAAAGACACTGCAGCTTTGAAACAACTGCTCTGTCGCTCTGTGTTTGCAGCACAAAACCCTTTCTTTTTTTTCTGCTGAGAATGTGCTTACCGTACCAGCTTTCTCATTTACCTTTACAGTCTGCATTGACATATTTCTCACTACGTGCTCACTTTGCTCTTTTCTTTTCCATATGCCATGCCATTAAGCCTGCGTCAGATAGTGTCGTAAAATGCTCCCGTGCTTTAATCCGGGAGAAAAAAAAGAGCCGGAATATAAAAGGTATTTCATGAAAGTACTTACAGTAGCAATTTGTGACTCGCTGTGCTTGGTGGTGCCATTGTTAAATTATATTCACCTCTCCGGCACGGCTTCATCAGCAGGTGTGGGATGCCTGGGCAGAGGTTAAAATGAATGAAGAAAGGGAAAATGTATATGTTGTGTTCCCTGAAAAGTGTTTCGATGAGACTGGCAGCCTTAGCTACAAAATGTCTCTTCCTCGTGCTGTTAACGCATCTCTCTGAGAGGCCTCACTGTTTTTCTGCCCAATGCATTTGAACTGGTTCTCCAACACTTGTCTGACCCAATTTAAATGACGTGTGGAGGAGAGCGAGCGAGGGGGCATTTAAAAGCAAGAAAATGACAACACGCTCGCCCCCCGCATGTGTAGACTATGTGGCTTCACTCGTTCACTTCCACACCACGGCTCCCTCCCTCTCTTCCTATTCGCGCTCGCCTCTACTTCACACTCTTTTTGTTCACTCCTCTCTCTCTCCCTGCTCTTTCTTTTCCTCTGGTTGTGACATTAGCATAATGCAGCCTTTGCCTGCCAGTGAAGGGGAGCGTATCCGGCGTATCCGGCACTGTGCCAGACACGGCTCTTTACACCGTTGAGGCACATGGAGACAGCAGCAACCCCTCGCTCCCTCACATATGGAACGGCGTTGACAGGATTATAATTAATGAAGAATAGGGGACCCACGGTGAACTCGCAACAAGTTAACTTCGTAGAGCTGCATTTGGAAAACAAATCCCACACAGTCCAGTAATGTTTGGTTAAAGTGCCCGTAACACAAAGTGCCTAATTTGCATCAACTTCGGGAGTCAGCTAACATGTCATGATACCAAGACAGACTCCAAGGCATGAGCACACTAAACACAGAGTCTGTCAGCTTTAAATTAGAAGAGTCGATATCAGTCATGTGCAGTTCTGAGATACTGCGCATGAAAGATTTCATGTGGAAGAAAATCCATTATGCTCTTCATATATTCAACTAGAAAAACTTGATTGAAGAAATAACCCTGATATATGTAAATATCATGGATGAATAATATTGGATTTAAAAAAAATAAACATATTTACTGATCCAAACTCAAAATATACTAAGATGAAAAATACCACAGAATAAAACCACATATTAAAGGTCGTGTTGTTTATTTTCAAAAACATTTTTGATATTTGTGCTGAAATTGTCATCACATCAATCATCTGACAAAAAGAGTCAAAATAATCTGGTATCTGTGACTACTTGCCTGTCTACCTACCTGTATGCATTCTTAAATGGAGTCTTCCATAAGCTGCGATCTCAACAGCTACTAACAATAGCCCTGTTTGTCGTTTACGTTTATTATGATCATTTTGGGGGAGTAGCTTTGGAGGGAGGTCTGAAGGGACGGGCTGTCAGTGTTGCTGACTTGGCGGCTTTCTTGCTAGATTTAGCTACTTTTGGAGCTAGTGCCACTAGCTACTTTTATTTGAAAATAGTTGGCAATATGGGGCTGGGTTTTTATTTGGATAATTTCTTTAATCGAACATACCCTTGCCAGTTTCTCAAGATTACCAACCCTGTGTTTGATGGCTTTATAATGTAACAAAAAAGTAAATTAAGTTTAATGTGATTCAATCCGTGCTTTTAAACTGCTGTTGTGGCGAAAATGACGAGGAGAGACTGTCAACTGGAGTTGCAAACCAGCGGGAAGTGTTTTAATAAGATCAAGCCAACATCAACAAGTTCAGTATATTGAAATGACTCCCATGTACTGCTTTTCACAGATCACTCTTATAGTCAAAATTCACGCCCCCTTTTGCTACGTTCCACCAATCAAACCAGTCTGTTGAATCAAGGATCAGGACACATCTGGACTCCTAATTAGGGCATGCTCTTATTTTGTTCTGGGCACACAGAACACAGCTCCATGTACGGAAATGTTTTGGTACACTTGAGAGATGAATTACTTTTTGTCTGGCCCTGATAGTCATTTCCCAAAAACGATGCTGAGAACCAGAATAACACGTTATGTAACTGTTGCTTGTGAGCCCACACTTGTGTTCAGTTCAATTCAAAGTTCAATTCAAAGTTCAATTCAAAGTTCAATTCAAAGTTATATGATGATTTTCTTCTATACTGCCTGCTGTGGTACAGTGATCTTATGCTCCCTATTTAGGTAAATTGCCTGACCATGTTGTATGGATGAATGGATGAACTATAATTATTCTGTGGCTGCAGCTTAAAGTGTAGTTATTTTTATATTAAGCTTTAACTATCAATCAAAGCACTGCTAGAAATGGAACTCTATTTCATTTATACATCCTGATGGTGATCTTGGTTATAATTTGTTACATTTGTAAGATAGTAACACAGACGCACCTCTCTGTACAGTTTGTTCATTGCTTATAATCAATAAAATGAAATAAAAAAATAAAATCATGTCCTTTCTTTCATGTGCACCAACCCTCCATGCCTTTGTTTTACATACACACACATCCCTTTTCTTTGTGAGGACCCTCATTTATTTATGAATGCATCCCTGTCCCTCTCCTAGCTTTAACCATCACAACTAAATTCCAAGAACACCAACTTTTACTCTAACCCCAACCTAAATTCTGACGTTAACCTTAAAATCAAGTCTTACAAGTTAAACAGGCCTTTGAAGATAAATATGTCGTCACTATTTTGGTTAAAAATTTGTTTTGGTCCTCACTATGTAACAAGCACAAGAATCACACACACACACTCGTGAAAGTGAAAACATGTACAAAGTGGTTGGTCACAGAAGCAGCACTCTGAGAAAAACGCGAACACATTTAAAAGAGCAGAAGGGTTTCCCTGCATATCTGAGTCTATTTAATCAATAGAGAATCTACTCCAAAGAGAAGGGCATTTTCTGCCTGCCTAAGGTGGAAATGGCCAGAGAATTAACATGTTTTAAAATCCTAAGAGGGACCTTAGCCGTGAGGTCAGCGTGGCTAACACGATTATCATGCTTGGCTTGAGCAGCAGCTGAGCAGTAATATTGTTGTGACATCCCGCATAAAATATTTGACCACAATTACACACAAGTCAAGGTGACGCTGTCCAGCAAGCTCGAAATGGAGCTTTAAAGGAACCTATGTGAATACACAAGTCTTCAGCAAAAATCACTCATTGTTTGGACATATATGTGAAATGTAAGCTGGGTTAATTGATAACGTATAGCCACAGTATTTCAATTATTATCATATTCATCAGAAAATAATCATTTTCATGCCCAGAAAACCTATTTTATACAAACAAGTGGATGGTTGTTTTAACAAGCGTTCTACAGAACTAGTTTTAAGACTGAAAAGGTCTGACTTCAGAATTGCCCTGCAAAACAAGGCTTGGTATCCTCAAACCAAAACGGGTTCTTCTTGGGAGCAAACCCAGTTTATCCCTATGAGCACACATCCAAAAACGACCCAAATTAGCCTATTCAACATCCTTATCACCTCTTCTCTACTCTCATCTGGAATATGGTGGCTGGACAGTCAGAGAATAATCCTGTCACGGGCCAGTAGTTGATGACTCTGTGTCATGGTGTAACGAGTCTTGTCTTGTGCTGAACGTGTCAGAAACCAAGGACATGTTCGTTGAGTTGAGGAAGTCAGCACCCAACTCAAAACTGATAGATGTTGAGGGCAGTGATATTGATAAGTATTTGGGTACTGTGTTTGAAACAAGTTCAGCTTCCAACCTAACTCAGCTGCATGTTCCAAGAATAAGAGGAGTTGGAGCTCCTACCTACAAAGTGTCTTTTGTTTGCACAGCAATTAGTTGCCAAGATTTGCACATGTAATCTCTGCACCAAAGCAGTGAAATAATTCGGCATTCAACTGCTTTTTGACTGTTACCATTTAGGTGATCTCACCTTACAACTGTTTGTCCTCATAATTTGTCCATATTTTTGTATTATGTGATAATATGGAGTCATATGGAGAAATAATTAAATTTGAATTAACTTCACTTGACAGTTGTGGTAGATTAACAGCTACAATGTCTGCAAATATATTTAACATAAAACTATTTAATTGCTACATGCATACATAGATGGATAAACCTCTGTTTGAGCTGTATGCTAATTATGATACCACAAAATATTACATATTAATTTCTCTTTTGGGTACAGAATTTTTTTCAGAACACTAACACAAAGCAGATGTACAGTATATTGTGTGAGAAAACAAGTAATTTAATTTCAATTGGATCTAATGAGTCTTCTCTTATATTGCCTTTTCCACTCTATTAGCCTATATGTGTCCAGTAAATGACTACAGACAAAGGTTAGAACTAGAAAAAGCATTTCCTGCTGAAAATGCGTTGGAATGCTGAAAACTGAAATTAATCGCAAAAACATTGCTGAAAATAGATATCCAATTCTAAAACAAATTGCAAAAAGCTTAACAATTCAATAAGTTTAAATAAAATATGAAAAGTTTACAAATATGAAAAGTCATATCACCCCTCTCCTGAAAGAGCTGAACATTTTGATATTCGAACGGTTTCTGTAGCTTAAAAGAATTCCAGCAGTAGTGATATTTGTTGTAGTAGTAGTAGAAGTTGTAGTAGAAGTATTATTAGCAGTGTAAGTATTAGTAGCATTTGAATAAGTACTAGCTGTAGCAGTCGTGACATTTGTAGTAGCAGTAGTAGTAGAAGTTGTAGTCGAAGTATTAGTAATTAGAAGAAGTAGTAGAAGTACTAGTATCAGTAGTCGTAGTAATAGTTGTAGTAGTGGTCGTAGTATTTTATATAACAGTAGTAGTAGTATAATAAGTAGTAGTAATAGTAAAGTCAGTTTTTGAAGTAGCAGTAGTAGTAAGGCAAGGCAAGGCAAGGCAAGTTTATTTGTATAGCACATTTCAACAACAAGGTAATTCAAAAGTGCTTCACATAAAACCATTAAAAGCATCAAAACATAAGGCAAAAGAAAAGGAGATTTAAAAACAATTAAAGAAACAGTGTAAGAAATAAAATTCAGTAGTAAAAAGTAAAGGAGATTTAAAACATACATTGAAACAATAATTGATGTCTCCCTGAGACATTACGCTGCACGCAATCAACCATACACTGCCGCAATTCTGTAATTACTCGCACACAAACCACGTCTGGAAAAGATCTCTGCCGATCTGCCGATCTAGTAGTACTAGTAGCAGTCGTACTAATAGCTGTAGTAGTATTAGTACTGGTTATTAGTACTGGTAATAGCAGGAATAGCAGTATTAGCAGTTGTGGTATAAGTAATAATAGTAGTGGTAGTGGTAGTAATGGCAGTAGTGGTAGTAATAATATTCATGGTAGCAGTAATAGCAGTAGTAGTAATAGTAGCAACAGCAAAAGTTTAAGTAGTAGTAGTAGTAGTAGTAATACTAGAAATATTAGCAGTAGTAGTTATCGCAGTATTAGTAAGAGCATTCATTATTTCAACAAGCCTAATTTTGAGCTAAACGTTTAAATACAGTTAATCCATGGGGCTTTTATTTTGAAAGGGTGGGGCTGGGTGGGGCTGGGTGGGGGAGAGGAGACATAATCATAATGTCTGACACACATAAACAGAGGTTATTAAATGCCTGGCTTCATCACAAGCATTTCAGTTAGAATTCACTCTTTGGGGCTTTTATTTTTAAATGGTGTTAACAGCATTCCAACAATTTGTATCAGCAGCAATAAATTACAAGAAATCATATCAAGACAAACACACAAGCCTAATACATTGATCATACATAAATAGAAATCACTATATTTCAAAGAGAAAAAAATAGTAAATGTAAAAACGTGAATAAATAGTTGGTAATATGTTCTGTCTGCATATTTATTGTGGAATGGAAAGATTGTCGAACTGTCAATGTCAAAAAATATTGTCTTTGCATATTTAATTGTCCAAGTAAGGATGACTTGTTTATTGAACTGCAATAATCTGAAAAAAATTAAATTTAAATTAATTCATCATAATTGAAGTGAACTGAAGTGAATTAAAACTGTAAATTGAAAAAAGAACTCTGCAAAAAGCCTTACAGTTTTCCCCAAAGATCTCACAACATAGAAGCACTTTGGCCAACCAGAAGGAAACATAAAGGGCCTTTTGTCTACACTTTGGTGGTCAATGCACTGACAAATGCATGTAGAAAGAGGAGATATTTTTCAAAACCCTCTCCATCAAATTTGACTGAAATAACAAAAACAAATAAGTTTTAAGACAGAAGTGAACCCAACGTTTACTATCCCCATAGAAATTAAATACAATCCATAATGCCTTAACAGTAATTGTTTTCAAATAGATGTATAAGGCAGGCAGGGCACAAGATTATATTGTCACTATCAGTAGTTTGAGGTGTGTGCTGTTTCTTCAAAATATGCGTTGTTGGGTCACTGAAATCTGTCCACACAACCTTCTTTGACCCATCTTATATCTTTTTTTTAATGATAAGCACATTACACAAGAACTGTTGTGTTGCTCATGAACTTTAGTAGAGTCATGGATAAATAGTAACAGGATACATCGTTCTCATTGGTAAATTACACAATTTTACATATTTCATGCCTAAAAAACCATCATAGCAAGAGGGGCAAATTTGTCAACACAGAGCTTTCTGTACATTGGGCCCTGTGTTTGATGTTGATAAACAAATATATCACAATTTCAACAGTTTACAATCTTCTCATTTCCTACAATCAAAGGCTTTTCACATTCACATGCTTAGACCTAGCTTAATACTCCCAGTAGTTCAAGACTTCAAGTTAGCCCTGGACTGCCAGTCTTGTCAACATTGTCATTTAAATGATCCCAACATTAAGCTCAGTTTACTGAGCCTCACTGAAACGATGGGTTTTCCTTACTTGTAAGGAACATTTGGTTAGAGTCACTAGTTTGACTCAAGGTTAGAAGACGAGCTTGGAAAGATTAGTTTTCCAATTAAATCTTTTGACAAGACTCTTTGAACCAAGTCATGTGTTTTCGACATTCTGAAGACAATACCTTCAGCTTGGATTCCACAGTCTGACATTTTAACACTGGGCTTACATATACTGTATGTATTTTCAATAGGGTTTAGATTACCCTGAGGCTAGGTATACACATGTGAAAAACCTTGAATATACCTACCAGCTGAAACCCCATACTAATGACTCATGACATTAGGATAAAAATGTGTCCTTTCCTCGAGGTTAATTAGTTCATATGCATGTAGCAATTGAACTAACTGACACATTTTCATCCTTAATCTTTCATATATCTGTTAGAAAACTGATTAATAGGAAAAGGGAAGGATGACATGAATAAATAAATATAATACAATAATGTAAAAGATATTAATTGTGATAAAACATAAAATAAACATACATTGTTGGACCAAATAAGGTAGAGATCAAACAAAGAAAATAAACAGGTGTCCTGTTGTTTTGAGTCATTCTGTCCATGTGTCAGTAGTGTATGTTGCTGTTTGTTGAATCTGTCTGTTCTTAACACAAACCAAACTGTGAACAGAGCTCAGTGTCAGTGTGATAATACAAAGAGCTGAAACATTATGACCTTTGACCTGTCCAGTGGCTGTAGAGGCACTTTTTTTTGTTGTGGTCAAAGAGAGATATTGTACTAAGGAAGTAACACATATTGTTACCTTTACAGCTTGTTTAGGGAGGAGCTTGATGCTGGACAAAGGAGTGACTGTCACTGTGACAGTGATGACTGATGATGGATCTGCAGCAGTTTGGTTCCCTGCAGCCGTACACATGATCACTTGCATAAGGATCAACTGTAGTTAGTCTCTACTGAACTGAACTGTGCACATCCATGGATGGTGATGCTAAGGAAAAGAGAAAACAGAAAGTTATTGTAATAAACTGAAGACTGAAACAAAACATGTTAAAAAGTTACATAATTCACAATAATCAAATACCTTGAATTCTGCTGCAGGGCAGGACACCATGTATGTCCAGTGCCATTTCACACAGAGACGTTTAGGAAGGCTGCAGCTTCTGTTCAGCTTCTTCTATATGTTTAGCTCTCTGTGCAGTCCTGAGTGTCTTCACTGTGAAGTGGAGGGATCACAGAGGAGGAAGACCTGAAGGAAGAAGTTGATATAAATTACAATGTTATACTGGCTGTAACATCAGTGTTATTTAAACTGTTGCATTAATACAACGGGAATAAATGAATGCGCACACAATTTAAGCAAAACATTGTAAATCAAATATGAAATAAGAAAACTATACCTTATGCTCTGTTGTGAAGAAACCTCGACACTGGCAGGGAGAACACGTGTCTCTGTGGTCCAGCAGTGGTGGGTCCACTGTTGATGAACAGTTGAGATGGTGCTGCAGCATCTGGTCTGTGGTGACATGATGTCTTGGTTGTTTTGAGCTGATCCAGTATGTCAGAGCCAGACAGAAGGTGAGGCAAAGGCAGGCAGGTGTTTTGTCATCCTCTGCCTTGAAGACTGACTGGGACAAGCAGGAAGTAAAATGTTTATCTATGTGATCCAACAGTGATAAGTCCTCCGTTGATTGACAGTTCAGTTAGTGCTGCAGTCTCTGGCCTGTTGCAGCATGTCTCGGTTGCTGTGAGCTGATCCTCACAGTGCTGAAGGAGGTGAGGCCAATGCTGGCAGGTGTCCTTACCCGAGGACACAGGAGAACTGCGTCTTCTGTCCATCAGAAAGGAAACTTAGCTTTACAGAGGACACAGGAGAACTGTGTCTCCGGTCCAGGGGAAAGAAAGCCTAAATGAGTAACAGTCTCTAGCAAGGCCACCCGCCCTGCTAGAGTGTGAAAGTGATTGGGATGGAAATGTGGGGTTTCAGCTGGTAGGTATCATTACACCAGAAAGTATGTGTTACATCTAGAACACATACTTTCTGATGTACGTCTGCTATGCTAAATGTTTGCAGCCGGATACAATGCTGTATACAGCTGCTGAAAGAGTTTTGGCCTGTGCATTTATCAACCCTGACCCAAACCCACCCTGATAAATGCACAGGCCAAAATGTGTTGGAAATATAGCTCGAAACAATATGGTTACCTGGAAAGAATATTAGGCAAGGCAAGGCAAGTTTATTTGTATAGCACATTTCAACAACAAGGTAATTCAAAGTGCTTCACATAATATTACCCATAATATTGTCCAATACTGTGAAAAGATGATTACCAAACGAAATTCCATTCAACTGACTAAATAAAGTCCAACGTGTCTTGTGACCGCATAATTAGGTTTCCTTTACGTGAATTACTCTTGATAAACTAAATCTCTGCAAGTCTGTTATATTCCATACATCATTCTCAGTAAACATAGTCATCACAATATACTCTTTTTGAATTCATCATTGTATCTTTCAATAATTTTGTCATCAGAATGTGTCATTAATACATATATCACAAACTTTTGTTCATCTCGATTAGTCTATACTTCATTGAGTTATGTTTTATCAACACACTGTTATGCTGTATTATTTATACACTACATTATAATAAACTATTTTCTTAATCTCTGCACTGAAAATATTAGTTTAAGTTTAGTTACAGATACTTTGCATTTTTCTTGATCTTTAAAACTCAGCTGATACCTTTATGGACTGCTAGAGGACATGACACAGTAGACCGGGTTGTGACAACTGTAATAGGTTTTCATCACACCAGAGTGTAGACAATGTTGTGGCTGACAGATGAAAATGAGGTCCAGCAGTGTGTTCTTCTCTGTGGTTGCAGTAGTGATGACTTGTGCATAGCCCCTGGATTGAAAGAGCTCAAGTATTGGCTTACTTGTGTTGGATGAGAGATTCTCGTTGAAATCACCACAGACAATGATGGGCTGACAGTCCATGATCTCCAATGAGTCCAGAAGGCTTCCCAGGTTTGACAGGAATGATCTCACACTGTAGTCTGGAGGTCTGTATACAGCTGCAATCAGTGCACTCACTGGGGCTTCAACCTTCAGAGCCACAAACTCAAGATCAGTTACATTATGGATGTACTGTTTTTCACGCACTTGAATGTGGCTTTTCACATAAACAGCAACTCCACCGCCACGTCTGTTGGGCATTTCTGGAACATTTGTGTAGGACAGGTGTCTGTTGCGTTTCAACATATTGTAGCCCTCTATATGGAGACTGTCTGCAACAAAGGAGCCTTGAAGGTGAGTTTCTGTGAGACACAAAACATCTGCAAGACACAGTTCATGATGGCTCCTGATGTCATTGACATGAGATGGCAAACCTTCTGTGTTATGGTGAACAATGGTCAGAGTGTCATGTCTGCTCGATGTCTGTTGGATTTGAAGAAGAGGCATCATGTCATCCAATCTGACTTGTCTCATGGTCTCTAGGGCTCCAGTGATTGCTGGGTTGGTATATATCTTACTCTCATCCAGATCCAGCATGTGCAGTCCACTGAGAGAGGTCACTCTACTGACAGCTACATAAGCCATGCCAGGTTCAAAAATGTGTTTTAGTGAGACTACAGCTGATGTCCTTGTCATACCTTGAACCTTGTGTATTGTACAAGCAAAGGCAAGTCGAACAGGAAACTGTCTGCGTACCACTCCTTTCTGTTTCAGATTGTCCTCTGCTCTCTCTACGTACACTAGATCATCAGGTCTGCCTGGTGCTCTATTACGGTAATTCATTCCAGCGGTTTCATCATCCATCTTGAGCCCAAGCATCGTGACATGTGCAACACCACTTTGTTCTGAGGTTATTACCCTGACTAATGTAGCAAACGATCCATTCACCAATCCTTGAGACACGTCTATGTTTCTGGTGAGCTTGACTCGAGCACCTTCAGCTACATTCAGTGTATCTGGTAACTCATTTCTGTTTCCTTTGTATGGTTTGGTTTGTCGGGCCATTCTTCCAGTTCGTGGGTCCTTTTTGTAGTCATCTGCATCGATCTTGGTGATATGAGAATGGAGCAGAGCTAATGTTGCTGAGTTGTGTGAATCAACCTGTTTATTAGTTGCAAAGATGTGCAGTACATCAGTTGGACAAAGTGCTGGTTCAGTGATGGTCTGTGACAACAAAGCTCTGTCTGCTTCAGACAACTTATCTGACTTTCCTTTCACACGGATCCGGTTCAACATCTCTGCAAAGTTAACATCATCCTTCTGAAGCATAATCTCAGTTAGAGTGATCATCTGAAAGTTTTCCTGCCATAGGTCGATCTCACATGGCTCATACATACAGAGGGTCTTGGACTGTCGCACTGGTGGTAGCTGATAAAAGTCTCCTACAGCTATTACTGACATTCCTCCAAAGGGTCTGTGGCTGCCTTTGATCTGTTTCAGTTTCGCATCCACAAAAGCAAACAGGGGCTTTGACACCATGGACACTTCATCAATGATGAGGATCTCAGCATTTAAAAGTTCTGATCGGACTTCATCCAGTTTGTTGCCAAGTCCTTGAAATGGAGGTTTCAGACTTCGTGGTAGCTTGAGCAGAGAGTGCAGTGTTGTACCTGATATATTAAATGCTGCAGTTCCATTGAAAGCAGTCAATGGGACAGTGGGGTTTGATATGTCAGCCTCCTCAGAATGTCTCGGAAGTTTGCACAGTATCTTAGATGCCTCTGAGTAGATGCATTTAATGAGATGTGACTTTCCTGTTCCAGCACCACCATTGATGTAACAGAAAAACTGCTCAGAATTTAGGCCACAGACACGCTTTATGCACCAGTCTCTAACTGCATAGAATACACATGCTTGTTTCGGGTTCAGGTTCTGATACATCTGTCGTAACAGTGTGGGGTCTAAGACAGGGGGCTCTCTGACGGCTCTGACTTCTGTTACAGCATTATCCTGATTACTGTATTCTGGGACATTCTCTTGTACATTTTCATGATCTGGCTCTGGTGCCTCCAGTTCTTCTATACATTCCAACCTGACCACTTCAGATTCTGGCGCCAGATGACACCATTCATCAATCACGCCTCTGTTCTGTTCAAATTCCTCGACTGCATTCTCAATCTCCTCAGTGTTTTTCTCATATTTGTCTCTGTTTCGTTTCACAATGTGTTTGACATACTCAGGATGGTCAGAACCTCGTAGTTGAACAAGACAACTGTTGTAGAAGGACTCGTACATGGGGAAATACGGTGTTTTCAGTTCCTGGTCTGATCGGTGAGCAAGGTACAGTTTCACTAATGTGCCATAGAACTTCTCAGGATATTTTTCCTGTGAGCAGCGGTAAAATCTAATGATAGCAGGTTTATCGTTTTTCCTCTTTTGCACAAATCCCATCTCATTGAGGAGTGGCAACACATCTTTACCTTTTTTCTGCTGTCCATAGACAATTCTGCAAGTAGCTCCGAAATCAGCCAAACACATCTCCTCAAAATCTGGTGTTTCAGGTCTGGCTTTGTATTTGTCATTCAAAGATGTCATCCACACATTTACACTTTCTGATGTTGTGTTCTCTAGGTAAGACATGGGGCGACTCATTTTCAGTGCGTTGTCATCTGTCGGTATGAATATGACACCACGTGAACACTTCTTCATGTTAATGCCACAGGCACGAGTCACACACTCCTGAGCACTGACCTCTCTCTTTTTAGAGTAAGCTTGCATGATTTCTCTCATTTCATCACATTCATTGACGTTGTCTCTGGTGGAGTTCTCAATGACTGTTTTGAGGTACTCAGAAAGTCCAGATTCCTTTTTGGTTATGTAGCTGGTGAGATACATGATGCATGAATATGCATTGAGAATATAACTTACATCAATATTGGCATCCCAGGCTTCAAGTAGATCTGGATTATATCCATTTACCCAGCAGTCTTTTGGCTCACGTTTCAGTATCACCGCACTGGATTTGTTGATCATGTTGAGGCATCGTTCATACTCATGGAGTGTTAAGTCGCATCGAGATAGGAGCTGCTGCAAACTGAGTGAGGCAGTTTCAGGTTCATTCAGCAACAAGTTCAGTGGTTGGAGCTTTGACTTTGCCATTTCCACTTGCAGTGGATCAACGTTCTCATCAGGTCTCGTTATGATTATGTTTCTGGCAGGTGGTTTGGGAAATCCAAATCTGCAACCCGAGCTGGGACTTCTGAAACATGTCCTTGAGTGGTTTTTGCTGTGTATTTGCACTTATGTAACCTTCTTGTACAGTTCAGGTTGTGAATGTGGGTCAGGCAGCTGAGCTGTGATGTATTTGGACACAAAATCCGACACAATCTGATCATCATCCTTCTCAAACACAGGTGCACCTTCTACCCATATGAGACAGTGAATGTGTGGGCTTCCTCTGTGCTGAAACTCAACTCTGTAAAAGTAGTCAACAACTTTGCCGAGAGGCTGTGCAGGAGATAAGAGCAAATCTCTGAATAATGCCTCAACACGCTTATCAAACATGCACATTGTTGTCACTGGATTGCTTCTCAGTATGTCACACTTTACTGACCAGTCGAGCCCTTCAACTTTGACCTCCTCACCTTGCTGTCTTTTTATTGCCTCAATCACTTCAGGCCAACGCATCTCAGCTGCAGAAAATGTACAAAAGAATGTGGGGGTTCCCAACTGTCTGATCATGGCAAAAACATCTCTTGTAGTTTTCTCCCAATAAGCTGGTGTTCCTCTCAGTGGCTGCATGAATCTGATTGCATCGTTATTCCTCACCAGTCTCTCGACTTCTCGTTTATTCTGCAGCATACCAGAAGTTATTCTTCGTCCATCTCTGGTCAAAGGCTTCCCTTTCCTCAACTGTATTGTCATGCTGGAGGTAGCCAAATATATTTCAGTCACAAACTGTGCAAAGAACAAATAATTTGTGTCTCTGGCAAAACGATCATCAGTACAGAAAAGCCTTGCTTTGAAATAACTGCTGGGTGTTACTTTAATACGTCTCATCTCATCCAGTGTGTTTTGACCAGTAGGAAACTGTACCGGGAAAGCCATCGTCTCCAGTTTAGGTGTTCTGAAAAAGCCAACAGGACTGTTTCTTTCTGCAGGGGCAACAGAGTAGATTCCTTCACTGAAACATAAAATCTCCTCTGAAACATCACATGGCTGAAGACATGATTCTAGAGCAAAACCACCGTTAGGCATGTCACCTTCCTGTTCTGCATCATCTCTCTGCTCCTGTGGTTGTTCACCATCACATGACAACATGTCAAGATCCTGTTCACCTTCAGCCTCAGTTTCTGCCTCACACAGTGCACTTTTCTCACACATGTCCATGTCCATTAAATCAGCTTCATCATAATCATTTTCATCCATTGTTTCATCCTCATCATTATCATCGTCATCATCAGGAAGTGTTGGGTCACATAGCTCAGGCTCATCTCTGATAGTTATGTCCTGGTATTGTGGGTGAATGTGTTTGAGTTTATGCAGCGCCTGCACTAGTTTAGACCAGGTGACAGCCTGGAACAGCTGATGACCTTTGTAACACAATCGTCTCTTCAGTTTCACTCTCATGACCTGGGACTCACTTCTCAGTCTGGGTAACGCTTCCACTGTTTCCTGCACCTCAGACGGAACACAAACCACGTTACCATGTATTGATCTCTGTCTACCTTTGGGAAGAGGAATGCTTTTGGCAAAGGCTATACACTTAGCAATGAGATGTCTCTCCAATATGTTGAGATCACACAGTTCAGGTGGAATGTCAGCGAGCTCCAAGTTGTTAGCTACAGCGAGTGTTGGCATGGCTCCATCTTTAAGATGAGTATGACAGGTGTGACAAATCCACTCTTCCTTCCTCTCATCAGGCACTTTGCACTGTTCATCTCTGCACTCATCATCACAAACATGGACATACTTTCCTGTCAGGCATGCTGCAACCATGTCTGGATTTTTGACAAAGTTTAACCTTTTACAGGGTCTCACTTGGTTTGGAAATGATGCTTTATGACAGACGGTGCACACATAAGTGGGACCAGCCTTTATTTGTGACCTGAAAACAGATATGGCCTCTTTGATCAAACTGTTGTCACTTTCTTCTGTTTGTCTATTTATCCCTCTGTATTTCCTTTTTATTTTCATGGCACATCTCATTTTATGCATTCTCCTATATGTAGGATTGTTTTGATATCGGTCTTTCATTCGTTGTTTCATGAGTTGTCTGTGTCTTAGTGTGAATGCTTGGTCATGAGCATAATGCTGAGTGATTTGAGATCTTATCCTCTCTCTAAAGTCTTTGCTGCATTTATAAAGAGCAGTGAAATACTGGGTTTTCTTCTGTCTAAAATCATCATCGTCTTTGTAACGCGTGGAAATGTATTTTTTCCGTTTCTGCTGAAGGTATACACTGTCTCTTGTATCATTAATTTTATTTTGTCTAAAGTCAGAATTGTTTTGATATTTCCTCCTTGCATGAGATTTTTTATTTCCTTTATATGCTTTATTTGAAGCATACTTTTCCCTTTCTTTCCTTTTCTGATTCTCTTTTCTTTGTGAATTGTTTTCAGAGATCATTAGTCTTCTCTTCATTTTACTCCTTTCGTGTTTACTAAACTTTGACAATCTACAGATGGTTTCCTGCAACACAGTAACAGAGAGTTCACTGGCAACAGTATTTATTATTGAAGGAGAAATGTTTGATTCATTGAGAGACGCATCATGTGATGGATGGAAACTGAATTCACTTGAGGGTTCTGGTTTATTTTGGGTATCAGGGAAGATGATCTCTTGTTGTCTCACAGATGATGTAAAAGTGATGTCACCGGACTCTCCTGTCAATATGTTATCAGAGGGATCACTGAGAACAGGGTTTATCACTTCAGCAGTCAATTCTGATTCACTGTGAGGAGCATCATGTGATGGGAATGATCGGATGAGGACCTCTGGTTGTTTCACAGCTGTGGTGTGAGGAGACATTTCAGGTAAAATGTTCTCAGGACGATCAGCGGCTGTGTTTGTCTTCAGAGTCGGTGAGTTTGATTCATCAACAGCTTCATCCAACAGAGTAGGTTCATCCTCAGTGACAGCTGTAGGTCTGCAGTCTGTGTTTGGGATAGCATCATTCAGGTTGACTGTGTTCACATTGTAAAACTCCACAGGCTTTAACTTATAGTTACAGGAGGACTGTGTGCCCATCATTCTGTGGGACTTCTTGAGCGTGTCAATCATATCACTGAGACGTGTGAATGTCACCATGACAGCGGTACCAGGAGTATGTGAACCGGGTGGTAGGGGCAAACCTCTGGCTGTTCTGGAGTGTGGGTCAAAGAAACCATATCTGCCTGACCTGGTTCTGAATACTGCAATGGACAACAGTCTCATCAACAGCAAAGCATACTTCACATCTGACAACAAGCAGCTCAGTCCTGACTCCAGGTCCAGAAAGCTATCGAGAGCTCCAGGTAAAGGTTCTCCTAATGTGCCGTACCTAGAAAGTTGTCATGTCCACATAATGTGTCAACCTGCGTGCAGGAACTTCATCAGGGAGCTCATCGGTAGTCAGATAGATGTGATCCACGACCCTTTTCCTTGTCTCTTTATACATCGTGTTACCTTTACCCAACACAAGGTTGAGGTCTGTTTTGGTGAAGTTTTCATTCTCATGAAGGAATGCAAGAAAGGTTAGTGAGTTACAGGTACACTGCTGATTTCTGGTTCTGCCATATTTAACAGAAGCCTGGCTGCGGGATGCACGGACATGTTGTTCATCTCCCAGGTTTACAAAGTCTGCATGAGAAGGTCCTGCTGCAAATGCCTGTGGTACACATGACTCATAACTTTGACCTCTATGGTTTACCTGCTTCACATTAGAAGGCCCTGCCTCACATGAGTCATCACTGTGTTGTCCTCTCTTTACAATATCTGCATAAGATACCTGTGGTGCACATGACCCATCACATTGACCTCTGGAGTTTTCCTGGTTGACATTAGAAGGTCCTTCCTCACATGACTCATCACTGTGTTGTCCTCTCTTTACATGTGCATAAGAAACCTTTGGTACACATGATGCATGAGGCTGACCTCCCTGTTCCACACTTCCAGCATGAGACGCTGCAGACATCTTTACTTCTCCACTGCTCTGAGGACCACCACATTCTGCTTCTTCAGTCGTTGCACAGTCATTGAACCTCTGCCAGCGCAGCCTCTGAGCTTGAGACCCCTTACCCTTCCTTGGCATTGTTGACTTTTATTGTACAAAACCAAGGTATTAAACCCAATATTATTGGTAAAAGGATCTGAAGATGGATGAAACCTGTCTGCTTTTAGCAATCAAAATCACTTAGGTATGATACATTAACTCACAGAAGAGTTTGGGGTTAAATCCTTCAAAAATTTTCAATTTATAATTATACACCAAAAGAAGAGACTTCACAGTATCCAATCAAATGTTAATCCAGAAAATCCTAACCAAGTCTGTATAAATAAATGACGTCAAATTTAACAATAGAAAGAGATCAAGATTAATGCTCCAATTTTACTTTATTGACACACTATGGTATTTGTATATTGTAGTTTGTGACACGAATATCAAATTCAGTGACAGTAATCTCAAGTATATTGCTTCCAGTCTAAATATATTATCGCTAATATAGTTAGGTTTATATCTAACAAACCAAATCAAAGAATCCAGTTGTTTGACTTACTACAGTAAATGAAGGTTAAATAACAAAGCACTTCTACACACTGATTTAAATCGTGTGATCAAGTCTTTACTTGGTCTGTATACGTGAATAAAGGACTGTGTATGTTAAATGTTCAATACTTCTCAAAGAAACCTTGACAAATCTGTGGAAATATATATTCAATGTAAAAACTGAAGTTTAACACTGACACACAGCTGAAGTTAAATTATGCTACTTCCAAAACTGTTTATGATTGAAGCCACCTAAATCTCAAATGTAGTAATCCAATACACTTGAAACTGGTTAATTTAAACTGTTAAGACTTCAGTCAGATTTCAAAATGCCTCAATTTATAGCTACTTACTAAGGTAACAGTATTAATAGTGTAAGAACGAGACTGTATTAACAATTTAAGGCTGACGCACTACAAAGAATAAACTCCGTTAATTTCAAAGCTTTATGTTATATGTAAATATTGAAATTTAACACAGAATACACAATTTAAATAATTTCCACGAACACACAACCAGTAGTCCAATATCAGCTATGATCTGTTGTGATCCTAAACTGTTTGCACTCACCAGCAGAGAATAAGTTAACACTACTACACTACACTATGGTTTATAATCAGAATCAGGAAGAGTTGTCGTGGCAGTGAGATGACAGATGAATGCTTCTGAAGAACGTTGGGTCTGCAGACAGGAAACAGTCACTCCAAATAAATGCAGTTCCTCCTCATAGATGTCTGTATTTTATTTCAGTAGGAACACGTTAAACAACAACAAAACACTTTGAATGAAACAATGGATGTTTTTTTTTTTATTAAATAATAATGAATACAATGTATGTAGTGGTATTACTTGTACTCGTATGTAGACTAGTCAAGTGAACAGTTTGAAATGTGAAATATCTGTTACCAAAACAAACCTCTGGGTACAAACCAACAAAGATCAGGAACTAGACTTATTCTCTAATGTGGATCTTCACTAATTGTTTATGTATATTGACCAGAATGCAGTTTCTTTAATTATGTTAACTTAATCATGCACTTTTACAAGAAATTATATTCTTGGAAATTTACCAGATTTAATTCTAAATTATAATTTCTTTGTCCAAATGTTTGTGATAGAAGTGTAACTTCTTGAATTACCAGAAAATGATGTGCATGTATTTTTCAGTTATATGTTCAAACCAATTTTGTTGAAAAAAATCTCAAATAGTATATTTCAAATGTGTTGTTCAATGTGTACAAATAGTAATAGTATTCTATAGATGTATATGATGTAGATAAAAGATTGACAGAGGTGCGCGTGAGAGGAGAATCTCTGATTCTTCAAAAAGATAGATCAGGTACCAGTAACCCAAGGATTGTGAGTGGATCAGACGATCAGTGGAGAGACAGAGAGTGGGCGAGATGAGAGACTCTCAGGTTTTCATATAACAGACAGGTTCTTGTTAACCATGGATAACCAAGCAATTTGGTTCAGTACGAGGATTTCAGAATTCAGTTTTCATCAAGCTTTGTTCAGTAGATTTGTTCAATTCAGGAGGTTTTTAACAGATAGAGTGGGATACAAAGAAGGAGTTCAAAATCAGACAGAGCGGTAGATTGACAGGAAAGATAGAGGGACCAATGCTTAGACAGAGTGGATACAAGGTATAGTAAAGACAGAGAGCCAATATGATAGAGGAGAGGGGAGACAGCTGGACACCTGTAAGACACAATAAAGACACACATTAGACAGCAGTCTGAATAACAAACTAAGTAACTTCTACTCTAAGCTAACAGATCAGTGAAGTGTCTGCTCACATGAACAGAATGTAAACCAGTACACCCCAGGTAATACTGCAAATATTTATATGAAAAACTTTCCTATCAATTAAGTAGGGCTGGTTTAGACGTGTCATGGCCACACTGCCTGTGTCTCTCACATGAGTAGTTTCCACAGTGTTGTTGCTGCTGCCAGCGCTTCTTTCTACATGGTTTACCTTTCATAATTACTATACTGTTTCATTTCATTTTAAATGGAATTTTTATTTATTTTCAACAGAAAAGGGTGAAGAAGCCTGTGTGCTTTCATAAATAATATTAATAATCCACAATTAAAATGAAGGCGTGCAAGTCATTGCATTTTCCCACACTATCCTGTAAATATTTCAGAATAAAAGCCTTGTGTTAACAAATGATGGGATTCTGTTGGCAGAAAGATGCTAGCAGGCTTTTATTTTTATATTAAGTGTCTATTTTAACTGTGAAACCCATGGCACACTGAACAAAATAGGCGAGACCTTGAATCTCTAAGAGACACAGCTGAGACGCTGGCAAGCCACGCTGCTAACGTACGCGCCAAAATAAAAACCAAGCGGTTCAGTGTTTCATTACATCACTACATGTTTTAAGAAACTGCATTCAGTTCTCATACCAACATTTTCCCCGTGTGAACTTACTGTCAAATCACCACGGAGTCGCCAACACTGATAGTCTACAGTTAGAGACAGGAAGGAAGAGGCCGGAATGAGGAGAGAGAAATAAATCATGTTTCCATATAGCTATAGCACTACTAATACGAGTCCAGCAGATGGCGACAAATTCCTAATCAACTTCGGTGAATATGACAATAAATTATTAAATAATGATGAAACTATTGGTAAACTGTTGCCATTTTTAACTATGCATTATTATTTGCATTGCTGCAACTATCACAGAAGCAATTGGCATTTAAGCTTAAAGCAGAATATGACAACCAACTCAGGACAATATTTGATCATGTTAAAAAAACAGGAATACATAATAATTTTGCTATTATGTGGAATTTAAATTGATTCATGAATTCAAATACACTTATTTTTGTCAAGTCCAAGGTTTGTTTTGTGAGAGAGACAGAATGACAGACACAACCTTCTTTGACCCATCTTATATCTTTTTTTTAATGATAAGCACATTACACAAGAACTGTTGTGTTGCTCATGAACTTTAGTAGAGTCATGGATAAATAGTAACAGGATACATCGTTCTCATTGGTAAATTACACAATTTTACATATTTCATGCCTAAAAAACCATCATAGCAAGAGGGGCAAATTTGTCAACACAGAGCTTTCTGTACATTGGGCCCTGTGTTTGATGTTGATAAACAAATATATCACAATTTCAACAGTTTACAATCTTCTCATTTCCTACAATCAAAGGCTTTTCACATTCACATGCTTAGACCTAGCTTAATACTCCCAGTAGTTCAAGACTTCAAGTTAGCCCTGGACTGCCAGTCTTGTCAACATTGTCATTTAAATGATCCCAACATTAAGCTCAGTTTACTGAGCCTCACTGAAACGATGGGTTTTCCTTACTTGTAAGGAACATTTGGTTAGAGTCACTAGTTTGACTCAAGGTTAGAAGACGAGCTTGGAAAGATTAGTTTTCCAATTAAATCTTTTGACAAGACTCTTTGAACCAAGTCATGTGTTTTCGACATTCTGAAGACAATACCTTCAGCTTGGATTCCACAGTCTGACATTTTAACACTGGGCTTACATATACTGTATGTATTTTCAATAGGGTTTAGATTACCCTGAGGCTAGGTATACACATGTGAAAAACCTTGAATATACCTACCAGCTGAAACCCCATACTAATGACTCATGACATTAGGATAAAAATGTGTCCTTTCCTCGAGGTTAATTAGTTCATATGCATGTAGCAATTGAACTAACTGACACATTTTCATCCTTAATCTTTCATATATCTGTTAGAAAACTGATTAATAGGAAAAGGGAAGGATGACATGAATAAATAAATAGAATACAATAATGTAAAAGATATTAATTGTGATAAAACATAAAATAAACATACATTGTTGGACCAAATAAGGTAGAGATCAAACAAAGAAAATAAACAGGTGTCCTGTTGTTTTGAGTCATTCTGTCCATGTGTCAGTAGTGTATGTTGCTGTTTGTTGAATCTGTCTGTTCTTAACACAAACCAAACTGTGAACAGAGCTCAGTGTCAGTGTGATAATACAAAGAGCTGAAACATTATGACCTTTGACCTGTCCAGTGGCTGTAGAGGCACTTTTTATTTTAAAATGGCGTGTGTGTGTGTGTGTGTGTGGGGGGGGGGGGGGGTGGAGGAGGGGGGAAAGACCTCTGAAGATCCCTAAGACCTGAATGACTGTATGAGAGACAGAGAGATAGAGGGAGTGTATGTGTGCGTGTGTCTGTGAGTCTGTGTGTTTATCAACATCACTAATTGGCTCAATCGCAAACACCTGTGTGCCTGAAGCCATTTGAAAATATTCTCCATCGACATCCCATTGAAAATAAAAAGCTTAATAATTCAAAAAGTTTAAAGGTTAGAAATATGAAAAGTCATAGCACCCCTCTGGTGAAAGGGCTGAACATTTTGATCGTTGAATGGTTTCTGTAGCTTAAGAAATGAAGGAGAAGAAGAGGTGCGACGGAAGAAATAGAAGAAGTTGAATAAAGATTCGAAGAACAAAAGTTCCAACAATAAAGATTAACAGCATTCCAACAATAAACATACCTGGGGTGCTTTGTCCTTATAATCCTGCTTGGCATACTATTCCAAATGTCATCCTTGTCAGTTGAGGAAGTGTATTATATCCACAAGTTTATACCTGCAAACATCTGAGCAATGTCTGACCTCAATCTTTCTAATGATAGCCTGGGTTACTGCTGGCAAAAGCATATTGCTTCTTCTCTTATGTGAAATGTTCGTCCCTTCCGTGCTTTGTGCCCTTCATTATCAAATAAAAGCAAAAATCATTCGCTTGTGAAACATGTTCTGTGATCAGAGAGGCTTGTAATGAATTTGGGAAAGGAAGGACTCAAAAGCAATGTCGAGCTTTTGCCTTAAAGGCACACCAACTGGGAACCAGTGAGCTTAGCTAATTGAAGTTGGGCTTTGTTCTGTATGGTGCCCGTTGAAAACAGTTACTGAGGTTGACAGGGGAAGAGAGCAGCAGAGAGAGTTTGTCCCAACTTGATCCAGACATGAGCTGTTTTAAGCGCTTCCCCAAGAAGGCCAGGGAAGTAGAGACATCACTGTCAGCTCTTAGGGCAGTTCATTGAGGATTGAGCTTGGTGAGAGAGAGACTGGAGCGGCAGCTGTATCTCCAGCGACATTAGCAAGACTCCTAACAGATCAACTATAAAGACAACCCCCCCCCCCCCCCAAAAAAATATTATTGATTATGGCCATGATGATTTAGAATTCACAATATTTGATTCATCTCCAGGCCTTGGAAAACACTCCCTGTTTACCATGTGTTTACTGTGATGAATTCAGTTTCTTCAATAATCCCCAGTCTAGAATCACCAATTAGCCAAGCTTAGTTTGGCAGTGCACTGTGCTTGTGTACAGAGTGTACAAAGCCAGAGAGGCGAAACTTTGACAAAAAAAAGACAACATGTTATTTACTCTGTCGACAGACCCAGAATTCTCACTGCTCACAGAACACACAGAGAGCAGGTGGCTTCGCCCTGGATGACAGCTGGGCTCCAAAACCCTGTTCCCCTTTTCCTTCCAGGAGCGAGTGGATCTGCCATGTGGCGTGACAGCACAAGGACAGGATAGAATGAAATCCAGCTGTGTGAATTTGATCAAATTACCTGCAGTCATGAATTATGGGCATGCCTAGTCTAAGTCTATAGCCCAAAGTGGCTGCAATGCTCATCACATCGCACAATATGAAAGCTTTGAACTGGACACACTTACAAAGTACTAGGGCTAAAGAAATTTAAAGTTTTTAAATGGAGTCACTAAATTCTAAAGCATAAAATTGCTCTGAAACTACCACAGCAATCACTGTGTGTAAAAGTCAAAATGTGAAAATCATTTGAGCATGGATATCTACAGCTAATCTCATTACATTCACGTCACTGATTATAATGTGTACAAACAAAATGAGATTCAAGTGGCACTTATTCAGGAGTCACATCTTACCATTAAGGTTTGCTAATAGGCACTATTATACAGCTGCTACGGCCTCATTTAACTCTAAGAGCTGCGGTGTGTTAGTGGTCCTCAAACGTAACCTTTCCATAAGCATTATAGAAACCTATGGAAGCACTGATGGCCGCATGGCTTATATTAAAACGAACTTTGCAGGATGCAAAATAGCATTTCTTGCACTTTATACACCTAACCAATTTGATCCTACTTTCTTTAATAATATCAACGATCTCTTAGCCAACTTGGAAGGTTTTTCAGTTGTAATTGTCGCTTATATGAATGCTGTACTGCACTTAACACGTGACCGTCTGTTGATTCAACGAAATACGCACATAAACGTACAATGTCTGCATTTCAAGGTCTCATGTCTGATTTTAGTCTCACCGATTTATATCGCATTATCAACCCTGCATCTAGACAGTAGTTTTTACTCAAACAGACACAAATCTTATTCTAGAATAGACAATTTGCTTGCTGGTTCAACCGCAATACATATTCCAAACAAAACACACAATAATTTAAATGAATAATTTCTTTTTTGCTTTTTTCGGGATTTTGGTCAGACACATGCAACGCTGATCACCGTAATGTGTGGTATTTGTTATAAATGTACGTTGGTACATAGAGGGTGATAAGAAGCTGTACATGGAGGGACTTAGGACCCAGGGGAATGTAGGTGAAGCATGGAACCTGTAGTCTGTACCATAGCAGTAACGTGCAACATGTGGAAGTTAAGCGAATAAAGAGTTGCAGTTAAACCTCCCGTCGTGTTCGGGTCAAATCTGACCGATTTACAACTTTAATCAATCATAAATATTGTGTTTTACATCTGATTACCTCAAGGCCTCATGATATCCTCCACACTAGGCATTTGAACATATACAATTGCTGATCACCACTTTCATTGAATTTTTTGTGGTTCAGTCAACTTTAACACCCATGGTGTTCCCGGTCAAAAGTGACCACCATAGGAAATGAATGGGAAACACGAGATTATGTCCATTCATCCGATGGAAAACAGCCCCATACACACTCACATCCACAAAAAATGTCTCTGAAATTGAAGATAATATTGATCCTGATTTCGATCCGTACAATTGTGAGACTGACCAGTCAACAGATGGCGAGGAGGTGGCACCAGAGGTACAGGCACCTGAGGTGACATTCCAGTCCAAGGGTGGCAACTTGCTCTGGCATTCATCCTTTTAGGACAGAGGAAGCAGAGCGAGAACTGAACATATAATAAGGATGACGCCAGGGCCAACACGTTATGCGACATCTCGTGTGGATGACATCAAGTCCAACTTCCAACTCTTTTTACCAGAGTCCATTGAGGGCGTTATACTGAACATGACAAACCTGGAGGGGAGGCGTGTGTTTGGGGACACGTGGAGAGCATTGGACCAGGTAGACCTCCAAGCCTACATGGGTCTGTTGCTTCTAGCAGGAGTATACCGGTCAAACCATGAGGCTACAAAAAGTCTGTGGGATGCGAAGTCCGGGAGGCCTATATTCCGGTCAACAATGTCCTTACAGCAGTTTCATGTCCTCTCAAGAATTATCCGATTCGATAGAGATACACGGCCTACCCGCTGGCGAAACGACAAACTGGCTGCCATCAGGAACGTTTGGGACAGGTGGGTAGAGCGCCTACCACTGATGTACAATCCAGGCCCTGAGGTGACAGTCGACGAGCGCCTGGTCCCTTTTAGAGGTCGCTGTCCATTCAAGCAGTACATGCCAAGCAAACCAGGCAAGTATGGAATCAAGATCTGGGCAGCATGTGATGCCAGGAGCAGCTATGCCTGTAATATGCAGGTCTACACGGGGAAACTTATTGATGGAAGGTCAGAAAAAAAAAATATATATATATATATGATCCTGTTGAGCAGGGATTTTAGGCGACAGGAGCAGCAAGAGGGGGGGGGGACAGCTGTTGACGCAAACAGGAAGTCCTCTTAGGCCATCTCACGTAGACCGCGAGGGCTGAGTCCTCTGAATTGAGACACAAATGTGGGGGCACAACAATAATCCTATACAAAGCATTCTAATAAGATAACCAGTAGTTACCCGGGGTATCAATAGCCTTTTGCTTTGTTTTTTGTTGCTGTCACAGAGATGCAAGTTGTGACTGTCACCCTTTTTCTTTGCTGGGGGGGACAGCTGGTGACAACTGGAAGTCCTCTGTAGATCAGACCATCTCATTTCGGAGACCGCTCGGTTCAGCCTTGACGGTCTTCTGAGGACGCGGCTCGCGTAGACCGCCAAGGCTGGGTCCTCCGAAGGATGCAGTCGCTGGATTGGAACACAGCTAATATTCCAATTAATTGAAGGTGTATAATATCGAAATTGAAAGCCTTGGAGTTAAACAATTAGCCCTTTTCTAACCCCCCGGTGCTACTCCGTCAGGCTGCGAGAGCTACCATGGAGTCCACACTGTCACTAATTGCACTACACTGAATAAATATTTCCAAATTTTAGGAAAAATTAAGACCGCAAAGAGAAGGGTCCACAATGTGTGTTTAAAGGTTTAAAAGTTTGCAAATGTTGTCTTTATTGTTAATATTATTATGCTTATTAATATTGCTGTTTTTATTGTATTGATATTATTGTTACTGTTACATTATTGTCAGTTGTATTATTATTCATATATTTCTCATATTATATTTAGTGCTGGGCAACTTAACGTGTTATTATTGCGTTAACGCATCAATTAATGCCGAAAATTACTTTATCGCACATTAACGCATTTAAAAAAAAAGGATGCAATACACACCGTTGATGCCAGCAAATCACCCAAACAAACGGTGGAGGGACGCTTGCAGCGTGTGGGAGAAGTATAGATAAATAAAAGCAAGACAAGCTAACAAATGCCACAGCAAAGTGGATAAAACTGCAGGCCAATTGGTATTTGTGGAAGATGTCGGTCTGAGGAATGTTCTCAAGGTGCGTTCGTGTCATGTTTGGTGTGAACGCACCTTTAGCATCGCAACGAATGATGGCATGTATGAGCCTCCCTCAAGACTAGGGTTGGGTACCGAAACCCGGTATGGCACCGGTACCTATACGACCGGTATCTACCGGACCGAAACGCAACGCAGATTTCGGTGCTTTCTTTCGGTGCCTGAGCCGATTAAAATACTTTTTCTACACTACTCTGATGACTCCGTCCTGGCAGCAGCTAACGATAGCCTCGGTCCTCCGCTCCTCACTCATAGTATTATTACAACCGGACGAGCCGTGCGCGCTTAGAAACAAACCCCTCCATCATTCTGGCGAAGCTTCGGCCATGATTTATGAAAAAAAAAACAAAAAACGATCTGTCAAACTGCTGGCATGCTACTAACTCCATCGACATCCGGGTACTTAGCACTGCCGCTCATAACAAGCACAAGATCCGGCACGCGAAACCTTCTTCTTCTTCTTTGAGGTGTAGTGGCGGTTGGCAAACGATGAATTGGCGCATTACCGCCACCAACTGGTAAAATAAATCGGTGTCATATTTTGCCAGAGAAGGCAAATATGCTCATATTTCTGCAAAAGAATTGCTGAAGTTTGAAGCTGTAGTGTGTGTGTGTGTTTTGTATTTATTTATATTTATTTAAGTATACTGTAAACTGTTAACAGTGAATATATTGTTCATAGTTTGAAGTTAAAAAGTTTCACGCCAAGTGTTTTGTATTTATTTATATTTACAGTATACTATCTGTACTATACTAACAGTTAATATATTAACGATACCAAACCCTACTCAAGACGCACCATCTCAAGAAGAATACACGAGTTGTATGAAAAGGAGACTGTGTTACAACGTGCACCAGCTGTTGCTCTCACTGGAGACTACTGGACATCGCTGGGTAACCACAATTAGCTCAGCGTTACAGTGCATAATATTGATGAACAGGGAGCTGCATTCACATGCTCTGACTGTCATGAAAGCCATTTTGCTGAAACGTGCACGGAACATTTTATTCCTGTTGCACAGCAGTGGAACGTTTCAAATACAGTCAGTACACTGAGCACAGTGCAAGAAATATAACTGCTACTGTGTAAAGGGAAACCTTACTTGTTTAAAGTGTTTGCAAACCAAATGTTATTGCCCTTTTGTTCATATAGCAGTACCTTTTAAGTAAAAGTGCGCAATATACTATTTTTGAATTCATTATTGAACTTTGCGCATAACAATGCAATTAATCGCAAAAAAATCATGTGACTACAGGTTTTTATGTAGAAATGAACATTAAGAACATCAGGGGTGGGCAAACTTTATGGCTCGGGAGCCACATTGACTTTTAAAATTTGATAAGACGGGCCAGGCCAGTAGCAGATGAATGGAGAGTGTTTGTGTGAACTAATATAAATTAGTAAAAGCCATTACCTAAGAAATAAAGAAAACTTACATTTAATTTCAGTGGGAACAGTGTTGTTGGTCACCCTTTTTTGCCAGTGCATCAACGATTGGTGCAAGTTTGGTTGTGGCAATTCTCAGAACAGATCTGAGGTGGTCATCAGTGAAAGACTGTGGTCTTTTTAGCTTCTTTGAAGGGCTCATACAGATATTTGACTTTCACAACTAACATTATAAGAGCTCTGCTGTGTTAAGTCTTTCCTTGTCTCTCGCCCCTGTGTCGCGGTGTGGGTACATCTCACTGGAGTCAGGAAACGTATCAGAATACCCTTATTTTATTGGCTAAACTGCATCATGTGACGTGAGTTACAACACATTGGTTTGTGTTTTTCCTGCACCGCTGAACAAGTGCCGTAAATGCTGGAAAGGATCGTGAATAACTCCGCTGCATAAAGCAGCGGAGTTATTCACAGGATCGTGACGAGCGGTCAACAGCTGTTTGTGTGGCGTGTCTTCCGTCTCTTCCTGTTTCCTTCACCTACATTCCCCTGGGTCCTAAGTCCCGCGATCTACAGCTTCTAATCACCCTCTATGTACCAACGTACATTTATAACAAATACCACACATTATATGGAAATCAGCGTTGCATATGTGTCAAACTCTATCGGTGCATCTCCGGCCTGTCTTTGTTCATCCTTCATCGCTCTTTTCTATTCTTCAATGTAACGTTACTGGAGCGACGGAGCCTCTCCAAGCTGTTAGCAGACTGTTGTTGCTAGCAGGCTGAGTGAGATGTACCCAGCATGCAGTTCGGCAGTGAAATTTTATAAATGTACAACTATTAGTGTTACAAATTGTTTGTGTCACAGACTGTTGTGTGCTGTGGTGTTTTGCTCTATTAAAGAGCGTTAGTTGTGGGTTGTTAATTGTTGTGTTATAAAGTTATGACCATGACTAGGGTTCCCTCTCAATACATATAAGACAACTAGCTCCGACCGCAGCGCAGCAGCGAACAATACATTTAGCTGCCTGTTGAAGACAGACAGCAGTTGTTTCGGCTATGCACCGGTATGATGGTGTGTGAAGAATTCATATCATGGGGAAATTAAAACCGGTATACCGCCCAGCCCTAGTCTTTATTTGAGTTTGGACAATTTTGTACCAATATTTGACGGGCCAGATTAAAAAGCCCAATGGGCCGCATATGGCCCGCGGGCCGTAGTTTGCCCATTCCTGTCTTAAACCATTGCACGAAGGTCTATGAAGCAGAGCTGGATAGTTGTCGGACCATTGTCAGAGCTGTCTGATGCTACTTTATGATTGGCAAGTCTGCAAGCGAAGGGTCAATTGCAGTTTGGGTTTTTAACAGAAGCACAATGATGTTCAACCTTGGTAGCACACAATGTAAATTTTTAGTGTTGAATAATTGTACATTGTGTGGTGAGAACACAATATGAGGGATTTAAAGCCAGTACCATGTAGGTAAGATTCATTTCCTTGTCTACAATGTTTGAACTGTTGTATTTAGTATTTCCTTTTAGCATTTCTTTGTTTTTCTTTTTTACCCTCACGGTGCCTCGGAGGAACACACTTAATTGGCTGTTTTTCTTGCCTCTTTCCAACGCAGCCCAACACGAACTCATACACTTTACATTCTCTATAACACCCTTTTTCAGTGCCTCACAGCACCGCTATGGATTGGTGGAATGCAAGATAAGTGACTTCAATAATATGTAACAAGCTCTATTTTTTTCTACTGGAGCTTGACAAACATCATGTTTTGAGAGGTCAGAAACAGGACTTTTGCAAACTTCAAAGTCTTCAGTGAATATATTGTACTGTCACATAGAGGAGAATCCTCCCTTGGAGAAGCGACTACCTTTGAACTCTATGCTTCATAAAAGGGGTTCTGTGAAATAGTAAAAGACCCAGGTCAGACTTCTCATTGTCTCTGTTTGAAGCTCGGACTGAGATCTATCTCCTGCAAAGTATGACAAATTGCTTCTGCTTCGGCAAGAGGAGCAAACAGAGCGCAGTGGCTCCGTGATTAAATATGGGTGTCTGTATCCTCCGTCTGAGCAAATATGGACGTGTCGCTATCCATGTCCTTTATTAATATTAAAAAATATCACACTGCAGTCAGATCTGGAAAAGAAATAAAGTAAAAAATCTAACAAAAAAAACTGTAGACTGTTTGGTGTTCACATCTAGTTATTTAGAGGATAATTTATTAATTTATTGCTTTTCCAGTTCTCATAAAATGTCATCTTGTGATGGCACAGATGGAGGGGAAAAGCGTACTTAAAGGCAAATGAAGGCCAACTCAGTGCAGTCGGGCTTTCACAAGTTTTTACCAACCTTCATTATGTATATTTGATGGGCAGATTTGCACATTCATCAATGTTCCTTTGCAGGGACTGATTAAACATCAGTCGGAATGATTCATTTGTCCCCAGGAGAAGGATGAGAAATTGTTAGGACAGGCTTAGCATTTTTAAAACGGAACATTAAGATGAGAGCAAACAATAGAGCAATATACCCTCATTTGGATGTCGTAAAGTTCCTTTTAAAAGAATACATGGCACATATTTGCATTATTGAGAACCAGGTGGTTAGACTTGGACAAGGGGTTTATTTGTCTGAACTCAAGGTACATGTAAGATCTTTGGCAGTGAAGGCATTTAGTTGATTATGAAATGACTGACATTGAGTACAGCTGCTTATAGCTGATTAGATTGTTCCCAATATTCCATGTCATAAAATCTGATCACACAGCATTTCAATGGCTCTGGAATGAAATGTCTTTAAAGCGGGACTCTTGAAATTACGCATTGCAGTTCCACAAGCTTCAGGGACTTGCAAAGTTACAGACGATCATCCTCTGTGGACCATCAATGCCTCTGCAAAATGTAATGTCCTTCTATCCAATAGTTATTTTTATCCAAACCAAATGATATTGACAGAGCCACAGAGAGAGACTTGTGTTTTCAGACTGTGAAATACTGAAATACTACATAATGAGCACTCAGAATTCATGTTTAAGATAGTTGAGTTTCAAAATCATAAAAATAACATAAGGAACAAATATAAGTTTTCATATTCACAGGTTTCAGAAACCTGGGAGTTTTAATCTTCTACACTTGCACCAAAATGTAACGGAAAAAATGTTTTTATCATGTCCTCAGCATATTTTAAAATGTACTGCGAATGCAGAATTCATAGCGTAGCAGGAAATGACTGCTCTGACCACAAACGTTTATTCATTCATTCTCCCTCTCTGCATGTCTCCTTTCACTTTTGAATGTATAAATATCATATGCTGAAGCTGTGTCTTCAGAGCGACTACACAGTTCACTGCAATACGTGGCTGTGCATTTGTTCTCTGCTTGCAAGCAATAAATTGACTATTACAACTTTAATTATTCATCAAGACTCTGTTTATTTGACATTGATTTGAAAACACTTTACTCTCTTCTCCCGAATAGTCAGAAATATTCCATAATAACCAAAATCAAGTATCAAAATTACAATCTCGGTTCATTTTATTTCAGTTGACTCAAGTCTGTAAGATTTTTGTTTGCGCAAATCCCAAACACCCACTTATTTGCTGTGACAGCAATGATTCTGGAGTATTTGCCTTGTGACGACACATTCACAAAACCAATAAAGCAATGAAACAGAAGAGATAAAACCTCACAAAGGCAAATACGTCGATGATGTGAATGTCAGAGAGAAGAAGAAACATGTACTCAATGTCGATGCAGAAAACTTTTTTGGCATTGAGAAAAAGTTATATTTTGTGCTAAGTTTTTGGAATGAAAAAAACACAGCAATGTGACTGTTATTAAGAAAACAAACAATCACACAGTTGATAGTTGACCAGTACGAACATAAATATCAAAGTGTATTGAATTTTCTGCAACCTTTTCTGATCATTTTACATCTAGAGTTGCATTTAAACATGATGTACAGTTTAATAAATACTTTGTTAAAACAAATTATTGCAGTTGTTGGAGACCTAATTTTTTTCAGAATGTAGCTGTATAGCTGTAATCATTTACTGAGGCTATAGATTACAGAAAAGCCTTCTGGTAAATGTTATGATTAAGAAGTCAATATCCATAGGAGTTTTTAAAGGGCAGGTGTGGGCTCATCTTTGAGGTAAGGTGACCAATTAAAATATGACAAGCCAGTCCTGGGCTTTATTATGTTGTTGTTCTTTATCTTACTGTGTTTTTATATGCTGTAGTTATTTTTTAAATGTTCGCTCATTTAACCTTTTTTTTATTGCTTTTATTACAGTGCTTATTTGTTTTGTGAATGTTTTAAAGACACAAATTGTGAAGAAAATACAAAAACATACCAGAATATGGTTGAGAAGCTTGCGATTGTATGACATCAGGATACCATGTTGGAAACGTGTTTACACTTTTCATGTTATCCCTTGGATTGTTTTGTCTTCTGTATTCATAAATCAACTATATATATATATATATATATATATATATATATATATATATATATAAATGCTGGGCAACGATTCAAATGTGTAATCGCATGATTTTCTGCGATTAATTGCATTGTTATGGCAAAGTTCAATAATGAATTCAAAAGTAGTGTATTGCATTCCGGGTGATGTGCCTCGTTGCTGGGGAGGTATGAGCCGAGAGTGGCGGGGTGTTATGGCGGTATATATTACAACTCGGTGTTGTTCCCGTGCATGGATGAGCGCATTTCTGCCGAAGACAGGCGGCGTGTTGTGGTAGTATTCTGACCGCGTAATAGGGAGAAGGAGAGGCGGTGGTGGAGAGGGAAAAATGTTAAAGAGATGGTGGAATGTATGATTGGAGAGAGAGAAGCGAAAAAGTTGGACGTGATCCCGCGTCCAACAACACTGTCGCGCGCATCGATGCTTTGACCGAAGACATCCTGGCTACATTAGTCGGTCGCGTGAAGAAGAGTGAGTTTCACTCTCTGCAAGTAGACGAGCCTACAGATGTGGCCAATCTGGCCAATCGTCCGTTACCTTCGTAACGTTACGTCCGTTACCTTTTCGAAGGCACGGTGCAGGAAGAGTTTTTGTGTTTTTTATCTTGTAAAGAAACGCCACGCGCGAGCAAACTGTTCTCTCATTCGTCTGATTTTTATGCGGCTCTGTTGCTTTTTTTTTTTAAGGTGCGTGTGTGTGTGTTGGGGGTGCGTGAACCCGGTCGGGATGTAGAAGGGGGTGCGTGGCCTAAAAGGTTTGGGAACCGCTGCTATAGACCATGACATCCTGATTAAGAGGCTACGTGATTGGGTGGGCATAGCGTTAGACTGGTTTACATCTTACCTCAATGACAGAAGTTTCAATGTCTCTGTGGGTGATGTGGTGTACCGCAGGGCTCGGTTCTGGGGCCTCTGTTATTTTCCCTTTATCTGTTACCTTTGGGACCGATCATAAAAAGCTATAATGTGTCCTATCACTTATATGCAGACGACATCCAACTCCATCTGTCATTCAAACCCAGCGAGGCATTCACATTAACTAGGCTCCTGGACTGTGTCAATGCCATCAGAGACTGGACGGCAGAAAACTGCCTGCAACTCAACGACTCTAAGACGGAGGTCCTAGTTATTGCTCCAGAGGAGTTTGTCCCCATGATCAGGCAGATTATTAGTCCACTCTCCTCTGCTGCCCATTGCAACCTGCGCAATCTTGGGATTTTCTTTGATCGATCCATGTCGTTTGACCCTCATGTTAAGCAGCTGTCCAGGTCATGTTTCTTCCATCTAAGAAATATCAGTAAACTGAGATCTGTAGTATCAACACCTGAATTAGAAATGATCATACACACATTTATCTTCGGCATCTGTTCTTTGGCATCTGGTATTGTCCCTACCAGCTTCAAAACTGCCTCAGTCACCCCCATCCTCAAAAAGCCTGGCCTGGACATTGATCACCTCCACAACCACCGGCCGATCTCCAACCTTCCCTTCCTCAGTAAGACTCTGGAAAGAGTAGTCGCCGGCCAACTCCATCTCCACATGTCCAACCATGAGCTCTATGAGCCCCTCCAATCCGGCTTCAGACTCCAACACAGCACGGAGACCGCCCTCATTAAGATCATCAACGATCTCCTCATTGCTGCTGACTCTGGCCGCCTCAGCATCCTCATCCTCCTGGACCTCTCTGCAGCATTTGACACTGTCTCCCATACCATCCTCCTCAACTGCCTATCTGACCTTCTAGGGGTCACTGGCACCGCCCTCTCCTGGTTTACATCCTACCTCCATAACAGGGAACAGTTTGTTTCCATCAACGGCTCTATTTCCCCCCTAGCCCCAGTCAATCATGGCGTGCCCCAAGGCTCTGTGCTTGGCCCCCTCCTCTTCACCATCTACATGCTCCCCCTCGGCAAGATCATCCGCCATCACGGACTGAACTTCCACTGCTATGCTGATGATACTCAAATCTATCTCAGTACTACTCCATCCTCCCAGCTCCCCCCTCAGTCCCTTGTCAACTGCCTGTATGAAATAAAAACCTGGATGTCATCAAATCTCCTCAAACTCAACACCCAAGAAGACAGAGCTCATGGTTGTGGCACCCAAGGCGCTGCTCCGGAAGGTTGGTGACTTCATCCTCGAGGTTGACGGCTGCTCCATCTCCCCATCTCCTGAAGTCCGCAACCTGGGTGTCATCCTGGACTCCACCCTTTCCTTCGAGTCCCACATCAAGTCCGTCACCAAAACTGCCTTTTTCCATCTCAGGAACATTGCCAGACTCCGACCGTCACTCTCGGAGTCTGTTGCTGAAACCCTGGTCCATGCGTTTGTCACCTCCCGCTTGGACTACTGCAATGGTGTCCTGTTCGGGGTACCCAACAAAACCCTGGACAGGCTCCAGTATGTACAAAACTCTGCTGCCAGGGTTCTCACGCACACAAAGCCCTGGCAGCACATCACCCCCACCCTCATCAACCTCCACTGGCTCCCGGTCAAGTCCCGCATCTCATACAAGATCCTCCTCCTCACCTACAAGTCCCTCCATGCCCATGCCCCCCAGTACCTATCGGACCTCCTCCGCCCACATGCCCCTCCCCGGAACCTGCGGTCTTCAGACTCTGGCCTGCTTACCACCGCCCGCACCAAACTGCGAACCTTCGGGGACAGAGCTTTCAGTGTGGCAGCCCCCACCCTCTGGAACTCTCTCCCTGCGGTGATCCGCAACATCTCCACTCTGGACGCCTTCAAAAGGGCCCTCAAGTCCCATCTGTTCGCCAAGGCTTTCGGCCCCTAGTTTACTTGTTTTGTTTTTCTGACTGTTTGTCTAAACTGTTTTTGTTACTCTTGTAAAGCGGCCTTGGGTCCCCTGAAAGGCGCTATATAAATTAAAGTTATTATTATTATTATTATTATTATCTCTTCACGCATTGACTACTGCAACTCACTTTTCACATCACTCAGTGTATCTGCTCTTAACCGTCTGCAGGTCATCCAAAATGCTGCCGCCAGATTACTCACCAGGACAAATCGACGGTCTCACATCACCCCCGTACTCCGATCTCTCCACTGGCTTCCTGTAGCATCTAGGATACACTTTAAAATTCTCACCATCACTTACAGAGCACTTCACGGTCAGGCTCCGGCTTATGTAGCTGATCTACTTCGCCCCTATTCACCCGCAGGTCAAACTCTCTAGGTCTTCTGTCAGTCCCACGCACACGATTTAAGAGCCGTGGTGACCGAGCCTTTGAGGCAGTGGCCCCGAGGCTCTGGAATGCTCTGCCTGCAACTCTGCGCCTCGCAGATACTGTGGATACTTTTAAAAGCCAGCTCAAACCCCACCTGTTTAGGCTGCCATTTGTGTAAAAGTAAACCCATGTCCTAGACCTGCTCTTAAAATATGTTTTACATTTTTATTTTATTTTTTATTATTTTATATTTTTAAATTTTTTCTGTGTAGATAATTTATTGACCCTTTGGTCACATTGTGTTTTTTATGCTTTTAAATGTCTGCTCTGTTAAGCACTTTGTGATACTACGGTCTGTGAAAAGCGCTACATCAATAAAATGCATTCATTCATTCATTCATATATCTATCTACTAACCCAGTGAGGAAAAAACACAGTAGCACTCGCTCACCGCTAGCAATGCCGCAAATGCTACCGTCAAATCACTCAGCTGAGTTAGCTCACGACTACAAACAACTGACATGTACACACAAGTACACTAACAAGTGACCAACGCAATAAATGTTGACACCGGATGCCACACACAACCAGTAAGCATCAGTGTTAACTGCAATCTCAGCAAAAAACAACTCACTTCCCCAGATCCTGCCAAATCAAAACTTAACCTTCCTATCTTCTGGAGGCTCGAGGCGACTTGAAAGGCAAACATTGCGAAACCCTGAAACGCCTACCTCAGGGGTGTCCAAACTACGGCCCGCGGGCCAAGTACGGCCCGCGGTCCATTTTTAATTGGCCCGCAGCAACTTCTAAAAATATAATGTAATATGGCCCACACTTGAAACTTGCGCTTGACTGTATTGTACTTCTTAGTTTCACCACTAGGTGGAGATATTGTGTTGAACAAGGCAGCTTCTCCACAAAATAAGAGCAATCAAAGAAACGTTACTTTCCACAGACACCGCACAGCTGTTAATTTGTTTGCGGGGAGTTGACGATCATTTCTGCATTAGGAGCTGCTTGATTTTAGGAGTCTAAAGAGCACAACAACAGGTAAGGACATGTTTGAAGCGGTGTCAGATGCAATTGACAAGATGGGACAAGCTGTGTGGAGTTATAACAGATAGGGCTCCAGCTATGAAAGGCGAGCGCAAGAGAGCGGAGGTGAGGCTATTAAAATGCAGCGTATCACCCACCAAGAAGCCCTCTGTGCTCAGACAGTCCAGCTCGGCGATGTGATGAACACGGTTGTGAAAACTGTCAACATAATTCGAGCACGAGGGCACTCTACGCAACTTCAATGTTGCGCACTTCCCCACGCAGTCCGAAGTCAAATGTGCTTTTCCAAAGGCCAACCTTTCTGCTAAAAGGGGGAAATACGTGTCCGTGATAACGTCTCTCATGACAGAACTCAGTCAGTGCTTAGTGGCGGCTGGTCAATAGAGGGCGATAGGGCGCCGCCCCACCTTGAGCCACAACAAATAAAATAAAATGAATAATAACAACAATAAACTATACAAATTGTCAATATTTGTGTTTTTGAAATATGGACTCACCCAGTAATATGTGTAAAATATGATATCTGCGGTAAATATATGCTTTTCCTGCATGTCCTCTCTGCGTGTGCACGTCTCAGCAGCGCTGGAGAAACTGCCCAAAAGAGCAGTGACGCAGTTTAGCCAATTGCTGATTAAAGATATAAATGTGTGACATACAATTTAGCCAATCAGCGCCCTCAAATAGATTCAGCTTGGGGCAGAATCGAGTCGGGGAGTTGACGATCATTTGGGGTTCTGCCCCAAGCTGCGCGTTCCCGTCCGGACGAGTCTCTACAGGCGGGTGCGAGCTCCAGCGCGAGCACTACTCCTCCAAGACCCGTTTGAGAGGAGAACTTTGAGGAGAAACTGCAGTGCTGATATCAGATCAACCTGACCTCACAATCAGACAGCAGACTAGCAGGAAAGGGAAGCAGTACATGTGAAGCTACCAGCTGTAAATAAGATGTCCTGACGTGTTTGTCAAAGTGTTATTTTCTGCATTTTTTCATGTTGGAATAAATGTTAAATATTTAACTGCAAAGTAGCAATACGTGTTTGATACCTTCATTTATTTAGCATTAACTCATACTGGGATGTTTGCTGAAATTGATTGGATGTGGCACAGCCCAACTAGAACATGTTCCACCAGCTGCCATGGCTTTCAATATTTTTCTCTCATTGAGAGAGACATCGAGCTGTTCTCAACTCCCTTCTATTTGAATAATGAGTCTGTTCGGCTCAACATACGTGAGCAAACATCTCTGTTAAATCTGAACAAAAGCACATTGGGAACCAAATTTGATTGATTTTGCTCACTTTAACACACTAGGGGTGAGGCGATCGGACCTGAGTGGCCCAGCCCTTGGTATATTTTTCTGTATGTGGCCCTCAGTGAAAAAAGTTTGGACACCCCTGGCCTACCTCTATCGGGGACTTACTCCGAAAACAAGAAAGGCAAAATAACAGAGTGCCCGAAGGAAAGACTGGTAAGCCCAGCTGGACACTCACCTGTCTAGTCTGAGGAAGCTGTGGAATATTACGCTTAACAGAGACTATCAATAGACATCCAGATATCAAGACTTACCACGAAAACCAACGGAGACACTCAGCACAAGGAAAATACACGAGCATCAATTACCCAATCAACTCTTTCAGATCCCGGAAGAGCCCCAAATCCCCTTTTGAGGTCGAAGGCGAGTAACAACATAAAAACACCCAGAGAAAGAGTCATGGGCAACAGATGACTTGGCAAAACAGATTTGTTAGCTAGCACAAACACTGCTACACCAAAAACACAAAGCTTGTGGGCTGCCATTTGGATCACTGGTGGCGGGGCCTGTCGGTCTGTATCTCCCTTCCTTTTAACCCCCGTGGCTCCAATTTGGGATTGCGAACAGCCAATCACCCACTGCAGCTGGCAGCCAGGAAAAAAAGGCGGCACCCAAGTGGACACTCAACATGGACTTCTAGTTTCACACGGGGATAGAAGAGTGGTCTCCCTGCTGAAATATTGCTGTATTTTGAACCCGTCCAACTCCTTTCCTGCCCGTCCTGTGTGTGCTTTGGCGATCTTCATACTTCCTTGTTCAAGATTTCGAGGATGAAATACAAAATCATTTTGTAGGATATCTACGAAACACGGTGCATTATTTTCGTAGGTACAGCTATGAATTCTGAATGAGAACAGTCTGTACAACACCGTCAATGTCTTTATGCCCTGCAACCTGCCATTTATGGACTTTCTCACTTGTGATACTCAATAATAGTCGATGGATAAACCAGGTGACTTGCTGTGCATGCTGCTCGCTGTACTCACTGACTCTGACCGAAAGCCAACGTCCACAGTCCACTTATCCTTGGTTGGCAGAAACGTACCATGCCAACATTGTTTCTTGGCAACCGAGCTGGTGACAGCCACTCGACGGCAATACTGCGGGGCTGAATTTCCCTGTGAACTCAAACAATATACAGAACACTTCTGCTTTTGTCTCCAATCCCCCCCTCCATCAGATCAGAGTGATGAAATAGTGTACTGCCAAGCTGCAGGCATTTAACGTCATCTGATTAGCTGCCAGCCATTTCATACGAGATTTTCACACAACAGAAGAAAAGGCCTGCGGTTTCTCAGATTAGGGTGTGCGCTGGTTGCTGCCAGTCTCAACATTGAGCCTATTAAACCTCGGCAGGAGGGATCCCTGAACCCACTGCTTGCTCTCAAACAAGACTTGTATCTGCACACACAGCTAGATACTGCAGCGCTAATTCTTCTTTCAACAGCCAACCAACTTCCTTTAGGCTGTCTCTGTGAAGAACACTGTCTCACACGCCTGTGATGGTCCGCCATCAGCTCAAACACTCTCCTCCTCTCCGTCTAAACGCTGCTGTCTCCCCTCATGTTGAGGCTGCACCATCCTAACCAACTGCAGCATCACTGGGGTGACCGTGGCACACTGGGTTAAGAGGGTCGTCTGCCGGAAGGTCAACGGTTCGATCCCCAACTGGGACGTGTCACGTATCGAAGTGTACCTGAGCAATACACTGAACCCCTGGCTCACAGGGATGGGTCAAATGCAGTAGTCAAATTTTGTGTAAATGTATATGACAATAAAAATGGTTTCTTCTTTCTTATGTTGCTCCTTAATGTTTGTTTTTGGCTTTTTAAGCACTGAAAGCGTTAAACATCTCTGATGGATTCTTCTTGTGAGGCATTGTGTGTAAAGTTGCTATGGTAACGGTTCAAAACTTGATTACTTTCTACGTTGTTTTTAGTGTAATTATTAAACATATCTCATGGAAATCAGAAAAAGGGAGCCAAACTAGAATGCGTTATTTCTTTTTGGACTGAGTATTTTTATTTGTTATGTACTATGAATGTAATGTCTGTATACATGGTTGTGTGTATAAGTTGATTTGGTGGAAAACAAGCTTCCACATTTAGTCAGTCTCTGGAGCTCTTCAGGGTCTGTTTTCCATTTGTTTTAATACATTTATGTTGAATTGTTACTGTGAAACAGGAATCCGCTTCAAGGAATTTGCAGCTTTGAGTTATTTATCAGGATACTAAACATCGAACAAAAAGTTCGGAAATTAGTGTTTGGTAGATTATTTCTCTGTTGTAACAATGCTTCTTGGCAATACATTTTATTGGAAAGCATGTTTATTTACCTTTTAAATGGTGCCCCATTTGTCAGGAACATCCATTTCTGGGATGAGCAGCACAGCTGAGTATGTGGGTTGCGCTCGTATGCCAGATGTCCAGTCCAGATCGTTGGGTTCTGAGAGTTCTATTTGCATAACGTTGGCCCTATTATTGCAAGGTAATGCAACCTATTGAGGTTTTTTAATTGGCGCCTACAAAATAATAATAAAACAGCTGCTTCAGATAGGTGATATTTTGAGTGGATGGGAACATTTCCATTGAAAAATACAAAGAAATTGTGTTTTAACTCTGTAAACAAAAACAACAAACAGGGAAGATCATTTTTTTGGCTGGTTTTTCATACAAACGGTTGTCCAACTTCACAGACCTGACCTGTCCGGGCGCCATGTCCATCCATACCTAAAGAAAAACTACGTGGACAGGTATTCAGACATCTAGGTTCAAAGCTCACTAATGCATGCTCACGTTACCTGCTCACCTCTTCCTGTAGTAAAACCAAAGTAGACAGAAAATACACTACTGCTGCAAGATGAAGTTGCACATTATAACTTTTGAAATCAAACTCACATACCTCTCTTTGGAAATGTTGGAGCAGTCAATGTAAGTGAAGTTAAAAAGTCAATCTAAATAGTCTTAGGTCTGTTTGTTTTATATTCCCTGAGGCTGCTGTCTACTGTCTGTAGCTGTGAAATGAAACACAAGCGTAGACCATCTGTTGGCTTCATTTGTATTGCATATCATGGCACAATAACGCCAGAGGAAAAATACACCTCTAGTAATCTGTAAAATATCAATCTGTGAGTTAGCATTTTATTTACTTTGTTGATCCCTCCACACTTCTTTAGAGTTCATGATTCGCTGATAGCACCATAAATTTAACATCTGAAACGTCTCAAGGTCCAATTCACAAAAGATATTACGCTGATTATATAACAGCCCAAATACTTCCATTAAGTTTTGCAGTGCAATTTGCCTTTTTTAATTTCAATATGTCCATATATGCCTCTGTGCCGCCCAAAGATGTAGGTAGAATTTCAATAAATTTGGCTATAATTGCTCTATGGGTCATGCTATATTTGCACTTGCCACCTACTGATAAAAGTGATTATGAGAAGATGTAAATGTAACACAATGAAATATATGATATTCACAATGAAAATGTATGTTTTTATCTCTAAAAGAAAAATTATAGTCCTGGACCTAATCTGCATTTGTTTAAATGACAAGACATTGTGCATTTTTTCCTTAACAAACTGTATCTGCGTAATCCCAGCCAATCTTCTTACGTAAATGCACACAACAAAGATGTTGTTGTATTTACTCTGCAAAGTGTTTATAGTCACGTGACTACATTTCAAATGCCAGGTGCGTTGCCCGTCACTCACGGCAAAGTCCGCCATTCCATGCGTTAGCTTAGCCGCAAGCTAACATGGTTAGATACTACAGTTTTCATATCATTTGTAGAAATACAAATTAAAGTAAACCAGAGGCTTTTCTTGAAGCTAATGTTAGCAAGTGGCATTAAACTAGAGGTCTTGTGTGAAATAAATTCAGGGCTGTAGCAGGGTTTCCGTTAACCAGTGAAAAACTACTGTAAGGCTAATAATGTTTCAAGAGTGTAAATTTTACTTTACCAGTTAAAAGTGGATAGATACTAAACAGCATTGTGAAGAATTTTTAATCAGTAGCACTTCCGCAAACCTTTTTGTGTCAATGTAAGAAAATCCAGAAGTGATGGACTTCTTCCAACCCATCAACACTGTCCATGCTTTCACATAATGCTTTTGTGTAACATTAATGGTGTTGCCAGTTAATGATCATATTGATTAACATGTCTTAAGTTTAAAAAAAGGTCTTAAAAATAATTGAATTAAATTTGCTGATATCTGTAGATACCCTGTTTCATTCCCTCTTTTAAATTTCACAGATTTTTGACGATGACGATGCTGCAGCTGTCAAAGAGTCCATTACTACATTTGTCCTAGCGCGAGCTACTGCAAAACTCCGGCGAGCTAATTAGTTAGCCTTCCAATTTATTTCTACTGAAGAAGCTAAAGCTGTAGCGCCATGATTTGGGAAACTTCCAAAACCTCGCGTCAGAGCTGGAGACGCAACGGAAGGCATGTGTGTAACTTGACTGCGCGCTACACAGAGCAGATTGACAAGTGTCTGTCAGAGTTTGACAAACGCTTTCGAGACTTTGCTTTACTCGAGCCAGTTGCTGCACTTATGTGCTGCACATTTCGGGAAGATATTGAGGTTGATTTACTCGCATCAAAAATTGCAACGCTGTTTCACCTGAACTCGTCTGGAGTGGAGGATGAGATTCTGACACTGCAAGCTGACATTCAGCTGAAGTCCAGGGCTCATGGACAGTTTTCTCACAGAGGAAAAGTACCCAAACATGAGGACATGTGATACCTTCTTGACTGCATTATTCGGCTCTACTCATTTATGTGAGTCAGCCTTTTCCCACATGAAGAACATTAAGTCCATACACCGTTCCACCATGACTGATGATCATTTGAAGTCTGCTTGAGGCGGCTACCAGCAGCTACTGTCCGGACTATGCAACTCTGGCCAATCCCATTCAGTGCAAGTCATCAGAGTAAGGTAATGACCAAAAATGTACAGAATTGTATTGTGCCATAAGGGTTCATGCAGTTCTGCAAGGTACGCCAACATATATTGTAAATATAAAGTATACTATATATATATATATATATATATATATAGATATATATATATATATATATATATATATATTTTTTTGTATGAACATGAATTTGTTTAGAAGAGCTGATCACTTACCCATCGTCATTGAACTTCAACAGGTTTTGCTGAATCTGCCAATTTAGACATTCTTGTCATGTACAAGTGAGCTAAAATGGAGATGGGTTGCTTGTAACCATTCCAGTCGTTCATTTAAAAAGACTGTGTCATCTGTCGAGTTTAAGTACAAAGCTACAATTTTAGAAAATATCCAAGTGAGTTATCAACATTATTATTATTATTATTATTATTATTGGAGCAATATGATTTTGGACTGTTTGTCTCACGCATCCACCAGGAGCCCCACTCTACACTGACTTCTGCGGACTATGATCGAAAATGTATTTGAAAAGTAATCTAGGAGAATATACATTTCCCGCACAGCGTAATTGACCATGCTGTTGCATTGTATGTGAATGTAACTTTTAGAGACTGAGGCACCCAGAGGACACAAACTTCACACGGTCAGGACCAGTTGTCTCTCACGTTAGTCACTTCTTCACTGTGAATTAGTTCACCTTTTTATTTTGTTGTCAGCGGACTTTTTGCTCATTTACATTTTATGAGTTCTGTTTTTTAATAACTGCTTTTATAACTGAACGATCTCCATTGGAGGAGTTGGAGAGGCTTGTTTTCTGCTACCACTTCATCTAGTGAAGACTTTATTAAGCAGAAATTAGTCTGTTACTGGTTTACGTCTCACCATGTGAAATTAATTTTATGATTAGCATTCCAATTTCGTCATTGTTTATTAGCTAACCAGGCCAAAAGTCATCTCTCATTTCACGGGGACTTTAATGTTGTCATTACAATTACATTATAATGATTGATGTTTAATTTTTCCATTCATTTTAATGAGTTATGCTGCGTTCACACCGGTCGCGTTGATTTTTCAATGCACTGCAAAATCGCGTCCAACGCACTGCAAAATCGCGTCCAACGTGCCGCCGGTCGTGTTCACACCAAACGCCGCAAAATCTCGTAGCGCCGGAGAGGGGGCGTGGTTTATCGTCCTGGAAGCCGTTCACCTGGCCGCCATTTCTTTCCGCTGTCAACCGTGAAAGGAATGACAATTGCTGCTTTGTACGTGTTGTGGAAGTCTCTCAAACATCGGAATGCCAAACGCCGTCATGTCTGGTTCATAATATTGTTCAGAGGAGCTCCGTGGATTGTATCGAGCTGTATTCACTGTGTCTAGCAAGCCACCGGTCGCTGTTTACTACAGCTGTAGGAACACAAAATAAACTGATTTGGCTGTGATTCAAAGGCAATAAACCGACAAAAAGGGACTCCGAAATAACTACATAATGATGCCGATTTGTACTTGTCTTCTCCGACAAAAAGGGACTCCGAAATAACTACGTAATGATGCCGATTTGTAGGTTACTAGTCTTCTCAATGGAGCTCTGATGGATCGGTGCTAGGCTATGCTAACATCGTAGCAGCTCCACCAGCACTCAATAACGTCACGTAGACGTAAATACGGCAGCGTCTATTCATTGTTTGTATCGTATGGTTTACACACACACATGCATACACATAGTTTGGTCCGGTCTCTATTGATATGAGGTATCGTAGAGCTCTGGGTGAACACAGACGGCTACAGGATTTATTTCCTGATTCAACAACGGCAGGAAGCCAGTGATGACAGGGGGAGCAACTCAACGCTGATAGGCTATCGCGCCACAGCGTCACGCGATTATGTCGCTGAAGTTGAAAAATTTCAACTCGCGCGTTAGCGATTTTGCGGCGTCCAACGCGTCCACCGCACTGCAATAATGCGTCCAACGCGCCGCGCCATCGCAAAATCGCGGCACGCCAGTCTCATCGCATCTGTGCATAGACTTTGTATGTAATCTCGACGCGCGTCAAAAAATCAACGCGACCGGTGTGAACGCAGCATTAGGAGGAAATATTTTATTTCTAAATCAGGTTTTTCATGCATGCTGATGTCATTGTGACAGATACGGGCTGTTCTCAGATGTTAGATCTGTGTTACAAGTAAAGTGTCTCTTTCAGCATTGCTCTGACATGAAACTACTGTACAGTCTGGCTCTGACAACCACTGTACATGTGTCCTCAGATATCCAATCTTTACTAATAATGGGTCCACTATAATGATAACTGTTGTGGAACAGATGTGAGCTCTGGCTGAATCCTTTATGTGCAACCCCTTTTAAGGTCACATACACCAACCCAGTCGCCGGAAACAATGTTTGCAGGATACAGTGAATGTGAAACAGTTTGTTAGGTTCAGGCACCAAAACTAATTGTTTAAGGTTGGAAAAACAGATTGTGTTAAAATAATAACACCAGACTTTGACACTTGCTAGCATAATGTTATTGACTTGTAGCTGAGCCAAAGTTCTAGGTTCAAAGCAGTTCAAGAGTCTATAAACTGAGCAAACTAGAAATACTTCCCGTTCCCACATCGTATAAGGTCTGTCCTATTTACTGTGGCAGTGAACAATGGTCCCATTGCATTGCAAAACCTGATGGGGTGGTAATGATTGTAGCAAACTCTGAGGGTTACCAGGGAAACAGATTTTGGATGTAAAAGCAATGAAAATATAGATTAATGGTGTTGCTTTTTTCTTTGGAAAGGGTTAGGGTTACCCAGGGTTATCCAGCACATACTATGGTATGTGCTGGATTAATGCCCTTCGATGTGACCATGATCAGGAATAATAGACACTGCCTGACACCTGCGAGACTTATCCTGGGAGTTTTAGAAGTGCTGGTAGTTGCAGTGTATTACATTTGGCCAGAGCTAGACCAGCCATTCCCCCGTCTTTGTATTACATTTAGTTCTGTGTATTGTACATTGTATTAGATTGGTACATTTTATAAATCTCAAAAGGAACTAGTTTATTAAGTGACAAATAGCAAACTCTTAGCAGGAAAGCAAAATAGCATTGTCTAACTAAATGTCATTCCATTGATTTAAATGTTTGATGTGAGATATTATTTTGTTATTTTTAATAAAGAGAGGGCACGTAACACAAAGTAAAAATACATCGGTTGGAATACTTTTCAAGACGGTAGTGAAAAAACAATCTGTTTTGGCCAGTATGGCTCATCTGTAATCTGCATCGGCAGAGAAAACTTGTGACATGTCTCTCCTCCCATCTCACTTAGAGACAAGATGGCAGGGAAGATAAGAAAAATGGGGATTTATTTAATTTACTTCAGACATAACTTTAGTGGATCATAACATATCGAATATAGAATTAATCTGCAGATGCTCTGGTTCAAAATGAGACCAAACATTTCTACGGAGGTAAATGAACGCTTATTTTGTGTGGTCCTACCTTTTAAATGTTTTGTGTTAAGAAGCTAGTTGTCAAAGTGAGGAACATACTAAGCATTGGGATCAATCTTGCGACCACATTTGGTTGATGGTGACATGTGACTAGTTCATCAGTCTTCCAAACACGTTGAGAGGTTCGGTGCTCAGGTAAAAGATTCCTCTCTCCCTCACATCGATCCCAACCTGCGCCTTACCAACATTTACCAGCTCGAGAGGCTTTAATGCTGAGAGATTAATGCATCCTCCCCACTGCTGTAGGGCTGTAGTTTCAAGGTCTCCGTTAATCCACCATCATGAGTCACCTGTAAAATACCCACAAATAACTGTCTACAAAGTAAATAAAAGCAGAGTGCCAGGAACTTGGGCAAAAAAAACTGGCAACATTTTACAGATTAGCTCTTCAGTCATTTCAGTCATCACGCTTTTGTCCCTTTTGCTTTGGCACCACAACTGCACATACTCTCTCACACGTATATAGGCTATCCTTCATCAACCTGGTGGAGCTGAATTGCCATAGCAACGCAGGGCTAAAGAGATTCCCAAGTAGCAGTGCGATGGCAGGAATTCAAAGAGATGCGTATAAATGCAAACATCTTTGGCAATGGTAAATGAGGTTGCCCGGGGTCCCTGTAAAACTCGAGGCAAAGAGCAACTATTTGTCTTAAAGACAAACCGCAGTGGATGCAATTATTTGTAATTTAAAGTTAACAGAAGTGAACAGCAGGCGGGCTACTAATTACACCGTGAGTGTGCCTATTGTTGAGAACGAGATTACCTCGCACATGATGAATGCTCATCACGCAGCCCGTTCTATAGAGAAGTGATCTGTTACACAATGCTACATTGTTTTCCACCAAAGAGGACTGTCCTGCAGGTAAAGAGTGATCGCCACAAGTACAGCATCTGGTTGGAGCTGGTAATTTAAGGGCAGCTGCTATCACATTCACATGTGCCCTACAGTAACATGTTACTGCAGCCCACAGTCACAGGTTAGTTCAGGCAGCTGCACAGTGGGATGTGGTGGGTTCAAAATTGGCTTGAGAGACTTTGTTTTGGTCTAGGAAGCGAATACTAACACTGAAGGTGTCAACAAAATTACACTCCTGTCAAAGTAATGGTCTCAACCGATGACTACGACCAGGAATGCAGAGAATAAAAGAAAAGGAAACTAAAGTTGATGAAGGAAGATATAAGAAAAGAGAAAAATATGAGATAATTGAATGGTATGCTGCACATCTATTTCTGTACTTTATAATCCTAATAGCTCCTGTTTGCCACATGCTGCTGTTAAGGGCAACTTAAATGTGTTTTTTAAAGTATGAAGGACTTATCAGCTGTGTTACAAAAGTAGCTTCAAAAAGCATCCTGGGCTCCTGAGAATCGGTTGAGTTTCGAGGAAAACATATTTTCTCCTGGATTACAATTTTTTTTCCCCGACACATCACAAATTATTTTGTGATCATAGTCTGTGAGGTCTACGTAGAGAGATCGGGGTAGATGGGTAGGTCAACACTAGACTTTACCCAGGAGACTGCTGTTGGTGTGAAAACCAAAAACTCAACGCTGACTTATTTTAAATTATGTCCTTAACTTAAGTAAGGTAACAAACCAAGTAGTTTTGTTTCCAGGAGTACTTTAGTCAAAGAGAACTTTTATTTCATTTTGCAGTTATATATATTTATATGGCTCTGTTCCAGGAGTTCCCTGTCCTTCCATGTACATACATGGAAAGCCCAAGGCAGCAGCAAAGACCCCCGGAGCTGGCATTGTAAATAAAATATATTCATTTACTGTTAAATAATATGCGCTATAATTGTAAAGCTTATATTGCGGAGTTGTGAGGTCACTGTAAGTAGGTCAAAAACGCCGAATGGGGCATTCCGTCACCCGTTCGTACGATAGGAACAGATACAGTGGCCCTGAAAGTAACGCTTGCTTAAACCACCAGATTAGGGCAGAAACTGCCATCTTAGAGTAAGAGACGAGCTCTTTTTATCTATTCACACAGAGACTTCGAAATAGTTTAGAACTGCACTCCTTTCATTTTCTTCACCTGAAGTGTTAACAATATGCTGTAGATCAACATTTCACACACACTGACGTTCCAGAGAAGGCAGGTTTCGGACGTGAGCCAGTGTGGATGAAGCTGTCCAGAGCTCCATCAGGCCATTTGAATGCTAGAAACAAATCCGCCTCTGCTTTGATTTTGACCAATGGCTCCACAAGGAGAACCAGATGGACACGCCTGCGCACTCTGTATAAGCGCTCTTTGGTTTCACTTTTGGCACTCTTTGCTTTTGCTAGAGTCCGTGCACGTTTAACTGCTGGACATAATACTTCTGTCACAAATAAATGTTATTGCTTGAATTGAGCTAAACGCCTCGATCTCAGTCTGTTAACTCGATCTTCATTCTTAACATGGTAGCAGAGTTAGGTTATAATGATCCAAGACTATTTTTTCATCGAGTAACAGACTTTCTTCTGTCGACAGAAAGAAAAAATCAGGGCGTTTCCCCTCGAGGCTGCAGGAGGCCTCAGGCCTACAGGGCCATTCTGCTCAACTCTGAGAAACTGATCAAACAGCGCGCTGAATCAAAAGGTAAGCAGAGCCTATTTAAATTAAATCTGCAGTATTGTATGTAGAAAAAAAACTAAATTGAATTGATCGGAAGTACTGGAGTGTGAGTATGAATTGCCTTGACTAAATTTTTAAAGATAAATTGCCGAGCATTGTGACAGAATTGTTATGACAGCAGTGGGGGTTTTTACTATAGCATGTACATGTGTGTGAGTGGATCTAACAGAAATTGATGGTTGTTAACATTGTATAAGCTGCCATTGTGTTCACCGCGTAAGCTTTGATTGACTGTTCAGAGGTTACACAGCCGTGGCGAAAGCTTCGGTTCGCTGACCAATGACGGTCTGAAAGACTGAATTCCGGGCCACACTGTTGATTTATGCGAAGTTGCAAGCTGAGATTTGGATCAAGTATATAGAAAGTGTTGTTGAAATACGCTGATGTGAAAGTAGTGTGTCTGGAGACTGCACAGCGCCATTTCCTAAAGGGACCACGTTCATGCATGTTGTACACTGTAAAACGAAGATCCATCCAGAGAATTTTAATTGCGAAAAATAAATTGATGAGGTTAAATAGGAGGTTGAATTGATGGTTTGTGTACCAGTATTGCAGAAGTGGCAGTGTATGGTTTTGCATGCAGCATAGATGTGCTCTGGGAAGACATCGATTCAATTGTAGCACAAGATATCGCCATTTCCTTTGGGACCGTATTGGCACAAGGCGTACACTGTAAACAATAAGGTCAATAGATCTTCCCTGACGAGGTCTGTGCGATTATTTGTGGAATCACGGCAGTGTATGGTCGATTGAGTGTGGAGTAATGCCTCAGGGAGGTATCCATTTCCTTCGGGGACCGGGCTCGTGAAAACGCTATAAGAACAAATCCATATGTGATTTGTGCGTATTTCAGTGACGGCAGTGTATGGTTTCAATTTGGTAAGGATGAGAGTGACTGCGTGAAGCGTACATGGGTGAAAGACAGCTGAGATTTGGAGTTGAAGTGTGCAGAGGCTCGTGTGTGTTTGCCAGTGATTGACGGTCAGTGGAGCAGAGCACACTCATGAGACACAAACTTTGCATTCAACACAGGCACACGAACACGAGGATAGAAGAGGAAAGCTGAGGGTTAATATACGTGTCAGTTTTACTGGTATAGTTACAAAGATTACAGATTTATTGGAAATTGTGTTCCATAGGGACCGTCAACAAATTTAGAAGCGAAGACAGAGCAGGCATTCATTCAGTCAGAGAGACACTGGGAAAAAAAGGGAGTGAAAATTTCAGATAAGAAACCAGGTGCAGGGAGTGTAGGATTTAGGCCAAGGTCAGAGGGCACAAGAAAATTTGGGAGAAGCTTTGGCTCCCTCTGGTGGCACTACAGGAACTGCACAAGAACATTTGGGAGAAGCTTTGGCTCCCTCTGGTAGCACTACAGGAACTGCAGAAGAAAATTTGGGAGAAGCTTTGGCTCCCTCTGTTGGTACTTCAGAAACTGCAAGAAGAACATTTGACAGGAGTTTTGGCTCCCTCTGTGGGTACTTCAGGAACTGCAAGAAGAACATTCGACAGGAGCTTTGGCTCCATCTGGTGGACATTCGGGAGTACTGCATCCAAACATTTTATATTGAAAAATTTGAAATTTGAAATTTGAATTTTGAAATTTGAAATTTGAAAAAAAAAAAAAAATAAAGATTGGAATTGATTTAAAAAAAAAAAAAAAAAACTTGATTTGAAAAGAGAAAGAAGACGAAGAACACAAGAAGACATGGCTGGAGCTGTGGCTCCATCTGGTGGCTACTCAGAAGTACTGCGTGCAAAACTGAAAAAAACAGTAACAGAGACTGGAGGCAGGACTGCATGGAAAAGAGACAAGACACATTGGGATAAATGCATGAAACGATGGCAAGAGGAGGGATGGTGGAAGGTGGCCAGTCCACTACCTCCATCAGTCAACAACCTTCGGCTCTTCACCAACGATTTGACAAAACGAGTGGCTCGAGCACAGACTGCAGAGAGAAATCAAATGACAAATCAAACCAAGCGATGGGGGTTCGCTAACCCACTGAAGCAAGCCCGCAAAGACAGAGAAGAGGAACAGCGAGTGGCAATGATGGCACTAGGGATGGCCATGACAGATCGGATGCAGGTGGACATGCCAACCGGAAAAGAAAAAACCTGGTCCCGTCTGTCACTCAACATCAACCCCCTGGACGTCACCCCTACCACTCAAGCCCCGGTAGGTCTGGAAAAGGCTGCACAGGAAATGAGCCAAACATATCTGGCCCCGGTTCCTCCCCCACCCTCAACTAGCCTGTATCCAGCACTTCCTCCGGTTCCTCCCCCACGCTCAACTAGCCTGTATCCAGCACTTCCTCCGGTTCCACCCCCATACTCCCATAATAATCCATTCATACAAGCACCGGTGAGAACAGTAAAGGGAGGACTGCTCTCAGGAGCATTCCAGATGTCCCTGGATGAAGGGTGCACCATCGACACAAGCTCCACCTCAACAGAGCGAGCGATGAGAAACATGATGGAGAGGGTGAGAACATTGGAAAGAGCTATAACAGGAGTCCCCATAGACAAAAAAGATCCTGCGACAACAGAGAGAGGCCAGCAGCCCGAAGAGAATGAAACAGAGGCCCAGCAACAGAGACAATTCGATCAGGGCTGCATTCAGCGACTTGACGACGACCTCGCTGCCACAACACTTTTCCCCATGCACTCAGAAGAGACCTATGTGACAAGCAACCTGTACCATGATCCTGAAGCTGGAAGACAGCCATCACAAAGGAACCCAAGCGGACCAACCACATTGGAGAAGCTCTCTGTCCTGCTAACAGAGGCGGAAGTGCTACAACAGACTCTGAACTCAGTTCTAGCCCACACCAGCCACTGTGACAGACCGGTGGCAGTGCCAATGTATGCGGTGTCAGGCACTTTACAAGGAGAAGTTTTCCCCTTCAAGACAGGGACTGGAGTTCCACTCTCCCAACATGCCATGCAACTTCGGTCTCAGGGCCAGCACCAACGAGAAGAAACAGAGCAGAGTGTTCGTGGTGCATATCCCCTGAGAGCAGCCCCCACTCTAGCCCAACCACAGCGTGTTCAATTTGTGCCTTTTGGGTTTGCAGATCTGACCAGCATGATACAACAGCTTCCATCCCTCCATGCAGGAGCTGATCCGTGGATTGAGCTCACGGAAGCTTTGACTGCTGGCCGCCAGCTAGCAGTGGGCGACCTGAGAGCACTTCTCTCCCGCTGTCTGGACCCATCCCAGTGTACTGCCCTACTACACATGGCAGGCGCTGGTGCGGCACCAGATGCCGACCCCTTTGATCAACATCGTACAGCGTTGTGGCAGCAGCTCAGAACTAAGTTCCCCACTCCAGTGAACCAAGGCGCAGTGGCAGCATTCATCTGGACCCCGGGAGAGTCTCCACCCCTGTATCTGGCCAGAGCAGAACGGGTGTGGCGCCAGGCCTTCAGAGAGCCACATGATGGAAGCGTTACCACAGTGGCACTATGGCGTGCAATGATTAAACGAGGCCTCCCTGATGGACCTCGCCAGTGCATGGACGCAGTGGTTGGCCTAGAAGCAATGACACAAGACATGTGGAACGCCCAGCTCCGACATTACCTCTCCAAGCACATTCAAACTGAGGCGGGTAGTGACACAGAAATTAAGACCTTGCAGAAGGCCCTACTCAAGAAACAACTCAAAGAACACGACGCGGCTGAGGCCGCCGCGAAATCTAAGGCTAAACAGCAACAACAGCTGGTAGTCCAACCTGCACTGGCTCCACCTCCAACGGCACCTACTCCCTCTGTCCCACTGGAGGCCATGATGGCTATGATGTCAGCAGGCGGTGAACAGTCACGCCCATGGGTCCCTCAGGGCCAATGGCGTGGAAGAGGAGGAGCCAGAAGAAGAGGAGAGCCTGGAGGCAGAGAAGCGTCCTATTTCTGCTACAACTGTGGGAAACCGGGACACTTCGCAAGACACTGCAGTGCAGCGCCACAGCAGACACAGAGAGGAAGAGGACAATACTCCAGAGGAGGAGGCGGACATGGCTATGACGGACAAAGACCTCAGCAAGGGGCCCATCAGGCTCCTTGGGATGAGGAACATGGTCCCCAAGGCGGGGCCCATGCCACACAGGCAAACAGTCAACAACAATGGCCTGGAGGCTACAACAGTCCTCCCTATTGACACGCCCCTCAACCACTGGAGTCACACACTCTACATTTCGGCCTCACCAGCGAACCTTTAATCAGGTGCTCAGTAAATGGACAGGATCACATCTTCCTCGTCGATACTGGAGCCACATATTCGAGTGTGATGACCACGCAGCCGTTGTCGGACCGGTTTGTGTCAGTGGTGGGAGTCTCTGGCACTCCAGTTCGACAATTTTACACCACCCCTCTCCCCATCACATTTCAAGATGCAACCCTGACGCACAGCTTTCTCTCTGCTCCAAATTGCCCAGTCAACCTGCTAGGACGCGATCTGATGACTCGCCTCAATCTGAGCATCTGGCTGAACCAAGAGGGTGTACATGTCTCGTCCAACCCACCAACTAGTACGTTGTCCATGCCAGTACGCATTCTCTCCCTTGCTCCCGCTATAGAGACGGTGTCCCCCACAGATGAAGAAGTTTACTGGCTACGCTGTCTTCAAACTGGCCCCCAGACCCCTGCCATCCAATACTGGTTTAACATTCTCAAACCAAAAATCACTCAGCTTTTCCCATACAAAACTCCCCTGGACCACGTCCACTGCACTCTAAATGTCACACCAGATCCCGACGACCCCTACACAGAAGACTGGGATGAAAACATGTCTCACCTTAGACCCACCATTCAGTGTCTACACATCTTTTGCGGCCAAGAAGGAGTGGCATCAAGAGTCATTCTATCTCCCTTCCTTCGCTCATGGTATCAGCTAGATGCGGACTCATCACCCCATGTCACTATGGCTGTTGGTTTTGGCCATGAGGCCAGAGGTCTGGGACCTATGATCAAGAGAGCACTAACTCTCACATGGGAACCAACCCCTACAGAAGGTCTGCTCAAAGCCAAGGAGGAGACCATGTGGAGATGGACAGCCCCTGACACTGTTGAACACACATTACCGGAGCACCTCCCTTTGCCTCGTCACCATGGCAAATCGTGTTCAGATCATCCAGCTACAACTGCCTGTTTGGCTCAGGTCCCAGGAAGGTTGTGGACCTCAGGGGCCTATGACGTTGGCCGCCTGACCACGGAACCCATCAAAGTCACATTCACAGACCCACATCAGCTTCCTGTGTACAGACCCCAATATCGTCTGAAAAAAGAACAACTGGAAGGCATTTGGCCGACGATTGAAGGCCTGCTCCAAGCCGGAGTCATCTACCCCACCTCATCAGAGTTCAACACTCCCATACTTCCGGTTCCAAAGGCAGGAGGAAAAGGCTGGAGAATGGTCCAGGATTTCCGCCCCGTGAACGAAATCACGGTTCCAACAGGTCATCCGGTTCCAGATCCTCATCTCTCTCTCAGCAATTTGAGCCCTGCACACACCCACTTCACAGTAGTTGATTTGGCCAACGCTTTCTTCAGTGTCCCACTGCACAAAGACTCTCAGCCCATCTTCACCTTCACCTTTAATAATCAGCAGTATACGTATGCCTCCCTACCCCAGGGCTACAGGTGCTCCCCAGGTCTATTCAACCACCACTTACGCCTTCATCTTGCTGACCTCGCCCTCCCAGTAGGCGTAGTTCTGATTCAATATGTCGATGACCTGCTTTTGGCAGCAACGTCAGCTGCTCTCTGTCTTGATACCTCTGTCCGACTCCTCACTCTATTGGCTGAAAAGGGCTACAAAGTCAAACGTTCAAAGGTACAGTTCACCAGACGCCAAGTGTTGTTTTTGGGTCGCAATGTTTCATCAGACGGTCAAGGCCTGTCGCACACGCACAGGGCCACCATCCTGCAACATCCCCAACCGCTCACTGTTGCCGCTCTCCTCTCATTTCTGGGTTTAACAGGCTACTCACGAGCCCATATCCCAGACTACACCAACAACACCACCATTCTCAGAGAGATGTTGAAGGAAGTGGGCACAAGAAATCTTACTGCCACCCTCACATGGACAAAAGAGGCTGAAGCAGCCTTCTCCCACTTGAAGCAAGCACTTGCACATGCCGCCGCACTCATGTCCCCAGACTACTCCCTACCGTTCCACCTTGATGTTGCTGAAAGAGACAGCCTACTCAATGCTGTACTCTTCCAGAAAAAGGGGGGTGAAAGACAGGTACTGATGTATCATTCATCAAAACTGGACGCTGTGGAAAATGGTCAATCCACGTGCGCACGATATGTTGCAGCAGTGGCAAAAGCAATTGAAAAAACTTCTCATATTGTGATGGGCCATCCACTGGAAGTACACACGCACCATGGCGTGGCAGCGTTTCTGATGAGTAAAGAATTCACGTTCAGTGCCGCAAGGAAAACAAAGATTCAACACACTTGCACCATGCCACACATCACCTTTGTGCCAGCCACAAGAAATATGTCGGCTAACTTTACGGATGGACAACCACATGTGTGCGAGGAAGTTGCAGTACAAGAAAACAAATTGAGACCGGATCTCCAAAACACTCCGCACCTCACAGCTGAGGCCTGGCTCTACACGGATGGTTGCTGCTACAAATGAGAAGAAGGGAACATTGCATCCTATGCAGTGGTCGAACAGAAGAGTGATGGCTATCACCAAACAGTGGAGTCAGGGATTCTGCCACAACCCGCTTCAGCACAACTAGCGGAAGTGGAAGCACTGATTCAGGCTCTGAAGTGGAGCACGGACAAAATTGTAAATATCTTCACAGATTCAGCTTACGCCCATGGAGCGGCCCACATCGATGGCCCTGTATGGCGAAGACGCAACTTCACCACTTCAAATGACCACCCCATAAAACACGAAGCAGCTATGAGAAGGCTGGTAGAAGCAATCCAACTACCAAAGGGGGTGGCCATCATGAAATGCAAAGGACATGACACAATCAGATCACGAATCAGCGCCGGTAATGACGCGGCAGACAGAGCAGCCAAGAAAACTGGAGGCTACACACCTCGCCAAATGGTTATGAAGCCAACATCCGGCCCACCTGAGCTTACCATCGAACACATCAAAGATCATCAAAAGAAAGCAGGACCTTATGAATGGTCCGAATGGACACGGAAAGGAGCCTCAAAAGACAAAGAAGGTCTGTGGAGAGCCCACGACGGCAGAGTGGTTGCCTCAGCAGAACTGTGTGCAGCACTCCTACCAGGGGCCCACGGACCTACACACGAGGGAAAGAAACGGACATTGGACAATTTAAAACAACTATGGTGGCATCCGCACATGGAAGCGATATCTTTCCTCTTCTGCGATGAATGTCAAATTTGTGGAAAATACAACCCAAGAAAACCATTCAAGACACCGATGGGATCTTATCCCGTGCCCTCTGCCTGCTTCCAAGACATCAGCATAGATTATACAGATATGGGACCAGAGAACAGCGTGCAGGGAAAGAGGTACATCTTGGTAATGGTAGACAGATTTTCAAGATGGGTGGAAGCAATTCCCACCAAGAGAGAAGACGCGCAGACAGTTGTAAAGTGGCTGCAGACAGAACTGATTCCCCGTTACGGAGTGCCGAGATGCATCCGCTCTGATAACGGATCACACTTTAGCAACACCATGCTCGCACAGGTAGAGCAATTTCTGGGAATCATACACCGATTCGGATCACCCGCAATCTCAGGGCCTGGTGGAACGAGCGAATCAGACCCTTAAGGCCAAAATTGCCAAAGTTTGCGCGGGCTCCAAATTAACATGGGTTGAGGCCCTGCCCCTGGCCCTTATGGCCATGAGGTCCGGAAAAGGGGGAGAAACACATCTCTCCCCACACGAGATCATGACTGGCCGGCCGATGCCAGGTCCACCCAGAGATGGAGGTCATATGCCACCTCTGGATGTACAGCAGATTGAAATGTCTGACTATATGAGTGCCCTAACTTCTCTTACTGAAGCTCTCTTCAAACAGATCGAGAGGACGCGAGCAGTACCTGAAGCAGTGGCAGCTGGAAAGCAGATACAAGTAGGTGATTGGGTCAGGGTCAAGGTTCACAAGCGCAAGTGGACTGACCCCAGGTGGACTGGGCCGTACGAAGTGAAGGAGGTTACTTCACACTCGGTCCAGGTCAAGGGCAAATCAGGCGCCCCTTGGCACCACCTGACACATTGTGTCCCAGCACCGGTACCAACCAGAACACTGGGAGAAATTCGCACTAATTTGGAAAAATGCACCGAGAGTCTAGACGCTCTCTAGGGGCCCCTCATGTAGACTCCGCCGAAAAAAAACTATGATGGGGGTGGGGGTGGGTATGGGGATACTTGCTGCCATCATGTTGTGGGGACTACAAACCATGTATCAGACACACCAGCACCCATCTAATTCTACCGCCCCTTTCCCGAATCAGACTTCTAATTCACCTGCCCCTTTTTCCTGTCCATCCCCGATGACTCACAGCCGAACAAGACGTAACACCCCAATATTGGTCCATACAACAGCATGTGGATCCAAACTCGTTCTGAACTACACAGCCGGTTCCACCAGTGCATACACATTTGATCTGTGCGACATTGTAACCTGTAAAGGCAATATAAGGGGTTGGCGGGGCTATAATGTTTATCTTTGTGGCACACCCCTAATAGTGAAAAGCTGCGAGACTAGCGGCACGCCCCGACCACTTAGGGGCGGGTGGTGCAGTCGTTGGGGTCTTGTAACTAAGTACACCGGAAGATGGGTCCCCAATGGTTTGAGAACCACCAGCCAAGCGTATAGGTGGTGGAGCAAAATTAGCCTACAGAGAGATTTTAGCGCCACAACTAACCCTCTTACCCTCTCGATAAACAACATCACAGCAAGTCTTTACGGTAACACCAGGGCATGGATCATCTTAGGCGTCGACATCGCACACAAAGATCCCTTGGGCAGTATCCAGATCAACATATTCCCCCAGGTAGAGAACGAACACACCCAGCCCAAGTCTGCCCTAGCATTGGCATCTCCAGCTGCCAACACTCCCGTAGTGTTTTCCCAAGATTATACTGGAATGACTCCCCTGCAGGTCTTGCAAAGGTCCACAGGTTATGGCAATGATAATGTTTGGTTAAATTGGATCACTGATAATGCTAACAGACAAAATATGACAGGGTGCGTGGCCTGTGCCTCCGCCCGACCTGCCATGTTCACCGAACCAGCCCCTCTCCACCCGCAAACTGATCCTCAGGGCTATGCCTGTATGATAGGTCTCACACGACAAGCTACGCCCACAAATTGTACCACACTTGCCGCGATATTTCCACCTATCGTAAATGAAACAAAATTGGGCCAATTTTCCGCCATGAGAGGTCAGGCTAACAGGTACATGTGTTTTAATTTCACAGCAGTCAGACCACAGCTGAATGTGGGCAAAATTTCCCCTGATTGGTGTAATGAGACCCGCGATGGCTCAGACGTTGGGCCCTGGGCCAGAGCAGGTTTATTCTACTACTGCGGAGACCTGCGTTTGGTACCTAGAATAGAAGCTAACAAAACCGTCGGAACTTGTGCAATGGTCAGACTCGGAATGCCCCTTACCCTAATAGGTCATAGATTAGCACGAGCGGACGGTCTAGCCGTTTCTCTCACCAAACGCAGAAGGTGACACATCATCAAGAGAGAAGTTGCCTCAGGCTCCTTCGAGCTTACTGGAGGCCCCACCTATATAGACTCAATAGGCATCCCACGAGGCGTTCCTAACGAATACAAACTAGCTGACCAAGTCGCCGCAGGTTTTGAAAACATTCCCATAATCGCAGCCTTCTTTCCGATCACTCCCAACAAAAACGTGGACCGCATAAACTATGGCCATTACAATGTCTTGCGTCTTGTTAACCTCACTAGGGACGCCGTTGAAGGCTTAGCCGCACAACTCGCGCCGACCTCTCTTATGGCTATGCAGAATAGAATGGCTTTGGACATGTTGTTAGCTGAAAAAGGGGGTGTCTGCTCAATGTTTGGAGAAATGTGTTGTACCATCATTCCGAACAACACTGCCCCAGACGGTTCGGTCACTCGGGCTTTAAATAGTCTGCGCACCCTCTCGGAAGAAATGCATGCGGCATCAGGCATAGACAATCCCTTCTCTGATTGGATGGAATCCATGTTTGGCAAATGGAAGGCCCTCATCATGTCCATAGCGGCTTCCATTGCGGTTTTCTTAGCTATTCTCATCACCTGTGGCTGTTGTTGCATCCCCTGCCTCCGAACTTTGATAGGCCGTCTTATTACCACAGCTCTCTCCAAGGAAAGGCAGCCGCCTCCTCATGGTGCCTATCCACTGTTGAATGGAGACCTGCCGGCCCCTGACCCAGAGGGGTCATGGGACCAGGAAGAAGAACCAGAGTTGCGTTCATTGACTAACTCCCTTTTAGATGACGACACACTAGTCTAAGAAGTTCACACCTAGCAGGTGTGAAAAGGGGGATTTGTAAATAAAATATATTCATTTACTGTTAAATAATATGCGCTATACTTGTAAAGCTTATATTGCGGAGTTGTGAGGTCACTGTAAGTAGGTCAAAAACGCCGAATGGGGCATTCCGTCACCCGTTCGTACGATAGGAACAGATACAGTGGCCCTGAAAGTAACGCTTGCTTAAACCACCAGATTAGGGCAGAAACTGCCATCTTAGAGTAAGAGACGAGCTCTTTTTATCTATTCACACAGAGACTTCGAAATAGTTTAGAACTGCACTCCTTTCATTTTCTTCACCTGAAGTGTTAACAATATGCTGTAGATCAACATTTCACACACACTGACGTTCCAGAGAAGGCAGGTTTCGGACGTGAGCCAGTGTGGATGAAGCTGTCCAGAGCTCCATCAGGCCATTTGAATGCTAGAAACAAATCCGCCTCTGCTTTGATTTTGACCAATGGCTCCACAAGGAGAACCAGATGGACACGCCTGCGCACTCTGTATAAGCGCTCTTTGGTTTCACTTTTGGCACTCTTTGCTTTTGCTAGAGTCCGTGCACGTTTAACTGCTGGACATAATACTTCTGTCACAAATAAATGTTATTGCTTGAATTGAGCTAAACGCCTCGATCTCAGTCTGTTAACTCGATCTTCATTCTTAACATGGTAGCAGAGTTAGGTTATAATGATCCAAGACTATTTTTTCATCGAGTAACAGACTTTCTTCTGTCGACAGAAAGAAAAAATCAGGGCGTTTCCCCTCGAGGCTGCAGGAGGCCTCAGGCCTACAGGGCCATTCTGCTCAACTCTGAGAAACTGATCAAACAGCGCGCTGAATCAAAAGGTAAGCAGAGCCTATTTAAATTAAATCTGCAGTATTGTATGTAGAAAAAAAACTAAATTGAATTGATCGGAAGTACTGGAGTGTGAGTATGAATTGCCTTGACTAAATTTTTAAAGATAAATTGCCGAGCATTGTGACAGAATTGTTATGACAGCAGTGGGGGTTTTTACTATAGCATGTACATGTGTGTGAGTGGATCTAACAGAAATTGATGGTTGTTAACATTGTATAAGCTGCCATTGTGTTCACCGCGTAAGCTTTGATTGACTGTTCAGAGGTTACACAGCCGTGGCGAAAGCTTCGGTTCGCTGACCAATGACGGTCTGAAAGACTGAATTCCGGGCCACACTGTTGATTTATGCGAAGTTGCAAGCTGAGATTTGGATCAAGTATATAGAAAGTGTTGTTGAAATACGCTGATGTGAAAGTAGTGTGTCTGGAGACTGCACAGCGCCATTTCCTAAAGGGACCACGTTCATGCATGTTGTACACTGTAAAACGAAGATCCATCCAGAGAATTTTAATTGCGAAAAATAAATTGATGAGGTTAAATAGGAGGTTGAATTGATGGTTTGTGTACCAGTATTGCAGAAGTGGCAGTGTATGGTTTTGCATGCAGCATAGATGTGCTCTGGGAAGACATCGATTCAATTGTAGCACAAGATATCGCCATTTCCTTTGGGACCGTATTGGCACAAGGCGTACACTGTAAACAATAAGGTCAATAGATCTTCCCTGACGAGGTCTGTGCGATTATTTGTGGAATCACGGCAGTGTATGGTCGATTGAGTGTGGAGTAATGCCTCAGGGAGGTATCCATTTCCTTCGGGGACCGGGCTCGTGAAAACGCTATAAGAACAAATCCATATGTGATTTGTGCGTATTTCAGTGACGGCAGTGTATGGTTTCAATTTGGTAAGGATGAGAGTGACTGCGTGAAGCGTACATGGGTGAAAGACAGCTGAGATTTGGAGTTGAAGTGTGCAGAGGCTCGTGTGTGTTTGCCAGTGATTGACGGTCAGTGGAGCAGAGCACACTCATGAGACACAAACTTTGCATTCAACACAGGCACACGAACACGAGGATAGAAGAGGAAAGCTGAGGGTTAATATACGTGTCAGTTTTACTGGTATAGTTACAAAGATTACAGATTTATTGGAAATTGTGTTCCATAGGGACCGTCAACAAATTTAGAAGCGAAGACAGAGCAGACATTCATTCAGTCAGAGAGACACTGGGAAAAAAAGGGAGTGAAAATTTCAGATAAGAAACCAGGTGCAGGGAGTGTAGGATTTAGGCCAAGGTCAGAGGGCACAAGAAAATTTGGGAGAAGCTTTGGCTCCCTCTGGTGGCACTACAGGAACTGCACAAGAACATTTGGGAGAAGCTTTGGCTCCCTCTGGTAGCACTACAGGAACTGCAGAAGAAAATTTGGGAGAAGCTTTGGCTCCCTCTGTTGGTACTTCAGAAACTGCAAGAAGAACATTTGACAGGAGTTTTGGCTCCCTCTGTGGGTACTTCAGGAACTGCAAGAAGAACATTCGACAGGAGCTTTGGCTCCATCTGGTGGACATTCGGGAGTACTGCATCCAAACATTTTATATTGAAAAATTTGAAATTTGAAATTTGAATTTTGAAATTTGAAATTTGAAAAAAAAAAAAAAAATAAAGATTGGAATTGATTTAAAAAAAAAAAAAAAAAAAAAACTTGATTTGAAAAGAGAAAGAAGACGAAGAACACAAGAAGACATGGCTGGAGCTGTGGCTCCATCTGGTGGCTACTCAGAAGTACTGCGTGCAAAACTGAAAAAAACAGTAACAGAGACTGGAGGCAGGACTGCATGGAAAAGAGACAAGACACATTGGGATAAATGCATGAAACGATGGCAAGAGGAGGGATGGTGGAAGGTGGCCAGTCCACTACCTCCATCAGTCAACAACCTTCGGCTCTTCACCAACGATTTGACAAAACGAGTGGCTCGAGCACAGACTGCAGAGAGAAATCAAATGACAAATCAAACCAAGCGATGGGGGTTCGCTAACCCACTGAAGCAAGCCCGCAAAGACAGAGAAGAGGAACAGCGAGTGGCAATGATGGCACTAGGGATGGCCATGACAGATCGGATGCAGGTGGACATGCCAACCGGAAAAGAAAAAACCTGGTCCCGTCTGTCACTCAACATCAACCCCCTGGACGTCACCCCTACCACTCAAGCCCCGGTAGGTCTGGAAAAGGCTGCACAGGAAATGAGCCAAACATATCTGGCCCCGGTTCCTCCCCCACCCTCAACTAGCCTGTATCCAGCACTTCCTCCGGTTCCTCCCCCACGCTCAACTAGCCTGTATCCAGCACTTCCTCCGGTTCCACCCCCATACTCCCATAATAATCCATTCATACAAGCACCGGTGAGAACAGTAAAGGGAGGACTGCTCTCAGGAGCATTCCAGATGTCCCTGGATGAAGGGTGCACCATCGACACAAGCTCCACCTCAACAGAGCGAGCGATGAGAAACATGATGGAGAGGGTGAGAACATTGGAAAGAGCTATAACAGGAGTCCCCATAGACAAAAAAGATCCTGCGACAACAGAGAGAGGCCAGCAGCCCGAAGAGAATGAAACAGAGGCCCAGCAACAGAGACAATTCGATCAGGGCTGCATTCAGCGACTTGACGACGACCTCGCTGCCACAACACTTTTCCCCATGCACTCAGAAGAGACCTATGTGACAAGCAACCTGTACCATGATCCTGAAGCTGGAAGACAGCCATCACAAAGGAACCCAAGCGGACCAACCACATTGGAGAAGCTCTCTGTCCTGCTAACAGAGGCGGAAGTGCTACAACAGACTCTGAACTCAGTTCTAGCCCACACCAGCCACTGTGACAGACCGGTGGCAGTGCCAATGTATGCGGTGTCAGGCACTCTACAAGGAGAAGTTTTCCCCTTCAAGACAGGGACTGGAGTTCCACTCTCCCAACATGCCATGCAACTTCGGTCTCAGGGCCAGCACCAACGAGAAGAAACAGAGCAGAGTGTTCGTGGTGCATATCCCCTGAGAGCAGCCCCCACTCTAGCCCAACCACAGCGTGTTCAATTTGTGCCTTTTGGGTTTGCAGATCTGACCAGCATGATACAACAGCTTCCATCCCTCCATGCAGGAGCTGATCCGTGGATTGAGCTCACGGAAGCTTTGACTGCTGGCCGCCAGCTAGCAGTGGGCGACCTGAGAGCACTTCTCTCCCGCTGTCTGGACCCATCCCAGTGTACTGCCCTACTACACATGGCAGGCGCTGGTGCGGCACCAGATGCCGACCCCTTTGATCAACATCGTACAGCGTTGTGGCAGCAGCTCAGAACTAAGTTCCCCACTCCAGTGAACCAAGGCGCAGTGGCAGCATTCATCTGGACCCCGGGAGAGTCTCCACCCCTGTATCTGGCCAGAGCAGAACGGGTGTGGCGCCAGGCCTTCAGAGAGCCACATGATGGAAGCGTTACCACAGTGGCACTATGGCGTGCAATGATTAAACGAGGCCTCCCTGATGGACCTCGCCAGTGCATGGACGCAGTGGTTGGCCTAGAAGCAATGACACAAGACATGTGGAACGCCCAGCTCCGACATTACCTCTCCAAGCACATTCAAACTGAGGCGGGTAGTGACACAGAAATTAAGACCTTGCAGAAGGCCCTACTCAAGAAACAACTCAAAGAACACGACGCGGCTGAGGCCGCCGCGAAATCTAAGGCTAAACAGCAACAACAGCTGGTAGTCCAACCTGCACTGGCTCCACCTCCAACGGCACCTACTCCCTCTGTCCCACTGGAGGCCATGATGGCTATGATGTCAGCAGGCGGTGAACAGTCACGCCCATGGGTCCCTCAGGGCCAATGGCGTGGAAGAGGAGGAGCCAGAAGAAGAGGAGAGCCTGGAGGCAGAGAAGCGTCCTATTTCTGCTACAACTGTGGGAAACCGGGACACTTCGCAAGACACTGCAGTGCAGCGCCACAGCAGACACAGAGAGGAAGAGGACAATACTCCAGAGGAGGAGGCGGACATGGCTATGACGGACAAAGACCTCAGCAAGGGGCCCATCAGGCTCCTTGGGATGAGGAACATGGTCCCCAAGGCGGGGCCCATGCCACACAGGCAAACAGTCAACAACAATGGCCTGGAGGCTACAACAGTCCTCCCTATTGACACGCCCCTCAACCACTGGAGTCACACACTCTACATTTCGGCCTCACCAGCGAACCTTTAATCAGGTGCTCAGTAAATGGACAGGATCACATCTTCCTCGTCGATACTGGAGCCACATATTCGAGTGTGATGACCACGCAGCCGTTGTCGGACCGGTTTGTGTCAGTGGTGGGAGTCTCTGGCACTCCAGTTCGACAATTTTACACCACCCCTCTCCCCATCACATTTCAAGATGCAACCCTGACGCACAGCTTTCTCTCTGCTCCAAATTGCCCAGTCAACCTGCTAGGACGCGATCTGATGACTCGCCTCAATCTGAGCATCTGGCTGAACCAAGAGGGTGTACATGTCTCGTCCAACCCACCAACTAGTACGTTGTCCATGCCAGTACGCATTCTCTCCCTTGCTCCCGCTATAGAGACGGTGTCCCCCACAGATGAAGAAGTTTACTGGCTACGCTGTCTTCAAACTGGCCCCCAGACCCCTGCCATCCAATACTGGTTTAACATTCTCAAACCAAAAATCACTCAGCTTTTCCCATACAAAACTCCCCTGGACCACGTCCACTGCACTCTAAATGTCACACCAGATCCCGACGACCCCTACACAGAAGACTGGGATGAAAACATGTCTCACCTTAGACCCACCATTCAGTGTCTACACATCTTTTGCGGCCAAGAAGGAGTGGCATCAAGAGTCATTCTATCTCCCTTCCTTCGCTCATGGTATCAGCTAGATGCGGACTCATCACCCCATGTCACTATGGCTGTTGGTTTTGGCCATGAGGCCAGAGGTCTGGGACCTATGATCAAGAGAGCACTAACTCTCACATGGGAACCAACCCCTACAGAAGGTCTGCTCAAAGCCAAGGAGGAGACCATGTGGAGATGGACAGCCCCTGACACTGTTGAACACACATTACCGGAGCACCTCCCTTTGCCTCGTCACCATGGCAAATCGTGTTCAGATCATCCAGCTACAACTGCCTGTTTGGCTCAGGTCCCAGGAAGGTTGTGGACCTCAGGGGCCTATGACGTTGGCCGCCTGACCACGGAACCCATCAAAGTCACATTCACAGACCCACATCAGCTTCCTGTGTACAGACCCCAATATCGTCTGAAAAAAGAACAACTGGAAGGCATTTGGCCGACGATTGAAGGCCTGCTCCAAGCCGGAGTCATCTACCCCACCTCATCAGAGTTCAACACTCCCATACTTCCGGTTCCAAAGGCAGGAGGAAAAGGCTGGAGAATGGTCCAGGATTTCCGCCCCGTGAACGAAATCACGGTTCCAACAGGTCATCCGGTTCCAGATCCTCATCTCTCTCTCAGCAATTTGAGCCCTGCACACACCCACTTCACAGTAGTTGATTTGGCCAACGCTTTCTTCAGTGTCCCACTGCACAAAGACTCTCAGCCCATCTTCACCTTCACCTTTAATAATCAGCAGTATACGTATGCCTCCCTACCCCAGGGCTACAGGTGCTCCCCAGGTCTATTCAACCACCACTTACGCCTTCATCTTGCTGACCTCGCCCTCCCAGTAGGCGTAGTTCTGATTCAATATGTCGATGACCTGCTTTTGGCAGCAACGTCAGCTGCTCTCTGTCTTGATACCTCTGTCCGACTCCTCACTCTATTGGCTGAAAAGGGCTACAAGGTCAAACGTTCAAAGGTACAGTTCACCAGACGCCAAGTGTTGTTTTTGGGTCGCAATGTTTCATCAGACGGTCAAGGCCTGTCGCACACGCACAGGGCCACCATCCTGCAACATCCCCAACCGCTCACTGTTGCCGCTCTCCTCTCATTTCTGGGTTTAACAGGCTACTCACGAGCCCATATCCCAGACTACACCAACAACACCACCATTCTCAGAGAGATGTTGAAGGAAGTGGGCACAAGAAATCTTACTGCCACCCTCACATGGACAAAAGAGGCTGAAGCAGCCTTCTCCCACTTGAAGCAAGCACTTGCACATGCCGCCGCACTCATGTCCCCAGACTACTCCCTACCGTTCCACCTTGATGTTGCTGAAAGAGACAGCCTACTCAATGCTGTACTCTTCCAGAAAAAGGGGGGTGAAAGACAGGTACTGATGTATCATTCATCAAAACTGGACGCTGTGGAAAATGGTCAATCCACGTGCGCACGATATGTTGCAGCAGTGGCAAAAGCAATTGAAAAAACTTCTCATATTGTGATGGGCCATCCACTGGAAGTACACACGCACCATGGCGTGGCAGCGTTTCTGATGAGTAAAGAATTCACGTTCAGTGCCGCAAGGAAAACAAAGATTCAACACACTTGCACCATGCCACACATCACCTTTGTGCCAGCCACAAGAAATATGTCGGCTAACTTTACGGATGGACAACCACATGTGTGCGAGGAAGTTGCAGTACAAGAAAACAAATTGAGACCGGATCTCCAAAACACTCCGCACCTCACAGCTGAGGCCTGGCTCTACACGGATGGTTGCTGCTACAAATGAGAAGAAGGGAACATTGCATCCTATGCAGTGGTCGAACAGAAGAGTGATGGCTATCACCAAACAGTGGAGTCAGGGATTCTGCCACAACCCGCTTCAGCACAACTAGCGGAAGTGGAAGCACTGATTCAGGCTCTGAAGTGGAGCACGGACAAAATTGTAAATATCTTCACAGATTCAGCTTACGCCCATGGAGCGGCCCACATCGATGGCCCTGTATGGCGAAGACGCAACTTCACCACTTCAAATGACCACCCCATAAAACACGAAGCAGCTATGAGAAGGCTGGTAGAAGCAATCCAACTACCAAAGGGGGTGGCCATCATGAAATGCAAAGGACATGACACAATCAGATCACGAATCAGCGCCGGTAATGACGCGGCAGACAGAGCAGCCAAGAAAACTGGAGGCTACACACCTCGCCAAATGGTTATGAAGCCAACATCCGGCCCACCTGAGCTTACCATCGAACACATCAAAGATCATCAAAAGAAAGCAGGACCTTATGAATGGTCCGAATGGACACGGAAAGGAGCCTCAAAAGACAAAGAAGGTCTGTGGAGAGCCCACGACGGCAGAGTGGTTGCCTCAGCAGAACTGTGTGCAGCACTCCTACCAGGGGCCCACGGACCTACACACGAGGGAAAGAAACGGACATTGGACAATTTAAAACAACTATGGTGGCATCCGCACATGGAAGCGATATCTTTCCTCTTCTGCGATGAATGTCAAATTTGTGGAAAATACAACCCAAGAAAACCATTCAAGACACCGATGGGATCTTATCCCGTGCCCTCTGCCTGCTTCCAAGACATCAGCATAGATTATACAGATATGGGACCAGAGAACAGCGTGCAGGGAAAGAGGTACATCTTGGTAATGGTAGACAGATTTTCAAGATGGGTGGAAGCAATTCCCACCAAGAGAGAAGACGCGCAGACAGTTGTAAAGTGGCTGCAGACAGAACTGATTCCCCGTTACGGAGTGCCGAGATGCATCCGCTCTGATAACGGATCACACTTTAGCAACACCATGCTCGCACAGGTAGAGCAATTTCTGGGAATCATACACCGATTCGGATCACCCGCAATCTCAGGGCCTGGTGGAACGAGCGAATCAGACCCTTAAGGCCAAAATTGCCAAAGTTTGCGCGGGCTCCAAATTAACATGGGTTGAGGCCCTGCCCCTGGCCCTTATGGCCATGAGGTCCGGAAAAGGGGGAGAAACACATCTCTCCCCACACGAGATCATGACTGGCCGGCCGATGCCAGGTCCACCCAGAGATGGAGGTCATATGCCACCTCTGGATGTACAGCAGATTGAAATGTCTGACTATATGAGTGCCCTAACTTCTCTTACTGAAGCTCTCTTCAAACAGATCGAGAGGACGCGAGCAGTACCTGAAGCAGTGGCAGCTGGAAAGCAGATACAAGTAGGTGATTGGGTCAGGGTCAAGGTTCACAAGCGCAAGTGGACTGACCCCAGGTGGACTGGGCCGTACGAAGTGAAGGAGGTTACTTCACACTCGGTCCAGGTCAAGGGCAAATCAGGCGCCCCTTGGCACCACCTGACACATTGTGTCCCAGCACCGGTACCAACCAGAACACTGGGAGAAATTCGCACTAATTTGGAAAAATGCACCGAGAGTCTAGACGCTCTCTAGGGGCCCCTCATGTAGACCCCGCCGAGGTGAAGAAAACTATGATGGGGGTGGGGGTGGGTATGGGGATACTTGCTGCCATCATGTTGTGGGGACTACAAACCATGTATCAGACACACCAGCACCCATCTAATTCTACCGCCCCTTTCCCGAATCAGACTTCTAATTCACCTGCCCCTTTTTCCTGTCCATCCCCGATGACTCACAGCCGAACAAGACGTAACACCCCAATATTGGTCCATACAACAGCATGTGGATCCAAACTCGTTCTGAACTACACAGCCGGTTCCACCAGTGCATACACATTTGATCTGTGCGACATTGTAACCTGTAAAGGCAATATAAGGGGTTGGCGGGGCTATAATGTTTATCTTTGTGGCACACCCCTAATAGTGAAAAGCTGCGAGACTAGCGGCACGCCCCGACCACTTAGGGGCGGGTGGTGCAGTCGTTGGGGTCTTGTAACTAAGTACACCGGAAGATGGGTCCCCAATGGTTTGAGAACCACCAGCCAAGCGTATAGGTGGTGGAGCAAAATTAGCCTACAGAGAGATTTTAGCGCCACAACTAACCCTCTTACCCTCTCGATAAACAACATCACAGCAAGTCTTTACGGTAACACCAGGGCATGGATCATCTTAGGCGTCGACATCGCACACAAAGATCCCTTGGGCAGTATCCAGATCAACATATTCCCCCAGGTAGAGAACGAACACACCCAGCCCAAGTCTGCCCTAGCATTGGCATCTCCAGCTGCCAACACTCCCGTAGTGTTTTCCCAAGATTATACTGGAATGACTCCCCTGCAGGTCTTGCAAAGGTCCACAGGTTATGGCAATGATAATGTTTGGTTAAATTGGATCACTGATAATGCTAACAGACAAAATATGACAGGGTGCGTGGCCTGTGCCTCCGCCCGACCTGCCATGTTCACCGAACCAGCCCCTCTCCACCCGCAAACTGATCCTCAGGGCTATGCCTGTATGATAGGTCTCACACGACAAGCTACGCCCACAAATTGTACCACACTTGCCGCGATATTTCCACCTATCGTAAATGAAACAAAATTGGGCCAATTTTCCGCCATGAGAGGTCAGGCTAACAGGTACATGTGTTTTAATTTCACAGCAGTCAGACCACAGCTGAATGTGGGCAAAATTTCCCCTGATTGGTGTAATGAGACCCGCGATGGCTCAGACGTTGGGCCCTGGGCCAGAGCAGGTTTATTCTACTACTGCGGAGACCTGCGTTTGGTACCTAGAATAGAAGCTAACAAAACCGTCGGAACTTGTGCAATGGTCAGACTCGGAATGCCCCTTACCCTAATAGGTCATAGATTAGCACGAGCGGACGGTCTAGCCGTTTCTCTCACCAAACGCAGAAGGCGACACATCATCAAGAGAGAAGTTGCCTCAGGCTCCTTCGAGCTTACTGGAGGCCCCACCTATATAGACTCAATAGGCATCCCACGAGGCGTTCCTAACGAATACAAACTAGCTGACCAAGTCGCCGCAGGTTTTGAAAACATTCCCATAATCGCAGCCTTCTTTCCGATCACTCCCAACAAAAACGTGGACCGCATAAACTATGTCCATTACAATGTCTTGCGTCTTGTTAACCTCACTAGGGACGCCGTTGAAGGCTTAGCCGCACAACTCGCGCCGACCTCTCTTATGGCTATGCAGAATAGAATGGCTTTGGACATGTTGTTAGCTGAAAAAGGGGGTGTCTGCTCAATGTTTGGAGAAATGTGTTGTACCATCATTCCGAACAACACTGCCCCAGACGGTTCGGTCACTCGGGCTTTAAATAGTCTGCGCACCCTCTCGGAAGAAATGCATGCGGCATCAGGCATAGACAATCCCTTCTCTGATTGGATGGAATCCATGTTTGGCAAATGGAAGGCCCTCATCATGTCCATAGCGGCTTCCATTGCGGTTTTCTTAGCTATTCTCATCACCTGTGGCTGTTGTTGCATCCCCTGCCTCCGAACTTTGATAGGCCGTCTTATTACCACAGCTCTCTCCAAGGAAAGGCAGCCGCCTCCTCATGGTGCCTATCCACTGTTGAATGGAGACCTGCCGGCCCCTGACCCAGAGGGGTCATGGGACCAGGAAGAAGAACCAGAGTTGCGTTCATTGACTAACTCCCTTTTAGATGACGACACACTAGTCTAAGAAGTTCACACCTAGCAGGTGTGAAAAGGGGGATTTGTAAATAAAATATATTCATTTACTGTTAAATAATATGCGCTATACTTGTAAAGCTTATATTGCGGAGTTGTGAGGTCACTGTAAGTAGGTCAAAAACGCCGAATGGGGCATTCCGTCACCCGTTCGTACGATAGGAACAGATACAGTGGCCCTGAAAGTAACGCTTGCTTAAACCACCAGATTAGGGCAGAAACTGCCATCTTAGAGTAAGAGACGAGCTCTTTTTATCTATTCACACAGAGACTTCGAAATAGTTTAGAACTGCACTCCTTTCATTTTCTTCACCTGAAGTGTTAACAATATGCTGTAGATCAACATTTCACACACACTGACGTTCCAGAGAAGGCAGGTTTCGGACGTGAGCCAGTGTGGATGAAGCTGTCCAGAGCTCCATCAGGCCATTTGAATGCTAGAAACAAATCCGCCTCTGCTTTGATTTTGACCAATGGCTCCACAAGGAGAACCAGATGGACACGCCTGCGCACTCTGTATAAGCGCTCTTTGGTTTCACTTTTGGCACTCTTTGCTTTTGCTAGAGTCCGTGCACGTTTAACTGCTGGACATAATACTTCTGTCACAAATAAATGTTATTGCTTGAATTGAGCTAAACGCCTCGATCTCAGTCTGTTAACTCGATCTTCATTCTTAACAGCATCAATGACAACGTAATGACATTGATCAAGTCACACACAGCCTGCTGGGGTGGAGGAGGGCTGCAGACGGTTTGGCAGGCTGAAGCAGTTTAAATAGGCGCCTGGTATGATAATTTGCCAATTGAATGCTGATCCATCAGCTGATTGGGCCGGTTTGAGCTGAGCTTGACTTGTGGCCTGTCTGAACTAACACTACGCTCAATTTTCCTTGCTTTGTTTCAATTTACAGCATTATGTGACCTTATATAGTAAAGCTTTGCAACCTACTTATTTTCTGCCATATTATGTTGCTCCAGAAATGTTGACACGTGGGAGTATGTTTCATTACATAAAAGGCATGAACACATATCCATGAAAAAATCATGATGTAAAGTTAAATTACTCTTACTGGTGTCCCATGTTTGTTTCTTAAAACAAGACTAAGAGTATGTAGTTTGGCATCACAGTGCTTCGAAAGAAATGCTAATGTCAGCGTGCCAAAATGTTCACAGTAAAAATGTTAACATGCTCAGTTTAATTTTTATGGGTAATATTAGTTCAGCATGCTAACATTTACAAATTAGCATGGAACACAATGTACAGCTGAGGCTGATGGGAATGTCATTTTGCAGGTATTTAGTCATAAACAAAGTGTGAAACAAATTGTAAGTTTGACATCATGGTGGATCATAAACAATGACTTTTATCCTCTGGGGAATACGAATGTACCAAATTTTATGACATTAAAAAAACATTTTATCTCAAACACAATTGTCAACCTACTGGTGGCACTAGATGAAAGGTCAGGGCATCTGTGAGGTTAGAAGTATACATCCTCTGGGAACCATGAATGTGTGATTCAATATAATTGGCATTCCATGACACATCTGCTGAAACCATTCACTCGGAAGTAATGGGATGGACTTACAAACAAACAAACAAACACAAACAAACAAACCTTTATTAGAATGCCATCAAATACATTCTGTCTGTGTTAATTCCATGGAGCTAATAGTTACTAGTTCAACCGCAGATGTAAAACTCATTATTCCCATTATTAGTTTCCACTGCAGTTGGTGGAACACACCGAAGATCTTCCAATGGGACACTTCACTGTGTTTATTTGTGTTTTTACTCCCTAGGCTACAAATGTCCAGTGTTTAAAAACAACCAGACTTTCGTTGACTTTGCTCGGGATAAAAGGATTCTTTTTGATCTTTGGTGTAAAGCAAGTAAGGTTGAAGATCTATCCTCTGTGTGTGAACTCATGATGTCAGACGAGTTTATAAATTGTGTGTCTGAGTGTACTGTGGTACTGTGGTCGTGAAATTTTCACATTTTTATTATTTTAATAGTTCAGTATTGTATGCAAGATGACATGTATGTTTATGCATGGCAGTGGCACTAATATGCCATCACTCATTTTTCGTTTCCACATTTATGTTTAAAATAAAAAATGTAAATTTGAGTAGCTTGTATGCATGATTATCATTGACAGACAATGTTGATGTTGGCATTGGTGTCAGTTGACAAGGTATGTTTATCAATGGCAGTGGCACGGCCACCCTACTCGCTGTACCTTGCACATGTTTAAAATAAAAACATGAATATAGGAGCCTGTTTATTATTTGAAAAGCTTAGTATTTAATGCACAACAACAAGGTATGTTTATACATCGCACTAGGCCCAGTTTAATATAAAACACAATTTTATACAACATATATAGTTGGGGGTCCCTGCGCCATCTCTTTATCAGTTTGGGGGTCCTTGGCCTGAAAAACGTTGAAGACCCCTACTCTAGAGCATCAGAGGGTGGGGAAATCAGCCCCCCAGATCTGAAAGCATCGTCGTTAGGGACACCTCTCACCCCATCCATAGACTGATTGCCCTCCTCCGCTCTGGGAGGTGCTACAGGACTCTCCATTCCAGGACCAGCAGACTCAGCAACAGCTTCTTCCTTCCCCAGCAGCACCAAGTTGACGGGGGGGGGGGGGGGAAAGCAGGCCAATTTATTTGTATTGCACTTATTTGTCTCAGTAGACGTATAGATAATGAATATTGTGATGTATGTAATATTTAGTGCTGTTAATTTTCATTTTCATGATGACCTTTGTATCGTAGCTATTTCTAATGTATTGTAGTCTCTCTGAAGTGCTTTCTTGTAATTCTGCTGCTGTGACACTTCCCTTCGTGGGATTAATAATGTTTATCTCATCCTATCTTATCTAACAAATGAGACTTTAATGAGATTTAATATTAACAGAAATACTAATACATGATAGGATATGTTGTTCCAGACATGCATGTATGAAGCTTTTTCAAATGAACCAAAGGACAATGGGACTGAAAGGGGTCGCCCGTAGTGATGGACCAACAGAGAATGATCAGCTGACTCTGCAGCTCCTCTCAGCTTTACGCAGCTGCATAGTGAGATTCAGCGCTTTGTGCAGTTTTAGGGACAACCCTGTTTCCAAACAGGATCCTGAACGATTTACAGATTATTTTCTTAATTTATGTCTTTCTGCAACACCTCCACATGGCAACTGTGGTATTGATAAGGTTAGGCAACTAAAAAAGGTTGCTATGTAAGGGAACACTGCTTACAGCGTTGGAACTGACTATTGGCCCTATACGTAAGAGAATCGTACAGTACTGGGTTGTTTAATTAGACGGCAGTATTGTGATGATTGCAAATATCATGGAGGATACTGCTTGGTCTTAAAAGCTTAGCAAGGTACTCTGGGACTTTTCTGTGTAATGCCTTGAAGGTAAGTGTAATCATTTTTAAAATTCATTCTCAAACAAATTGGATGGCAGTGTAATGAAGCTAAAATAATTAGCATTTTCTTACAAGTCAAACAGGAGACTGGACTATAACCTGTCCCTGTTTCCTCCCAAGCACTTGGCTGAGTACTGTTAGTGGGAGAGTGTGATGTGTGTGTGCTGGCCTGCAGAGAGGTGCAGTCATTTGAGTTTAATGGTGCAAATGTGTGTAGCTCTCCAATTTCTCTGCTAAACTGAGTGAGGCATTGGCTTCTTTCCTGTGTGCACTTTTTGACAGACGTTGACAGGTCCCGTTGGGCTCTTTTACAGCGCTGACTGCTGACAGGAACACGGTGGAAACTAAACAAAAAGGTTCGGTGCAGTTCCCCATGTGATTTATATTCTACCTGTACCTATTCCAGGCCAGGGAGCGACGTGCTCCCCTATCAAACAAGCCCCCACTGATTGACTGATCTCAGCTGCCAGAGAGGGATTGAATACTGCACCAGGGGTAAAGCCAGACATTTTCAATATTCGGTACTCAGCCCTAACCTAGTGTACGGGGGGGCATCCTCATCCGGATAGATTTTTTTCCTCATTTACGGCACTATTTTTCTTACAATTTGCTAATAAAATGTCTTAAACTCTGCACATCGTTTGGGAGAATATGATCATTGCCACGCGAAAAAAAGGTCCAACATCCTCTTTTATATCTAATTGTTCTCCAACTGTCTTCCTCATTCTGACACCATAACACAACAAATAATAACAGTCATTTTCAGTCCTGCCACCCAATGATGTTACTGTTTTTAACAACAAATAAGGATAAGTAGGATATGAATTTGGCATAAAAAGCATTACTGATCTTGAAAGCTATATTTGTCATACTATGCTTCAGTAGAGTTCACAGAATGAATGTTGAGCTGGCAAATCTGCTTCATCTGAATCTATGCCATAATAATCTGGGCCGCCCTAATTCAAGGATCCCCAACAATGCCAAGCTAATGTGTCTCCAACACTCTGAATTGAATATGAGGTGAACAGATATTATCAGTCAATTATATTTGATTTATTTGGAGAAAAGCATAGGAGGATAAACATGTGTATCGGCCTACATTGTTATATCTTATGGTACTTTAATTGATCTACTCCCGGTTACTCTGTTCTCCTTTCCTTCTATTTTCTTCATAACTCCTTTTATGTCCATAGTCTATAAGATAGAAGTTAGCTAGCTAACAAACTTGCTCTGAGATGACACGACGGCGACACTACCCCTGACGTTTTTAATGTTTTTGTTTTTATGGATGTTATTATTTTGTAATTTATGTAATTTGCCATTTTTATGTACTTTCTTATGGTCTTTTCTTTCATTTCAAAGGGCTCAGGCACACACAAAAACACACTGTTCTCCCATACACTGACTTCATGATGTTAGACGGCCTGTATCTCACTGTTCTTGTTATGTTTATGTATTGTCTCTTGTCTTGCAATCAAATAAAAAAAAAATAATAAAAAAAAGTAAGACACGACACATACAAGACAACAACCTTGTCTTATTTCAGTAATACAATTTTTGATCACAATGAAAATTGTGCTTTGTGACGCCCCATGGCATACCAGGGCCAAAGGCATGTGGCGTACTTTAGCTCACTGCCATGAAACAATCAAAGAATAATGTTTTGTTCTTCTGATTCCCTTTGTTCATCATTCCCTCTTTTCATTCAGTCTGTAGCTCACTCAAGTAGTGCTGCTATATATATATATATATATATATATATATATACATATACATACGTATATTATGGAGAAAGTTTTAGACACGTATATCTCCTTCTGACCTCTCTGGGCAACGAGTATCACTATTACACACCGTTTCACCATTACCAGCTCCAAATCCACAAACGCTTGCATGAGAGTCTGTGGAGCAGAAACAGATAGTTGTTGGAAGCTGGCCAGAGCTGATTGATGCTATACTAGGATTTGCCAGTCTGTGTCCAAGGGGCGGGACTTAGCAAAAGGGTAATTATGGTCATGTTCTAAAATAAAACGCTGACTGTTGGAACAGTGAAACACTGGCCCTCTGTGTTTATATTTTGAACTCCTCCCTACGTGGCCCAAATATATGTTGTTTTGGGGCACCTGAAACAGCCAATGCTGTCATTAATTTTTGAAGAACATTTCTTGCTATTACTCTTGTATATTAGTGGTATTTATATTTGTATGCTACACAATATAACATTTGTACATGTGAGAGTGGATTAGTTCTCAGAAGCAGAATCCTGGTTGCTTCTTTTATTCTTTGAAGATTCCGTCAGAGAGCGGAGTCTTTTCCACCGAATCTAACTGAATAACCATGTGCTATAAATAGTAAATTATTTGACGTCAAGTGTCTCTCTCACTGAACTGAGATAATGTCCAAATGAAATGACTATCTCAGTCAAGGATTGCTATCCTTGACGCGAAAGAGGCAATAAATAATATTATGTAGATGAACTTGCCCAGATTGCATTTCAATTCAAGACAAAAGTAGATAATGTAGGAACAAGTAACGTGTGGAAGCTTTTTGTAGCCCATTTTATTGCATAAAAATAGCTTGATAGCTCAAGCAGAGCTCAAACGGCTGTTTAACAGTCTGCCTTGAAGAGTGGGCAACATCACTCTGGGCTTTGATAGAGGGGGGACGATTGCCCATTTACTACAAGCGAGCTGTCAGGGAAAAGCAAAGGGGGCGGGCTCTGCCTATACATAAATGACAAGTGGCGCAGACAGCACACAGTCCGGGAGAAAATCTGTAACCCTGATGTGGAACTGTTATGTGTGAGTCTCAGGCCGTTCTACCTACCTCGAGAGTTTGGTACTATCCTCATCTACTCTGTTTATGTACCTCCCAATGGCATGTCTGACACATCAGATACAGCTGTGTACAGACATGAGATTCAGCACTTTGTCCAGTGGTGCGACACTTCCTCATCCTCAACGTCAGGAAAACAGAGGTATTCGACCCCAAACACATTGGAGATCACTCACCAGTGGTTATTCATGACCAGAACATTGCAGAGGTTGACTCCTACAGATACCTGGGCATACACATTGACAATAAACTGACATGGAGTGTTCAGGTAGAAAATGTCTGTACTAGGGTCCAACAGCGGCTACACTTCCTCTGTAGGCTGAGGGTCTTTGGTGTCAACCAGAAAGTCTTGCTTCTCTTCTACCACGCCATAGTTGAGAGCTTCCTGCGGTTTGGAATCTCAGCCTGGTTTGGCAACCTCAGTGTGCAGCTGAAAGCCCAGATCACCCGGCTAACACAAAGAGGGAGTCAGACAGCATCCCACACTCCAGGCCGTCTTTGATGAAACTATCATCAGACAGGCCCAGAAGATCATTTCAGACCCCACTCTTATCCTCCACCCTGAATACCAGCTTCTTCCCTCAGGCAGATGCTTCAGAGTCCCCCAGTGCAGGCTCAACCGCTTTAAGAACTCTTTTGTCCCCTTGTCCATCAAAGCCCTAAATGGCAAGCTAACCAGAGCTTAACCCTGGAACGCCGACTTTTATTTATTTTTGATATCTTAACTATACACTACTGGTGCGTTATACAATGGGCAGTGTGAAATGTGTTTGTTGGCCGGTGGCAGTCTTTTGTAAGTACTGTAGGTACTGTGTGTGCGGGTATGTGGACTGGCGACAGTCTGTGTATGTAATGTATGTATGCAATATGTTATTTGTATTGTATTGTTTTTAACAGCAGACACTACACTGTATGTATGTTTCCAAGACAAATTTCCTTCGGGACAAAGTCTATCTTATCTTATCTTACTTGCTGTTTAATTTGGATTTACCAGTGGTGGGTGAAGTATTCCGATCCTTTACTTAATGGAGCAGTATTGGAATCAGGGTGCTCTATTGGCAGAAATGGAAAATAATAATAATGAACATCATGATCATGAGTGTTTACACATGTAACCAAGACTAATTTTTATTACAAAACGGACAAACTAAGACACTGGCTTTAGAGACGGCTTTTCACAGTTTTTACATTGAAGGGGCATTTTGAATTTAGTGGTGGGGGTGATGTTGGAGGCTCAGAGATAGAGCGGGTCATCTTCCAATCAGATGATTGGCGGTTTGGTCCCCGGCTCCTCCAGTCGATGATCCTCAGGCAAGACACGTAACCCCAAAATATTGTTCCGAAGGCTGTACCAGCGGCATATGAATGGTAGCCCTTGCCATCAGTGTATGAATGTGTGTGTGTGGGTTAATTATTGATTACATCTAGTGTAAAGCCCTTTGGATGGTCAGAAGACTAAAGAGGCCTTAAATGCTATTGTTTGAGTGTTTATTATGCTAATTAGCTTCCTTAAAATGGAACTCTGCACTGAGGACTTTCACTTGCTCTTGAAAATATAAAGTTTACTTCAAATGTATTTTTTTTTATCTAATAGCCGAGCAGTGCTGGCAGTGATGTGTTTGGCGGGGAGATGAGAACATTTCAGAAATATCCGCTTATACCTTTGGACGTCCAGGAAAACCAGGCGGCTTATAAGTGAAAGGTTTAAGAGGACAGCGTTTGGCTGATGGACGGGGTGGCTAAATGAAATCTCAGTCCCCTGAATAAGGGAAAAGACAGAGGGCTAAGCTAACTGACAGACGGCTCAGGAGTGTCTCTAACCCAAAACACATTACAGAGCCATCAGTGACACTTACACCCCCCCCCCCCCTTTACAGGAGCCACGATGAATGGCAACCCCTTGTTCTCCCTCTTCGAAATGACAACCGCAGAATATCAAACGCCAATTAAAGAGGAGACAGGCACGGCTGCAGAAGTGGCATCTCATTCTCATCAATTTGATCGGTAGAGGGGCAAAAGAAAATGCAGCTAGAAGGGTCACTTTGAGAAGGGGATCTGGCTATTCTGACATGCTGAGATATTAGAAGGGAAAGGCAGTGCCCAGGTGCTAATAGAGGCAAGGCAAGTTTCTTTGTACAGCACATTTCAACAAGGTAATTCAAAGTGCTTCACATGAAACCATTAAAAGCATAAAGGCAAAAGTAAAGGAGATTTAAAACATACATTGAAACAATAATCGATGTCTCCCTGAGACATTACGCTGCACGCAATCAACCATACACTGCCGCAATTCTGCAATTACTCGCACACAAACCACGTCTGGAAAAGATCTCTGCCGATCTGCGTTTTATAGTGTACGCCTTGCATGAACTCGGTCCCGGAGGAAATGGCGATATATTGTGCAGTCCTTTTAAAACCATTAAAAGCATCAACACATAAGGCAAAAGAAAAGGAGATTTAACAGCAATTAAGAACAGTGTAAGAAATAAAATACAGTTGTAAAATGCAGAAATGCAGGAAATTGATTAATATATTAATTGAATGTGGTTCAATTAAAGGCAGCAGCAAACAGAAAAGTCTTCAATCTTGATTTAAATGAGCTGAGGGTCTCAGCAGACCTGCAGCTTTCTGGGACTTTGTTCCAGATATGTGGAGCAGAAAAACTGAACGCTGCTTCTCCATGTTTAGTTCTGACTCTGGGAACAGAAAGTAGACCGGTCCCAGACGACCTAAGGGGTCGGGATGGTTCATAAGGTAGTAGCAGATCGGAGATGTATTTTGGTCCCAAACCATTCAGTGCTTTGTAAACCAACAGCAGGATTTTAAAGTCAATTCTTTGATGGACAGGAAGCCAGTGCAAAGACCTCAGAACTGGAGTGATGTGATCCACCCTCCTGGTCTTAGTGAGGACTCAAGCTGCAGCGTTCTGAATCAGCTGCAGCTTTCTGACGGATTTTTTACAGAGACCTGTAAACACACCGTTACAGTAGTCCAGTCTGCTGAAGATAAATGCGTGGACAAGTTTTTCCAAATCCTGTTGAGACATAAGTCCTCTAATCCTTGATATATTCTTCAGGTGATAGTAGGCTGATTTTGTAATTGTCTTGATATGGCTGTTCAGGTTGAGGTCTGAATCCATAACTACACCTAGATTTCTGGCTTGGTTTGTGGGTTTTAACATCAGTGATTGAAGCTGAGCGGTGATTTTCAATTGTTCGTCATTGGTACCAAAAACAATTACTTCTGTTTTATCTTTGTTTAATTGAAGAAAATTCTGGCACATCCAGTTGTTGGTTTGTTCAATGCAGTTACCCAGCCCTTGTATGGGATTATAGTCCCCTGGTGACATAGTTATGTAGATTTGTGTGTCGTCTGCATAATTATGACATAGTTATGTAGATTTGTGTGTCGTCTGCATAATTATGATAACACACTTTGTTGTTTTCCATAATCTGAGCGAGTGGAAGCATGTAGATGTTGAACAGAAGAGGCCCCAGTATTGAACCTTGGACACCACATGTCATTTTAGTCAGCTCTGATGTGTAATCAGCTACAGACACAAAGTATTCTCGGCCCTTCAAGTAGGATTCAAACCAGTTAAGTGCTGTGCCAGAGAGTCCCACCCAGATGTTTAGTCTTTCTAGGAGTATGTGTAAATAAAATATACATTCATTCACTGTTAAACACAGCTTATACGCGGATATGTGAGTTCTAGTACACAAAGGTCAAAAACGCCAGGTGGGGCACTCTCGCACTCGCCTGAACAAAGTGGAAAATACTAGAACTCTGAAGGATAGCTTTTGCCCCAGTTAAATGTCACATAGCCTTACAGAGAACTAGTTTCAACTGCCTGCTCCATCTTAGAGATAGAAAGAGGCGCCCTTGCATATCTAGCGCCTAGCTTATCTAGTTGGCCGAACATAACAATATGCTGCTGCATCAACATCTCACACACACTGACGTTCCAGAGAAGGCGGATCCCGGACGTGAGCCAGTGTGGGCGGAGATGCCCAGAGCACCATCAGGTCATCTGAATGCTAAAAACAGATCCACCTCCTACTTTGCTTTGACCAATAGGCTCCAAAAGGAGGACCTAATATATAAACGCATGCGCACTCTGTCTAAGCGCCTTTTAGCTTTTCATTCGCTCCTACAGAGTGAACTTTCTAGGTCCGTGCACGTTTAACTGCTGGACATAATACTTCTGTCACAAATAAACCTTATTGCTTGAATTGAGCTAAACGCCTCGACCTAAGTCTGTTCACCTGAGTTTTCTCCTCAACATGAGTTTCATTCACAACATATGGCATGGTCGACCGTGTCGAATGCAGCACTGAGATCCAGTAACACTAAGACTGAACTTTGTCTATGTTTAAGTGGATGTCATTGAAAACCTTAACAAGAGCAGTTTCAGTGCTGTGGTGCTGTCGAAAGCCTGACTGGAAAACATCAAAGCAGTTATTTACGGCCAAGAAGTTGGTCAGCTGTTGGAAAACCGCTTTTTCAATTATTTTACTTAAAAGTGGGAGCTTTGATATTGGCCTATCATTTTTCATCGTTGCGGAGTCTAAACTAGCCTTCTTTAGGAGCGGTTTAATAACTGCAGTTTTTAGGGCTTGTGGGAAGACACCTGAGAGAAGGGATGTGTTTACAATTTGTAAGAGATCAGTGGTCATGCAGTTCGAAATATTTTTGAAAACGTGTGTTGGTAGAATATCCAAGCAGCAGGAGGATGACTTCAGATGTAGTACAATGTCTTCTAGGCTTCTACGTCGATTGAATGAAATTGTGTGATGCTATTTGAATGGATGTTATTCAGAGATCGGGACAACACATATCCTGTGGTTGGTGTGGAGGCACTGACTGCTTGTCTAATTTTCTGAATTTTGTCAGTAAAAAAGGAGGCAAATTGATTGCATGCCCAGGTGGATTGGAGTTCAGCAGCTACCAACACTGGAGGGTTTGTTAGCCTATCGACAGTAGCAAATAAGGCGCGTGTCTTGTTCTTGTTTTTGGTTATGATGTCAGAGAAGAATGACTGCCTTGCATTTCTAAGTTCCAAATTATAATTTCGAAGTCTCTCTTTATAGATGTCACAGTGAACCTGGAGATTAGTTTTTCGCCACCTGCGCTCAGCTTTCTGACACTCTCGTTTCTCTATTTTGACCAGCATAGCATTTCTCCAAGGAGATCTTTGCTTACCCGAGACAACCTTCACTTTAGTGGGTGCAATGGCATCAATAATATTTTTACTTCAAAATTGAAGCCATCTACAAGCTCATTGACTGAGAGGCAAGAGAGGGCTGGTGTGGAGGAGAACTTCTGAATAAATAGTTCACTGGTGTTTTCAGAGATGTAACGCTTTGTCACAACCTTGGTTTGGACATTTGTGTGCAAGGAGATTGCACTCTCAAAGAAAACACAGAAATGGTCAGAGAGTGCAACATCAGTCACAGCAACCTTGGAAATGTTTACACCTTTGGTGATGATTAGGTCCAGAGTGTACCCCCTGTTGTGGGTGGGTCCTGTCACATGCTGAGTCAGATCATAGTTATCAAGGACACCACATAGTTCGATAGACTCTCTGTCCTGGGGATTATCAACATGGATATTAAAATCACCAACAATTACAACACAGTCAAAATCAATACAGATTACAGACAGCAGTTCAGTAAACTCATCAAAGAAGGTTGCACAGTATTTAGGTGGTCTGTAAATGTTTAGGAATAAAGCTTGAGTGGAATTTAGAGCCACATATTCAAAAGAACTAAAATGACCAAAGGACATCTGCTTGCATTGAAGAGAATCATTAAATAAAATAGCAACTCCACCTCCTTTCTTATGCGCTCTTGTTTCACTCATGAAACTGAAGTTGTGAGGTGTTGATTCAATAAGAACAGCTGCACTGTTATCTTGATTTAACCAAGTTTCAGTTAAAAACAAAATGTCCATTTTGTGCCGAACAATAAAATCATTGATTAAAAATGTTTTTCCTGACAGAGACCTGACATTTAATAAAGCTAAGTTTAATGTGGTTAAAGCTTTCTTTGCCCAATTTATTTGGACAGGCTGACGAGGAATGTATGCTAAGTTTGATAAGTTTGCATGTTTACTATTGTTTCTTCGCAGCCTCACCTTTCTTTTTCTATAAATGCAGGACAGGAATTGAAACGGCTAGCTGCATACAGGGCCCCGACTTTTCCTGGAGAGAGTCATTGGTGTCATTAGCCTTGTAGCCTGGACCCAGAAGATATCAATTATTTCCGTTATCAGGTAGAGGAGACAGAGGATGGTTGTGGAACCGTCGAGGAGTGTGTTTCGTTCCAGCAATGACCAGCTCTTTTATGCGGTCAGTGAACTCCAGGTGGGGGGAGGATGGGGAGAGTGTGAGAGCGGAAAGGGACCTGGATGGAATTTGGGGGGTTGAAGTAGGTGCTGGGGAGGGAGATAAAGACTCTTCGTCTAGGAAGGGTGGGGAAAGTGGGAGATCGGAGGCGGTCCCTGATGATGAGGTTGGAGACTCCTCCTTTTGGCTGTCGTTAGGCGGGGGCATCCTTCCCGTAAGGTCTCCATGTCGATGCTGTGTGGTTATCTCTTGTTTAGACTCCTCTTGTGTCTTGTCCTTGACAGTAGGGACAGACGGGTGACGCAGGGAGAAAAATAGGTTCGAGGTAAACAGTTTTACCCCTGACTTATTCAAGCAAACTCCATGCGCTGTAAAAATATGTCTACGCTCCCAGAAAAGGTAGAATGTACTGAATTGATAAAATGTACTGAATGGTCAGTACATGCAGTTCACAGCCATTCGTTCAGTGCAAACAGCCTGCTGAATCCTTCATCTCCTCCTCTGACTGGTGGAAGAGGGCCACTGATGAACACCTCAGCCTTGACAGAGCTGACTGTGTTTAACAGATCAATAAAGTCTCCCTTCAGAACTTCAGACTGTTGTTTCACAATATCACAGCTTCCTGTATGCACGATGATGTTTTTCGCTGTGGGATAGTCAGCCACGATGTCCAGGATTTTGTCTCTGATGTCAGAGACCATATCTTTCGGAAAGCAGAGTATTTTGGTGTTCTTGCTGCACAGTTTTCTGACATCTTTTACAGCATAGTCACCAACAATCAGAGTCTCAGGCCCAGTCATTAGCTTTGCCTGCGGCCTTTTACTCTCACATTGACTCTCAGTTCTTACCCTGCTTTGAGGAGATAGCTGCTTATCCTGGTCATCAGATGATTTAGGATCCTGCGACAATGGAGCAAATCTGTTTTGAAGTTGTAGGCTTGGTTGTTGTGGAGGTGTTTTGCAGGTTTTACTTTCCTCAGCTGTCCTTGGCTTTGTCCGTCTGGGTGCAGGGGTTGAGGAGGAGTTCTGCCTGTGTGCTAGTGCAGGCCAGCCAGTCGCATCACAAATCCCAGGGCGCTGGGCTCTGCCTGTTAGTCGTCCTTCCACACATTCTCTCTTCGGCTTTGCACCGAGAGAGTTCCAGGGAGGACCACCATCCGAAGATTCATTATCTGCTCTCTCCTCCTGTTTCTTGGTAGGCCTGGTTATGTTAGTTAGCTGTGTCTTAGCTTGCATTTGTCCAGTGTTTTGAGTCCATGGTAGAGTGGTATCATTCCCACACAGTCCATTTACCTCCACGTTTACTTCTAGTCGGTGGATTTTTGTTTCCAGGACTGCAATCTTCTGTAGGAGTTTGTAGTAGTCATCCGTGGAGAAGGGAGGCATCTTGCTGCTACTTAGCTTTAACTTAGCTGCTAGTTAGCATTGGCTAACAATCCAAATAGCTCGACGACTTTCTGGATTTGTCTTCACTCAAACATTGAAGAGTGATATATGTGATATATCTGGCAAGATATATGTGATATATCTGGCAAATTTAAGCAAGAAAATGCAAGCAGAGGTAAGCAGAGGCAAGAGCAAGCAGCAAAGCGACTGCACTCTCTCATCAAGGTCAGACTGTCGAGGCCGTGTTAGAGCTGCTGAGGCTAAATCAGAAGTGAAAAGTGTATCAAATATGGTGACAGTGTGTTGTTTAGCTAGCTCTGTGAAAGGAAGTTACATTTTCAGTGTGACGACATTAAGGCTGGGCCTCAAAGGGATGTTCAGGATTTGGGTAAAGAAGTAAAAGAAAAGTTTTTTTGGGGGGGGGGGGGGGGGGTTGAATAGACCTTTGATTCACTTCAGTTGAAACACATTTCAAATATTTATTTTCATTTTATATATATTTGAGATCTTATATGTTTCCGTTGCGGATTTAATATTTTCAGTTTCAGATCTTTTTTACACTTTCAGGCTTTGATCTGGCGTGGGATCAACTGGGAGGGGCGTGACATAACAAAGAAGGCTTGCTGCTCCGACTGTAAGCTCAGTACTCAATGTGCAGATCAAATTTAGCTACCGTACTTTCGGACTATAAGCCGCTACTTTTTACCCCACGCTTTGAGGCGTCGTCTTATAGTCCGGTGCGATTTATATACGGATTTTTCCGTAGCTTTTCTCCGCCACAACAACAACCGCAACTTCCGGTTCCAGTCTAACACAACATTTACTTGCTCCCGACACAGAACAGTTGCTACCAGCTGTTACTGACAGGGTCGCTACAATATGGATGAAGTACCTTTGACCTACCTCTCACTAGGACTATTAAGAAAAAAGGTTTAACGCCAAGATTCAATTCAATTCAATTTATTTTTGTACAGCCCAAAATCACAAATTACAAATTTGCCTCAGAGGGCTTTACAATATGTACACATGTGACATCCTCTTGTCCCGGAACCCTCACATCAGAACAGGAAAAACTCCCCAAAAAAAACCTTTAACGGGGAGGAAAGAGGAAGAAACCTGTGGGAGAGCAATAGAGGAGGGATCCCTCTCCCAGGATGGACAGAAGTGCAATGATGTCATGTGTAGAACAGGATAGTGAATTACAACACATTCAATGTAATTACAGCACATTCAATGTATGACACAACCACGACAGGAGGCAACACCTGGTCCAGGTAAACCCGGCTACACAGGAACATCAGCAGTTGGAGTCAGCAGGGCCATGGCAGGAGGAAGGACCAGGGTCCAGATGAAACCATGCTCCATGGAAACCTGTGAGGAGAGGAAGCACAAGGACTCCGGGGAAGAGACAAAATCAGAAATGTGCATTAATGGTATCGGTAATAGGATTAATAATGTTAATAATGAAGATCGTAGTAGGTGTCAGCAGGGCCATGGCTGGTTGAAGAACCAGTGTCCAGATAAAACTGTGGTCATGGGAACCTGTGAGGCGAGAAAGCACAAATACTCCGGGGAAGAAGTAAAGTTAGTAATGAGCATTAATGGGACATCAATGCATACAGACGGAGGTGAAGAAGAGGAGGAGAGAGGTGCTCAGTGTAGGAAGTCCCCCTGTAGTTTTTGCCTATACCAGTTTGTCCATGGGCCGGTCCAAGGCAAGCCAGAGCCAGCCTTAACTATAAGCACTATCAAAGAGGAAAGTCTTAAGCCTACTCTTAAATGTGGTGAGTGTGTCTGCCCCCCGGACTGAAACGGGAAGCTGGTTCCACAGAAGAGGAGCTTGATAACTGAAGGCTCTGGCTCCCGTCCTACTTTTTAAGACTCTAGGAACCACAAGTAACCCTGAATCACTGGATCGCAGCTCTCTAGTAGGGCAGTATGGTACTATAAGCTCTTTAAGATATGATGGAGCCTGACCAATTCAGGCTTTGTAGGTAAGTAAAAGGATTTTAAATTCTATTCTAGATTTTACAGGGAGCCAGTGCAGAGAAGCTAATACAGGAGTAATATGATCTCTCCTCTTAGTTCTTGTTAGTACACGAGCTGCAGCATTCTGGATCAACTGGAGAGATTTAAGAGACTTATTAGACCAGCCTGAAAATAAGGAATTGCAATAATCTAGTCTAGAGGTAACAAATGCATGAACTAATTTCTCTGCATCGCTTTGAGATAGGATGTGCCTGATGTTTGAAATATTACGTAGGTGAAAAAAGGCAGTCCTAGAAATAAGTTTTATCTGAGAGTTGAAAGACAAATCCTGATCAAAGGTAACTACAAGATTCTTGACGGTGCTGCTGGATGCCAGCGCAATGCCATCTAGAGAAACTATATCATTAGATAACTGATTTCGGAGGTGTTCTGGGCCTAGTAGAATAACTTCAGTTTTGTCTGAGTTAAACATCAGGAAGTTGCAGGTCATCCAGGTTTTTATGTCCTTAAGACACGCTTGCAGTTTAGCAAGCTGGTTGGTTTCGTCTGGTTTGATCGATATATATAATTGAGTGTCATCTGCATAACAATGAAAGGTTATAGAGTGTTTTCTGATAATATTGCCTAAAGGAAGCATCTATACGGTGAACAAGATTGGTCCAAGCACAGAGCCTTGTGGAACTCTACAACTGACGTTGGTCTTCATCAAGGCTTCATCATTTACATAAACAAACTGAGATCGATCCGATTAATAGGATCCAAACCAGTTCAGTGCGGTTCCTTTGATGCCAATATAATGTTCCAGTCTCTGCAACAGGATGTAGTGGTCTATAGTGTCGAACGCAGCACTAAGGTCTAACAGGACAAGAACAGAGACGAGTCCTTTTGTCTGATGCGATTAGAAGGTCATTAGTTATTTTTACCAGAGCTGTCTCTGTGCTATGATGCTTTCTAAATCCTGACTGAAAATCCTCAAATAAACTATTGTTACACAGAAAGTCACACAACTGATTTGCAACTGCTTTCTCAAGGATCTTAGAGAGGAAGGGAAGGTTAGAGATCGGTCTATAGTTGGCCAACACCTCTGGATCCAGAGTGGGCTTCTTAAGAAGAGGTTTAATCACAGCTACTTTGAAGGACTGTGGTACATGACCTGTTACTAAAGACAGGTTGATCATATCTAATAAAGTTGTGCTAATTAATGGTAGCACTTCTTTAAGCAGCCTAGTCGGTATAGGGTCTAAGAGACAGGTGGAAGGTTTAGACGTAAAAATTGTTGAAGTCAGTTTGTCAAGGTCAATGGGAGTAAAGCCATCTAAACATATATCAGGGTTTACAGCTGTTTCTAAGGTTACTCTATTTGTGGAAAGATCGGTCGAGGGCAGGAGATTATTAATGTTCTCTCTAATAATTATAATCTTATTAAAGAAGTTCATGAAGTCATTGCTGCTGAGGTCTATAGGGATACTCTGCACAACAGAGCTGTGACTCTGTCAGCCTGGCTACAGTGCTGAAGAGGAACCTGGGGTTGTTCTTATTTTTCTCTATTAACGATGAGTAATAAGCTGCTCTGGCATTACGGAGGGCCTTCTTATATGTCTTAAGACTGTCTCGCCAGAGGAACCGAGATGCTTCCAAGTTAGTGGAACGCCATGTTCTTTCAAGTTTTCGCGATGTTTGCTTTAATTTGCGGGTTTCAGGGTTATACCATGGAGCGAATGTCCTTTGTTTTACCAACTTCTTTTTTAAAGGAGCAATAGTCTAGTGTCCTTCTCAGTGAGCTTGTAGCACAAGATGCTTTTAACAGTACATGTCCGACTCGCTAGCTTCTAAGCAAATTTGAACATTGCCGCCAATGGGGAAATGCTAACCGCGATTAGCATTAGCGAATATATAATATATCTTCGTACATCTTTTCAAGCAGACATAACGTTACTTGCATTACAGACGAAGGTCTCTCAAGGCTACCAAACGAAAAGCAATGAGGCAATAACTGTTGTTGCTCATAGCTCTGAATAGCTGTTGTGCTAGCAGCAACTGGCCAAGCCAGTTAGCTGTAAATGCTATTCAGAGCTACGAGCAACGTAGACACGCTGCATGAGAAGAGCAACTTTTTCTCAAGTCTGCCAGTGGATCCTAACAGCGTGGAGCAGTGTGAAAGAATCCACCATCACCAACGGGTTCCGAAAGGCTGGACTGCTGCGAGATGAGGGGGACAGCGCAATGAGGACAGCGCAAGCTCAGGGGCGGATTTGCCTCGGGAGCAAAGTGACACTGAGGGTGCAGACGAAAGACGGACTGAGTGCAACGAAGCAATTCTGAGGCTGTTTAATTCCGACACTGAAGAAGAGGACTTCAATGGTTTTAGTGCACAGGAGGACGATGGTGATAGCGATCCTGTGTCGATCCAGCCACTTTCCGGCTTGGATCAGAGGGATTACCGGTACCGTAAGCCACTTCCCGGCTTGGACCTGTGCGGAGCGCGTGGGACGCCTCCTAGTTGACTTATTCCCATTTTTTCCAGTTTTTCCAGTTTTTTCCAGTTCTACAAAACTTGTTCTACATTTCTACAAAACTTGTTCAAGAGTTTTTTTGTGTGGGTGTTTTTGTGTGCGTGTTTTTGAGTGAGAGAAATAAATCATCTTGGTTTGCAATATAACTCTGCTGTCCCGAGTCTGCATTTGGGTCCTTGAACACACCACATCATGAACCGGTAGGTATGCCTGTATGAAGCATGAAAAGATATACGGTACAAAGGTGGATACAAAGATATATTATATTCGCTAATGCTAATCGCTAATGCTAATCGCCAATGCTAATCGCGGGTAGCATTTCAGCTTATAGTCCGATGTGGCTTATATAAGTAAATATTCAGTTTTCTTCTCGAAATTAGAGGGTGGGGCCTATATACCGGTGCGACTTCTCGTCCGGAAAGTACGGTATGCTGTTAACAGTGTGATTATAGATGCTTGCTGAGGAGACTAGTTCTGGGTAATGAAAGTGAAAACAATGTGGAAGCGCTTAAACTTGCATTCTCTCTAATGGCCATCAGGGGGTGACTCTAATTGCGAAAATAAGTTAAATTGTACAGAAGACTGAGAAAATGACCCTACTTCTCACTTGTATTACCTCAGTAAACATTGTAGTCGTGTTTAGTTGAGTCCTCAATACAGCATGATGATTTAGTAAATGATTGTCCCATTTAGAGTCAAATAGACCATAAAGCAGCTTTAGATCGATAGCTAGATAGATTATTAATCCCGCAAGGGGAAATTTGTTCGCTATTGCAGCAATTCTACATAGAGGTAAAAATTGAATTATTGAGTATAAAAATGCACAATATATACAATAAGAATAACAGAGTAAAACATATTAAATGTAAAAAATGCTAAATCTATACAATGAAATAGAATATTAAATTAACTAAACAGTAGTGCAGTTAAATTAACGAACTAAGCGAACAAACAGTGTAACAGAGTTATAGTCTTGTGAATGATTTGGCCAGAGGTGATTTATGATGAAGTCTTATTGCAGTGGGCAGGAATGTTCTCCTGTATCGGTCCTTGTGACAGCAGAGCTGGATGAGTCTGTTAGAGAAAGTGCTCCGCCATCCCTGCAGGAGGTGGTGGAGAGGGTGGTCCGGGTTATCCAACATGGATAATAGTTTCTTCAGTGTCCTCTCCACCACCTCTTCCAATGTATCCAGTTTACAGCCAATGATGGAGCCGGCCTTCTTAACCAGTTTGTTGAGTCTGTTGGTGTCTCCGGCTCCAATGCTGCTCCCCCAGCAGACTATGTAGAAGTACAGTGCACTGGCCACAACAGACTGGTAGAACATCTCCAACATCTTGCTGCACACATTGAAGGATTGTATGTGTGTGTGGGGTGAATTCATGTCGCCCCCTCCTCACCGTTGAGTTGTAATCACGGAGGGGTGGGGTGGTCTGAAAACTGAAGTGGTTTGCGCATACATGAGTATGTGTGTGTGTATGGGGGTGAATTCATGTCACCCCACCTCACCTTTGAGTTGTAATCAACTATGACTACCAGGTATCGTCATGCCTTACAGGACGTACCTTAAGGCGGGGGTTTTGAAAAGGATCAGTATAAAGGCCTCAGGGTCATTCTTCAAACCTTTTTTCGAATTGACCTGTCTGATTGTGATAGATCGCTGTTCTATCAGAATCAAGAAGGCTATTTTGGAGCAATCCGCCTCATTTCTTCCGACGTGTTGTCTTACACCGCTATATCCATGGCTCGTGAACAAGGGTGAGTGTTTTATTCTTATTTTAATTATTTCGGTGTTATTTGTGGGGGTGATTTAAAAACTCAGGATTGCTTTTAAAGTCTATCATTATCAGATCACAGCCCTGGTGAAATCAGCGATGGCGATACTAAAAACAGGCCGCCGGCCCCCGTGTATGGTAAGTATTTAGTTTTGTGGTTTAAATACTTTTTATTTTACGTCTATTTATTTCAAAGATATATATATATATATATATATATATATATACACATGTACATTTTTTCAACCGACTCCTCGACCAAACCGGGTCGCAGTAAAAAAACGCACGAAGACAACATATTCTGTTCAGAAACCTAAGAGATTGAAAACTAGTAAGTCATAAACCCTTGTCTGTAAAGCCATTTTCTTGTTTTACTACAAGAGAATATTCATTTCATGCCCTGTAAATACTTGCAGCTATCATTGGCCCTCCGCCCCGGAGATCAGCGTTAAAGGTTAAGAGGGCTGAAAAACCAGTGGCGGAGCGAAAACCGAAAGAAACTGCAAGGTATCCTGTGTGTTCATTAAAGACTAGTTTAATTCACAAAAGTTATTTTATATACATGTATTTAACTATTGTTTTGTATCGCCAGGGTGCTGCCTGCGAGACCACCGACATACGCGAGAGCCTCTGAGGTGCCGTGTGTATCTCGTGCCTGTGAAGAAATTAACTACGCATCGGAAGAAAAATACCCGGTATGTACTCATTAAAGATGCGTTACTTACCGGTCCAGTCTGTATTATTATTATTTTTATAGATATGTATTTAACTATTTATTTTGGTTCATCAGGGTGCTGACTGAGAGGACTAGGCCAGACGATCCACGAATAGACTCGATCCGCTGGGATGATGAACAACACATAGCTTTGGACGCGCTCATCCACGCGAGGAGACAACTGAGGATATTCCGCAGATCGGCGAGGGACTCTCGTATTTTTTGAACTATGATATCGATGAGCACATGCCCGAGACCGTGTTACCTGTTTACCTCTTTAGCATATGTCGACGAGGGGTACAAATAACTACTTGGGGCTTTATCATGCGGGGATGAATGTCTGGGCTCAGAACACACCCATAGTACACCAAGGTTGTATGGGGCTCATGAATCCGTCGTGAGTTCATGCTCCTCCTCCTCCCCCTCACCCCCCACCTCTCCCTCACCCCCACCCCCCACCTCTCCCTACTTATATTCACACCCAACATATTATGAGACCCCAACCACAACCCCTCTATGTCCTAAAGTCGGTGATTGTGCTAATGACAATGGCAGACACCGTCATCGTGTGTGTTATGCTGGGGCCTCAGAGACGGGGGGTGGCTCCAATGACCCCCCCCCTGGGGCAGCCGAGACAGGCCCTGTGTTAGGTGTTGTTGCGTCGTCAGACATGCCTGTTGAGTCGGTGACGAATAACCGATCCCCCGCTATAGACATCCCCTCTCATCATGTGTGTTATGTGGGGGCCTCAGAGACGGGTGTTGGATCCTTTGATCAAAGTGTGGCAGACAAGGAAGCCCATGTGGAAGCAACAGAGGGGTCAGAGGTGTTCATTGTGTCGGAGACGAATAACGGTGTCACTGTTCAGTGTGGAGGGGTAATGCCCCCCGTGGGTCCCCCACAGTGTTCCGATAACCCTATTCTTAGACGGACAATACCCTTGTTTGATGCCTTTGAACTGAGGCAACATGTTGATTTCAGAGGCATTGACCTGAATGACCTTGAACAAGTCCCAAACATGGTGCGAGGTCTACTGACGGGGGTGATTACACAGGCCATCGATGATTCCCCAGCAGGCAGTGTTTTAATGTGGTGTTGCGCGGCCACTCCCTGGCTAGTGCTGTACAGACTGTTTTAAATGCAGACGATGCATACAATGTAGACCTGTTTATGGAACAAATTGCCCAGGTTCTGCAGAGTAATGATGAGTCAGTGTCTGATGACGATTTGGTACTGATAGTCACGGTAGCTCAAAATAGAAGCGGGGGAGGGCGTCTTAGGCTGGGGAATATCCCATATGACGTGATACTTGCTAAGAAATGTCGTTTTCTCTACAACCCCACCCCTCAAGGCGGCCACAATTTGTTTCTCTCTATGTCTAGCACATTTTAACAACACCTCTATGACCGAGCATGACAAATTAGAATATGCGTCCCTATTGCACAGCTCAGTAGGCTTTGATCACATGCACCGTGTATCATTCGCTGATGTCACAAAATTTGAGACATCTGGGGGTAAAAATTATAATATTTCATCACAAGGAGGGCCTTAAACGATTGCAGTGTTTCCAGACACATGACACACCCCACACACAGACAGTCTGGTTATACTTGCACAATAACCACTATTACCTGATTGAAAACTAGACAGGTTTTTTCGGTGCACCCTATGTATGTGGCTCATGTTACCAAACATGAAATGCGGCTATACCATAACTGTAAACACCACTGCAATGTTTGTTTCACAGCGTGCCACACACACCCTGGCCATACACAGAAATGTGACCGTTGTAAACGAATCTGTAAATCCCAACACTGTTTTGACCAACACATGTTTCCAGAAGTGGTCCATGGGCTCATCCCCTGTGATGCTATGAAATACTGCGAGGCATGTGGTAGAACGTACAAGGCTGGTAAAAAGGACCACAAATGTGCACTCCCTGCTTGTTCACACTGTGGTGAGCCGGTGTTGGAGAGTGATGAAGTTCACCAGTGTTTTATTCAGCCTCTGGAGAAAAAAGATGCGCACACGAAGTACATATTGTTCGATTTTGAGACACGGTATCACAATGGCAAACATGAGGCAAATTTTGTATGTGCTATGGACATGGAGGGAAACAAGTTCTGTTTCAACACATTGAGCTGTGTGGATGCTTTTATCAAGCGTTACAGAAAACCCAAATACAGGGATTATACATTCATCGCCCATAATGCGTCCGGATTTGACAATTACATCCTGCTGGAGTGCTTTGTCAAACAACGGATTACCCCTAGTGTGACCATGAGATGGAGTCATGTTATACTGATGTATGACAGAGTACTCCGACAGCGTTGGATTGACTCATTCAGCTTTCTGCCCATGCGCTTGTCGAAAACACCTGCCGCTTTGGTTTTTGAGGATCTAGTTAAAGGATATTTTCCCCACAAATTCAACACTAGGGCTAATGAATACTACATAGGCAGTTACCCCTCCCCCGCCTACTACGGGTACGAGATGTGTGACAATGTCAAAACTTCCTTCATGACCTGGTATGACACAGTTCATGGCGACACCTTTGATTTTCATACCGAGATCAGACGCTACTGCATCAATGACGTCGAAGTGTTACGCAGAGCATGTACTGTTTATCGGGAGTCTTTTCTGGAGTGTACACAACTTGATCCGTTTGCGTTCACAACACTGGCCTCTAGTTGCATGGGAGTGTTCAAAACAATGTTTCTCCCCGCAGACACTGTGGCTCTAACGTATGAAAGTGCGTACATTGCTCAGAACAAGGCCTACTCTGATGCATCAATACAGTGGCTTGAATATGTGTCACACACAGATAACATTTAGATCAGACATGCTCTCAATCATGGCGAGCAACTGTTTCATCCATTCTGTCTATGGCATTAACACAGCGCCAGACACATGCTACGAATTTGCTGGGTGCTTTTTCCATGGGTGTGTCAGATGTCACGTGCCGTCCGATTTGAATCCGGTCACCAAAGCCACCTACGGCAGGCAGTACAAAGTGTTCATTGAGACTAAGCGACTGATGTTCCTGAGCGTACTGAGGGTACGCTGGCGCACGCTGGCAGCCGCTCCTCTTGACACTTTTGTTACCGCTTGTGTGATTTATGTGATTTTTTACAGCTATTCTATTCAACCCCGTTTTTGTTTTGTTTTGACATATTTTTGATTGCTCCCTGAGTTGGAATACGGTTGGGATTAATTCGGCCTGTGGTCATTGCCAGACGGCGCGGCTTGTTTTCTGTTCTATTTTTGACATCTGTGCTGGAAATGATTTCATACACCGCCCTGCAGCTACGGCGTTTGCGGAGCTTCATGGTTCCATCCTACAAGGGGTTTATAGCCCGCAGCCAAGAGTGTGGGATTTTGAAAAACAGACCTCACTACATCCATAGAGGTTCGCGCCGCGGTTTCAACGTGGAATCAGGAAACAAAACAAACCCAGGAGTCATCATCGGAAACATCGCGAGACTACCCAATACTAGGCGAAATGGGAAACATGGAGTGGATCGCAGTGTATTACGGAGCTTGCAGAGACTTCCACCCTCAGCTCTGTCTCCTACCACCATGGAGCTGCTAAACACACAATCCCTCACGAATAAATCCCTCCTCATACACGACCATATTCTGGACAAAGCGCTTGACTTCATGTGCCTAAATGAAACCTGGCATAAACCATGGGACTAATCCGTGCTTAATGAAGCATGCCCCCCTGGCTATAACTACATGGAGAAAGCCCGCAGCTCTGGTCGTGGTGGTGGACTAGCCATCATGCACCGGGCTGAACTGAAACTGTCTCCTCTGCCAATGGCTGATCTTTCCTCTATGGAATGCCTGGCCTTCAAATGCAAACCTCCATACTCCATAACAGTGCTTCTCATATACCGTCCTCCGAAACCAAACCCATCTTTTCTACGTGAGATAAGTGATCTGCTTACCTCACTCTGCACTATGTCAACTAACATTGTCATTGTTGGTGATTTAAATATCCATGTCGACAACCCCTCCTGTCAAATTGCAGCAGATTTTCTGAGTATGCTTGAGTGTCTTGGCCTGCAGCAGCATGTTGAGGTTCCCACTCACACCAAGGGGCACACTCTGGATCTGGTTATCACTGACTGCTTCCATCAGTAACCCACAGGTTTATGATCTCGGTGTGTCCGCCCACAAGGTGGTCTCAATGGCCTTGACTTTTGTGCTGCCTACTATTAGACCTAAACGTCAAATGTCTTTCCGGAACTGGAAAAACATTGACTCAGCCACAATGACCACGGATCTCCAGCTCATCACCTGCCCAGCCTCTGCATCAATGGATGAATTAGTGGAACACTATAATACATCCCTGAGCAGTGTTTTTGATCTCCATGCCCCTGTCAAGTCACGTGAGGTCATTTTCTCACGCTCTGCTCCATGGTTCACACATGAGCTGTAGAAAATAAAAACAGCTGGGCGTGTTCTGGAACGACACTGCAGACACTCTGGGCTCACTGTCCACAAACAGGCTTTCCGTGAGCATCAAAGGGCCTACTCCAAATCCCTTAAAGATGCTCGCTCACAGTACTATTCCAGCTTAATCAATAAAAACCCTGGCAACTCCAAACAGCTTTTTTCAACCATAAACCATCTCCTGAAACCACAACCATCCTCTTCAACTGAGGCTACAGAGGCACAATGCAACAGCTTCATTGACTCTTTCAGATCCAAGGTAAACAACATTTGCTCTGTGATGTCCAGCTCTCCATCTATGCTTCCCTCTGATACCAACACCTTATCTGCGAGTGTGCTGTCTCCTCTACATCTTGCTGAGGTTCAGGAGAGCCATGTTGAGGAAATCCTCAGAAAAATGAAACAATGTACCTGTACCCTGGACCCCATTCCTACTGCTCTGCTCAAATCACATATCCCCACTCTCAGTCCTTTGATCACCAAAGTTGTTAACCTTTCCCTTCAGTCTGGCTGTGTCCTACCTGCACTCAAGGTTGCTGTCATCCGTCCCCTTCTCAAGAAGCCCACCCTGGACCCGGAGGTTCTAGCCAACTACAGGCCTATCTCCAACCTCGCCTTCCTGTCCAAAGTGTTAGAGAAGGTAGTTGCTTCTCAACTTCAGGACCACCTCAAACACAACAACTTGTTTGAAAAATTTCAGTCAGGATTTCGTTCAGCCCACAGCACTGAAACAGCTTTGCTCAGGGTGACGAATGACCTGCTGATGACAGCCGATGCAGGATCACCCTCACTCCTCATCCTCCTGGACCTGACTGCTGCATTTGACACAGTGGATCACACTATCCTCCTACAGCGCCTCCATACCACCATTGGACTATCAGACTCTGCACTCAAGTGGTTTCTGTCCTACCTTTCAGGCAGAACTGAATATGTCTCACTGGGAAGATACAAGTCCAGACTGCTCCCTGTCTCCTGTGGTGTTCCGCAAGGGTCGGTCCTCGGCCCCATCCTCTTCATTATTTACATGCTCACCCTCGGTCGTGTCATCAGCAGACATAGGATGTCTTTCCACTGTTATGCTGATGATACACACCTCTACATCAAAACTGCCCCAAGCCCCTCTGCAGCCGTGTCACTTTGCTCCCGAGGCAAATCTGCCCCTGAGCTTGCGCTGTCCTCATTGCGCTGTCCCCCTCATCTCGCAGCAGTCCAGCCTTTCGGAACCCGTTGGTGATGGTGGATTCTTTCACACTGCTCCACGCTGTTAGGATCCACTGGCAGACTTGAGAAAAAGTTGCTCTTCTCATGCAGCGTGTCTACGTTGCTCGTAGCTCTGAATAGCATTTACAGATAAAGGCGTGGATGAGCAACAACTTTCTCCAGTTAAACAGTAGCAAACCCGAAGCCCTCCTTGTTGGCACTCCACACCAGGTTCAGTCATCCTCCATAACTCATCTCACCTTCCACGGTCAGGTCATCCCCCTCGCCTCCACAGTCACTAATCTGGGAGTTAGGTTTGACCCACATCTGTCCTTTAATGACCATATAAAACACCTGTGCAAAACCTCGTTTTATCATCTCAAAAACATCTCCAAACTCCGCCCAACTTTAACCCTGTCAGATGCAGAGAAGCTCGTCCACGCCTTTATATCCTCAAGACTGGACTACTGCAACTCACTGTTCACTGGTATCACTGCCAAGAACATCCAGAAGCTGCAATACATCCAAAACAGCGCTGCCAGGATCCTGATGAGAGTCCGGAAGTATGAGCACATAACACCCATTCTGCACTCCCTACACTGGCTCCCTGTCTCATTCCGGATTGACTACAAAGTCCTACTACTCACACATAAATGCATAAATGGACACGCACCTCCCTACCTACAAGACATCATCACTCCCCAAATCTCCACCCGCACCCTCAGATCATCAAACAGCTCGCTCCTCCGGGTCCCCAGCACCAAGCTCCGCACCATGGGCGACCGGGCCTTTGGCTCGGCAGCGCCACGCCTATGGAACAGTCTCCCTGACCACCTAAGGGCAACACAGACACTGGTCTCTTTTAAGACTGGCCTAAAAACCTTTTTATTCAGGAAAGCCTTTCTGACCTAAATCACTGTCAGTTATTTATTTTGTGTTTCTGTTCATTCACTGGTTTTTATTTTATTATAGTTTATTTAACTATGTTTTAACTATGTTTTAATTATGCTTTTTACTATGTACTGGCTCTGTGGCACTCTGAGATTTTTTTTTAATGAAAAGTGCGTTACAAATAAAATGCATTATTATTTCATGGACAAAATATACACATTGCAAAATCAATATCGTCTGTGCATTGTTGTGATGTGGGAGTGTGAGTGGACAACATTAACCTCAGTACCCAGGAACTGGAGCAGTTCCTGGGTATTGTGGTCTACATGTCATTGTTTGGATTACCAGGCACCCGCATGTTTTGGAACAAGGCATGCCGAGTGTCCCAGGTAGCCGATACAATGATACTCAAAAGATGGGTGGCCATCAAAAAAGCCCTGCACTTCAATAACAATGAAGAGAGGCAGGAGGAAAATGATCCAATCTATAAGATCCGACCACTGGTTACTCATCTAAACTCCAAACTGACGTCCATCCCAATGAGCGAGAATCTGGCTGTTGATGAGCAGATGGTTCCATTCAAGGGAAGAAACAGGATCAAGCAATACTTGCCATCAAAACCAAAGAAATGGGGGTATAAGATACTCGTCTTGGCTGGCTCCGACGGTGTCCCCCATAACTTTGAAATCTACACAGGAAGAGTTGTGCAACCCCCTGAGCTGGCAGATATAGGAGCAAGCGGCAATGTGGTCCTCCGCCTGGCCCAGCCTATACCCAAGCAAGAGAATTATAAGCTCTTCTTTGATAACTGGTTCACAAGTGTACCTCTTGTGCTCACACTGGCACAACAGGGAATTCACTGCATTGGTACTGTCCGTTGCAACCGACTACCAGGGGTCAGCTTGATGAGCGATGCTGAGCTGAAGAGAACAGGACGTGGATCCTTTCAGCAGAAGATGGCCATGGTTGGCGAAACCACCTTGCATGTTGTCAAATGGTATGATAACCGCTCAGTCACTATTCTGAGTGACTACACTGGAGCCCACCCAGTCACAGAGGTTGAGAGGTGGGATCGCAAGAAGAAGATGCTCCTCAAAGTCCCCCGCCCTGCTGTGGTGAAGATTTACAATAAGAATATGGGTGGAGTGGATCTTCTTCACTCCCTTATTGCACTGTACCGCACAAAAATCTGATAAAAAAATGGTACCACCGTCTGGTGTTCCACTTTTTGGATTTAATCGTGACCGCCTGGCTGCTTTACCGAAGAGATTGTGAAGGGAACGGAATGACGAAGAAGGAACAAATGAGGCTTTACACCTTCAAATCATACATTGCTGAAGGCCTTTGTAGGAGTGCAAAGAGCCTGGTGCACAGGAAAGGTCGTCCCAGTTCCACAATTGCTGGCGAGCACGAGGAAAAGAGGAGAAAAGGACCTGCTGCTCCAATTCCAGTCCCTGATGTGCGCCTTGATGCCACAGCCCACTGGATGATAATGGTTGAAAAGAAGGGGAGATGCAAAGTACCAGGGTGCACAGGTACACCAAAAGCCAAGTGCCAGAAATGTGATGTCCACCTCTGCTTCACATCCAACAATAACTGCTTCTTGAGGTTCCACACAGAATAGGACATGTGTTCACATGACTGGACTGTGAATAGGACAGAATAGGACATGTGTTCTTTGTCACTGATTCAAACGCTAACCCACACAAACTCAAACACACTAAACACAAGCGCGGACATGCACACACGGGTCAATTGGATGTTTAAATGAATTTACATGTTTTGTATGTCGATTTTGTACATAGTGTTGGTAATTTCATTTCTTTGATATTTTCTAATTGTCATTGTTTGGATTGTCAAAATGAACTCTTTCTAAATCCATACATTGCTTGTTTGACTTATTCCACTTATTATATTTACAAGACAAAACCTTGGTGTTTCAGTACCCTCGTAGCATAGTGTTGCCCCCTAGTTTGGGGGGGGGGTCAGACATTTTATGATTGATATTGTGTCAGGGAGCCCCAAGCTCCCCAAAAATGGGATCAAATATTTTGTCTGTCTGTGAAGACAGGGAGCATATGACGGCGGTATGTGGAGAGGCGAGCACAGACGTTGATTTTGATTTCTGGTTTAAAATTGTTTTCTTTATCCAGTGGTGTGACTGGGCTGCTATGCAAAAAGTGTTTAGCAAAATTGACCAAGCCATCACAAGAGGCCGAGTCAACACGGCTTATGGGGGTGTTAGAAAGCACCTTGTTTTCGGTAGTATACAGGACACTACTCCTTTTGTTTTACCTGACCCCGTGTGTTGACGGTAAATCGCCAACAACGCATCAGCCCTCAAACAGTGAATGATAAGTATGTTGTATTGTTATTATTATTATTATTATTATTATTATTATTAACAATATCAATATATTTATAAAATGTTTTTTTTTCAGATCCTGATAACATCCCTTCATCTGCCAGCTGGTCACCCCCTCGATGTCTCCTCCTTCAACACCTCCACAGCCTCCTCCTATGCCACCGTATTGGAGCTACACCCCTATTGCCTCAACAGCAGCCCTGTCTCCCCCCACATACGGGGCCATATGTCACCCCCCCACCCTCCTCCACAACGCAAGCCCCGGATCCGTTCGGTGGCAGTCCCCCTCATCGACATGCACATGGCTGACAACCCGGGTCCACCTCCATCTCCATCACCACCCTCCTCTCCCCAACCTGCTTCACCACCTCGGATGAGCAGTACCCAGGCAGAAACACCCCTACTGGTCATATACGAGGAGGAGGAGACGCTGATACCTGCTGTGGCATGCGGAGACTTCATAAATACGGTTAAAATGTGTGTTCTAGTTTTGTTGGACAATGTTATTGGCCAATTCAGGAAGGATAACTGCTATGGGTGTCAGGTTAATCATCCCAGTCAGAAACACCACGAATGCTTGTGGCCCGTCGATGAGGGGTACTATGAACACCACATTGAGGAGCTGAAGGAACGCCTATGGACCGATCGTTTTATACCAGCCATACAACAGCATCTGCGCCCCATGGGTATCCATGCCAGCGATGACCGTATCCATGGGGTCGCCGAGTTTGTGCCACACGACCTGAAATTACATGAGGACTGCTTCGAGGATACCTTAAAAATGTATGATAGTGCGATCTACACTGATGATGCCTGCCTTGCACAGATGAAACAGCTGGGGAGATATTGGCTGGGGGTGTGAGAAAAACAAACAAACTTATTTTAGAGGTGTGTTATTTTAGATGTGTGATTTTTTCTTATTTTAGATATGTGTTATTTTCCCCTCCCTGCTCCATCCTCTATGGCAGGGGTGCCCACACTTTTTCGGCTTGCGAGCTACTTTTAAAATGACCATGTCAAAATGATCTACCTACATTAAAAATGCTGTATATATATGTATATATATGTATATATATATATATATATATATATATATATATATATATATATATATATATATATATATATATATATATACATACATACATACATACATACATACATACATACATACATACATACATACATACACACCCACACACTGAGTATACTTTATATTTACAATATATGTTGGCGTACCTTGCAGAACTGCATGAACCCTTATGGCACAATACAATTCTGTACATTTTTGGTCATTACCTTACTCTGATGACTTGCACTGAATGGGATTGGCCAGAGTTGCATAGTCCGGACAGTAGCTGCTGGTAGCCGCCTCAAGCAGACTTCATATGATCATCAGTCATGATGGAACGGTGTTTGGACTTAATGTTCTTCATGTGGGAAAAGGCTGACTCACATAAATGAGTAGAGCCGAATAATGTAGTCAAGAATGTATCACATTTCCTCATGTTTGTGTACTTTTCCTCTGTGAGAAAACTGTCCATGAGCCCTGGACTTCAGCTGAAATAAATTGGAAGGCTAACTAATTAGCTCGCCGGAGTTTTGCAGTTGACCACGCATACGTGGTGACCCGTGTGTTAGAAAATCAAGTGGCAAATGCCATGAGGACATCTAATTTTTTTTGAATGGCATGCGATCTACCCGCACTACCTCCGCGATCGACATATTGGGCACCCCTGCTCTCTGGGGACAATAGTTTCAGTAATTCACCACACACACACGCACAAACAACATCTTTCAAACCCCCCCCCCCCCCCCCCCCTCCCTGCTCCCTGTTCACACATCTAAGGGGAGACACGAGCCTACTACAGCAGGTGCAAATAAGTTTCAGTCTCACAAACACCTCTCTACGCACTCCTACACACACACACAACAATAAAAAAAGTATACATTTGCTGTATGCTCAGAAAGTACAGGTTTTCAGATCATTATGCAAATTCGGAAAAAAAGAAGTATTTATCCATAAAAAAATGCACGCTCCTCATGCACACTTTTTCACATGCACGCGCATATTACTACAGCTTACGTGCACGCGCGGCGGTGTAGTAGTACTATTCCTACTAGTCTGCTGTCAATGGAGACACCCAGGAACTTGTACTCTTCCACTATGTCCACATCCTCTCCCAGAACTCTCAGCGGTTGTGGAGCTGTCGTGTTCTTCCTCCTGAAGTTGACCACCACCTCTCTGGTCTTTGCCACGTTCAGAAGCAGGTGATTTATACCGGCCCACTCTGCAAAGTCATCCACTCATGCCCTGTACTCCTCCTCCCGTCCGTCCCTTATACACCCGACCACTGCAGAGTCATCAGAACTTCTGCAGATGGCATGACATCTGCAGTTTTACTGGAAGTCAGTGGTGTACAAGGTGAACAGGAAGGGAGACAGAACAGTTCCCTGTGGAGCTCCAGTATCACTGACCACCGTATCAGACAGCACACGGCCCAGTGGGACAAACTGTGGTCTGCCTGTGAGGTCGTCAGTGATCAAGGAGACAGTGGACGCGTTAACCCCCAGCAGCAGTGATTGGATGGTGTTGAATGCACTGGAGAAATCAAAGAAAGTGATTCTCACAGAGCCACCAGTTCCGTCCAGGTGTGACTGAGCTTGTTGCAGCTGGTAGATGATGGCATCGCCCACTCCCACATGGGGTTGGTATGCAAATTGCAGAGGGTCCAGTGAAGATTTCACCTGCGGTCGGAGGTGGGCCAAGACCAGCCTCTCCAAGAGGGCGTGGCTACCTTGTGATTGACAGGTCTCTACCACAGCGTTGTCGGTCTTGGTGTTCGTGTTTTCATTTTCCAACAATGCCCATCCATGCCTCGGTCCACTACTGCCAATCGGTTCGCTGTTCCCTCACTATGAAGAGGTCTTGGACATTCGATGAAGTTGATGCGCTTACATGACTCCAACCTTTTGGGGTTGTACCCACATGGTTTAATGCCCTTAATGTAAGTCGCTTTGGAAAAAGCTCTGGCTAAATATACATAATGTAATCTCATGAGCTGCATCTCTGCTAAATGAAAGTTATGATTCTATGTGTTTAGAACTTGTAAGAAATTTGAGCAAAGAACTGTTTAGTAGATATAATAAAAGTGTTTAATAATTCATAGTTAAGAATTCATAACTAGTCATAATCATAAGTGTATTGGGAATGCATAATTAAGATAAACATAAAGGGTTGTAGGATTAGTATTTAATAAGACATGAAGCTTCTGCCAAAGTTGCAGAAATTTAACTTTTATACTGAAGGATTATCATAGAGGGATTAGACAATGACTGACAGTCATTGAATGTGTTAGTAAACTCAGGGACAGAAAGGCAGACAGACAGAATACACTCCTGGAAGTTAGCCAATAGGAATCGGGATAAACGGAAGAGGAGGTGTTTCGAACGGATGTGGGTGGTTTAATTTCAAGTCTTTTTCTCTCTCGCGTGATGGCTCTCGGACGACGGACGTGTTTTATACCTGAGAAGCTGAGTTGAGTTTTTTGCAAACGGGGTTTTATTGATTTAATATTTCATGAAATAGTGTACTTCACTGTAAATAATGTACTTGCATCAGTGGAATTAAATTCCTTATAATTGTAAACCAGTCTTGGTAGATTTCTTATTGCAGCGTGTCGACTGTACAAAGCAGCCGGACACGTGCTCTGGCCTCCTTCTCTGTGGGGTGAGTTTCAGCTCTCACAAACTGAATGAAAATTAGATCTAGATTGGAAATAAATCTTCCTTCCTGTTTACAATTATATTCTCGGGATAATGTATCCAATGGAGGAACCTTTTAGGTGTAATACTACTATCACATTATCAGTCGATGTTGGATCTCAGGTCTGTACAAAATGCTGACACAACCCTGATGCTGATCGAAATACAGAGAACTCAGTTCAAACTAAAGCAGACATATTTCGACTGAACCCATTGAAACATGAATGACGACATATTGCAGCATTGGTTGCAGGGCCGTTTGCGGTGAATCATCGACCTGATTAGCCATGGGCCCCAAGGTCTACAGCTCATCTCGTTAAAATGAGAACATAATAGAATATGAATGTGGACATACACTTAGGCAATTTCCTCTTCCATCCAGAGCTGTGAAAGTAGCATGAATCACTAGTGGGTTGAAAACCCAGCGGTATGCCAGTGCAGAAGTTTGAATTTGAGGGGGTAATCTTACACAGGGTTGAGTTGTTGGTCAGCGTTACCATAGCTACCAGACACGGGGCGCCCCGGTCAGGCTTCTGATAATTCAGTGCATCAGGTCACCTCCCGAGAATAGTGGGAGTAGGGCAGCATCCCTCCCTGGATCACTGACTCTGAGATGTAGATTAACTGAGATGCCTTGACGACTCAGGGATATCCAGACATATCCTGAGTCTCCAGGCAAGCTCATCTGTTCTGATCTGTTCTGCCTGGAGCATGTACATCCTGTCCTCTGATGAAATAGGCTGATGTCTTCATTAACGACATTGTTGCTTACACATGTGACTTAGTGTCGAAATGTCCTTATTGGGCACTTCCTACTTTTGTACAAACCAGTTAAATACTCCTGGAAATGCGACAACTTTTAGAATCGAAGTAGGCTATGCACTTGTTTCTGTTCTCGATTCTCCTTGAATTCAAGCTGTAATAAACCCTTCTGCCTAATGCTGCGTTCACACCGGTCGCGTTGATTTTTTGACGCACTGCAAAATCGCGTCCAACGCGCCGCCGGTCGTGTTCACACCAAACGCAGCAAAATCGCGTCGCGCCGGAGAGGGGTCGTGGTTTATCAACTGGAAGCCGTTCACCTGGCCGTCATTTCTTTCCGCTTTCAACCGTGAAAGGAATAAGGACAATTGCTGCTTCGTACGTGTTGTGGAAGTCCCTCAAACGTCGGAATGCCAAACGCCGTCATGTCTGGTTCATAATGTTGTTCAGAGGAGCTCCGTGGATTTCATCGAGCTGTATTCACTGTGTCTAGCAAGCCACCGGTCGCTGTTTACTACAGCTGTAGGAACACAAAATAAACTGATTTGGCTGTGATTCAACGGCAATAAACCGACAAAAAGGGACTCCGAAATAACTACGTAATGATGCCGATTTGTACTTGTCTTCTCCGACAAAAAGGGACTCCGAAATAACTACGTAATGATACCGATTTGTAGGCTACTTGTCTTCTCAATGGAGCTCTGATGGATCGGTGCTAGGCTATGCTAACATCGTAGCAGCTCCACCAGCACTCAATAACGTCACGTAGACGTAAATACGGCAGCGTCTATTCATTGTTTGTACCGTATGGTTTACACACACACATGTATACGCATAGTTTGGTCCGGTCTCTATTGATATGAGGTATCGTAGAGCTCTGGGTGAACACAGACGGCTACAGGATTTATTTCCTGATTCAACAACGGCAGGAAGTCAGTGATGACAGGGGGAGCAACTCAACGCTGATAGGCTATCGCGCCACAGCGTCACGCGATTATGTTGCAGAAGTTGAAAAATTTCAACTCGCGCGTTGGCGATTTTGCGGCGTCCACCGCATCCACCGCGCCGCAATAACGCATCCAACGCGCCGTGCCATCGCAAAATCGCGGCGTGCCAGTCTCATCGCGTCTGTGCATAGACTTTGTATGTAATCTCGACGCGCGTCAAAAAAATCAACGAGACCGGTGTGAACGCAGCATAAGACATCGAGAGTCTCCTGTTGCGTCTTCAGATTCCAGTTGGTCTGCTCACAAGATTTATCCCTACAGTAAATCTATTGCAACGTTGGTGTGTGATGAGACTTAAAGCTCTCCACTTGCACTGTATTTACACTTTTCGTTGACATCCCAGAACACATTCTCACTTAACTCATCAAATACCGCCGCTTGGTCAGTTGCCCTAAGCTTCGAACTATGACGCTCTACGTTCCGCTCTCGTGTCCGTTTTGGACGTGTCAGGAACGGCATGTTCGCAGGAAACTTGTAACATGCATACAGTCTCTTTTCAAAGTAAATTTCCAAGATAAGTTTACTAAGTTTTTAGCTTTTTTATCCAACAACAATACTTCAGGAAAAGGTCCTGGGATAAAATAAGAATGTTTGTTACATAACTGTTGTGTTAGTACATAAGTTACGTAACAAAAGTAAGGTGGAATAAGTCAACATTGACATGGTTTCAGGCAGGAAACAAACAACGGCCTCAAACTTAGTTTGACCCAACCATCCACTTTAAGCTCCTCTCTAAGTGGAGTTTCTTGCTCTTTAACAGCCATTGCTCTGAGCATCTCATAATGATGTTCGATGGGTTTTAATTGGAGTTAGTTAAAAGCCTGGTGTGTATCGACAGATGCTCAAGGGTTTCTTGTGTGTCGGTATCAGACGTCCAGAGGCACTGACCCAGCCTTGGTATTTAAGTGAGAGTGGTAGTGAGAAGGTGTTGCATCCCTGTGATGGCATTGTGATTGGTCTCCTGCAAGGTGTAAATGCACTCCACACAGCGTTACCACATTCTTCACAAAAAGATCCATCCCTGCAAGTTCATATGTCTCCTAAATCCACCTCCTCCTGCTTGGGCTTAAGCAAGCCCAGCAAATGTAACAAACAGTAGCAGGAGCAGCAAGTCTTCCCTCACAAACAGGGATTCATTAATGAATAAGATATTGCTTCCCTCGACTCGGGATGTGCCGTGTTTGTTGACAAGTCTGTCAGCGCATCCCCGGTGAGTATTTAGAGACAAAATCCCATTTCTATGACTTATCCATATGATCCACATCACAGTTGGGAAAAAAAGCTTAATACATCATTTGTGGCTCAGATTGATTCGGAAACATCAGGTCTGTGTCTCACGTGCAGTAGAAAAAACAAGAACTGGGACAATTGAACAGCAGCACTGCCAGATTGAGACTGATTGGGCTATTGCCCTCTGTACACTAAATCAGCTCGTTCAATTTTCCTCATTGCCAGTTGGCTGAGTGATTTAAACTTTGACTGAAAGTTTACATAACTGAAGGTCAGTGATAGAAAAAGTTCTCCACTTTAGGCCAGTAATTCATATTTTGGTCAAGATGCTTACGAGGAGATGGTTTGTTTCCAGTTTTACAGGAAGGGTGATGCTGAGGATCTTTAGGTTGTTCCCGGATTTTGAAACCTGACCTTGTGCTATCGTTGGTACTTCTGAAATGAAGAATCCATCCTTGACCCTGTGAACCCTTGACTTTCAGTTACGGCACACACATTTCATCATCATCAGTATTCAAAGACCTGCAGTCATACAGAATGAATCTGGCCCTTTAGAATCAATCATATTTACAGACTACAAGTGTTATCGTCTTCACAGGCATTTCCTTTACACAACGGTGTGTTTTCTTTTTTTGTCTTGTTGCACAAACAAAAACTCAATTCATCCATACAACTGATCCTCACAGCTAAACAAACTAAATATACTTCAAAACCCAGCGGCTATACAGCAAACCTCTATTGGGATTCATCCTGAGTACTCTCAAGAAGCTTTACTGAACGCATTCAAAATCACAAGTTACTTAATTTCTTCAAAGTACACAAATACACAATGAAAAGCAATGGCAGCTCCACTTGTTTTCAAAATTGGCCGGTAAGTATTTCACATTGTTTATTCTTCAGTGTGTAAAGGCCTTTACTCCCCCACGTAGATTAGTCAGTGGTTGAACACTACGGTACAACTTCTGTAGAACTATCTGTTGAAAAAGCTGGAGCTGCTTAATTCCTTTTTAATGAGACAGGGAGACTGTCTTCACAGTAACATTAGCTGCATTATGAATGAATGAATGAATGAATTTTATTTATATAGCGCTTTTCACAGACAGTACTATCACAAAGTGCTTAACAGAGCAGACATTTAAAAGCATAAAAAACACAATGTGACCCTACGGTCAATAAATTACATACACAGAGTGAATAAAAAATGTTAAAGAATAAAATAAAAATAAAATAAAAATGTAAAACAAATGTTAAGAGCAGGTCTAGGACATGGGTTTATCATAGGGGACAGACTCTGTCATTTACCGTTTCAACATCTGGCTCAAACAACCACCACCACCAGTTTTTATTCCATTTTATCAGCCAGTGTTGCCGAGTTGTGTAACATTTGTTCATTTATTGCCTGAGCACCTAGTCTGCTGGTGTGACAGCAATCAGGTTTTTATCCGTCTCTATGTGTTTGTCTAAATGTTGAAATGTTTTTTGAAGGCATGACCAACTTTTTTACAAACAATATTTGTCAGTTAAAGGATGATTGGTGACCTAAAAGAGGTTTAACAATACAAAAAGGAAGGAGTTGAGATAAAAATAACAAGAGTGCCCCTAGTGCCTCCTGTGTGATGCAGTTTATTTAGGGCCATAATGAGAACCTGATTTGGAGAGGGCAGAAAAGAGAAGTGTCGGTGCACAACAGAAAGTCACGGTGCACCAAAGAGTAAATGTCGAAGTGCCAACACTGTACACGGTACAATATGTAAACACACGCAAGATATAATGGGCCACATTTAAGTGGTTATAGGTTATATACATAGTTTTGGAATCTGCTGTATACATGATTGGACAAAAACAAGAAAATGTCGGAAACAAAGAATTTTGGTGGGTTTATTATGATTTATAATAGTATATTCTGAGAAGTTTAGCATGAGCCCTTCTGACAGCTTCCTTCCAGGGTCGTCCTTCAATCAGAGGATCAGCGGTTCGATCCCCGGCTCCACTAGTTCCTGTTGATGTGTCCTTGGGCAAGACACTTAACCCCAAATTGCTCCTGTATCTGTGCCTGCGGTGTCTGAATGTTGTATGAATGTTTGTTCGAGGCATGGTGAATAATGACGTGTCATTTGTGTGGTCGAAAGACTAGAAAAGTGCGATACATATTTGGATTGGAGTATCAGGTTAAATATACAGGCACAATGTAAAGTCTGATCTGGGATGGATACTGGAGGTGGCAAATGAAGGGACGCTAAAACAGCAGCCATTTTGACATTTATTATGGCCCTGTTCCATTTAGGTTTGCCATGGCCGTGCCATTGAGCACGTTGGCTCACCAGAATGGCTGTTATACACATAATAGATTGAGACTATAATTATTTTTATGAATATCTAACGAAAGCATTCTTCGACTACCAGACTGGGTCCTGTTTATCCACTGTATCTTGGCATGTGTGCACCGTAATGAAGCACGTTATTTGCGAAAGCCATCATGTGAATGAGTCAGACATAAGGATAGATTTTTCGAAAAAGTTTTGGCAAGCAGAATGACGGCAAATAATTGGACAAGACATAAAACATGGGAATAAAACTGCACTACAAGAAAACCCCGAAGAGCTTCATTACCAACAAAGACAGGAAGAGATGGCCGGTCTGAAAATAATTGAACAAAGCAAGAGTGAAGCTGGTGGATGGGGAAAAAAAGAAAATAAATTGAATGCAAAATATGATTGCATTAGCTTCAGGGCAGAATATCAATTGCCTTAGACGATAATTTAATAAGTCACTAATTAAGTTACTGTCCAACTTTTTGGAGCCTGCTTTGTCTTACTGACTCACCAGGGAGTTTAACCCAGCCTCCATAGACTCTAAACTGAGCTGCCCCTCCCTCCCTCCCCTCATGATGACAGCAACAGCAGAGATAAGAGGACCACGGGAGTCGGACCGGACTAGTTGTCCTCTCCTGAAGCTGCATGCTGCAGGGCAGGCCACATCAGACACAGCGGGCCTAATGAGCCACAACCGGATGGAAACAGGTCATTAATACTGAGCTGGTGTCTGAGTCTCAGGGCACAATAGCTGGTGTGAGGTACTATATGGCTGGTGATGGGTGCATGATGAAGAACTGCTCGTCCACAGACTGGGGTCACTCTTTTTCTTCCCCCAAAACATGAATCCGATGAACTGACATATATTCTAAACAGTACAGTAGTATTATACTCCTCATCGTCCACTTGGAGCCGCTTTAAATCTGCCTTCTTTTTGTTCAGGTCACCAAGAAAATCTCACCACAAAACTTCCGAAATAGAATTCAGTTCATGTAGTCAGTGGATTTCAACTCTGAGCCTGTGATATGTGCCGTAGAGACTTCGATCACGCACTCGGCTCATTCAGTTTAATACAGTTATTTTGTGTGTGTGACCACGGGCCACGGCAAGGCCCGGATTTGGTTTATAATTTTTAGTGTACACTGACCCTTTGATACTGGCTCAAACCAACTAAAAGCCCACAGATCCTCTATGTGTATACATGTGGCAGTAAATGATGGACTGATGAAGGATTCCCCCGAGATTACAAAGTTTATGACATCAAATACTTTAAACAGGGTATTAAAAACACAAGAAATCCATTCAATCTAATCCAAGACAATAAAAAGGTATACTGTATATCCAATTGACTTCGTGCCACAAAGTACAGTAAAAGAGGGGAGTGCTACAGGATGAATGGTTGTAGCCGCGGAAAGAGTGGGGAAGTAATACTGGGACAGACTACTCACCATGCTCCGGTGCTCTACACACACACTGCAAAGCAAAAGGGTAAAGAAACTATTCGTGGAGGGAGAGCAAAGAAAACTATCACTAAACACACGTTTATCGGGGTGTGAAGCACAGGTGAGAAACTCACAGGTGAGAAACCCACCAAACACCCCACCGCCTGGGCGGCCACGCTTCCCACCGGTCCTATAGCACTCAGACAGACAGACAGAAAACAGGTGTTCAACACACAATGTCAGCACCACATGGCAGAAACAAGAACCTATTTTTAATTTCTTGGGGGAAAGCAATGAGCGCCACGAGGGCTAACAAAATGAACACCACCAAAGACCAACTAATAAACTAAAGAGTAAACAAAACAAACCCAACCAAAACATCGGTACGCCATATATAGGGAGCCAAACAAATTGGGAACAAGGAAGTAGGAGGTGCTAAGGTGTACCTAGCCCTACAGTAGCCCAGGAGGGACATTTCATGACCGGCTACATGTGGAAGAATAGAAATTGGAAAGCATGCGGCATGGTTCAGTCAGTTCAGGTGCTGGATTGAGTCGATGGTGTAGTGTTTTAGGATCATCCTAAATGTATTTTATATTACTGTCAAAAGCAAAGCATATGTTTTCATTTAGATTTTTCTTAAACATAGCCATTCGATTTCTGTCCACTATGATAATCAACTAACTTAAAGATATCCTGTGGGGCTTTGAACACTTGTAGCAATCCCACAACAGTGCTTTTTAAATTTGTATCCTCATTTTGTCCTTGTGAATGCACTCGGGGACACAAAAACATGAGCTTGCATCTGACACGATCCACATGCCTGTGTTCCACTGATCCACAGGCAGCAGTAAAGGCAGGGAAGAGGAAAACGTGAGCGTTAACATGGATGTAAACAATTCAAATTGCTCAAAACAGCTTTACACATGTTTTATGAGGAAGGAAATGCATTCAACACGCATGTCCTTCATGTTACCCACAATACTGTGTTGGGGTCTGATATATGGCTTAAACATGTGCTGTGGACAAATAGAATCAGGCCTTCACTGTTTCAAGCACAGGTCTCATCCTGACTTGTAGTTTGATGAGAACAAGCCTCCTCTGGAGCGAAATTTCACACTCAGGTGTGAATTCCCCCTCCCCCCCAAAAAACCATGGTAACCGCTGCAGTCTCATTGGCCGAAGGCCAAGAGACCCCAGGACCCCTGTGGTTCAGCCGATGTTCTATAAAACTATCTGCTTCCCCCAACTCAAAGCTTTTTTCCAACTCTCCCTCCGGGGTTAACAGGAGGCACACAACCGCTCTCTTCGCCCGGACCCCCCCCGTCCAGGCCACAGAAGAACCAACTTTCCCCGCCAGCGCAACGCTGGCCACGAGGAAACAACGGCTCATCAAACCCTGACAAGCCATTTCGCTGGATGAAACAGCCCGCGATCACGAATCTGCTTCAGCGATCCGTTCAGTGCTTCCTGCTCCTTTTCCTTTTTGCGCACACCCCGGCAGGAAGACGTCTAGACCTCTCCTGACCGATGATTACCGGGAGACCTACGGACCACGTCGTCTCAACCGAAGTTAGGTCATCCTCCCTGAAGCGAGGATTGACCACGTCTGCGTTTCGCTCCAGAACGAGCTCACGCCACGACGGGCCGAAACAGCGCCAGCTCAAACGCCGCGCTGAGAAGCCGCCCCCCCCCCTTCCTCTCGAAGAAAAAGGACAGCTTTGCCACGAACACTTCCACGTTGCAACGAAGCATCTACAAGTAAGATTCTTGGCATTTGGGCATAGCTTAGCTTAAATTAATTTAAGTTTAATTCAGGCCATTCATTTATATGTTGATATCCCCGTGTTTTTGTGTGTTTAAATTACTGTCGCGTGATATCGAGATATTACGCAATCATTACGGCGCAGAGAAGCGCCGCTGTATTCGTGTATTAACTGCTATGACTGTTTCTTTGGGATTATTTTCATTCATTGTCTTCCACTCCGTGTGGAAGTTCTCTTTTCATTAACTCGACTCGGTGAGTGAGCTGAGGTGCGTGGCTTATCACGGCATAAGTTACCGGCAGTTCAAAGACGACAGCGGTATATTTATGCATGATAGAACCAGCAACTCAGGCTCCCTACCACACCGCACGCAGAAGTATGATTCATGAGCCCCCACCTTTTTCTCTTTCCTCCTCTCACGTAACACACACAGCTCCTAGCTCTACCCCGGGGAAAACCCCGTTGAAACGATCGCCTCACATCACGTGCTGCCCAGGCACACGTGACTACATACAGCAGCCTAACTGCCATTTTGGTCCGAGTCACTCGACTCCGCCATCTTTGTAGTTTCTAGCTGTAGTTCTTAAGGCCCCTCCCCTTTCGGCCAGCGTCACTCGACGCCGCCATCTTTGTAGTCTAGCTGTAGCTGTAAGACTCCTTCCTGTTCACCCACAGACCCACACACACACACACATACACACACACACACACACACAGACATACACTCTCATCCATTTTATTCATTCTTTAGTTTAGGCATATAAAATTGTATGATAACGTTGCAATATTAATTGATTTGATGATTTATTATTTTGATTCAATAAACTCTGTTATACTTTCAGGAGCAGTCGTCTGTGATTACTTGTGCATATGTATTTGATAAGACTGTATGTAGTAGCCTGTGCTCGAACTTAAAACCTTCACTGTCACTGAATGTATAGTCATACGCAGACTATTGACATTATGAGTGACTACTAATTATGAGACTTAGTTTTATCGTTTGGTTATTGGTCCCTGTTCGCAGGGTGGTGCCCCGTTTATATTAATAATCATTAATAATTGTTACATACATCAATAATTCTATTGATGTCAAGAATTCAGTTTCTTAAATGCTGATAACCCAAACACGCTCCTTTAGATCCCAACAACTGTTAGCTGAAAAACACTGAATGTAAACATGACTTTGTAGGAGAATACTCCCCCTTTAACGTGCTTGAGATAACTCGTCACAGTGAACATTTAGTCCAGTGGCTTCCGACTGTTTCGGCGTGTGGTTCCATAAATAAGCAAGGTTTACTTGTGTCCAGACATCAAACTTTTGTGAGCAACCAATGAATTATTTAAAGCGTCGCTGTGCATCCAGAATCAAGCACATCCAGCGAGCTCGCTCTCAGCTCGTCGGAGCTCGAATCCACAATAAAATGAACAAACAAAACAAACAAAAACCCCAAATTCCCCTCAGGGTACGAGGTCCCTAATAACTTTCTTATGGTTCAGCTTCTTGTAGAAGACAAAGTTGGGTCACTGGCCTGTCCAGCGTGCTAGTCTTGGTTTGCACTCGTGCAGATCGCACCAGTCCTTTCCTGTCAGGATAGGTCTCCAGAACTTTTCCGAGTAACCAGGAACTATGTGGAGCTGTAGCATCTGCAACAAGTACAATGTCTCCCGGAACAAGGCTTCGTCTCTCCTTACTCCACCTTTGGCGCTCCTGTAGCAAAGGCAAGTATTCTTTTCGCCAGCGCTTCCAAAAAAGGTCGGAGATGTACTGTACTTGTCTCCATCTTCTTTTGATATAGAGGTCTGTCTTCTCGAACAGTCCAGGTGGTAAGACTGGTTTTCTTTTCATTGTCAGCAGGTGGTTTGGTGTAAGAGCTTCTCGATCATTGGGATCTCCAGATAACTTGGTGATAGGGCGGTCATTTAAAATGGCTTCGACCTCACACAGAACAGTATGCAATCCCTCGTCACTCAGGGTTTGTTGATGTAAGACTGATGTTAGTATCCGTCTAATCATCCTTATGATGCGCTCCCATACACCTCCATGATGAGAAGCCGTTGGTGTGTTGAAGCTCCACTTTATTCCTTCCTGTAGAAAAGCCGCTTGTATCTTCCTGTGATTTAAAGTAGCAAGAGCTCTTCTCAACTCCCTTTCAGCACCAACAAAGTTGGTTCCATTGTCAGATCTTAAGTGAGAGACTTGTCCTCTTCTACAAACAAACCTGCGTACAACATTTATACATGAGTCAGTATCCAAAGAGTAGGCAACTTCCAAGTGGACTGCGCTACATGCCATACATGTAAATATGACTCCATAGAGTTTTTCAAGGTTACGTCCTCTCTTGATCTCAACTGGCACAAAATAATCAACTCCGACGTTGGTGAATGGAGGCAGATCAGGAACGAGTCTTTCAATAGGCAAGTCTGCCATTTTTTGCTCACACAACTTCCCTTTATGGTGCTTACAGAAGCCACAGTTGGACAGGATCTTTCTCGTTGCTGCATTAGCACTTGTAATCCAGTATTTCCTCCGTAATCTGGAGAGAACATGGTTTCTTCCACCATGGCCCACCTGTTCGTGAATGTGCTTTAATATTAGAGTGGATACATGCTGGGTTTTGAATAGGATGACTGGATGTTTCGTCTCCTCAGGCATGGCTGCCTTACTCAATCTCCCTCCAACTCTAAGTAATCCATCTTCCAGAACCGGGTCCAGCTGGTAAATGGTGCTATCCTTTTTCACTTCACGTTTGCCAGATGTTAACGCCACCAATTCCTCATGGAACCTTTCCTGCTGAGTGAAGCGAAGGATAGATTTTTCTGCTGCTGAAAGATCATCTGGAGTCAAACTCTGTCCCTTTAACACAGCTTTAGTTTGGTGCATCCAATTTGTTGCCATTCATGTCTGTAACTTCATGGCTCATTTGTTTCCTTTTTTGACTCATTTCCAGTAGAGTTCTTCTTATTTTCAGAATCCATGCTACTGACCTCTTCAACCTGTTCCAGTCAGAAAAGTATGTTATCAGTTGATGGGTGGCATTTGGTGCATCTTCAACAATCACTGTATTGGTTATAAGTTCCTTTTTGACCTCTGGGTCATCAGCAGCAATGTTGGAATCAAAGCTGCGAGCAGGCCACTCCTCCACTGCTTTCCGCAGAAAGTCAGGTCCATCCTGAAGTTTAACTGAATGTTTCATGATTTCCATGAATTTCACATCATCTCTGGACATCTCCATTTTGTCTTCTGATGTTCTTTCATTAAAATCATGGTTGTACTGATTATTCAGCAATTCCTCCAGGTGTTCTATGGAAATCCTGTTAACAGTAGCAGCAGGGTAGCCACTCTCACACCGCTCATCACTGCATCCTTGACCGGGACCATTAACAGCCCACCCCAATAGGGTCTTAATGGCATAAGGTCCGTTTCCATGGCTGTTTATTACTCCCCACGGCTCAAGCATTTTGGAGGCATTGGTACCTATCAACAACTCCACGTCAGCTTGAATGCTAGGAACACTAACACCATCCAAGTATGGCCACTTTGCCAACTCCTCTTTTTTGATGAGGTTATCAGTGCTTACAGGCATCCTCTTCTGGGTATAGACCTCTGGTAACTCATAGAATCTTTTCCCGGTGAGACTTGAAATCTCCAAATCAGTCAACATGTAGCTGGAAACTGTTGCTCCTGAGCCCATGGTTAAGTGGATTTGGGTTTTCCGTCCATACAGATTAAGCCTCCTCATCAGGGTTTCAGAACAAAATGTTGCTGTACTGCCTGGATCTAGAAAAGCATATGTCTGTATGACCCTGTCTCCCTTATTGGATTTCACCTGTATTGGTAAGATGGATAGAATCCCATCACTGCTACCGGCCCCTGTAGGACCACATGTGCTCTACTTAATGATGGTTCTTTTGGCCTTTTTGAGTCTCTGTTGACTACTTTCTCTCTTTGGCGGATGTGAAGAACACTGGGATGGTTTAGACTGCACACCTTGCAAGTCAAGCGTTTATCATGATTTAACCTTCTTGGTTCTTCAATGGCCGAGGTTTCAACAGTAACAGAAGTTGCAAAACAGTTTTCTTTGAATCTTGGCTTCCATTCTGCTTTGATCTTGTTCACATTTTTGTTTCCCGTTTGAAGTGGTGCATTCATTCCCAAAGTGCTCCTGTAGCAGATCCTTAGCTGTAGCATAGCCTCTGTCTGGAGCCATATGCTGACAACTACGCACTGGCTCTTTTGGTTGACCTCTTGTGTACTTATCCAAAAAATACAGTCTCCTCTGTTGCTTGCTTTACTCTCCACACAATGTTCAAAGGCTCTGATAAACATTCTGTACTGCAGAGGATCCCCATCAAAAAATGGAATTTCTCTTGGCGGTAGTGAATGAGAGGCCTGTTGTTTGATAAGCAATGTTGTTATTTCATTTTGCCTTTGCAGTAGGTTGCATAGAGCTGATGTTTCATCATTTCCTTTATGAGCAAGTTGAGACTGAATGACACCTGGATTTGTTAGCTGCACGTGAGGATGATCCATGCGAGGTTTGCGTGATGTATTTTCTGGGTTCAGTTGACAGACCGTGCTGTTGTCCTATATGCATACCGTTGTTGTTGTATAGGTGGTTGTTGTTGCAAGTCCACAGATGTTGGTTGATATGCTTTGGCATGTCGGTTGAGCATGGTAGACTTCCTTTAACCTTGCTCCCTTTTCAAAGTATGATTCCATTCCATCTGATTGTGTGTTTGAGAAAGCTTGGTGCCCAGAGGCCTTAAATACCGCTAATCTAGCAGCAACGGCTGCCATTTCTGTGTCCACCTCCAGTTTTTCCTTTTTCTTTCTCAGCAATTCCAATTGCTCCTCCAGCTCATTCTTCTCCTTCAAGGCTGCAGCGCGAGTTTCAAGTGCTGCTCTCTCTGCCTCTATCTGAATCCGTACAGATGAAGAAGATTTGCTGGTTCTTGAACTGGTGTGACTTTTTCTGCTCAATTTGTCAATAGAAACTTTTGTTTCCACATTGGAAATGCTGTCACTGGGTTTGACTTCACTCTCAACAGCATCATCATTTTCACCAGGTTTGGAAATGTCTGCATTAGACAACCACTTATTCACAGCATTAGTAAAATCATTAACACTCAACATTTTTGCTTTGAGCCATATCTCATGTTTGTCCTTTTCGTCATGAGATAATATTTCTGACAGAGATTGATGTTGTTCCTTTGCTTCATTGCAAAGAGTTGTGTATTTATCAAAAGTGCATTGCACCTCTGTTTTATATTCTCTCATGCATTAGGTCTTGAATTGTCGTTTTCAGGTCAGAAGCTTTGTTTAGTTTGGCCTTCCGCACCTTTTGTAACTTGTCCAGTTTATGCATTAATGCCTTATGTGTCAGTTTAATAGGACGTTTACTGACAGATTGTGTTTCCCTTTCACCATTGGCCGTGCTGGGATTGACCTGTGTGCCAGCCATGGTTGGCTCATTAACAATAGAACCTTGATTTTGTACATTTACACCTATATCAGAATCCATTATTTATTGAATACAATTCAAAATTAAACCACCCACAAAGCTCTTAGGCCTATAAGCTGGAACCAATGCATTGGATTTACACTCAGAAATAAAAGTGTGCACACAACTTTAAACATGGCCATGTTGGTCGTGCTACATACCTCTGTCCGTTCAGAGTGTCCATTGGTCCCAAATCGTAGCTTGGTGGTAGTGATGATCAGTTGTCCAATTCGATTTCAAAGCAACCACAACTTTCCAGCGACGTCTATTCGATCAGCTGTTATTCACATGATGTCCATCAGCTGTTGAATCCAGCGATGTTGAATCCAGCGCTGTCCAGCGATGTCTAATCGATCCTCTGTTAAATCCAGCGATGCCGATCAGCCTTGAATCCAGCGTTGTCGAATCATCAGCTGTTGAATCGCGCGATGTCGATCAGCTGGCCACTTTCAACGAACGACGATCCATACGAGCTCAAATGAAGCCAGTTTTTGACTTAATCGTAGTGACTTTAACAAGATCCATTTTTATATATTAAAGTCACGGTGGGGGCGAATGGGTGAACTTGTTCGGACGCGTGTTCCACAAACATTTCAATGTCCAATGCGCTGTCTTTCTTTAGATCCGTTGATCCTTTTATTAAAATACATATTGGCACTGTAACAGAATACAGGATACGTTACTTGGACACGATACCTTGACCCGACACATTGACACGATAACAAAAACAAAACTGTGAGCTTCCCATCCACACACACACCTGGTCCTCATTACCAGGCACTTACATATATGCACATTTAAGTTAATGTGCCACCCACTGTTCAATGTCAGAACTGCATGCGTTTCCCTCAAAGACAAAATAAAACAACAACTACATTATGGCTCCAACAGCTACCATTTGGTTAAAATTCACTAACTATTTAGCTTTTATAGTCTAACTACTGTGAGCGGTGGAGAAAGAGAGCCCTCTGTCAGCTTCTAGCTGCTCCCTGCAGCAGGATCAGCTCCTTGGAGAGAGCGCCACGGATCTCAGTCCTGACAACTGTGCTACTTTGATGCATAAAGTTGGCGGTTTGCGGGTCGGGTTCTCATAACGGATCGGTTGGATTAAAAAACCCTGACCCCACAGCACACTCTGTGTAGTTAAATATATTATTCAGGGACTATTTACTTGGCATCATCTTCATGTTTAGACATTTATTGTAGAAAACAATGGGCTGGAATCTAAAACAATTCTGAGAAGGAGCCATGCAGACAGCTGGATAACATGAGAGCGTATCTGTGGACATTTAAGTAAAAACACAGCCTCTGGTCTAGACACGCACAGCAATGAAACATCTAAAATAATAAGAAAGCGGGACAGGGCGGTAGACTTCCACATACACACCGCAAACAGGGTCACTTGGCGCAGCGTGAACGTCCCGGCTTGGGTGCATGTCAGCAACATTTCTACAGTCTCTGTGTCTATATCTGGAAAACATGTCAGAGACAGGAGAAAAGTAAACATTCGATACAACCCAACACTTCCTGTTTCCATTTCAAAGTAAAAGCCTGCTAGCGTCTTTCTGTCGAAAGAATCTCTTCATTTGTCACACAAGACTTTTGAAGTATTTGCAGAACAGTATTGTGGAAAATACGCTGACTTGCACGGCTCCATATATTAGTATCGGCTTCAAATTGTGTAATGTTATTATTACTAAATGAGCACAAGCTGTTTGTCTCATAAATATAAATGACATTTATAATGGGATGAAGATGTAGGCGGACACATTCATGTATGTGTGTACATGTGCACAGTGTTTTTCTTTATTTCAACAGTCAAATTAGTCTTACAATTTCTTATTTGTTCATGAGTTCCCATAAATGATTGCAGGGTAGTGTCTTGCTGAGTGCTGAGTCCATCGTTCAAGAGTATTGTACATAATCCGTGGGGAAAATGGCACTTGCCGAAAGAGCGGCCTGCTCATTTATTTATTTGCAGCTGCCTGCAGCAGGTGTGTATTATTGAGTAGACAGCAGCACAGACAGGAGCTTTATGCTTCAAGTGGTTTCTGTAGCGGCACCTGATGTCCTCTGAGAGGGGAGTGTTTCCTGCAGCACATTCTGACTCCTGTGCAGAGGGGAGTGATGTGCGCTGCCAAAAAATCACTGACTTGGTCTCACAATCCACCTTAAGGGCCTCCATCTATCCATCCATCTTCTAGATCCTGCTGAGAACTATATCCCAGCATGAACGAGTCACCGGCTTACCACAGGGTATTCAAAACTTATTTAAACACGTTAAGACAAAAATCTGAAAATATACTTCCACATACCTAAGATAAGTTTATCCAGAGTCTACTCACCTATAAAAAAAACCCCTGCAGTTTCCCATGACTTCCATTTTTGCAGAATTTTACTTAATCCTTGATATTTGACAGTTATTCTCTTGGGCCAAAACAAAAAGGTAATGAAAAGTGTCATCCCCAACCACGCTGAGTTAATTTAGGGTTTTGTATAGTTGCTTGTGGCGTTTTCGTCTCCTCCCACACAGGGCCGTAGGTTTCCCCACGGGACAGGATTAAGTGGTAGATCCAGTCTGGACTGTTCACCGGCACACAGTTTGAAATCATCATGGCATAAAGCGTAGCTGTAACGGTAAAGGGAAGTGAAGGTGATTTAATGGGTCATGACCAAGTACCCACTTTCATGGCTAACAGCTGAGCTGATGTAGAAGAGGCAATACTATTTACAGCTGCTAGACATTGGCTTCAAAAAACATCAAACTTTTTTGGATTTCCTTTAAAATATCTCAATTTAAACTATTGTTGCTATAATATATATATATTAGGGGTGTAACGATACGCATATTCATATTGAACTGTTCGGTACGAGGCTCACGGTTCGGTACGCATGACGAACCGAATACGTTTGAATAAAAAAAAGAATTAAAAACAAATTTTAAATTTTTTTTTAAACATTTAACCAGGTAGTCCCATTGAGATTAAAAATCTCTTTTGCAAGATGTAAGTAACAATACAAGATGTAAGCAAGATGTAAGTAACAATACTACATAACATGAAGGAGCAGTTTTTGTTTTTTATGCTTATGTGTTGCTAAGAAGACACCCCAGAAGATGGGTCACTCAGGTATAGTTCCATCATTGTTCAAAGTCAAAGAATAACTTCATGATGTTAGTTGTAATGAATAAATATATTTTAAAATAAAGTACATTTCTCTGGCATTTATAGTTTTCTACTGTACCGAAACGTACCGAACCGTGGCTCCACTGTATCGTACCCAACCCAACCGTGAATTTTGTGAACCGTTACACCCCTAATATATATATAAATATTCTACATCTGAGTATGTTTCAAGGAGGAATATTTTGCTCAGTGCATACAGGGCTCTAGAGTGTGACCGTTTTCGTCATACATGCGACTCTACACTTTACCTTTAATTCTCGCCAACAGCTGATCTGCCATGTACACGTTATGCTTCTCTTATACAAACAGAATATACGCAGATTGCAATCAAAGCTGGCCTTGGCCATTTCTCACATGATGGATTCCACTGTCAACACGCTCGCTCATTCAGTTGCAGAGTCTCCATGAGTCAACGCTTCCTTCAGGAAAAAACACATGAACCAACTGAGTCACACTGAAGACTCATGTTTCTCTGTTTAGAACCGGTTTGTACTGTATGTTTCTCAGACCTACAGTAGTTGCTGGCACTTCAATGTTTGCTGCCCTTCAGTTGTCTCTACATAACCTGCTCTCTGCGTCACTTGCTGCACAAGTGCCTATGCAACATATCCGGGGTTTGAAGAAACATACGACAACATTTTTGTCCTGGCGACTGAACTGTGGAATTCTTACTTCTAGCTCCCTGCAATATTCTGCATAGAGGGCTTCATCTGACTCAAACATATATCGGCACCCTTTTTTCCTTTTACAATCACTGACATGTGTTGAGAAATGAACTATGTGTATGGGAACTGACAAATAAGGTAAGGCTTAATATGTATTATTGCGGCACCAAAAGACGCTGTGAACATTTCTTTGTGTATCTAGTTTATGTGTTGGTGCACCTAAATTAAAAAAGTGCACCAGTGCAAACAGTCTGGAGTCAATAAAGTAGTTTATTTCAGGAGAAAAACATAAAAACAAATGACAAAACTGCATCAAAGCCAACATCTGGAGTGGGAGAGAAAGCCCAGATGACTAAATCACTATTTTAGGGTTGCAATGTCAGCAGTGCTGTATGACATGAGTTTTTTAAATTAGTAAATCATAGAGGAGGTTGGAGACAACAGAATGCTGTGTTCTGTGCCAGCAGTGGACTGTGGCTGTGCAGCTACAGACGGCTAGAAAACTCTGCTGAGTGACAGCCTGTCAAACATTGCTTCAGTCTCCTGCTGCTCTCTGTGGTCATCCAAACTGTGTTTTAACACAATAGCACTTCCCACATTATTCATAGTATTCTGTTTGTGCTGTCAGACAACTGATAGAGTATGAATGTTATTTAATGGCAGCCCATAAACGTTACACACAGCAGCTCTGCAGCATATTTAGCCATGGCATTTAGAATGATCGGCCACAGAGAAAGTTGAAGGGAACTAAACGTGAAGTCTAGATGAAATAAAAAAAAATGCCATTTTAAGTCTTGAAGACCACATCCTCATTCACACTGTGAACAAATTTAGAATACACGTACAACTAATTCACAGCAAAAATTTTTTTTCCGTATTCAAAATCCAACCATCTTTTCTTGCTGTAAAACTGTGTGCTTCCGTAAGCATGTATCAACCAATAATATCATGACATCCACTATATTCTAAGTCCACCCACTTTTAGGTGGTCCAATCAACTATGTGGGATTTGATTTAAATCCCTTGTTTCCACTGCTCAAATATGAGGTTTTCTATGGGTTAATACTAGTGCTGGGCAAGTTAACGCGTTATTATCGCGTTAACACATTCATTAATTAACGGCAACAATTATTTTATAGCGCATTAACGCATTTTTTTTATTTTGAAAGTCCGCTGCTCACTGGCAGCGGTGGAGGAATGGAGACCACTGTACATCGCTGCAGTAAAGTCAGCAGACCAGATCTCCCTGGTCAACTCAGCAGACACTTACATGTTAGTGCACCTATATGCTGACATTCACCGTAAACACATTTAAATGGCACAGATCGGGAGCGAGTGAAGGACTTTGAAAGTTAGCGGAAACATTAACGTGAGACAGCATCCGGTTTCTTCAGACGAACATCCGGTTTTCAGAATATGCCAACAAAGTATGAATTATATTCACATTAAGTATAAAACATGCTGCATCTCGTAATTTAAAGGGAAAATACACCTAAATTGTGGGTAAAGTGTCTTTATTCTTTGATCGCTGGGTAACCATCATTACCTCGGAGTTACAGCATTATAGTGATGAACAGTAGAGCTGCATTCACATGCTCTGACTGTCATGAAGACAGACATTTTTGCTGAAACATGTTATTCCTGTTGCACAGCAGTGGAACGTTTCACATACAGTCGCACACTGAGCACAGATAGTGAAGAGATAGAACTGCTGCTGTGTAAAGAGAATACTGCTGTTAAAAATAACCTTATGTGTTTAAAGTGTTTACAAACCAAATGTTATTGCCCTTTTGTTCATATAGCAGTACTTTTAAAATAAAAGTGGGCAATACACTATTTTTGAATTCATTATTGAACTTTGCCATAACAATGCGATTAATCGCGATTAAAATTTTTAAATGTTGCCCAGCACTAGTTAATACGTTACAGTACAGAAGCTAAAGATGCTCTAACTTCCGTTACAGCAGGACTTTAACAGGCACTGAGAAGCGGTTATAGATAATGGATGGATGGATGTGGCACACAGACCCCTCCCTGGGTTTGTCTTTTGCAAAAGCTACATTTTTCCTCAAAACACAAAAACAGCAACCTGTTGTTTTAAGATCAGGCCATTTTGGTAAAGAATTATTTTGGAAGAAACAAAATGCCATTTTAGTCTTGATGTTGGCAGGGAAAATGCGTTTACAAATGATTTCACTTATGGAAAATTCTATTTCACCACTGCAAAGGAAGTCATCTTTTCATCCCTGTTCCTGTTTGTATCAAACAATGTGTTTGCAGGAACAGCAGGTTTGATTTGTTCATGGTGCGGAGGATTTAATGACACCGACACGTACAATTGTGAAATTGGGCTACTTTCTCATAAACTCCAAAACTTTGCTTGAATGAAACATGATCCCACAATGTTCTGCCACATTTGTATTCTGGTGCAGAGTTGGATCCAGGTGTAGATTAAACATTTGTATTATTTACTTTATTTATAAGTAGGAGGCTGTCAAAGAGCACATACCTCCACCATGGCGACACAGTCCACTAAGATTGAGATCAAAATGTCTTGTTAACATGGAGTGTTTGTTATACGTCCAACACAGTCCACTAACAATGGCAACAAACAAAGCATTTGTTAGAGCAGCTACTGCTCTGGAGTGGGTTTTATTATACATGTATAATAAATGTATACATGAATACATGTATACATGTATGTATTCATGTTGTTTCGTCTTTCCTCTGTGTTTCATAATCAAAGTCCCATTCTGGATCAGTGGATCCATGCATGAAAAGTTTCATTTTTCTTCATGGGGGCCAGTTAAATCCTCCCACAATTAAAGTTTTCACAAAAAAGAAAAGAAAAGCTAGAGCAACATGATTCGACTCTCTGGCTCCGATTCTTGTACGGTGGCAGTTCTTCTAGTCACAGCAGGGATGCGAAACAAAACAGATCCACTGGCAGTTGTCCTTGAATCCCAGTTTGGACGCGTTGCTGGTGCCCAGTCCATAATAAACACCATAATCTGTAGTCTGCTGCTTAACATGCGCGGCACCGTTCCCCTGATCTGGCAACCGCACACGGACAACGTGAATGACCTCTGATCATAAAAACAGGCTCCCTCTGTAAGACAACGCCTTGAGACGACGCCTTATCACCTGGACTCTCGCCATCTAACAAGACCTTTTAATGGAGATTGGTTTATCTATTTATGGGGATTTATTGGAGGGAAAGATATTTCCACCAGGCTTGATAAGAAGCCTTGAGGGAGGTGTTGCGTGTGCGTGTTTGTCACCCAGAGACTTAAATGTATGTGAGGGGCCTGTTTGCTTGAACGTGAAAAGCATCGTTTAGAGGCAGATTTCAAGGACGTACACACATGAGGCTCTGCAAGTGCACTCCCGAACACCCATACAAATGAGAGCTACGCATACACTCACATCTGGTGTACTGTTCTTGTGAGTTTTTTATTGTAACCCTAAACCCACTTCCTTACTCTTAACGTCACCCAAAACCCTCGACAAAGCCTAAACCTGATTTCAGTTCCTATTTTAAATGGTCAGTTCACTCAATTACATATTTTCTCATTTGCGTCGAGTGGTATCTCTCTATGCAGATAGTTTGAGAGTAAAAAAAGGTACAAAAAAAAAAACTGCCTGCCCCCCATTTGGCAAGAGTGGCAGCAGGGATTTGCTGGGATTTGCAGGGATGTGCAAGCGGTCCCAAACTGGTCCATCCTCAGGATCCAAATTTCCACTTGGACACGATCCACACACATACCGACTAAACACATGTTGTCTTTCCATCTCCTCATTCTGTCAGTCACTACGCAGCCACTTCAATTATATCTCACAAGAGGAAAACCAAAATTAACAGAGTTCAAGAATTGCAACAGCTGTTACAACTAATTCAGGCTTCTTCTGTTAAAGCAGAACATGCAAAAAGGCTTAATGAAAAGAACAGAGCTCCAGTGCTGAAAAATAATTAAGCCAAGAATAGCATGTTCAAGTTGGCCAATAGGTATAGGACAATACTTTTACATGACACATATTGCCATTTTGTATTCAGTGCAAAGTTAGGGTCATGTGACTGATGGTGCTGGATAGGCTCCATGATCTGTAAAGTTACATGTAGCGCTGCTACTCACTCTGTAGCAGGAAACTGTTCTATTTCATCCTTACTGACCGCCAGAGGCAGTGCTTAACACTGAATGTATTCCGTCGCGCGCATGCGCAGGTCGAATATTTATATCAACAAAGTCACGTGTGACCTCGGATGACCACCGTCATCTATAAGTTCCGGTGTCATCCTGAGCTCAGTCCTTTTTTCTTCTCGCGTCACAGGTTAGCTACCATGGTAGCTTAAACAAGGATGTGTCTACGATCAAGACATATTAGAGCTCGTCGCTGTAGCCTTGTGACTACCGGTCGGAGTTGCGGTTCTCTCGCCCTCCAAAGGCTGCGACGAGCTGTCCCTCTTCGGAGGGAACGGTGTGTTCGCCATGCGGACATCAAGCCCCGGACTGGTGGACGCCCCTATCATCGGTCGTCACCAGTCTGATAAGGGCAGCTAAGTCGTGATGACAGCAATCGGTAAGATCGATTAACATTGTTTTCTATAACAGTTGTTTGTTCCACGGTTGGCAGAGCGCTTCCGCTCTAGTAATCGAGTGGCGCGCTAACGAGAGCGTAGAATTACGCTGTCGGCCCGCCCTTCACAGTGTTACGGCTATCACAGTTAGCAGAGTGTTCCTGCTCAGGCAAACTTTGTGAGACACTAGTCCGCATTGGCGTTGTGTACATGGAGATTTAATCTTTACATCTGACGTAATTCGCAGTTAGCAGTGTCTTCACTCAGGCTAACTTGGATGCTAGCTGGGACTGCGTCCATCAACTTTGTAAACCTTACGGCTGTCACAGTTAACAGAGCGTCCTCGCTCAGGTTAACTCAGTGGCAAACTAGCTAAACAAAGCTGATACTGGGGCTGTAGCCATCAACTTTGTATCCTTACAGCTGTCACAGTTAACAGAGCGTCCTCGCTCAGGTTAACTCAGTGGGAAACTAGCTAAACAAAAGCTGATACTGGGACTGCGTCCATCAACTTTGTATCCTTACGGCTGTCACAGTTAACAGAGCTGTCACACTTAACAGAGCGTCCTCGCTCAGGTTAACTCAGTGGGAAACTAGCTAAACAAAGCTGATACTGGGACTGCGTCCATCAACTTTGTATCCTTACGGCTGTCACAGTTAACAGAGCGTCCTCGCTCAGGTGAACTCAGTGGAAACTAGCTAAACAAAGCTGATACTGGGGCTGTAGCCATCAACTTTGTATCCTTACAGCTGTCACAGTTAACAGAGCGTCCTCGCTCAGGTTAACTCAGTGGGAAACTAGCTAAACAAAAGCTGATACTGGGACTGCGTCCATCAACTTTGTATCCTTACGGCTGTCACAGTTAACAGAGCTGTCACAGTTAACAGAGCGTCCTCGCTCAGGTTAACTCAGTGGGAAACTAGCTAAACAGAGCTGATACTGGGGCTGTAGCCATCAACTTTGTATCCTTACAGCTGTCACAGTTAACAGAGCGTCCCCGCTCAGGTTACCTCAGTGGAAAACTAGCTAAACAAAGCTGATACTGGGGCTGTAGCCATCAACTTTGTATCCTTACAGCTGTCACAGTTAACAGAGCGTCCTCGCTCAGGTTAACTCAGTGGGAAACTAGCTAAACAAAAGCTGATGCTGGGACTGCGTCCATCAACTTTGTATTGGCCATCAACTTTGTAGCATTACAACGATCACAGTTAGCGGAATGTGCTCGCTCAGGCTAACTCGGTGAATGCTAGTTAGACTAAATCAACATCGAGGTTGTGCCCATTGATGGTTTTTACGCATTACGGCTGTCGAGTTCGCTCCGGCTAACTAGACTAAGCTAATACTCGGTGGGTCCATTGATTGTTGTAAACATTATGGACATATCGGTAGCGGATATCAGTTAGCAGAGTGCCCTCGCTCAGGCTAACTGGTAGCACACCAAGAGTTACAGCACCTGTCCAAGTGGAGAGTGTCCTCGCACTGTAAGGACTGTGGTTTTTTTTGTCCGTTTTCACAGTAGCAGAGTGCTCTCGCTCAAGCTAACTGGTGGGGCACCAATATCTGCAGCAACTATCCGAGTGAAGAGTGTCCTCGCTCCCCTCTCACTATGAGGACTGTTTTCCTGACCTGTTCCACAGTGGCAGAGTGCTCTCGCTCAAGCTAACTGGTGGGACACCAATATCTGCAGCAGCTGTCTTAGTGAAGAGTGTCCTCGCTCCCCTCTCACTGTAAGGACTGTGTTCTTTTTGTCAGTTTTTCACAGTAGCAGAGTGCTCTCGCTCAAGCTAACTGGTGGGACACCAATATCTGCAGCAACTAGCTTAGTGAAGAGTGTCCTCGCTCCCCTCTCACTATAAGGACTTGCCTGGCCTGTTTCCACAGTGGCAGAGTGCTCTCGCTCAAGCTAACTGGTGGGACACCAATATCTGCAGCAATTAGTTTAGTGAAGAGTGTCCTCGCCCCTCTCACTATAAGGACTTTGCCTGACCTGTTTCCACAGTGGCAGAGTGCTCTCGCTCAAGCTAACTGGTGGGACACCAATATCGGCAGCAACTATCTTAGTGAAGAGTGGCCTCGCTCCCCTCTCACTGTACGGACTGTATTCTGTTTTGTCCGTTTTTTACGGTAACAGAGTGCTCTCGCTCAAGCTAACTGGGGGGACACTAATATCTGCAGCAACTATCTTAGTGAAGAGAGTGGGCTTAGAGAGTGCCCTCGCCCCTCTCACTATAAGGACTTTGCCTGACCTGTTTCCACAGTTGCAGAGTGCTCTCGCTCAGGCTAACTGGTGGGTCACCAATATCCGCAGCGGCTGGCTAAGGGAAGAGTGTCCGAAGGATCACTCGCCACTGACTGCCCCCTGCCTGTTCTCTTAACATTCAGCAGAGCGCTCCCGCTCGGACTGATTTGGAATTCCGCATAAACTAGTGGGACAAGGGTTCCACCAGAATCGCGGCCATGTTAAACTCTCCCGGCTGTAGGACCTGTATAGCTCCTCTTCAGCCGGAGGACGGCCCTGACCTCTTGCCCTGGCAGGGAGAACCCAGGCAGGACCTGCGGCATCACGCCTTGAGCAGTAAGGTCTGCTAGGCTGGCCGAAGTGGAACACCTGATGCGGGAGGGCTACCTCCCCCTGTCAGGGCAGCTGAATCCAGACCAACCTACCCTGGTCATTTGTATGGCGCTTGCACGCCGGGCATACACAGCAGCTGGAACATCCACCTGTGAGTGCCTTCTTCAGGCACCTTCCCGCCCTCACCACCTTTTCTTCCTCCCTCCGAGGAATATCTGAGGGAGTTGCGTGCATGGTGGAGACACCAGGGCTCTCTCCCGCCTTACATCAGACCATGCAGGAGGTGGCAAATCTGGCCTTGCACGTATGCCAGCCAGTTAGACGACTATGGCGTCCATCAGTTTCCCCTGAGGAGACTCTGAGGCCCGATGCCAGGTGCCCTCGACCCAATGTCGGGTCAAAGATGACCTGCTATCCAGGGCTTAGGACACAGCAGCGCTGTGCACCGTATCGACAACTCCCTCTCCCACCTCATGCTTTCCCTCGCAGATTCTCTGCAGCGGGCTACTTCGACGCTTCTGCTCAGTGATGCTTCATTGCAGGCGTTTGCGCTCATATCGAGGGAACGTGGATGTATGATGTCCACCCTGGTTCAGACTCGCCGCCAGGTTTGGCTGGCGCAGTCACCCCTATCTGAGACATGTAGGAGGACCCTCCATACTGTCCCAGTGGAGCCTGGTGAGCTGTTCGAGTCAGCTGCTGTACAGGCGCTTCAGCGGACTGTTAGAGCTAGCCAGACCTGGCAGCAGTTCTCTGGTCTTTGCAGGGACATGCCTGCACCCCCAGACCTAGGGGTCCCATTTTTGGCCCACAAGGCCGTTTCTCAGCCTCCAGCTTACCCTAGTAGCGCAACAGGCCTCGGCGTCCTGCTGAGAGGCCGGACCGCTACCTATACAACCCTACTTACGTCCCCGTCCCCCCCGGCAGGGGTGCCAGGAGATGTCTCCAGGCCGGCTGTCAGGGTTCTTTCTCCCATCAGCGGATTTCCAAGGGAGAGTGCTTCACGTCTATCGACGCCTGTTCCCATGGTGCGTCACCACAACTTTCAGTCCTGGGTGCTTCCATTCGGACTCTCCCATCTCCCCATGGGTGTCCACAGTGTGTTACTGCTGTCCTTTCCCCCTGCAATCGCAGGGCGTGAACATACTGCCGTACTTAGACGACTGGCTGACCTAGGTGCCGTCCCGGCTTCAGGCGCCACAGGACACTGCTCGCCTTCTCTCACGTGGCCCGGTAGGCCTCAAGGTGAACATGGAGAGGAGCTACCTGAGCCCTTCTCAGAGCATAACCTTCATTAGGGTGGCCCTATGAGGGCCTGTCTGTCGCCCCAGTGCGGATGGCTGAACAGCCTTCACTTGGATGCCAAGTGGCACAGATACAGGGCAATAATATTATCGAAACAGTGTCTATTCATCTATTCACTATCCCCATGGAGGGAGTGCATATCTGGCGAACAGTGTCCCAGGAACCGAGCCCCAGGGGCTCGGTTCCATTCCACCAGGAGATTGTCACAACAGGTACCTGCCTCTCAAGGCGGGTGCAGGGTGACAGAACGGGACAGCCTGGGGGCAGTTGTCTGCTGAAAGACCGCAGGTCCAGGTTCTAGAGCTAGCGCTCGAGCACTTCCTTCCATGTTGAAGGGAAAGCATGTGCTTGTCCGGTGGACAGCACCTCTGCTGTGATTTCCCATGAACTATCGATGGGGCACCAGATCTGCAGAAGTTGCTACGGGGATCACCGTGGCCTTCTGACTTGGGAGGCCCCTCGCCTGACCAGCCTGTGGGCAATGTACCCACCAGGGGAATGGAACAAGGTTGTGGTTTTCCTGTTCTGTTACAAGCCTCCACCAGGAGAGTGGCGGCTGCATCCAGACGTGTCGACCCACTGCCCCCACTGGGTCTCCCTGACGGAGAGGACCAGCCCTCTGGGTCAAGATGCCCTGGCTCACACGTGGCCAGAGGATCTTCTTTATGCCTTTCCACCAGTCCCTCTGCTTTTGCTATAAGCTTGTCAGAGTTCTTCCCCGACAGGAGGGATCTCCTGTCGCAACTAGAGGGTCGGATTTGGCATTCCAATCCCTGCCGCCTTCAATTAGGGGTCACGGGGGAGCCCGACCGGATGCTGAGTGGCTGCATAGAACCAGTCTGACGGACTATTCTGAATGCCAGTGCGCGGTCTACCTGCCTGCAGTACAAGAAACAGGTGGAAGCTGTTCTCCGACTAGTGTGCGGCTCGGAACAAGGTCCCAGTACAGCGCCCCGTGCCTGCTGTACTGAGTTTCTACAGTCTCTCCTGGATAAGGGCCGGTCTCCCCTGCATGGGACCTACCCTTGGTACTGGACAGCTTATGCTTGTCCTTTTGAACCCCTGGCACAGGCGGAGCCTAGATGGCTATCAGCAAGACGGTTTTTTCCTTGCTGTCAATTCAGCTCAATGTGGGGGCGAGCTGCATGCCCTATCAGTGGAAGAATCATGTCTGAGGTGGAACTCAGATGGCTTGGGTGTCACTTTCTGGCCTAAGGCAGTGTTTCTCCCAAGGGGGTGGATACGTTCACATATAAACCGGCCTATCCAGCTGGCAAAGTTGACCCCCCCCCCTCCCCCATCGGGAGAGGAGAGGTCAAGGCTGCTGTGCCCAGTGTGGGCCCTCAGAGCTTATATGGCAGCCACCGCCTGCATAGTCAGTTATGGTGAGCCTAAGAAGGGCTGTGCTCCTTTTTAAGGAAAAAAAAAGGAAAAACGGCACCTGTCCCACTGGATAGTGGAGGCCATTGCCGATACATACAAGGCGAGCGGCTGCGCTCGGCCATCCGGGGTGAAGGGTCACTACCAAGAGTGTCTCCACACCGAGGGCAAGCCTGAGTGGTGTGCCTGTGGGGGATACATGTGCGGCGGCCTCACGGGCATCGCCGAGCACATTCACCAAACACTACAGAGTTAACGTTGCCGGCCCTCACCCACTGGGGAGGGTTCTTGGCCAATTTTCTCTGCCGGAGCTATAAGGGGTAGTTACTGTGCTTCCTCGTGACTCTTTTGGTATAAGTCATCCAGTGTTAAGCACTGCCTCTGGCGGTCAGTAAGGATGAAATAGAACGAAAGTTACGGACGTAACTACGGTTCTATGAATCCTGGATGACCGCCAGAGTTCTTGGTCACTCGGAATCCCGTGAACTCGCGAGAAGATTCCATAGGACTGAGCTCAGGATGACACCGGAACTTATAGATGACGGTGGTCATCCGAGGTCACACGTGACTTTGTTGATATAAATATTCGACCTGCGCATGCGCGCGACGGAATACATTCAGTGTTAAGCACTGCCTCTGGCGGTCATCCAGGATTCATAGAACCGTAGTTACGTCCGTAACTTTCGTTTTAAATTAAAAGCACTAAAATAAAAGCACTCTTTCCAAACTTGAAACTTTTTTTCAAGTTGTCTCACCTGCTAGTGACCCACTAAGAGTTGACCTTTGGACTAAAAGTGGACCCACAAGTTGAAAACCATTGAACAGGCACAATGAAGAAGAATTTTTATTTTGTTAAAAACAAAGTTAAAAAACTTAGTGCATCTTTTTCAAATATTTCTACAACATTTTCAATGCTGATTGAAAATGCATAAAACACAAGGAAAACCAAATCCTTTAATTACAGCTGACGTATTTATTTACAATTCTTACAGACACATTGACATATTTTTTTCTTTGACTTTTGGTGTTCTTTTCTAGATGAAATATCAGACAAAAACTGTAGATTCAGGACTATTACACCACACCGATGGCCTGTTGTGATTGGTCCAGATTGACAAGATAGGAGGGTAATAAATGAATTTAATATTTTAGAAAGAGACACTTTTTGGAATGAAATTTGTTTTTAAATGTTTATTTCAAGATATATTTATTATATATATTCATTAAGGTAAGCTCAGTGGTACTTCTTTGTACATTAGACATTTTTTGCCTACTTTCCAACAGAGCAGATGTCTTCAACAGGGGGTCCGCGGAGGTACTGCAGGGGGTCTGAGAAATTTTTGGTTCATTAGACAATTAAAAAACAACAACAAAAAAATCTCTAAACATGAATCTGTCCATTATTTTAATAGTTCAGTATTGTATGAAAGATAACAGGCATCTTTATGCACTGCAGTGGTACTAATAGGCCATCACTCATTGTTCGTTTCCACGTTTCAAATGAAAACATCAATTTGAATAGCTTGTATGGATGATTATCATGCAATTATCAGACAATGTTGATATTGGCATTGGTATCAGTTGACAAGGTATGTTTATAAATGGCAGTGGCTTGCACATTTAAAATAAAAAGATGAATATATGAACCTGTGCATTATTTGAATAGCTTAGTATTGAATGCACAATAAAGAGGTATACACGGTACTAGGCCCATTTAATATAAAACACAATTTTATACAATATATATAGTCGGGGGTCCCTGCTCCATCTCTCTATCAGTTTGGGGGTCCTTGGCCTGAAAAACGTTGAAGACAGATGATTTTAAACTGAAGTTTGACCCAATTAAACTGCCATTTTAAAGAAGGAAGTAGTTTCAGCTGATAGTTATAGGTGCATGGCTCTATAGTGGCTCCTAACTGCGTTAGATCAATAGTCCATTACAGGTCCATTGTGTAAAAGAACAACAGTAAGAACTGAATTCTACACATCTTCCTTTGGTCTACTATGTTGCTAATGACAAGCTAGAATGTCCGTATGTGTGTGTGTGTGTCCGTCACATATCTCAAGAGCTGTTTGTCCGATCCACACCACACATGGAGGGTGTATCTCTGGGGAACCAAGGACGTACCTTAACCTTGTCAAAGTGTGTGTCTGCAAATAATCCAACTGGAAACAAAAAATGTTATTTTTTAGGAAGGAATTATTTGGAAGCATTATTGAGGCGATGTCCGTCTCTGGACTTCGGTTTAGAAAAGCTCCGGTTCTTATTGAGGGGTTGCCACATCCAGATAAATAAAAAATATACCAGCTATCTGAGGAAATATACATCAACCAATTCATCAAATGTCAGCGAGCTAACAATGCAGATTACAGGTAATTCCAGGGTGATAAAATGACTGTTAGAATGACGATGCAATACCGTTCATCTCATTGTCGGCCGAGCTGAAAGTTCACACACTTGGGTGAGTTCTATGACGTAATGACCCTTCCTTCTTTTATGTTCTTGGCGCCAAGCCTAATCTGGGATCGTGAGCAAGATTGAATCAATTGAGAGTGGGTTGCACAAAATAAATAAATCCCATGTACACAAAGTTGCAGCATTTCCAAAGCAGTGTGAGGAGCGAGTGTCGACACTGTAAACTGATAATCAGCTTTATATGCTGGAGAACCATGAGGCAGGACTGTGCTAAAAAATATTTAATTTGACACTATGATGTCTTTTTAATTGTGCCTTAGAGGAAACAGATGAAACGTCCTCGCCTGCCACACAATAAAGCTGTCTATTATATTCTTTATCAAAGCTGTTAATACAGTCGCTACTGTGAAGAGCTCGGGTTACAGTTATACAACGGAAATGTTTTTGTAGTCTTTTCCTACATTTCATTCTGTCCGCTTTCGCCTGGACAGAGGTTTGTGTGTATATGTATGTATATATATATATATATATATATATACACACACACACACACACACACACATACATACATATATATATTTAAATCAGGAGAGACTTGTTTCATAAGTTTAACAATGATTTATTATACAAGCGTCAAATATGAAAAAGTGCAAAGTCTTTGGCGATTGGACTCCATCCTGAAGTACTATCACCGAGGGTAGGGATACTGAGGTCCAACAGGCCTAATCCCCCCCTGGAGTCCAGACACTGGTGGTGGTGATGACAGGAGTCGCTGCTATCTGATGCTGAATCAGGAGCACGACTGTGATGCTGACTGGAGGCGACTGGGGTGGAGGAGGGTTGCATCTGCTTAACTGAAATGACACCTGACAGCAGCAGAGAGGAGAACACTATTTAAAGATTGACAGCAACGATATGATTGGCTTGAGGACCCGGTGTGCCGAATCTGGTTGGTTCCTTAAAAGTGCACGCCCCCAATCAGCTGATAGAGTAATTACAAGGAGAGGAAAGACAGCGATTACTAGTGAGTGTCTTCCTGATTGAACTTGCGCTTGAGCTACATTTCAATCAGGAGAGACTTGTTTCATAAGTTTAACAATGATTTATTATACAAGCGTCAAATATGACAAAGTGCAAAGTCTTTGGCGATTGGACTCCATCCTGAAGTACTATCACCGAGGGTAGGGATACTGAGGTCCAACAGGCCTAATCCCCAAAAAGACATTTATTTATATGAATAAATAAATACAGACATACATACCTTACTGCTGTGGTGAATTTCCTAAGAAAATAGACAATTAGTCATGAGAGAACTCTAAGGGTAGAACATGAACAAGTAGAGGTTAGACCAGAGGTAAGATGACCGGTTGAGTCAAAGCAAAGGATAGAGGAATGTCACGACGGACTGCAGACTAGGATACGGGGGTCTGGAAGACCGCAGACACAGGATAGGGCGGGTCTAGATAGCCCCTAGGGGAGTATGGTAGGATTTCAACAGATCCCGAAACATATGGCGGGGTCGGCCCTGCGGAGGGTCCGAGCGCAGGACTGGATAGGTGAGGGTCAAGCTAGACAGCAGACAAGGATAGGTGGGGTCATATTGAGACTGCAGCGTAGGATAGTAATGGGTCACGTTTAGACCACAGAGCAGAATAGGGGGGTTCAAGAGAGAACGTAGCACAGCACGGTTGGGGGTCTTACGGCCCCCACAGGTTTGGGGTCTGACTGCCTCAACCCGGTGAGCTCACCCGGGAAACTAGAACGTATGTCATACTTTGACAGGTCTCGCATCATTCGGACCGCGAAACAGAAATTGTCTCATATCTGACTGCGAAATTGGAAATTTGTCAACTCTGGACGGGTCTCTTATCATACGGACCAGGAAATTAGAAACGGGGCACCTCACACCCACCTTTTCTTTTAGGAAAGTAAAACAGTCCCGTCGGACCAGGAAACAGACACGTTAAGCCAGGTCACGGTCACCTAGGAAACACAGATACATTAAACCAGGTCACGTTCACCTAGGAAAACAGTCACGATAAGCCAGGTCACGTGAGACCAGGAGATTGGGAAACAGTGTTAGACCAATCAGATGGAGAAAACGGTCGAGTCACACCAGAGGAATAGAGCAAGATAAATGCAGAGCACAGTAATATACAGTGCTGATAGGATATCCATTTGCACAATATAATGTGAACCATACCTTAGTGTTACTATACGGAACATTTCAAGAAGGGTATAATGCTATCCCCTGCTATGAACCAATACCAAGAATGTGACCTACCAACGATACACCAATCGATGTAAACATGTCACCACCACCAGTTATATGCATTCCTTACCGGATTTTAAGGCGTCAATGATCTTTGATTATCGAGTACGGTGTTGAGATCGGGGCGAATGTAAGATGTGAAGGTAGAGGATGACCAACGTCCCAATTGTTGTAGGGTAGTAGCAGAGATGCCTTAGTTAGCTGCCGAAGTAGCAGCCCCTATTCTAAAAGAGTGCCCCGAGTATAGCTGGAGTAAGAATAGTAGAGTCTATCCAAGCACCTCCGCATTTGGAGTGTTCAGGCCATGAGTTACCAGCCAAGTCACGTACCCATTAGACCAGAATAGTGTGAGTCCAACAGACTTTCGTGCAATGGCCTTATACCGTGATGCGCGAAGATCCACTTCAACAACAGCATGCGAGAGGTAGCTCTAGAGATAATACATTTTGCATGAATGAGATAATGCTATTAGACAAATTGCATGACGAGCCACAATGCCAGAAACAATGTCAACATGACGCATGAATTATGCATGACTTACCGTACACATTGTTAAGGCTTTAAAGCGCTTGAGTTACCCTTTGTGTCTAGCAAACCACTGGCCTTAACAGAATCCCCCAAAACCCACGGATGGTCTGCATCCATGGCGACGTTTTAGTGAATCAGCGAAACTCAGCTTGTTACACCATTCAAGTGATCGCACAGCGACCTGACACGCAGGTCAGCGCAGCACCCAACATCAAGGTAGATTGTGCATTTTAGGCCAAGGAAGATGCCATGTCCAACGAGCAGGAGAGGAAAAGCGCGTCCCTAGGGGATGAGCCTGAATGGAGCTGATCTACTTTATGTATAAATGTCCACGTATGGTTTTGCCACTTAACCGTCCCCGTCAGGAGTCACAATAACGCCGTTGTGGCAGATTACTGGCTGCAGAGCCCCTGGCCCTGGAGCTCTGAGGAGTAACAGCCCTACTCCATTGCTCTTCTGTGCACCTGAACTCCTCTCTGCCAGTGCTGCCCGTTTAAAGATGTGGTCTTTTACTTCCGCTGACCATGCCCCACACTTCAACAGGCATGCATTCTCGTTACCTTACTGATGTTACTGACTGTCACACCTCACCATTGGTAGCCGCTCTTTAGTATGTTATCATAACTACCTTTAAATCCCATCCTGCCTCGTGTCCTTCCATATTTGTCATAGCTTGGGAGCCAGGTTACGACATTACACATGGGCGCCTCCCAAACACCGAATGTGGACATTTATAAATCAGCCTTAACCACTATGGACAGACTCTTACAACTTCATTCCTCCCATGCAGTTTAACCCAGTGTGTTTCATATGTCCAGAGACCATTATGATTATTCCAAGCAGCCAGGTGAAGCGCCACTAAGCAAAATATTTTGAGCAAACTCACCCGCTCAATCCAAAATAATAGAGGCACCGATATGAGCCCAATAATCAGAATCCTATCACCTGATTTCACTGCCCAACTATGATGTCACAAGAGGAATAGAGCTGAACCAAATGTTTAATAACAACAAATAATGTTGCTGCACACAATCTTCTTCAACGTACGATGTAATACTTCCATTTACATCGCTTCACCCTGATTGTACTGAATTTAAAGCTGCATGACGATACAGTTGCCTTAATTTACTCAAATTAGGTACTTTATCTTTTTAAGATGAAAGTTCTTAAACGCTTATGTTATGTAATTTAATCTATGAATGCATCCCTTACTTTACACAACATATTCCTTCAACTTCTTGATTTAATAATCAGCTGTTGACTACGAACCAACCCACGTTGATACAACTGTTAGGCTACTTCAATTTAGATGGGACTAAATCATCCCGCACGTTAGACCGACCATGATGTTCCGGACCTTTGCATGAGGAACCTCTCTCAAACTGGACTTGTTGAAGTTAATTTTAACACCCTGCTCTATGCGTTGTCATTCTCTGAACCACCAGAGGCGTACCAACACCATGGGCTGTGAAGAATAACAGAGGCGTGTTACTCATAGAACGTTGGCATAGCTGACACAAGCCATGGCCTACCTCCCCAATGCCGAGGAGGGATTGTAGTCATCTGTAACCTCATATTCATAAACTACTGATCGCCTTAGCCAAGCCCTGTAAGGGAAAAATAAAGTATTAAATGTATCATACAAAACACAGGTTAAATATCCTGTAAACTACTGGATGTGGTTGCCAAACATTTACTCAAAATGAAAACCCTGCTGTTCTGAAGACTCAAAATAATTGGCCCATCTCCTATACTCCCCAGACATTACAATAGTGTTCTATCAGTGCACTATTTGTGATATACAATTGATCATGAGAACCGCCCGTGCCAGATTGAATTCGGAGGTGCATGACCGAACCGCGCGCCTGCCGTGAATACTTGCCGCGAGTACCCCTCGCGCCGCCCATCACTACGACGAGGATAAACTCACTGCTAACTAACTGCTGCTTAGTTATGTTTATTTCGGCTCATAATGATTTGTAGTCTCATGAATGCGCTCCACTTCCACTACTGGGACAGGTGCTTTCATACTAATTAAATGAGAGCGATGCTCCGGAGCTCCAGACGTGTGTCCGCCCCATGACTTCCTCATTTGTCGGAAAATGACCAGGCGCGGAAACAAAGTCTTCGTTTCAACAGCGAGGAGCCCTCACTAAGACCAGGAGGGTGGACCACATCACTCCAGTTCTGAGGTCTTTGCACTGGCTTCCTGTCCAACAAAGAATTGACTTTAAAATCCTGCTGTTGGTTTACAAAGCACTGAATGGTTTGGGACCAAAATACATCTTTGATCTGCTGCTACCTTATGAACCATCCCGACCCCTCAGGTCGTCTGGGACCGGTCTACTTTCTGTTCCCAGAGTCAGAACTAAACATGGAGAAGCAGCGTTCAGTTTTTCTGCTCCACATATCTGGAACAAAGTCCCAGAAAGCTGCAGGTCTGCTGAGACCCTCAGCTCATTTAAATCAGCACTGAAGACTTTTCTGTTTGCTGCGCCTTTAATTGAACCATGTTCAATTGATATATTGATAAATTTCCTGCATTTCTGCATTTTACTACTGCATTTTATTTCTTACACTGTTTTATTTTTTTAATTGTTTTTGAAATCTCCTTTTCTTTTGCCTTGTGTTTTGATGCTTTTAATAGTTTTATGTGAAGCACTTTGAATTACCTTGTTGTTGAAATGTGCTATACAAATAAACTTGCCTTGCGTTGCCTTGAACTGTCCCGTGGAGCTAATGCACCATGGCGGCTGGTGGCGCTGTTAACAGTATAACAGAAGCTGCATCGTTTACCAGAGATTGAAGACCAGTATCGATAGAGAGGATGGAGCTACCCGGTGGAAATGACGGCTTTGTCTGCAATGGAGGCCAGGAGTGCTGGTGGAGAGACTACGGGACGCCGCCTGCGGAGCTCGGATGAGCCCAGCGATGGATCGACTGATCGTGAGTAACTGTTAGACTTACTAGGATACCACCGCAAACTACTAGCTGAGCCAAGAGGGCTTCTTGCTCGTCTGAGGGGAGCCGCTGCGCCGCGCTGGGCGAGTGCTCCTGCGCCGCGCTGGGCGAGTGCTCCTGCGCCGCGCTGGGCGAGTGCTCCTGCGCCGCGCTGGGCGAGTGCTCCTGCGCCGCGCTGGGCGAGTGCTCCTGCGCAGGTATCGGTAATAGGATTAATAATAGTAATAATGAAGATCGTAGTAGGTGTCAGCAGGGCCATGGCTGGTTGAAGAACCAGTGTCCAGATAAAACTGCGGTCATCCTGTGAGGCGAGAAAGCACAAATACTCCGGGGAAGAAGTGAAGTTAGTAATGAGCATTAATGGGACATCAATGCATACAGACGGAGGTGAAGAAGAGGAGGAGAGAGGTGCTCAGTGTAGGAAGTCCCCCTGTAGTTTTTGCCTATACCAGTTTGTCCAAGGCAAGCCAGAGCTAGCCCTAACTATAAGCACTATCAAAGAGGATATATGTGTTTCTATTTCATCCTTACTGACCGCCAGAGGCAGTGCTTAACACTGGATATCTTCCGTCGCGCGCATGCGCAGGTCGAATATTTATATCAACAAAGTCACGTGTGACCTCGGATGACCCCCGTCGTCTATAAGTTCCGGTGTCATCCTGAGCTCAGTCCTTTTTTCTTCTCGCGTCGCAGGTTAGCTACCATGGTAGCATAAACAAGGATGTGTCTACGATCAAGACATATTAGAGCTCGTCGCTGTAGCCTTGTGACTACCGGTCGGAGTTGCGGTTCTCTCGCCCTCCAAAGGCTGCGACGAGCTGTCCCTCTACGGAGGGAACGGTGTGTTCGCCGTTCGGACATCGAGCCCCGGACTGGTGGACGCCCCTATCATCGGTCATCACCAGTCTGATAAGGGCCAGCTAAGTCGTGATGACAGCAATCGGTAAGATCGATTAACATTGTTTTCTATAACAGTTGTTTGTTCCACGGTTGGCAGAGCGCTTCCGCTCTAGTTAATCGAGTGGCGCGCTAACAAGAGCGTAGAATTGCGCTAACGAGAGCGTAGAATTACGCTGTCGGCCCGCCCTTCACAGTGTTACGGCTATCACAGTTAGCAGAGTGTTCCTGCTCAGGCAAACTTTGTGAGACACTAGATCCGCATTGGCGTTGTGTACATGGAGATTTAATCTTTACATCTGACGTAATTCGCAGTTAGCAGTGTCTTCACTCAGGCTAACTTGGATGCTAGCTGGGACTGCGTCCATCAACTTTGTAAACCTTACGGCCGTCACAGTTAACAGAGCATCCCCGCTCAGGTTAACTCAGTGGGAAGCTAGCTAAACAGAGCTGATACTGGGGCTGTGGCCATCAACTTTGTATCCTTACGGCTGTCACAGTTAACAGAGCGTCCCCGCTCAGGTTAACTCAGTGGGAAACTAGCTAAACAAAGCTGATACTGGGGCTGTAGCCATCAACTTTGTATCCTTACGGCTGTCACAGTTAACAGAGCGTCCCCGCTCAGGTTAACTCAGTGGGAAACTAGCTAAACAAAGCTGATACTGGGACTGCGTCCATCAACTTTGTATCCTTACGGCTGTCACAGTTAACAGAGCTGTCACAGTTAACAGAGCGTCCTCGCTCAGGTTAACTCAGTGGGAAACTAGCTAAACAAAGCTGATACTGGGGCTGTAGCCATCAACTTTGTATCCTTACAGCTGTCACAGTTAACAGAGCGTCCTCGCTCAGGTTAACTCAGTGGGAAACTAGCTAAACAAAGCTGATACTGGGGCTGTGGCCATTAACTTTGTATCCTTACGGCTGTCACAGTTAACAGAGCATCCCCGCTCAGGTTAACTCAGTGGGAAACTAGCTAAACAAAGCTGGTACTGGGGCTGTGGCCATCAACTTTGTAGCATTACAACGATCACAGTTAGCGGAATGTGCTCGCTCAGGCTAACTCGGTGAATGCTAGTTATACTAAATCAACATTGAGGTTTTACGCATTACGGCTGTCGAGTTCGCTCCGGCTAACTAGACTAAGCTAATACTCGGATTGTGTCCATTGATGGTTGTAAACATTATGGACATATCGGTAGCGGATATCAGTTAGCAGAGTGCCCTCGCTCAGGCTAACTGGTAGCACACCAAGAGTTACAGCACCTGTCCAAGTGAAGAGTGTCCTCGCTCCCCTCTCACTGTAAGGACTGTGGTTTTTTTTGTCCGTTTTCACAGTAGCAGAGTGCTCTCGCTCAAGCTAACTGGTGGGGCACCAATATCTGCAGCAACTATCCGAGTGAAGAGAGTGTCCTCGCTCCCCTCTCACTATGAGAACTGTTTTCCTGACCTGTTCCACAGTGGCAGAGTGCTCTCGCTCAAGCTAACTGGTGGGACACCAATATCTGCAGCAGCTGTCTTAGTGAAGAGAGTGTCCTCGCTCCCCTCTCACTGTAAGGACTGTGTTCTTTTTGTCCGTTTTTCACAGTAGCAGAGTGCTCTCGCTCAAGCTAACTGGTGGGACACCAATATCTGCAGCAACTAGCTTAGTGAAGAGAGTGTCCTCGCTCCCCTCTCACTATAAGGACTTGCCTGGCCTGTTTCCACAGTGGCAGAGTGCTCTCGCTCAAGCTAACTGGTGGGACACCAATATCTGCAGCAACTAGTTTAGTGAAGAGTGTCCTCGCCCCTCTCACTATAAGGACTTTGCCTGACCTGTTTCCACAGTGGCAGAGTGCTCTCGCTCAAGCTAACTGGTGGGACACCAATATCGGCAGCAACTATCTTAGTGAAGAGTGTCCTCGCTCCCCTCTCACTGTACGGACTGTGTTCTTTTTTGTCAGTTTTTTACGGTAGCAGAGTGCTCTCGCTCAAGCTAACTGGGGGGACACTAATATCTGCAGCAACTATCTTAGTGAAGAGAGTGAGCTTAGAGAGTGTCCTCGCCCCTCTCACTATAAGGACTTTGCCTGACCTGTTTCCACAGTAGCAGAGTGCTCTCGCTCAGGCTAACTGGTGGGTCACCAATATCCGCAGCGGCTGGCCAAGGGAAGAGTGTCCGAAGGATCACTCGCCACTGACTGCCCCCTGCCTGTTCTCTCAACATTCAGCAGAGCGCTCCCGCTCGGACTGATTTGGAATTCCGCATAAACTAGTGGGACAAGGGTTCCACCAGAATCGCGGCCAGGTTAAACTCTCCCGGCTGTAGGACCTGTATAGCTCCTCTTCAGCCGGAGGACGGCCCTGACCTCTTGCCCTAGCAGGGAGAACCCAGGCAGGACCTGCGGCATCACGCCTTGAGCAGTAAGGTCTGCTAGGCTGGCCGAAGTGGAACACCTGATGCGGGAAGTCTACCTCCCCCTGTCAGGGCAGCTGAATCCAGACCAACCTACCCTGGTCATTTGTATGGCGCTTGCACGCCGGGCATACACAGCAGCTGGAACATCCACCTGTGAGTGCCTTCTTCAGGCACCTTCCCGGCCTTAGGTCACTCCGGGACAGTCTGAGTACAATTGTATTAGCGAGAAGGATAAAATCGGCCCTTTTTGTCCCCGACCTAACGGACCGAAGGAGTGCCGCTAAAAATCGGGAGGGGTGCTCGTCCCGTAGGGCAGGGTGGCAGGTCTCAGGTGGGAGAACGGCGTTCCCTTGGGACCTCCGGTCAGCGAGTTATGATTTTCCAAAGTTTTTGACCCATGTGCCCGAATGTCCCTTTATGGTTTGCGACCACCAGGGGGCAAACGCCCAAAACTGATTTGGGAACAAAACTGCCATTCGGGACGGGCCATTTGGCCTACAAAGGGACATTAGGGGAAATGTCCCCGGAATGGCAGAATAGGCCCCATGTCACCGGGGACACAAAGGGACATTAGGGGGGCCTGTCCCCGGAATGGCAGAATAGGCCCCATGTCACCGGGGACACAAAGGGGCATTTGGGGGGCCGAATGGGTCAAATCGGGCCATTTGGGGGGACGAATCAGACCGAAAGGGACATTCGAGGGCCACCTCCGCAGACTTCAGGATTGACATTTTAAACTGCCATATCTCTTCAACCGTTCAATATCTCGCCCTCAAACGTAGATATCTTGGATCAGCGTTAAATTGTAGCGGAACAATATTTTTGGGACAAAAGTTGCCATTCAGGCAGTATGGTGTTGGGTGACATGAAATGTACTTGTGCAATTTGATCTAAATGTGCTACAGCCACCAAATTTGGTACACTGGGTCTGTGGCTTCATATGAACACACACACCAAGTATGGTGGGGCTAGCCCCTCAAATTGTGAAATTTGGTATCTCAGGCAAACTGAGGCAATGTCATTGAATTTGCTCAAAAATCAAAGTCATCCGATTTGGTTGAAAGTTTGCACACCTGTTTGGCTGTTCCCAGGTATGCCCCCTCATAAGTGTCAACCTCCTAGCCCAGAGCCTACTCTAGATATTGTATGGGACGTCTGGGAACAGAAGGGCCGATCGGGTTGGGATTTTTGGACTAAACGAGACCCCAGTCAAATGTAGGTGAAATGTCCCTTTCTGAGTCAGAAGGATAAGCTCCCAAATGGCACTAATTGAGGGACATCCGGCCTACATGAGAGCCCCATCAAATGTAGTCGGGACGGCCCTTTTACAAAGACAAATACCCATATAACTGGAAAAGTGTCATTCCAACTACATTTGATGGGGCTCTCGTTTATGCCAAAAATCCCAACCCGAATGGCACTAATGGTCCCGGGGTTCCCCAAAGCCTGTAGGGACACTTTATGCCATTCAGGCTTGGATTTGTGGGACATGCAGCCTACATGAGAGCCCTATCATATGTAGTCGGGATGGCCTTGTTACAAAGACAAATACCCTCATAACTGGAAAAGTGTCATTCCAACTACATTTGATGGGGCTCACGTTTATGCCAAAAATCCCAACCCAAGTGGCACTTACCGTCCCGGGTGTCCCGAAAGCCTGTAGGGACACTTTATGCCATTCGGGCTTGGATTTGTGGGACATGCAGCCTACATGAGAGCCCTATCATATGTAGTCGGGACGGCCCTTTTACAAAGACAAATACCCTCATAACTGGAAAAGTGTCATTCCAACTACATTTGATGGGGCTCACGTTTATGCCAAAAATCCCAACCCAAGTGGCACTTACCGTCCCGGGTGTCCCGAAAGCCTGTAGGGACACTTTATGCCATTCGGGCTTGGATTTGTGGGACATGCAGCCTACATGAGAGCCCTATCATATGTAGTCGGGACGGCCCTTTTTTGTCACCATATATGGTGCAATTGGATCTAAATGTGCTACAGCCACCAGATTTGGTACACAGGGTCTGTGGCTTCATATGAACACACACACCAAGTTTGGTGGGGCTAGCCCCTCAAATTGTGAAATTTTGGTATCTCAGGCAAACTGAGGCAATGTCATTGAATTTGCCCAAAAATCAAAGTCATCCGATTTGGTTGAAAGTTTGCACACCTGTTTGGCTGTTCCCAGGTATGCCCCCTCATAAGTGTCAACCTCCTAGCCCAGAGCCTACTCTAGATATTGTATGGGACGTCTGGGAACAGAAGGGCCGATCGGGTTGGGATTTTTGGACTAAACGAGACCCCAGTCAAATGTAGGTGGAACGTCCCTTTCTGAGTTCTAAGGATAAGCTCCCAAATGGCACTAATTGTGGGACATGCGGCCTACATGAGAGCTCCATCAAATGTAGTCGGAACGGCCCTTTTACAAAGACAAATACCCTTATATCTGGAAAAGTGTCATTCCGACTACATTTGATGGGGCTCTCGTTTATGCCAAAAATCCCAACCCAAGTGGCACTTATCGTCCCGGGTGTCCCCCAAGCCTGTAGGGACACTTTATGCCATTCGGGCTTGGATTTGTGGGACATGCAGCCTACATGAGAGCCCTATCATATGTAGTCGGGACGGCCCTTTTTCGTCACCATATATGGTGCAATTGGATCTAAATGTGCTATAGCCACCAGATTTGGTACACAGGGTCTGTGGCTTCATATGAACACACACACCAAGTTTGGTGGGGCTAGCCCCTCAAATTGTGAAATGTTGGTATCTCAGGCAAACTGAGGCAATGTCATTGAATTTGCCCAAAAATCAAAGTCATCCGATTTGGTTGAAAGTTTGCACACCTGTTTGGCTGTTCCCAGGTATGCCCCCTCATAAGTGTCAACCTCCTAGCCCAGAGCCTACTCTAGATATTGTTTGGGACGTCTGGGAACAGAAGGGCCGATCGGGTTGGGATTTTTGGACTAAACGAGACCCCAGTCAAATGTAGGTGGAACGTCCCTTTCTGAGTCAGAAGGATAAGCTCCCAAATGGCACTAATTGTGGGACATGCGGCCTACATGAGAGCCCCATCAAATGTAGTCGGGACGGCCCTTTTACAAAGACAAATACCCATATAACTGGAAAAGTGTCATTCCAACTACATTTGATGGGGCTCTCGTTTATGCCAAAAATCCCAACCCGAATGGCACTAATGGTCCCGGGGTTCCCCAAAGCCTGTAGGGACACTTTATGCCATTCGGGCTTGGATATGTGGGACATGCAGCCTACATGAGAGCCCTATCATATGTAGTCGGGACGGCCCTTTTACAAAGACAAATACCCTTATAACTGGAAAAGTGTCATTCCAACTACATTTGATGGGGCTCTCGTTTATGCCAAAAATCCCAACCCAAGTGGCACTTATCGTCCCGGGTGTCCCCAAAGCCTGTAGGGACACTTTATGCCATTCGGGCTTGGATTTGTGGGACATGCAGCCTACATGAGAGCCCTATCATATGTAGTCGGGACGGCCCTTTTTTGTCACCATATATGGTGCAATTGGATCTAAATGTGCTACAGCCACCAAATTTGGTACACAGGGCCTGTGGCTTCATATGAACACACACACCAAGTTTGGTGGGGCTAGCCCCTCAAATTGTGAAATTTTGGTATCTCAGGCAAACTGAGGCAATGTCATTGAATTTGCCCAAAAATCAAAGTCATCCGATTTGGTTGAAAGTTTGCACACCTGTTTGGCTGTTCCCAGGTATGCCCCCTCATAAGTGTCAACCTCCTAGCCCAGAGCCTACTCTAGATATTGTATGGGACGTCTGGGAACAGAAGGGCCGATCGGGTTGGGATTTTTGGACTAAACGAGACCCCAGTCAAATGTAGGTGGAACGTCCCTTTCTGAGTTCTAAGGATAAGCTCCCAAATGGCACAAATTGTGGGACATGCGGCCTACATGAGAGCCCCATCAAATGTAGTCGGAACGGCCCTTTTACAAAGACAAATACCCTTATAACTGGAAAAGTGTCATTCCGACTACATTTGATGGGGCTCTCGTTTATGCCAAAAATCCCAACCCAAGTGGCACTTATCGTCCCGGGTGTCCCCAAAGCCTGTAGGGACACTTTATGCCATTCGGGCTTGGATTTGTGGGACATGCAGCCTACATGAGAGCCCTATCATATGTAGTCGGGACGGCCCTTTTTTGTCACCATATATGGTGCAATTGGATCTAAATGTGCTACAGCCACCAGATTTGGTACACAGGGCCTGTGGCTTCATATGAACACACACACCAAGTTTGGTGGGGCTAGCCCCTCAAATTGTGAAATTTTGGTATCTCAGGCAAACTGAGGCAATGTCATTGAATTTGCCCAAAAATCAAAGTCATCCGATTTGGTTGAAAGTTTGCACACCTGTTTGGCTGTTCCCAGGTATGCCCCCTCATAAGTGTCAACCTCCTAGCCCAGAGCCTACTCCAGATATTGTTTGGGAGGTCTGGGAACAGAAGGGCCGATCGGGTTGGGATTTTTGGACTAAACGAGACCCCAGTCAAATGTAGGTGGAACGTCCCTTTCTGAGTCAGAAGGATAAGCTCCCAAATGGCACTAATTGAGGGACATGCGGCCTACATGAGAGCCCCATCAAATGTAGTCGGGACGGCCCTTTTTCGTCACCATATATGGTGCAATTGGATCTAAATGTGCTACAGCCACCAGATTTGGTACACAGGGCCTGTGGCTTCATATGAACACACACACACCAAGTTTGGTGGGGCTAGCCCCTCAAATTGTGAAATTTTGGTATCTCAGGCAAACTGAGGCAATGTCATTGAATTTGCCCAAAAATCAAAGTCATCCGATTTGGTTGAAAGTTTGCACACCTGTTTGGCTGTTCCCAGGTATGCCCCCTCATAAGTGTCAACCTCCTAGCCCAGAGCCTACTCCAGATATTGTTTGGGAGGTCTGGGAACAGAAGGGCCGATCGGGTTGGGATTTTTGGACTAAACGAGACCCCAGTCAAATGTAGGTGGAACGTCCCTTTCTGAGTCAGAAGGATAAGCTCCCAAATGGCACTAATTGAGGGACATGCGGCCTACATGAGAGCCCCATCAAATGTAGTCGGGACGGCCCTTTTTCGTCACCATATATGGTGCAATTGGATCTAAATGTCCTACAGCCACCAGATTTGGTACACAGGGTCTGTGGCTTCATATGAACACACACACCAAGTTTGGTGGGGCTAGCCCCTCAAATTGTGAAATTTTGGTATCTCAGGCAAACTGAGGCAATGTCATTGAATTTGCCCAAAAATCAAAGTCATCCGATTTGGTTGAAAGTTTGCACACCTGTTTGGCTGTTCCCAGGTATGCCCCCTCATAAGTGTCAACCTCCTAGCCCAGAGCCAACTCTAGATATTGTATGGGACGTCTGGGAACAGAAGGGCCGATCGGGCTGGGATTTTTGGACTAAACGAGACCCCAGTCAAATGTAGGTGGAACGTCCCTTTCTGAGTTCTAAGGATAAGCTCCCAAATGGCACTAATTGTGGGACATGCGGCCTACATGAGAGCTCCATCAAATGTAGTCGGAACGGCCCTTTTACAAAGACAAATACCCTTATATCTGGAAAAGTGTCATTCCGACTACATTTGATGGGGCTCTCGTTTATGCCAAAAATCCCAACCCAAGTGGCACTTATCGTCCCGGGTGTCCCCCAAGCCTGTAGGGACACTTTATGCCATTCGGGCTTGGATTTGTGGGACATGCAGCCTACATGAGAGCCCTATCAAATGTAGTCGGGACGGCCCTTTTTCATCACCATATATGGTGCAATTAGATCTAAATGTGCTACAGCCACCAGATTTGGTACACAGGGTCTGTGGCTTCATATGAACACACACACCAAGTTTGGTGGGGCTAGCCCCTCAAATTGTGAAATTTTGGTATCTCAGGCAAACTGAGGCAATGTCATTGAATTTGCCCAAAAATCAAAGTCATCCGATTTGGTTGAAAGTTTGCACACCTGTTTGGCTGTTCCCAGGTATGCCCCCTCATAAGTGTCAACCTCCTAGCCCAGAGCCTACTCTAGATATTGTAAGGGACGTCTGGGAACAGAAGGGCCATTCGGGCTTGGATTTGTGGGACATGCAGCCTACATGAGAGCCCTATCAAATGTAGTCGGGACGGCCCTTTTTCGTCACCATATATGGTGCAATTAGATCTAAATGTGCTACAGCCACCAGATTTGGTACACAGGGTCTGTGGATTCATATGAACACACACACCAAGTTTGGTGGGGCTAGCCCCTCAAATTGTGAAATTTTGGTATCTCAGGCAAACTGAGGCAATGTCATTGAATTTGCCCAAAAATCAAAGTCATCCGATTTGGTTGAAAGTTTGCACACCTGTTTGGCTGTTCCCAGGTATGCCCCCTCATAAGTGTCAACCTCCTAGCCCAGAGCCTACTCTAGATATTGTTTGGGAGGTCTGGGAACAGAAGGGCCGATCGGGTTGGGATTTTTGGACTAAACGAGACCCCAGTCATATGTAGGTGAAATGTCCCTTTCTGAGTCATAAGGATGATATGGCCTTCAACAGTCTTTTCTCTGAAAATGTACACTTTAATTCAAAGTAGAGATTTGATTCCTTTTCCCCTTTAAAGATGGGCTTGTGAATATGAATTCCCCCAAATTTAGCTGTCATAGCTGCAAGATAAGGTCCCCAAACACAAAGGTCAAAATTGAGGCATATGACCTCATCTTTCGGCCTGTTTTGGCAAGTGAGAAACGGGCCATTAAATCGCAGTGAAAGGTTGGAAGTGCCTGATTTTTGCATAAATCAGTCGCCTGTGATAAGCTGATGCAGGATCTAAAGCGAGATATCTGTAGACCCTTGGGAAAGCTAACTTCCGGTAGCAGCATGCTAACGACTTGAATCCAATTTCACCTTGAAGAGGGTCCTCTTATGTCCATCATATGTCAATTATGGAATGATAAGCCAGTTACAAGTGTTTTTATTGCACCCAACAGAAACAGCAACATGTACACATCATTAAGAGTCTTTTAATTCATTAAAAATACTTTAAAGAAAGATAGAGCAATACATTGTTTTTGTGAATTAAGAGAGGGTTGTGTAGGTTAAATGATCCAAATCTAGAGGTCGTAGCTGCAAGTTAAGGTTCCCAAAAACAGCCCCAAAGGTCATAATTGAGGCATATGAACTCATTTTTCGGCCTGTTTTGGCAAGTGAGAAACGGGCCATTAAATCGCAGTGAAAGGTTGGAAGTGCCTGATTTTTGCATAAATCAGTCGCCTGTGATAAGCTGATGCAGGATCTAAAGCGAGATATCTGTAGACCCTTGGGAAAGCTAACTTCCGGTAGCAGCATGCTAACGACTTGAATCCAATTTCACCTTGAAGAGGGTCCTCTTATGTCCATCATATGTCAATTATGGAATGATAAGCCAGTTACAAGTGTTTTATTGCACCCAACAGAAACAGCAACATGTACACATCATTAAGAGTCTTTTAATTCATTAAAAATACTTTAAAGCAAGATAGAGGAATAGATTGTTTTTGTGAATGAAGAGAGGGTCGTGTAGGTTAAATAATCCAAATCTAGAGGTCGTAGCTGCAAGTTAAGGTTCCCAAAAACAGCCCCAAAGGTCAAAATTGAGTCATATGACCTCATATTTTGGCCTGTTTTGGCAAGTGAGAAACGGGCCATTAAATCGTAGTGAAAGGTTGGAACTGCCTGATTTTTGCATAAATCAGTCGTCTGTGATAAGGTGATGCAGGAGCTAAAGCGAGATATCTGTAGACCCTTGGGAAAGCTAACTTCCGGTAGCAGCATGCTAACGACTTGAATTCAATTGAACCTTGAAGAGGGTCCTGTATTGTCCATCATATGTGAATTTCATCAAAGAAGGCCATTTACAAGTGTTTCAAAATTGACCAATATTAAAAAGTGGTCAAAATCCAGATTTTACCAGTCTTTTCTCAATATTTTTATACTTTAAAAAGGGGTAGGGTTTTAAATCCTTTTCTGCTTCAAAGAGGGCCTCGTCACCATTACACACCTATAATCTGGGCCTCATAGCTGGAAGTTAAGGTCCCCAAAAACACCCACAAAGGGCTTAATTGGGCTTAATTGGGGCCTTATTCGCTTATTTTTTGCCATATGCAAGAATGGCCATAACTTATCAAATATGGGTCCTAGAACCCCCAGATTATGCACACACATTGTGGACAAGGCCTACAATAAGACCACGTGAAAAAAATCCCTCTAGATTATCTAGAACTGATTTTTGCCTGTATCAAACTCAGACTTCAGCATGGGGTACACGTCCCTAAGCTGTACACCCTGTCGTACTCTTGATGAGATCAGACCAATTTTTACTTCTGAATATGTCAGAGCCCTGCTTTTTTAATATGTTGTAGACAGGCCCCAATGAGGCACATTCAAGTTGGATGGGACTCCCTAGCACTTAGCATGCCTGCGCGGGAAGAGGGTCAGTTGGCCTACATTTGAATGGGGCATTTTGAAGGATAAAATGAATGGAAAGTGATTACCCAAACGGCCATCCTTCAACTTGTCATAACTTCTCACAACATGGTTGAATTTGATGGGCGATTGCATGACAACATTCCCCTTGATGACGTGAATGTGAAAATGGTGCAATAGAACCTGCAGACCCTCTGGAAAGCTATCTTCTGTTAGCAACGTGCTAATGCTACAAAACCAATCAATCCCAGTAGAGTGTTCAATTTTGTCCAAGAATTGTCAATTACATGTCAAAAATGTCATTTATTTGTGTTTTTAGGGGCCGGAATAAATCTCCCGCCGAAACCAAAGAGTGAAAACTGACCTTTGTTCTCAATCCGAAATGGCCCAAATTCCCATAGAAAGCAATGGGCTAGGACCATGAAAATTTATCAGTCAGTCGACCTTTGGCCAATGACCATGTGGTATGAAAATCAAGGGGAAATTCCATACGCTTTCTGCGATGGTACACTTTCTGCTATGGTAAACTCCGTACACGTAGAAATTACGGCCTTTTGACTCAATTCTGCCTAAAGACACCTAGAAAACAATGGGCTAGGAGGCTGAAATTTTCAGATTAAGTCAACCTCTGCCCCAAGATGAAATGGTGTGAATATCAATGGGAAATTGTGTACAGTTTTCCCATAGTGATTCATGGCATTTTGCATTTATTTGGCTTAAATAGACGTTCAGTTAATACACCTAGAAAGCAATGGGCTAGCACGCTGAAATTTTCACAGTCAGTCGGCCCTTGGCCACAAATCACGTGGTATGAAAATCAATAGGAAATTCGGTACACTTTTCCCGTAGTAATGTATGGCATTTTTCTTAATTTTAAAGTTATTTGGCCTAATTACCCCATAAAACAATGGGCTAGGACCCTGACATTTTCACAGTCATTCCATCTTTGCCCCATCGTTAAATGGTATGAAACTCAATGGGACATTCCAAACGCTTTTCCCATAGTGAACTATGGATGTCTCTACCCAGATGACACTTATGTTCCGACATGGCCTTCAACAGTCTTTTCTCTCAAAATGTCCACTTTAATTCAAAGTAGAGATTTGATTCATTTTCTCCTTCAAAGAGGGGCTCGTCACCATTACACACCTATAATCTGGGCCTCGTAGCTGCAAGTTAAGGTCCCCAAAAACAGCCCCAAAGGTCAAAATTGAGGCATATGACCTCATCTTTCGGCCTGTTTTGGCAAGTGAGAAACGGGCCATTAAATCGCAGTGAAAGGTTGGAAGTGCCTGATTTTTGCATAAATCAGTCGCCTGTGATAAGCTGATGCAGGATCTAAAGCAAGATATCTGTAGACCCTTGGGAAAGCTAACTTCCGGTAGCAGCATGCTAACGGCTTGAATCCAATTTCACCTTGAAGAGGGTCCTCTTATGTCCATCATATGGCAATTATGGAATGATAAGCCAGTTACAAGTGTTTGTATTGCACCCAACAGAAACAGCAACATGTACACATCATTAAGAGTCTTTTAATTCATTAAAAATACTTTAAAGCAAGATAGAGGAATAGATTGTTTTTGTGAATGAAGAGAGGGTCGTGTAGGTTAAATGATCCAAATCTAGAGGTCGTAGCTGCAAGTTAAGGTTCCCAAAAACAGCCCCAAAGGTCAAAATTGAGGCATATGACCTCATCTTTCGGCCTGTTTTGGCAAGTGAGAAACGGGCCATTAAATCGTAGTGAAAGGTTGGAACTGCCTGATTTTTGCATAAATCAGTCGTCTGTGATAAGGTGATGCAGGATCTAAAGCGAGATATCTGTAGACCCTTGGGAAAGCTAACTTCCGGTAGCAGCATGCTAACGACTTGAATTCAATTGAACCTTGAAGAGGGTCCTGTATTGTCCATCATATGTGAATTCCATCAAAGAAGGCCATTTACAAGTGTTTGAAAATTGACCAATATTAAAAAGTGGTCAAAATCCAGATTTTACCAGTCTTTTCTCAATATTTTTATACTTTAAAAAGGGGTAGGGTTTTAAATCCTTTTCTGCTTCAAAGAGGGCCTCGTCACCATTACACACCTATAATCTGGGCCTCATAGCTGGAAGTTAAGGTCCCCAAAAACACCCACAAAGGGCTTAATTGGGCTTAATTGGGGCCTTATTCGCTTATTTTTTGCCATATGCAAGAATGGCCATAACTTCTCAAATATGGGTCCTAGAACCCCCAGATTATGCACACACATTGTGGACAAGGCCTACAATAAGACCACGTGAAAAAAATCCCTCTAGATTATCTAGAACTGATTTTTGCCTGTATCAAACTCAGACTTCAGCATGGGGTACACGTCCTTAAGCTGTACACCCTGTCGTACTCTTGATGAGATCAGACCAATTTTTACTTCTGAATATGTCAGAGCCCTGCTTTTTCAATATGTTGTAGACAGGCCCCAATGAGGCACATTCAAGTTGGATGGGACTCCCTAGCACTTAGCATGCCTGCGCGGGAAGAGGGTCAGTTGGCCTACATTTGAATGGGGCATTTTGAAGGATAAAATTAATGGAAAGTGATTACCCAAACGGCCATCCTTCAACTTGTCATAACTTCTCATAACATGGTTGAATTTGATGGGCGATTGCATGACAACATTCCCCTTGATGACGTGAATGTGAAAATGGTGCAATAGAACCTGCAGACCCTCTGGAAAGCTATCTTCTGTTAGCAACGTGCTAATGCTACAAAACCAATCAATCCCAGTAGAGTGTTCAATTTTGTCCAAGAATTGTCAATTACATGTCAAAAATGTCATTTATTTGTGTTTTTAGGGGCCGGCAAAAATCTCCCGCCGAAACCAAAGAGTGAAAACTGAGGGAAAACTGACCTTTGTTCTCAATCCGAAATGGCCCATTTTCCAAAAAGGGACATTCCGACTACATTTGAATGGAAAGTATTGAATGTCATAACTTCTCAGAAAAGGGTTGGAACTGTGTTGTAATTGAACGAGACACTCCCCTTGATGACTTGAATGAGCACATGGAGCAGCAAATCTGCAGATCCTCTGGAAAGCTATCTCCTGTTGGCGGCATGCTAATGACTGTACACATCATTAAGAGTCTTTTAATTCATTAAAAATACTTTAAAGCAAGATAGAGCAATACATTGTTTTTGTGAATTAAGAGAGGGTCGTGTAGGTTAAATGATCCAAATCTAGAGGTCGTAGCTGCAAGTTAAGGTTCCCAAAAACAGCCCCAAAGGTCAAAATTGAGGCATATGACCTCATCTTTCGGCCTGTTTTGGCAGGTGAGAAACAGGCCATTAAATCGCAGTGAAAGGTTGGAAGTGCCTGATTTTTGCATAAATCAGTCGCCTGTGATAAGCTGATGCAGGATCTAAAGCGAGATATCTGTAGACCCTTGGGAAAGCTAACTTCCGGTAGCAGCATGCTAACGACTTGAATCCAATTGAGCCTTGTAGAGTGTCCTCTTATGTCCATCATATGTCAATTATGGAATGATAAGCCAGTTACAAGTGTTTTTATTGCACCCAACAGAAACAGCAACATGTACACATCATTAAGAGTCTTTTAATTCATTAAAAATACTTTAAAGCAAGATAAAGGAATACATTGTTTTTGTGAATGAAGGGAGGGTCGTGTAGGTTAAATGATCCAAATCTAGAGGTCGTAGGTCCAAGTTAAGGTGCCCAGAAACAGGATCAGGGGCCGAAATTGGTGCAATTTGTGCAATGTGTAACAATTGACCATAATTCGGGTAAAGAAGGTTGAAACTGTCTGGATTTTGCACCACACACTCCCTCCGATGACCCGAGTCAGCATGCCAAAGGAGAAGTCTGTAGCCCTTTGGGAAGTTTTTTGTTTTTTTTCAGGAACATTCCGACATGTTTGTGGCATCATATGGTGATACGTGATCCGTCTCCATGTTTTCCAAGGCGTTGGACCCGAAAGGCAGAAAACGCCCCATTTGGCCATGCCCCGCCCATTTGGAAGCGTGACCGGTCCATTCCACATCCATTTCCATGGTTTCCACCCGAAAGGCACAAATCGCCCCATTTGGCCATGCCCCGCCCATTTCCATGTTTGCCAGCTTGACCGGTCCATTCCCGATCCATTTCCATGGTTTCCACCCGAAAGGCACAAATCGCCCCATTTGGCCATGCCCCGCCCATTTCCATGTTTGCCAGCTTGACCGGTCCATTCCCGATCCATTTCCATGGTTTCCACCCGAAAGGCACAAATCGCCCCATTTGGCCATGCCCCGCCCATTTCCATGTTTGCCAGCTTGACCGGTCCATTCCCGATCCATTTCCATGGTTTCCACCCGAGAGGCACAAATCGCCCCATTTGGCCATGCCCCGCCCATTTCTATGGCCGGGACCTTGACCGGTCCATTCCCCGTCCGTTTCCATGGTTTCCACCCGAAAGTCCCAAAACACCCCTTTGGGCCTGGCCCCTCCCACTTTTTCAGCCACTGGTCAAGGGCGCCATCTATAGGATTTGACCACTGCCTACACATTCTGCCCTCAACGGCCCAAGTGTTCCCAAAAGTTTGCATGGGAGGTAGGCCGTTTGTCCGACACATTGTCACCGTGTCACACAAGTGCCGGTGGCCCACTAAGCCCCATGTTAAATTTTGCCATAAAGCCCAAATTCCCTTACCGCCCTCACCACCTTTTCTGTTCCTCCCTCCGAGTTATATCTGAGGGAGTTGCGTGCATGGTGGAGACACCAGGGCTCTCTCCCGCCTTACATCAGACCATGCAGGAGGTGGCAAATCTGGCCTTGCACGTATGCCAGCCAGTTAGACGACTATGGCGTCCATCAGTTTCCCCTGAGGAGACTCTGAGGCCCGATGCCAGGTGCCCTCGACCCAATGTCGGGTCAAAGATGACCTGCTATCCAGGGCTTAGGACACAGCAGCGCTGTGCACCGTATCGACAACTCCCTCTCCCACCTCATGCTTTCCCTCGCAGATTCTCTGCAGCGGGCTACTTCGACGCTTCTGCTCAGTGATGCTTCATTGCAGGCGTTTGCGCTCATATCGAGGGAACGTGGATGTAGGATGTCCACCCTGGTTCAGACTCGCCGCCAGGTTTGGCTGGCACAGTCACCCCTATCTGAGACATGTAGGAGGACCCTCCATACTGTCCCAGTGGAACCTGGTGAGCTGTTCGAGTCAGCTGCTGGACAGGTGCTTCAGCGGACTGTTAGAGCTAGCCAGACCAGGCAGCAGTTCTCTGGTCTTTGCAGGGACATGCCTGCACCCCCAGACCTAGGGGTCCCATTTTTGGCCCACAAGGCCGTTTTCTCAGCCTCCAGCTTACCCTAGTAGCCGCAACAGGCCTCGGCATCCTGCTGAGAGGCCGGACCGCTACCTATACAACCCTACTTACGTCCCCGTCCCCCCCGGCAGTGGTGCCAGGAGATGTCTCCAGGCCGGCTGTCTGGGTTCTTTCTCCCATCAGCGGATTTCCAAGGGAGAGTGGTTCACGTCTATCGACGCCTGTTCCCAGGGTGCATCACCACAACTTTCAGTCCTGGGTGCTTCCATTCGGACTCTCCCATCTCCCCATGGGTGTCCACAGTGTGTTACTGCTGTCCTTTCCCCCTGCAATCGCAGGGCGTGAACATACTGCCGTACTTAGACGACTGGCTGACCTAGGCGCCGTCCCGGCTTCAGGCGCCACAGGACACTGCTCGCCTTCTCTCACGTGGCCCGGTGGGCCTCAAGGTGAACATGGAGAGGAGCTACCTGAGCCCTTCTCAGAGCATAACCTTCATTAGTGTGGCCCTATGAGGGCCTGTCTGTCGCCCCAGTGCGGATGGCTGAACAGCCTTCACTTGGATGCCAAGTGGCACAGATACAGGGCAATAATATTGTCTATTCATCTATTCACTATCCCCATGGAGGGAGTGCATATCTGGCGAACAGTGTCCCAGGAACCGAGCCCCAGGGGCTCGGTTCCATTCCACCAGGAGATTGTCACAACAGATACCTGCCTCTCAAGGCGGGGTGCAGGGTGACAGAACAGGACAGCCTGGGGGCAGTTGCCTGCTGAAAGACCACAGGTCCAGGTTCTAGAGCTAGCGCTCGAGTACTTCCTTCCATGTTTGAAGGGAAAGCATGTGCTTGTCCGGTGGACAGCACCTCTGCTGTGATTTCCCATGAACTATCGATGGGGCACCAGATCTGCAGAAGTTGCTACGGGGATCACCGTGGCCTTCTGACTTGGGAGGCCCCTCGCCTGACCAGCCTGTGGGCAATGTACCCACCAGGAGAATGGAACAAGGTTGTGGTTTTCCTGTTCCGTTACAAGCCTCCACCGTGAGAGTGGCGGCTGCATCCAGACGTGTCGACCCACTGCCCCCACTGGGTCTCCCTGACGGAGAGGACCAGCCCTCTGGGTCAAGATGCCCTGGCTCACACGTGGCCAGAGGATCTTCTTTATGCCTTTCCACCATTCCCTCTGCTTTTGCTATAAGCTTGTCAGAGTTCTTCCTCGACAGGAGGGATCTCCTGTCGCAACTAGAGGGTCGGATTTGGCATTCCAATCCCTGCCGCCTTCAATTAGGGGTCACGGGAGGGCCCGACCGGATGCTGAGTGGCTGCATAGAACCAGTCTGACGGACTATTCTGAATGCCAGTGCGCGGTCTACCTGCCTGCAGTACAAGAAACAGGTGGAAGCTGTTCTCCGACTGGTGTGCGGCTCAGAACAAGGTCCCAGTACAGCGCCCCGTGCCTGCTGTACTGAGTTTCTACAGTCCCTCCTGGATAAGGGCCGGTCTCCCCTGCATGGGACCTACCCTTGGTACTGGACACCTTATGCTTGTCCTTTTGAACCCCTGGCACAGGCGGAGCCTAGATGGCTATCAGCAAGACGGTTTTCTCCTTGCTGTCAATTCAGCTCAATGTGGGGGCGAGCTGCATGCCCTATCAGTGGATGAATCATGTCTGAGGTGGAACTCAGATGGCTTGGGTGTCACTTTCTGGCCTAAGGCAGTGTTTCTCCCAAGGGGGTGTATACGTTCACATATAAACCGGACTATCCAGCTGGCAAAGTTGACCCCCCCCCTCCCCCATCGGGAGAGGAGAGGTCAAGGCTGCTGTGCCCAGTGTGGGCCCTCAGAGCTTATATGGAAGCCACCGCCTGCATAGTCAGTTATGGTGAGCCTAAGAGGGGCTGTGCTCCTTTAAAAAAAAGAAAAAACAGCACCTGTCCCACTGGATAGTGGAGGCCATTGCCGATACATAGAAGGCGAGCGGCTGCGCTCGGCCATCCGGGGTGAAGGGTCACTACCAAGAGTGTCTCCACACCGAGGGCAAGCCTGAGTGGTGTGCCTGTGGGGGATATATGTGCGGCGGCCTCATGGGCATCACCGAGCATATTCACCAAACACTACAGAGTTAACATTGCCAACCCTCACCCACTGGGGAGGGTTCTTGGCCAATTTTCTCTGCCGGAGCTATAAGGGGTAGTTACTGTGCTTCCTCGTGACTCTTTTGGTATAAGTCATCCAGTGTTAAGCACTGCCTCTGGCGGTCAGTAACGATGAAATAGAATGAAAGTTACGAATGTAACTACGGTTCTATGAATCCTGGATGACCGCCAGAGTTCTTGGTCACTCGGAATCCCGTGAACTCGCGAGAAGATTCCATAGGACTGAGCTCATCTCCAGCGTGACACTTTTCAGCACATGCTGTGTGCTTGTTCTGGAAGCATACAGGTAAACCAACAAATGAAGGAGTTAAACTCTATTTTCCTTCGTAACTTTTCTTTATTTGGATTTATCCATTGATAGTTTACAGAGGGCGGGGGTCTGAAAATCATGATTAGCCACCTGCAGGGAAAAGCGCTTGACAAGGGTAGAGGATTTAACTGCCTGTGGGAATAATTAACATATACAATTCTGTTCATTCTTGCTTATGAATTCTATTCTCTCTGAACACGTTTCTCTTTTTGGAGAATGTCATGCGAGATATCTTCTTCGATCAGCGCAATTCTCCTGCTCTTCTTTCTATTTCCTCGTCTCTCCCCCGTGTGTCACGGTGTGTGTAAACCTCGCTCGAGTCAGGAAACTTGTCAGAATACCCATATTTGATTGGCTGAGCTGCATCACGTGATGTGATTTGCATTGGTCGCATTGGTCGGTGTGTTTCCTGCACCGCCGAACAAGTGCCGTAACGGCTGAATCAGAGGCGCCGGTTAAAATTTAAACTCTGTGCCCAATATGTATAATTCCGAATTATCTATTAACAGAGAGGCTAAAGAGCCGCAGGTTGCCGACCAATAATAGAATTGAAAGCTTGGCTAGACCCCCATTTACCACTGGCAGTTGAACTTTCTCCAGTCTCATTTTAGGACATCTATTTTTCTAGATAAACTTAGATATAATCTTAGACAGATCTTTAAAAAAAACTACTTGGGATGTCATTATGTATCATTTGCAAGGGATTTAAAATTCTTGGGAGTATATTCATTTTAATAACAGCCAAGAAATTGGAAGTGGCATCCATCTTAGTAAATCCAATTTAACCTGTTTCAGGATAGGAGACAGATTCATCTTCACCAGATCTTCCAGTTGGTAGGAGATCTGGATTCCCAGATATTTAAAGGCATTGTAAGACGCATTAAATGGAGATATTATACCATTTCACTCTTTTTATGATCTGCTTAAGATGCAGAAAGTGTTCCAATGTACCATCATTCCTTTTTCCTTTAGTTATTAGAGGGCAGAACAAACACCTCAGCGACCGTGTATGTTAGTGCACATCCTGCAGGGCTAATAACTCAAACTGGACCAGATTTGCCATTTGGCACAAATTAAATTCAGTGTCTCCTTGTTTCCTCTGACACGCTGTGACAGCTTAAATCGCCTGCACTCTTCATTTACACGCTCTAATTGATATAATTCTCAATCGAGCATGCTTAAACGCATTCACTTATTAATTTGATAACACCCAACGTTAGATGCGAGTACTCTAAGCATGTTTACAAAATAGCACAAGTGACAGAAATATCAATGTGTTGTCATCCCTTTTTCTTGAATCAGTTTGTTTGCCTGTTTGATCCATTATATCAGTCTTTTTAGTCTATTTAGTGGACAAATGTGATTGTTATTATGATCAGCTCTCCTTTTATACCAACCATTGCCACATCCACTTATATACAAGATGAAATGGATGATATCGTTGAGAGGTCCATGTGTAGTGCTACAAAGAGAGTTTGAAAAGCTTTCACAGAAGTATGGCAGCAGTGGAACCTTCAGGCCATCATGTTGAGATGGATGACCATGACAGAAGCTAATCAGGAAGCTGCTCTGAGGTCAGCAGTTACCTGAAAACAACTGCAGGCCTGGATGGCAGTGAGTTGGACACGACATGCATGCAATAACTCTTTAAGTATTGTTCCCAGCACTGGCTTTGAAGTCCCTCTACACCTCTTTAAGTGTCAACTCCACATATTGTACTGAAGCTCAGCAGAAGTTCAATCAGGAAGACTTATCTTTATTTTTACTCTAATTCTCTCTCTCTCTCTCTCTCTCTCTCTCTCTCTCTCTCTTTTGCTGCGACTTCAGGTGCTGGGAAATATAATGAGTCAATCCCCATAGATCTGTGTTAAAATGTTTAGACAGAATATGAATATTACGGGACAACTTTTTTTTCCCAGAACAATTCGTTTTTGCACCACGAATAAAGGCATCAACTAATGAAGTTGTGAAAATCGGGTTGAGTTGCACTTATATTTATGAAACAACAGAGAGATTCCATAGTACAAATCAAGTCAAATGTATGACTACTTTCAGCCGTGACAAATGCATTGCAGACCAAATCCACTTTTCACAATAAAATCCCGAGATATTTAATACTCGCAGGTTAGTATTTTGCGTTTTTTAAATTTTTTTTCTCATACGCTGTGTAAAGTCCTTTTTACCTTAAAAGTTATGCAAAATTAAGGGAGTGGCCTATTTGAGTGACAGATGGCTGTCGTAACAGGTTGCTGGTTTACGGAAACAGGTGGGGCACCAGATGCAGGACATGGATAGTCTGGTTGGTTTTGTTGTAGAGGAGGATCTGGACGAGGGGTGTTTGGCAGGGAATGGAATCTGGTGGAAGAATGGAGACGGGGATTGGTATGAACATGGAAAGGGGTAGAAGCGTGGCGAGCAGGGTTAGAAACTGTGGTTGGCCTGACGTGTATCTATCACAGAAGTTGAGAAAATAATCTGGGAAGGAGTGGTTGACTGGCCGAGGTGGATATTCTGAAGACTGATGAAGTGATAAGAAGCAGGGGTGCATACTGGGAGCGATGATTAATTCATTGCAGACTGGTGAGTATGATGAGCAGGGCCGGGGATCCAGAAGAGCCAGGAAAACCATGCCAGCACAGACACAGAACACACAGAGGGAAAGACTGGGGAGCACTGGGAAAACCTGCAGGCTGCCTTGGTAGTTGACCAACCTGGTCAAGTAGCCTTCTAGCTACTCAGCAGTGTTGCCAGGTGGGTTCAAACACATCGTTATTGGCCAGAAAATAATATGAAAATTGTAAAAGATTGGAACAATTTCTGCACTATATCAAACCAGGCGAAACCAATGAACAGAAGTTACCATGTTTGGAGTGCGGAGGAGTGACCTAGAGACGCCATAGCAGCGGTGACCTGTCAATCACAGTAAGCCCCGCCCTAAAGGATCCTCTGCTTTATGGTCTGTTTGACTCTAAATGGACCACAATTTACGAAATGAACATCATGCTGTATTGAAGAAGACTTAAAACTAGAGATTGAGACGATAAACTCATGTTTACAATGTTTACTGAGGTAATAAATCAAGTCATTTTCTCACAGACTTTTATACAACCAGAGGAGTCGCCCCCTGGTGGACAGAGAGAATGCAGGTTTAAGACAGTTCTGCATTGGCTTCCTAGATATATTACCCAGGCGGAGGTTGCCGCCTGGGTAATATGTCTGTTGATATTGTCCAATGACAATTCTCTATTCGAACATGTGATGAGAAGATACGGTAGCTATGTTTGGGCACAAAATCTTTCAAAATTGACAAACTGAGCTCATCTGCAAGCCTGACGATACAACGGTATGTGTGTGTGTGTGTGCTTCATAACTGGTAACTAGCTTTGTTACTTTGTCTGAACGGCAACTTGTTATAATCCTAGTAATAATACTCATCGCAGTATTATGGTCTGATACTGGCAATGGTGTGATGACAGACGGCACTTATCAAATAGACTGCAGCACACCAGTGTGGCACAGTCCCACCTCGGTGATGGTGATAAGGTACCGTACTTCCCGGACGATAGAGTGCACCGGCATATAGGCCGCACCAGCTGGACCACAAAAAAGAAAAAAAATTGTGCATAGATAAGCCGCACCGGTCTATAAGCCGCAGGTGTCCCCGTTGAACAGCAAGATGCTTTCAACAGTACTAAAGTTGTCTTCTTCTATGAACATCATAACATGTCGCTAGCTTCTAAGCTAATTTTAACATTACGGCCAATGGGGAAATGATAACCGCGATTAGCATTAGCGAATATATAATATATCTTTGTACATCTTTTCATGCAGACATACTTGTATTACAGACTAAGGCTACCAAACGAAAAGCAATGAGGCAATAACTGTTGTTGCTCATAGCTCTGAATAGCTGTTGTGCTAGCAGCAACTGGCCAAGCCAGTTAGCCGTAAATGCTATTCAGAGCTATGAGCAGAGAAGATCAGCTTTTTCTCAAGTCTGTCAGTGGATCCTAACAGCCCGGAACAGTGGGAAAGAATCCATCATCACCAACGGGTTCTGAAAGGCTGGGATACTATGAGATTAAGGGGACAGCGCAATGAGGACAACACAAGCTCAAGGGCGGATTTTCCCCGGTTCATGATGTGGTGTGTTGAAGGACCCAAATGCAGACTCGTTTATTTTTTATTTTTTTTAACAGTTGTACAAAGCTTGTTCTACAAAACATTTATTTCTCTCACTCAAAAACACGCACACAAAAAAACTCTTGAACAAGTTTTGTAGAACAAGTTTTGTAGAACTGGGAAAAAAACTGGAAAAAAAAAAAACTGGAAAAACCGAGTCTGCCTGGCGGTAATAAAAACGATTTGAAATGTTGAAAGTGTGTCGACTTCGGGCCCCAATTCTTCAACAGCCTGGAGCTCTTCTGGCTCCATATTCCAGCATGTGTGACAGCTTTGGATCATCAATTTCCTCTCACTTTGAAATGCTTTTATAAATAATTTAGCTGAGAGAAAATTATGAATAACTTTAGGCTTTTTCAGCCACTTGTCTTTCGGGTAAGTATCTTCGATGTTTTACTTGCCAAACATCCATAAAACATTTTTGGGGTTATAAATGTAACTTTTTTATTTTGTTATTGTCATATATAGTGGTAAAGTGATAAAACACAATTAAAATGATTTTGAAATACATTATTATATTTTTATTTAAATATTTGCTTTGTTTGAACATAATTTGGGGCATTAGTAGTTTTCATGATGTATTCTAAGCTGCTTAGAGCGAGCTAGGGAGTTAGACATGTCATAGTTCATATTTCATATTGCTGTGAAGACATCTCCTTCAAATAACTGCGTTTAAGGTTTCTGCCAAAAAAATACATCATACAAGATTATATTTGAACACATGATAACGTTTACCTTTGCCATATACTAATTTTAACTGTTCGTAGCTTGAACGCACCACAATGTTTCCCACCTCCTCGGCTGCATTTCGTAGTAACTTGTCTTCTGCAGCAGCTTCCCTCCAGCCAAAGCATCTGCAGTCTGCTCTGCAAAGTCAGTCCTTTGAACTCCATCATGGTGATGTCCCTCCTCCAGCAGCCACAGCAGACAATAAACAGCCCCCCCTCCGTCACACTTTCCAATTAAATCTCTTCCATTTGTCGACTTGGAGATGCCACCTTTAAGTGAATTATGGTGGAAAATGGAGACGGATAAGAGGGGAGGGTTACGGAGGGGAGAGGAAGCTTCTCTGTGCCATGTGTGAACTTAAGATAATGTATCCTCTCAGCTCTGAAAGGAGCAAATTGATAGATGGATAGAGGGAAAAACAACGGAGGAGATAGACACAGAGAGAGAGGAGAAAGGGCGGGAGAGTGATGCATGATCCTCGATTTCTCAAGGCTCTGTAATAAAAGGCTGCTGTGTGGTGTTCTCAGTCTGTCACATTAAAAGTAAATAAGACTAATAGCATGATGCCGCTCACTCCGCGGGGCTAGACTGCCCCAAAGTCAGATGTGTGTGTGTGTGTGTGAGTGTGTTTATTTCACCTGACACGAACAGTGTCTGGTTATATTGTCGCACAACGCCTCCTGCCCAAACGGCCTCGTTATGCATTCATGTGCTGGCAGGATTATGACCCACTCGAAATGTCCTCCCCAGGACGGACACTGAAGTCTGGGACATTTAGGATTTTAGGGGGAATTGGCCAAACTGTGACGCAGTTCAATCAGCTTGGACTGTTGATGGTGGAAACTTTTCAAATTAGGTTTCATCAAAAGTCCTCAGCATCACTCTGAGGAAGAAGAAGAAATGCATAATTTTTTGATGTTATGTGAATGTTCTTCGAATGAGAAACTCCTTGTGGTTGTGTGAAAAAGTACAGTTCCTCATCAGAGACAGAAGTAGCACAACATTGTTAAACTCTCTGACGCTGCATTATATCTGCTCATCCACATCTCCTCTAAAACAGGTGGTGTTTGAAGCTCGGTGTCATGCCAACTGCTCGCGACCTGCATGCTGACCATTAAGTGTGAGATTGGGCCAATCTCACACTTAATGCGTTGACACAGTTAACACGGTTCATTAAAGCTGACCTATTGGTTCCATCTCCTCCTGTAATGACTGAAACATCTCTTTTTGGGAGCAGTGTCCTGTGGCAGAGAGAGGTCATATTAAAGTGGACGGTGCAGCATGACTAATAGAGATCACGTTCTCCAGGTCGCTGTTCACACAAAGATCTGCAGCGTTAAAGTCACTGCACTGAACTTTCAGTTTGTTGATTTCAGCCCTGTAGACAAGCAGTAGGGTTTCCGAGCTATTGGTGCATTTTACAACTTTTAGGACTGAATGATCAAATTTGCACCAGCCATGACTGCTACCTGCTATGTATTTTTGTCCGAAAGAGAACGATTTCTTCAACAGCAACTGGTTGAAGGAGCTCTGTGACCCCAACGTAACTATCGTCAGTCCATCCAGCCAATGCACCATCAGTATAATGCTAGTGGCAACAGTGCAAGGGAGACTCTGACTCGATATATGGCCACCCTCTTCCCCCTTCGCAGTGCTTCTTTATTAACAGCTAATCAAGGTGAAAACACAACTCAAAACATAAAGGCACATGTTTAAAGCTGCTACAAGGAACTTTTATTGTGTTGATTTTGGCGGTCCCTGTGGACTAAAGTGGTAGTGTTTCTGAGCACCAGACTTCCTTTAGAAATCTCTCATTGTAATGCAGCAGGGTCCGACAGTCTGCCCAGGCTCAATTCTGGTTCTCCGATTCCTCCCTTCCCTCCAGCGGACCCACCAATACGACCTGGGCTTCCAGCAGCGCAGTGTTGTGTTTGCTCCCAGCAGAGACACTGACGCCCGGCACAGAGTTCCAACTACAGGTCGAAGGTGGCAGCAGAGCCGGATCAGGGTCTGTCCGCGGTGGGCTGGTTGTAACCTTAGGCCCCTCTGGAATCTGACCTGAAAGAGTTTCTGGTTAACTTGCATGTCGTGAATCCTTTCACAAGGAATCAGACCAGATGACAAACATTAAAAAGAACTAAACAGAAATAACTAATATTGTGTCACGGGAGTTCACGGGTAGGACCCAAATGCAAGACCACAGGAGACAGAGTCCGATGTAACAGGGTTTATTTAGAAGGTGCGTGAAGGTGTCCGTGGTCCGACACCGGAGGGCAGGTGGATTGCCGGTGTGAGTCCCGTGGCTCGACACCAGAGGGCTGGTAGCTCGACACCGGAGGGCTGGTAGCGCGACGGTGTGATGTCCCATGGCTCGACACCGGAGAGTACGTAGATCGACCAGTACTCCACACCAGTAGCAGAGAGATTAGAACAGGAAGATACAATGGGGTTCAACTCACGGAACGGCGGCGGCGGCGGCGGCGGCTACCGAGGCAGAAGACAATACGGACTGACAACCCAGGCCTGCAAGACCAGGGCTGATATGCTGCCGGGTAACGAGCCAGATTGTCCACAGCTGTGCATCCATCAGGGCAGTGGGAGGAGTCTGGAGGCAGGTCCGAGAAAACACCAAGCACATGGCATAAGAAAACAAACAGGGGAATGACAGACACATGAGGAGAGGAGATTGGGGGGGAAACAGAGGTTAACACACAATGGGTCAGACAGGGATCCTGACATATTGTCTTTGATGGTCTTGTTTATGTGGGTAGTGAAATGTTCCTTGTTGTAACTTTGAGATAGTTTATAATTGCAAACAGTGTAAATGTGTGTGTCAAAGTTAATTTCAAAACAAAAGCTTGCAAAGATTTACTTTTAATACTCAATAAAATCGATTGCAACATTCCTTTGCTGGAGGTCACAGTGAATGGTCAGGTTGGTAGGATGACAGGATGTTCTGTTCATTTTGCCAAATGGAGTCACGAAATAAGCAAGTTTGCAGGCTAATTTGAATCCAAGAAAGCAATAGCTGGTGGGTTCCGAGATTGCATTTCAGCCTGCTCTCCACACAGACCTGTTTACCTGCATTCAACCAAAGCCTGACCATGGGCGCCTGTGGTAATGGCCCCTTGGCCCCCCTTATTTATGTCCCTGGCCCCTTATCATTGTTGCTAATCCCTTTCCCACTGCAAATATTGGCCTAATATTGCAACCCGGAAAAAAGACTATTCAATCATTCCCATGCGTGTCTAGACCGGCGGGTGACAGACGTACAGCATGTCCGTAGATACGCTCTCATAGCCAGCTGTCTGCACGGCTCCCTCTCAGCTGTGTCTCACGTAACCCCAACCTGAACTGAAGTGTTTATTTAAGCTTCAAGTCTATTTTTTGACAATATGTGCATAAATACAAGGTTGATGCCCCAATAAAAAGGCTCTGAGTAACACATTTATGCATTTATGCAGCTGCAGTGATGGGCAGGTCAGGGTTTTTTAAAAGCTTGCACCGACCTGGACAGCAGTGCTCCCCAAGGGGCTGAAGATAAAGGCTAAATAAACCTATTCTACTTCCAAACTGTGTGAAGTAACGGCGTGTACAGATTGCAGATCAAAATATGTGGTGAAGGATATCCACATATAACCACTCTGTCATGATAACTATTCAAACTAGAAAAAGCATTTCCTGCTGAAAATGCGTTGGAATGCTGAAAACTGAAATTAATCGCAAAAACATTGCTGAAAATAGACATCCAATTCAAAAACAAATTGCAAAAAGCTTAATGATTCAAAAAGTTTAAAGATTACAAATATGAAAAGTCATATCACACCTCTCCTGAAAGAGCTGAACATTTTGATATTTGAACAGTTTCTGTGGCTTAAAAAAATTCATCAGTGATGATATTTGTAGTAGTAGAAGTTGTAGTAGAAGTATTATCAGTAGAAGTATTAGTAGCATTAGAATAAGTACTAGTAGTAGTGATATTTGTAGTAGTAGTAGAAGTTGTAGTTGTAGTAGAAGTATTATTAGTAGTATAAGTATTAGTAATTAGAAGAAGTAGTAGAAGACGTAGTATCAGCAGTCATAGTAATAGCTATAGTATTGGTCATAGTATTTAATGACAGTAGTAGTAATAGTAATGGCAGTAGAATATGTAGCAGTAGTAGTAGTACTAGTAGCAGTCGTACTAATAGCTGTAGTAGTATTACTACTTTTAGTAGCATGAATAGCAGTAGTAGTAGTAGCAGTTGTCGTATAAGTAATAGTAGTAGTGGTAGTAATAATATTGATGGTAGCAGTAGCAGTAATAGTAATAGTACCAACAGCAAAAGTTATAGTAGAAGTAGTAGTAGCAGTAGTAGTAATACTATATTAGCAGCAGCAGTAGTAGTTGTCGCAGTATTAGTAGGAGCATTCATTTTTTTAACAAAAAAGCCAAATTTTGAGCTTGTTGAAATACAGTTAATCCATGGGGCTTTTATTTTGAAAGGGTGGGGCTGGGTGGGGGGGAGAGGAGACATAATCATAATGTCTGACACATAAACAGAGGTTATTAAATGCCTAGCTTCATCACAAGCATTTCAATTGGAATTCACTCTTTGGGGCTTTTATTTTGAAATGGGGTGTGTGTGGGGGGGGGGTCCTCTAAAAGTCTCTAAGACCTGAATGACTGTGAGAGAGAGAGAGAGAGAGAGGTGCATGTGTGTTTTTCAACATCACTAATTGGCTCAATCGCAAACACCTGTGTGCCTGAAGCCATTTCATGGAGATAAAACAGGGAAACACCTCTCAAACAAATCATCAAAACTCCCATAAGCGTAGCTCCTATTGCTCCGATATTAATAATTGAGGGGAAGAATGAGTTGACGAACAGATACTGTAAAAATTGTGTCTGTAGTGTAAAAAATGTGGCTTAACTGGCGATCTAGAAATGGGGTACCGTGTTCTGTGGAAGATGTTTTTGAAGCAAAATTTAACATTGGTCTCTATGGAGCAGAAAGTTGGTTTTCCTCTCAATTAACGGCTTCCGTGTCAAATGTGGAAATCTGTGGGATTCTACAGTAATCTTTCTACGACAAAGACAATATTAGCTACTTTTACATCCAGAAATTATGCATGAAGAGTGAAGATTGTGGACACAGTGGCAAAACACAAATGTTTTTTTCACAAGAATCTCAAGCTGCTCTTCACTCTAGCGGTGACATCACGCACTCTAAGCTGCGCAATACACACCCATTATAAAGTCAGAAAAGGGCTGAAAAATCATAAAAGTTAAATTGCTGCAGTTCAAAAAGCAAAAAGGCGTTTGCAATAGTTGAGGGTTTTCTCAACATTTGAAAGTTGAAATGGTGTCTTTAGCTGAAAGTATGAGGAAGTTTAAGGATTTGAAAGTTGAAGAAGTTTAAGAGGATTTGAAAATATTCTCCGCAGACATCCCATTCAAAAATAAAGTTGCTAAAAGCTAATAATTCAAAAAGTTTAAAGGTTAGAAATATAAAAGGTCACATCAGAGATGAGCTGAAGGAGCTGAACATTTTGATCGTTGAACGGTTTCTGTAGCTTAAAAAATTAAGAAGAAGAGTTGCAACACAAAATGGGGGGGACGGAAGAAATAGTGGAACAAAGAAACAGGATAACAATAGTTGGAATGCTTAACAGCATTCCAACAATAAAGATTCGAAGAACAATAGGTGTTGGAATGCTTAACAGCATTCCAACAATAAAGATTCGAAGAACAATAGGTGTTGGAATGCTTAACAGCATTCCAACAATTAGTTTATTGGACAGATCATCCCTGGATGGGGGTCAGTAGCGAGGATTGAGGGCAGTGGTCATCTCTCTGTATAAAATAAATTTGAGGATATTTATTTGTCTTTATGACGAATTGTCTTCATGGAACAGATTTAATACAAATATTGTTTTCACATCACTTTTTTTTTTACCTGAACCATGGAGATTCCACAGTAGAAAAAGAATGCAGTCCCTTGACCACAAATTTGGTCACAGCCCTGTGGAGTTCCTCCACCTTCTCTTTTGTTAAGGGAGCCTTCTTTGCCATGGTGAATGGGGTCACTGTTGAAGCTGGAGAGCCAAAAATATAAACAAATAATGTTAAATATTTTACAGGCAACAGAAGCATCACTGCACATGCCATTGCAAGTTTCATTAACATTACACTGACTTGCTATGATGGCGGTAGGTAGCCTACCGTTTGCTAGTAGCTAGTTGCTAGTAGCTAGCTAGCTAACTTAAACATGGTTAATGCTAATTTATCATTTGTTGTTAGGCCTACTTTTATAAATGCAAGATTTGCAATCAACGTTACATTACTAACCTGAGGTAAGGCTGCTGTTGTCATCATCATCGGTGTCCACTTTTTCAGAGGTGGGACCAGTCTCCCCATTGCCGGGTCCAGGGAGGCCCACACTGCCCGCTGATGTGCTTGGCATGGGCTCACGCTCACGCAGGCAGTCGAACATGGTGCATGCCTCCGCTTTCAAGTGTATGTTATGCTTTGCCAGATGTTTCATGAGGTTTGATGTGTTCCCCGCTTTACACGCAATTGTTTTGTTGCATTTGCTGCACGTCGCGTTGTTTACATCTTTTTTTGCAAAATACAGCCACACTTTTGACCATTTACCTTTCGGCATTTTCTCTGTTAAAAGGTTGACTGCTAGCTACAGATAGCAGTCGACTCCGGGGCGGATCTGGGGGGGGCGGATCCGGAGTAGTGTAAACAAAGTATTTCAATCAGCTCAGGCACCGAAAGGAGGCACCGGACGTATCGGAACCGGTTCCATACCGGCACCGTTTTTCGGTACCCAACCCTAGTCCTGGGTGAATAGGGTGAAGAGGGCCGGGCTGAGCACACAGCCCTGCGGTGCACCAGTGTTCAGGATGGTGGTTGTTGATGTCAGGTTCCCGATCCTGACATTCTGTGGTCTGTTAGAGAGAAAGTCCAAGGTTTTTGAGTTTATGCACCAGTTTACGGGGGATGATGGTGCTGAAGTCAATGAAGAGCATCCTGACATATGTGTTAGGGTGCTCCAGGTGAGACAGGGCCGTATGGAGAGTGATGGAGACCGCGTCCTCCGTAGATCTGTTTGCTCGGTACGCAAACTGGTGGCTATCCAGGTCTGCTGGGAGGACGTCCTTGATGTGTGATCGTATCATCCTCTCAAAGCACTTCATGATGACTGGGGTCAGGGCAACTGGGCGGTAGTCGTTGAGGCAGGTGACTGCGGCCTTTTTTGGGACAGGGGCAATGGTGGTGGCTTTGAGGCAGGTGGGGACTGCGGCTTGTTGCAGGGAGAGGTTGAAGATGTTCGTGAAAACCTCTGGTCGCTAGCTGGTCGGCTAGCTGCTAGCTGGTCGGCACAGGTGTTCAGTGTGCGGCCCGACACTTTGTCCGGTCCCACTGCCTTGGTGATGTCGATCTTCCTCAAAGCGGACCTCACCTGGTGGTGCTGGAGAAAGAGTGCTGGAGAAACAATGCTCCTCCTTGAGCTGGGTCTTCTCAGCTGTTGCTCTGCTGTGCTGTCTATCAAAGCGGGCAAAGATGCGGTTCAGGGTGTCGGGGAGTTCACTGTCCTGACTGATCTGTGTGGTGCTGCTCTTGTAGTCAGTCAGGGTTTTAATACCTCTCCACATGCTCAGGGGGTCATTGTTCTCGAAGTGTCCCTCAATGCGCTGTTTGTATCTGCACTTGGCCTCTTTGATGCCCTTCTTCAGATCCCTCCGGGCACTTTTATAGGCCGGTATGCCACCAGACCTGAAGGCAGCATCTCTTGCTCCAAGCAGTAACCGCATGTTTCTGTCCAGCCAAGGTTTTTGATTTGGGAACACTTTGATGGTTTTAGTGGTAGTTATTGTCTCAGTACAAAAGTGTAGGTAGTCAAGGACAGCCGTGGTGTACTCCTCCAGGTCAGCTCCCTGTGCAAACACTTGCCAGTCCGTGCTTTCAAAGCAGTCCTGCAGAAGTGAAGCAGCGTCATTGCTCCATACTTGAATGGTTTTGACAGCTGGTCTAGTTTTTCAAATTACTGGTTTATATGATGGAGTCATTATCAGAGAGAGGTGGTCTGATAAGCCGAGGTGTGGAGATGGTGCAGCTTCGTAAGCTCCCGAGATGTTGGTGTACACCTGGTCCAAAGTGTTCTTGTCTCTGGTGGGGAAGCTTACATGTCTGTGGAAGTTGGGCAGCACAGTCTTTAGTTCTGCGTGGTTGAAGTCTCCCGCCACAATCACAGCTCCCTCCGGATGAGCGTTTAGCTCCTCCAGAGCTAGCTAGCTTCGCGTTAGCATGTGGTGGGATGTAAACAGCTGTGATCATGATGGCAGAAAGTTCCCTCGGCAAATAGAACGGTCTGCATTTCACAGCCAGGTATTCTAAGTCCGGCGAGCAGTGTTTCCCAATGATGTCCGTAGCTGTACACCAGTCATTGTTCACGTAGATGCACACTCCTCCACCTCTGCTCTTACCAGAGTCTCCAGTCCTGTCTCCTCGGTAAACCGTTCGACCCGCTAGCTCGATAGCTTCTTTGGGAACGGTACTGTCCAGCCAAGTCTCTGAAATTACCATCACACAGCTGCTCATGTTGTGCGATGTAATCCTTAGCCTCATTTCGTCGATCTTGTTGACGAGTGACTGGGAATTTGCCAGAAAAAGACTCGGTAGAGCTGGTCGGTTGGGGTTAGCTCGTAGCCTAGCCCGCAGGCCGCTCCTCTTGCCCCGCTTCTGCCTTCTTTCCCTCCGCCGCCTTGGGTGGGATGAAGGTAGCGTCCCCGAGCCCTCCCAGTCGCAGGATCTCTGGTGGGATAGAATCCAATATTTCAGGGATGTGGACCTTATGCTGTCCTCCGATGTAAATGAGTTCAGCTTGCTCGTATTGTATATGAGCCTCTGATGCACAAACAAGTACGCACAAAACACACAGGACGAAAAAGCTGCTAACAAACCGAGAGTGCCGAGCCGCTGCGTACATGCGCGCCGCCATCTTGCAACATCGAGTAGTACTGAACTATTTTATGTTGCATTTTACATACAGTCCAAATACAACCCATTTGAATATGTTTGAGCTCTTAAAGTTGAATCACAGAAGCGTGGCGCACACCTTGCGGTTCCCTCAGGTAAACCCTTTCAGAACTTATGCTGTAGTTTGCACTGCTAGCACTGTCGGCACCGTTAGCTGCGAGCCGTTGGCTCATGTTGAGCTGTGCGGTGGCAATAAAAATGCTCCGAATATCGAATTGTTTATTATATTAAATCCCTTCTATTTGAATTGTAAATGGATTAGCATTTAAGGCGACCAGCATAGCAGTGGAAGATCTGATCTTGGGGTCTCAATGCTTTTAGTTTAATGTATTCATGGATCTCTGGTGGGATAGAATTCAGGCCCATAGGAAGTTGTTCAGACCAAGCGTTACACATGGGAATGTCCTGCTTATGTTCACATTCAGATGACATGACACATGGATAAACCCGGAAATTTAACCTCAGGCAGAGTTTTATTCAGCTCTCGACGCTGGTTTTCATACTAATAGTCAACTCAACAATTCCCACGGCACTAATCTGATGTGAATGTGTTCATACATATATCTGAGGCATAGGCTTCGTGTGTGTGTGTGTGTGAGAAAAGCTGGCACTAACGAGTTTCCTCCTGAGCAGCATGTTTTATTTAACAAACAGTCAGACCACAGTTCTGTCGACACCAACAGCCATAAACTACCACGGCGCAAAAGCTGCAAGGCTTAGCCAGAGCTACATTAGACGTGACTGGCATCACACAGATGTAAAGCGGAGAGCTGATTAACTCAAGCTTTGTTTGCAATACAGCATCCGTTCTACTGGCAGCTCATTTCCACCTGTATGGATTGGTGTTAACACATTACCGTGAAAGTGCTTGTACGAATAGACCAAATAAGGGCAAAATGGAATATAATTTTGGTGCTGCTGCACTGTCCATCTTCAGTAGCAGTGCAGTGTTGTTCCCCTGGGACCGGTCCAGAGACATGGATACTGAAACCGGGCCTGTAGCTCAGCTCCTCTTCTACTAACAGGAAGAGGTGAGCTGATGTCTTTGTTTGTCTCTTACCCAGTAATTATCATTGCATATCTAAATATGACAAAATACCAAAGCAAATGATAAATAACCCGAATGGAATGGTTGTATCCTTTGAGTTTCATCTTGTTTATTTATAGTTTCTATTATGTTTCTATTATGATTTCTTTCTCCAATGTCTCCATTGTTTTGACCAATCACGCTGACCCGGAACCTCTGCTGACCTCACCAGAAAACAATTCAGCACCATCTAGTGGACTGAAAAAGCAATTGATTTTATTTTTCCAGTTCCAAAAAGTTTATAGTGTGGGGTTCAGCCCCCCTGAAAATGTTGTGGTGAAAATGGATTTATTGTTTGCTAAATATTGTGGATTTGTACATTTCATTTACCGGATTAAACAGCAACATATGGGCAACACTATCATCTAAGTCACTTCTTACACACTCTGAACACAACTATAGACTACTCATATAAGCATCTAGAAAACGTGTCATAACAGCATGAAATCATGGGCAGAAGTCGCCGTTATGTGTACGCAAATCATGATTTGCACTCTGATGCTAGCCGCTACCGAGCTAACCAATGCATTTAATAGAACTAACATCCGTGGCCGAACGCGTACATACCTCCAGTTTTGCTCTCTGTGAAACCACTAGAAAGCTGTGAGTGGACAACGGTACCATGGCACTGCCCTTCGCCGGAAAAAATCGTGGGTTTTTGGTCCAGTTTTATGAAAAATTAGTAAAATATCATCGCAGATTACCGTTTCAAAGCTAGAATCATTGATGCCAACTGCATCCGGTTTACTTCAGAGCTGTTTCCAGAATAAGAGCGGTCAATCCAGCATGGGCGAGCGGTCAGACTTCCTGCGAGCGAAAATTTACACTCGGGGAGACGCGGCACTTCTTCTAACAATACTCAATGAAAAATGTGTCAATCAACACCCGATTCGGCACCTGCCTTGCTGAGACTCTGACGCTTCAAAGGCGGGTTCAATGATTGAGATCGACCAATCATAGGCTGACCTGGAGCCCCATAGACATACGAACTGAGAAAATCCTATGGATGACAGGCAGAAACATACTCTGATGAGGTTAGGAATCTCAAAATGATTCCTAACAGCTGTATTTGGATGTATTGAATAATATGAGTGATAAAAAAAGTGAAATATATAGTTATATAGTATATAAAAGTACAATGTAAGAGCTGCAACAGCTGGTTCGAAAATGATGACCTTGCGTGACCTCTCTGTACTAAAGGCTCTTATTCTTCACTTTATCCCACTTTAACCTTTATTCAGCACCTACTGATCAGTTGTGCTATGATTTGGGAGAGTTTTTAGGGGGCTGCTGCAGTATTTCAACAACACAATATCAATAAAAGTGCTTTTTTTTCAGGCGAACCTGAATATTTTCAATTTGATCTGTGTAATGTCTTCATTTACTATATTAACCAGCAACATATACACAATATTATCCACTGAACAGTCTCACCAGTGTTGTGATCTGATTATAGCCTCAACAATTATTAAAATAGACCTTGTAGCACAGAACTGTGGTCTCTTTAGTATGGGTATGCTATTTTCGAGCAGAAGCCTACAAATAGGGCTAGAGTATAAGAGGTTTATAATAAAAGATCGATACTTGGCTTCCATGTATCGATACAATATCACCACGCAAAATATGGCGATGCTATATCGATTTTTCCCCCACCCCTGTTTAGTAATATCGGTGGTTTTCAGGGGAATTAATTAGTTTGGCACCATTTTTGCATTTGGTTGTGTGTTGTGACGAACTCTCCCATCCATTAGGGGTCTGTGTCCTGTTTGCTGCCTACTCTGTCTTTGTTGATGTTACTGTCATGGCTTTCTCCTCCATCTTTTCATTATTTGTAACTGTCTTGTTATTCTGTTGAACCGGAGCATCTTTTTTTGCGGGAGACTTGGCCCGGGATTTCCTCACTCTTTTTCACGGGTGGTGGTGCAGACGAGTCCAGTGCATTGATGGTGTCCATCTTGGCTATGTCGGTGTTACGTTCCCCTTTTTGGCATCTAAGGGATGCGGGGAGTAACGGTGTTAATGTTCCCGGGGAAAGAGAGGTTTTAAACAAACGAATATTTATTTGATAAATAGCTAGCAGCTCGCACGGCAGCAAAATAAAACTACCCTCTGATAATTAGAGGGCGACACAACCTGAAAAACACAATGGTGACAACAGCCCACACGGCTGTACCCGGAGAGTGAAGCCGCCGCTAATTGCGATTGACCGCAGACGCATCCAATCAGCCGCTGCAGCTGGTATCCGGGACAGAGGGTGGTACCTGAGAGGACACGGAGGGTAAACAGAGGGAGAGCACAACGTGGCACGACTAGTTTCTTCCATTTATCTGCTGTCAGAGTCTGAATCACCTCCAGAAGACACAACCTTGTCTTTAGTTGGAGTCCTTTCTTGTTCTTCAAAACTGGAGTGCTTGGCCGAATCTGGCTGCCTCCTCTTTTTTGAGTCATTCACCCACAAACTGTAGATGTCCAATAACGATGCAGATGTCTCCTCCTGTGGGCTGTGCCTCTGTAGCTCATCTGCAGCTGAGTGGAAACCATACTCCTTCAAATGGCGGTAGATCAGCTGGGTCAGCTCGTGTTTTGATGCGTTCACTGACTCCCATCCACTAGGGGTCTGTGTTCTGTTTGCTGCCTACTGTCTTTCAGGATGTTGATTGGCAGCTAACGAGCCCCACCTGAGCTTGTTGGAAATGGCCAGCTATAAAGATGCACCACCTGAACATGGCGAGGTGCCTCCCCTCCTCTCCTGTGTAGAGGACCTGGCTGGCTGGCTGTTTGTTGAGTTTAGTTCAGTTATTTGTTCTTAAATATGTCTATTTGATTACTTTTATACTCGTCTTGTCTCCCTCATGTTGCCTTTTGAGCCGGGTCGTGACAGTGTTTTATGCAAGAATGTGTGTAATATATTTACTAGTGCTGGGCAATGATTCAAATATTTAATCGCATTGTTATGGCAAAGTTCAATAATTAATTCAAAAGTACTGCTATATGAACAAAGGGGCAATAACATTTGGTTCACGAGATGCAGGTAGCATGTTTTGTGAATACATTGGCCATCTGCGGTCGAGGTCGAGATCTGCGGTCGAGGATGGAATGTATAGCAAAGAAAAACAAATAGTTTTTTTTATGTATAAATATTCAGGCATCCATTCATAGGTGCAACACACAAGATAAGTTCCTTTCTGTTGCCTCTCAACGACTATGCCGACAGCTGAGCCAGCGGCTCATAGCTAATGGTGCTAACAGTGAAAACTAGAAAAAGCATTTCCTGCTGAAAATGCGTTGGAATGCTGAAAACTGAAATTAATCGCAAAAACATTGCTGAAAATAGATATCCAATTCAAAAACAGAGATAGAGGGAGAGGAGTGTATGTGCGCGTGTGTCTGTGAGTCGGTGTGTTTATCAACATCACTAATTGGCTCAATCGCAAACACCTGTGTGCCTGAAGCCATTTGAAAATATTCTCCATAGAGATCTATGTTGTTCTAGTTGTTGGAATGCTTAACAGCATTCCAACAACTAGTGCAAAAGTACTGTCAGAGCTAATAGTGTTTACCTGAGAGGGGGAAGGGAGGGTGGCGCTAGACAGCAAACAAGAAATAAGAGCATCAACACTCCTTTGCCAGTTTACCAGTTACAGAGGCGTTTGTGTCATTTAGCCTTCTTGATGCAAATGTTTGGACAAATTAATAGAAACACTCTTCAGTATAATGCAATAAAAGTCAACAGTAGCACACTGCACATCCCAAAAAAACCATACAGTTCAATCAACACCTCTTTAAAACCGTTTCAAAGAAGACCTCCATAAGGGGAGGGTTAGATAAATCTGTTGTATGGTTGTATGACTGCATTCGTTTTAGATTGGTTTTAAACTGCCAACTGAGTGTGCCAGCTTAAATTCACTGTGCAACTGCTCTGCCTTACAAATCAAACCCATCCAAATAATTCACCTTAAAAGGCCTGAGGCATCGTCCCTATTTGGCAAATGTACCTGGTATTATTTGACTTGTTATATCGCGGGGTGAAATTATTCTACTGTAGAAATTACCATGACATTGTGCAGTTTGTGTAAGGAACAACTGGTCTTGGAGTAGTTGGAGAGGTGTTTCTTTGTTGAAACCCCCTGAGGGATTTAGTTCCACCACATAATTCAAACTTAAAATACATCCCCATGCCCCATGCTGCACCAGGTGGTTAGGATAATGAGCTATTAACATTTCATTTCCATTGTTTCTTTCATACAGGAAGAGGTTCAGTCACTGTATGGCAGTTAATATTTCACAAAAGCCCTCTGCCATGCATTTAGAATCTGCAACACGGCCCTTAACAATATGCAAGGGGAGAAAAACACACTAGCTTGAAAGTACAGCTTGAGTACCATCCACAGGGGGCAGGAAGTGGAAATGGTGGGAAAGGACGACATTGTTGACTTAGTAAGTGGATACACACCAGGCTGAGGCTCTCTGTTTAGCATAATGTACATTTCAAGGGGTGTTCAATCAGCATCTGGTGGAGATGTGTGATGCAATGGTCTATACACTGTTTGTACCAGAATGCTTGTGCATTTTAATGTGATCCTCTAAGTTTGAATTAAGTGTTCTACCCCCCCAAAAAGTTGGAGACCAGTTGCAAGTTTATTCTTTGCTGTTTACTACCAGGATTTTATGGTTGAAATCAGAGATTTTGTACGGATCTTCCTTGAATTTAACACAACTAATTGGTCGACAACAACATGTCTTTCACAGCTTGATCTGCTGCAACTGCTGTCAACGCTCTCTGCTTTATAAATGTGCCTGAGGAAAGACACTGCATTTTACTCGCATCTCTCCCAAATGCTCCATCAGTTAAGACTGATCACCTTATATTACGTTTCCTCAGGGAGAGCAGCAACAGAGAGGTGAGACGAGTGAGCGTCTGATTGGGACAAATGTCCCCTGCATTCATGTGGCAGAAGTTGAACTCTAAGTGCTGCATGACAATATTCTCTTTGGTTTAACAGTCTATAGCGGTGAATTAAGGGGACATTGGTATTATCCTTGGACTAAACAGAAGTGGAGGGGTTTGTGTTTGCTCACTCAAGAGTGAAATTGCTGGACGACATTAATAGCAAAACAAAATGCTAGAATTTGCACTTATAGCTCCTTTGGACAGGGGTTATAATTCAGGGAGTGATGCAAAATAAAATCCCATCCTTGCTAATTTACCCAGTATTCTGCTACTTTTACTTCCTGTTAGCCTGGTGAAAGATCTTTAACAGGTAAAATATAAGTGTGTGCATCCTTCCCTCACATCCTGTCCTGTCCTGGCTCGCTTCCTGTTCACACTCTACACCTTCAGGCTGCTCCCAGTCCTCTCTGCCATTGTGGGCTGTATCAGCAGGGGACAAGAGGCTGAGTACAGGAATGTGGTGGACAGTTTTCTGCAGTGGTGTGAATTGAATCACATGAAACTCAAAATCACAAAGACTACAGAGCTGGTGGTGGATTTAAGAAGATAGAAGACCCCACCAAACCCAGTCTGCATCAGAGGAACAGAGGCGGACATTGTTGAGGATTACAAATACCTGGGCGTCCACATGGACAATAAGATGGACTGGACTAAAAACACTGAGGCTCTGTACAACAAAGGTCAGAGGCACCTGTATTTCTTCAGGAGACTCTTCAACATCTGCAGAAGCATGCAGCAGAGGTTCGTTGGTGGCCAGCGTGATCTTCTACGCTGTAGTGTGCTGGGGCAGCAGGGTAAAGGCAGCTGATGCTAATATACACAAGAAGCTCAGCAGGGAAGCTGGTTCTGTCCTGGGAGTGGAACTGGAGTCTGTGGTAGAGGTGTGAGAGAGGAGGAAGCTGAGGAAACTACTCAGTATTCTGGAGTGTGCCTCTCATCCCCTGCACGCCACACTGAATTCATGTCAGAGCACCTTCAGCGTAGACTGAGACCACCGAACGCCACAGGAAGCCTTTTCTACCTGTGGCCATCAAACTATATAACTCCTCCCTCTTCTGCAGGAAGGACAGCTGAAATATTGCAACCTGACAACAATAACAACCGAATCATGTGCAATGCTACTTCTTTCAACATTGTGCAATATTATATTTCAATTTCATGTGCAATACTACTTTTCAATATACTATGTGCAATATATCTTTTTATTACTTTTCAATATCGTTGACTATATCACTCAACATCCTGCACCATATTACTTTTATATTTGAATTAGCTAGTTGTGGTAATTTGATTTAAAAAGGTCAGTTAATATTTACAAGTTTAAAGCAAGACACATTACTCCAATTAGTAATTTGATTTTTGAATAGTTTTCATTTTACGTGGCCATATTTTAAAATGTCTATCTCCATTTCCACCAAAAACACTATGGAAGTAAATTACATTTCACAAAAATGAAAAAGAAAATTCAACAGCGTCCTTGTTTCTCAGACTTCACTGAACTACATGTCATTGTCTCCTTTCTACCACAGAAGTAGTCTCTGTAATAAGCCTGTTAAGTACAGCTCCCGTATCACTAGGATTTCAGTCAGTAATGTTGAGATTTTTCACACACCAAAATACCAAAAATATCACAGTGGAACGAAAAGAAAAGTTCATCAGCATTCACGCTCATCCTCATTTATTTGTTCCTTAAAATGTCATGGCAATCAATCCGATAGTTGTAGTAGATAGTAGAGGTTTAAGTCTGGTAGGATTAACAAGAAGCAGGCAGTGAAGAAGAAGAACACACACAACAACTCTGCTCGTTGCATCAAATTACATTATTTCATATTCATACATACTATTACATGTTACATGTATTTTATATACATTTGAATTTTCTTAAATCTTAATCGGCAAATTAACTTAACTACAGGTATCTTATGAATGTATTGTACAGTACAAAGTTCAATATTTCCTTCTGAAATGTAGTGATGTGCTACTTTATAGCATAACATGATCAGTAATTATGAAGTAAAGTAACTTAACTTCAAGTTATTATGAGAGCATAAACTGAAACAGTCTCACTGATGCCTCTGTATGACCTTCATGAGTAAAGAAGACCATACGTGACAAGATTATCTATTTCTTAATAGTCATTCTTCGTGCTTGTCACCGCTGTCACTGTCGGATTCCGGCGAAATCAGATGAAATCATGCAAGTTCAACAGAACCCAGATCCGGCTTTGCTGCTGCCTTTGACCTGTAGTTGGACATCTGGTGTGAGGCTCCTCCTCCAGGAGCAGAGCTTCTCCTCTCTGCTCCTCCGGTCCCCCCTGGGAGCCAACACTGACACCACGCTGCTGGAGACCCAGAACATACTGCTGGACCCACTAGAGGGAAGGGCGGCACCGGAGAACCAGGACTGAGCGGGGCAGTAAAATGAGAGGTTTCTAAAAGGAGTCTGGTGCTCGGAAACACGAGTGATTTTGTCCACAGGGACTGCAAAAATAAACACAATGAAAGTTCTTCGTAGCAGCTTTAAGTACAATACTAGGGTAAATGTACTTCCCACCACTGGCGGTATCTTACCCGGCACCACGTTTTGGTATCTTATAAATCTTATAAATGTATGAATAACTGTATTATCATGTTCTTTTCATATTTCTTTCTGTCACTGATTCTACTAGTATTCATGCGATGTAGTCTTGGTGAGTGTAATGTCTCTGAAACGCAGTGAAGATGTAAGCATGTATCAGAGCGCGCCATCAAGGTGGCCCTCCGATAACACATCTCTGTGTCCCAAATTGCCTGTCGAGAAGTCAAGCAGATTAGATGGAAAGGGGCCCTCCTGAATCCAGCAGCCATTACTCTCAAAATAGAAACCGTCCACAGAGTCCATGTTGGCAAACACTCACGTGCACACCCACCACTCTGGAAGAACAGAACGTGTCCAAACAATCTATCAGGAGAGATTCTGTAGATAATGTCTTGCTTTGTTTTTTTCTTCCTCTTTTCAATGTAGTCTATATCACACACACCTTTTAAACCCTGGTTATTCTTTTTGTGCCAGCAGCACATCAAACACAGATAATAAAGTACTGCCATTCATAAAATAGCAGCAGGGTCAGATCACAGTTGCACTCGTGAAATTTCAGTGCCGTGTGTTGTGTAGTCTGAAGCCGGAGCGGTTCATTTTTTTCACCCCTGTGATTCAAATGGCTGCAAGAGATCGCCGTTTGAACAATGTGAACTTTAACACCCGAGAATCCTGAGAGGTGATGTAAGCGCACCGCCATAGCCCCGGCAACCACGTTATTCCTTTATACCAAAGGGATGAGGGAGAGGAGTGATTGAATGTCAGTTGATTGTGGTTTTTCCCTGGATGAAGAGTGTTTAGGAAACTGCAGAATTCTGCTCCTTCAGACTCAATTATCCTCCTCTGTGGAGATTTTCCACCAGTGACCTAACTGACACAAGAATTTCATTCGGGTCCATGAGTTAAGTCTACAGCAGCTCAATTAGTGGTGCCGGGGTGTTCTTCTCTGTGAGTTGTTGGCTTATTAAGGCAGTTGGAGATTCAGCCAAAAGGGCTTTGGGGGATAATTTTATCCCAAAATGTAAATAACAACAGAAAAAATGAATATTCAATACTGAAAAGAATCAATGCAAAGAGAAAAGACAGGGCACACATGAGTGCAGTGCATTTTAAAACTCATTTAATTTCCATTCTTGATCTCAGTAAATGTTGTGTGTATGGGTTGTACGTGTATGTGCATATTTATGGAGTTAATTTAGTAAATATAGATGTGCTTAAATCTTTTACATTTGGAGGGGAATATTTGGAGAATGAAAGTCAAACCACAAGTCTGATGATATATATATATCAAACAATATGTTCTATATTTTTCTTCTTATTATTCTTTTCTCATAGACCATCATACCATTAAACAATCAAAACCAACAGTGAACATATTTTGTGTTTGTATGAAAAATTACATCTTCTTCCTCTGTGCCATTGAGCTCCATTGTTGTCTGAAAAACAGTAATAACCACATCAATGAGCCACACTGTTTCACTGGGTGTCATGTTCCCTCATTACTATAATGACTATAATTACTATGGATTTTTTGCGATTAATCGCATTGTTATGGCAAAGTTCAATAATGAATTATAAAGTAGTGTATTGCGCACTTTTATTTTAAAGTACTGCTATATGAACAAAAGGGCAATAACATTTGGTTCACGAGATGCAGGCAGCATGTTTCATACTTAATGTGAATATAATTCATACTTTGTTGGCATCTTATTCTGAAATGTTCGTCTGATGTTCGTCTGAAGAAACCGGATGCTGTCTCACGTTAATGTTTCCGCTAACTTTCAAAGTCCTTCGCTCGCTCCCGATCTGTGCCGTTTAAATGTGTTTACGGTGAATGTCAGCATATAGGTGCACGAACATGTAAGTGTCTGCTGAGTTGACCACGGAGATAAGTATGTTTGTTTGATTATTTAAGTTACAGGCGTAAATTAAAATAAGTGAATGTTTTCGTCATAATTTGGGGATCAGAATGATTATTCACACTGGTCATAAATAGATCCCTTCATAAAGGAAAACCAATGTAAATGACAGGGGTCACGATCTACAGACCTCCTTCTGTGCCAAAATGCATTCCAATAGTCGGCTGGAGCTAATATGAGGCTTCAGCATGTCTGGACCAGACTAAACAAAACGTTTTCCAAAGTTAGTCTTTTTAATGAAAAATATCCTCTTTGAGGCTGCATCTCTCTGCTGCGGTTCAGCAAGGACATGCTGTCTGGGAGTACAAAAAGGAGTTCCATGTTAAAAAGTTGGGAATATATCCATTTGAACTCAGACTGCTGAGGCCTCGTATTAGCGTCAGCTGAACTATAGAACACATTTTTACAAGGAAATAGGGCACTGGATTTTTGTTCCCCATCACTAACATTTGAGACATGTGATGAGGAATT